>NW_026692031.1:2022500-2712944 GCF_021218885.2 Marmota monax | reverse complement strand
TGCAGGGTATTCTACAGACAAAAGTGCAATTTTTAAAAATATCACTGGTATAGAAGGAAAACAGAAGGAAAGCTGCCATACAATAAAATTGTGTCAAAAGACAACAAAATTCAAATGCATACCACATTTGGATGCTGATTCCAACAAGTTCATAATAAAAGGAACATCTCTGAGACAACTACAAAAAAATGAATATGGACTGGGTATTAGGTCACCCTGATGAGTTATTTTTAGTTTTGTTGGATGAACAATGACGTTGTAGAACTGTTAGGAAGGCTCTATAGGTGAACATGCATGCTCAAGTTATTTACGGGAGACATGGCGAGGGGCAGGCTTTGTGCACACTACAGAGTACTTTGTACATTCCCTCTTTTGTCTTCCTTTCCACTTTTTCTTTCTCCAATGATCAGTCCAAAAGGGAAGCAGGATCTCCATGCTTTGGAGAGTGGAGGTAGCCACTCAGACCCACGTGGGGTTCAGACAGTAGGAAGAGAGGGTGCCCAGGGTAGAGCGGACCGGCACAGAGTATCCGAGGTCAAGTGGAGGGAGGGGAAAGCATCTTTGCCAGGAGAAGGCTGCACAGCCAACGTGGGATGTCAGAGTCCAAAGAGGGAAGGGGACATCTGGGTGAGAGAGGGACTGATGTGGAATGTTAGAGCATGGATAGGGTGAGAGCCCCAGAGGGGACAGTGGGACAGGAGCAAGGGTCTTCCAGAGGAGGGGCTTCCATACAGGGGCCTAGACAAAAAAAAAAAAATTAAGCTATCAGGGTGATGGGATCAGGTAGCTCACTGCTGGGGATGGGAGTTATCAATGTGGAAAAAGAACTATAATGAACCCTGTGATATGGAACTGGAATTGGAAGACTTGCCGTAAATAACACAGAAATAAATGTATAATAATGCAAATTGTGCGTGGAGAACGGAGTAGGTATATGTGTGGGGTGTGGGGGTGGGGGATGTATATGAGTGTGTACCTGGGGTGCATGTGTGTCTGTGTGAGAGTGTTGCATGCATGTCCACGCACATGTGTGTGCAAGCATACGCGCCCTAACTCTGTCCATCAGGAGGCCAGGGCCAGCCACACCCTTCTCTGGTCTGGTAAGTGTCTCCCGCAGGCCCATGTGTGGAAGACACGGCCCTCAGCCCGAGGTGCTGTTGGGAGATGTGGAAGCTTTAGGAGGAGGGGCTTAGAGGAGAGGCCTTCAGTCACTGGGAGGGCATCCTTGAAGGGGACATGGGGGGTGGCCCTTCCTGTACCACCCACTCCCACCATGGTGTCTGCCTCATCCCAGGCCCAAAGGCAAGAGGGCCCAGGGACTGTGGACTGAACCCTGAGCCATGGACCTCTGTTCCTTCAAGTTGATTATCTCAGGAACTTTGTCCTGGTGATGGGAAGAGGACCATCACAGTCCCCAATAAGCACTCCTAGTGCCCAATCTTTATCTCTAACAGCCAGTGCCCTCCTGAAGGAGCAGGAGCGCTTGGGAGGACAGGCTGAGTGCAGAGAAGGATGGGCCCCTGTGTATTTTTGTACTAGAAAGAAAGAGGTGCTCAAACAGTGACCAGGACACATCACAAGGACAGAAGCCAGCTTGAAGAAGCCTCAGATTAGAGCCCACCAAGTAAAACTGGAGGCCACGACCCACACTCACAGAATAAATAGTGGATGGAACCGAAGGCTCGGCTAGGAACTAGAGCAGGTCTCAGGGACAGAGGGAGAGGAGTGGGTCCCCAGTGGGGCAGCCTGGCAGATGCCTCCCTGAGTGTCCAGAATGAGCACCATCTGTCACTTCCAGCTAACGAGAGGCCCCGAGAGGCCTCATTTCTGTGAGAAAGCAGCAGGAGGCATCACCTGAACCAGAGTGGGCATGCTCGCCAGCTTTTCGTTTCTTCAACAAAATATCTGAAATTATCTACTTAAAAGGAGGAAAGGTTGATCTTGGATCGTGGTGGCAGAGGGTCCAGTCCATGGTCACGTGACCCTGGTGGCCTTTGGGCCTGTGGTGAGGGAGCACACCACGGTGGGAGCACCTGAGGGAACAAAGCTCTCCCCTCCTTTGGTGGCCAGGGAGCAATGACATACAGGAAGGGACGAGAGCCCAGCAGCCCCTTCCAGGGCCCATCCCTGTGACCTCACTTCCTCCCACGAGGCCCCACCTCCAACAGCACCAGAGGCTGGGGAGCAAGCCTTCAGCACTGGGGCCTCCAGGGGACACTCCTGACCCAAACCAGCAGTGAGTGCCACCAAAGAGCGCAAACTGAGAAGAGCCCCAAGTGCAAGATTCTGAACAGAACCCTTCTGGAGTAAAGGACCATATTGGCACCCACTGGGGAAGCAGGAGCGGGCTCCAGAGCTTCACGGGATAGAGCTACGTCCATGTTGACGTCTGGGTTTCGAGGGCTGCTCTGCAGCCGTGAAGGACAATGTCTTTGTTGGCACTCAAGGTTGATGAAGTATTGGGCCAAGTGGCTCTCCAATGATTCCAAAGGAAAAAAAGAATTCTTTTGTCCTATACTCTCAGAAAATATTCCAAAGAGCCAAGGGGATGAGATACAGGAGAATCCCAAGGTCCAGCAGGACTGCCAGGCCCCCTGGGGTAGAGGAGGAAGTTGTGAGAGGCCACTGCCCAGGACTAAAGGACAGAGAGAGAAAAAGAGAGAGAGGAAGGATCCACGTGTTTAAAGGCACAAAACAACCACCTGGCAGACTAAAACTTGTCAAAAAGGGGAAGAAATAGAAGTGACGTAAATTTAAGTTGTCCCTTTGCAACATACAGAAATGACACCTTAAATGGTTACATCGATGGATATAATAATTCAAGGAATGTAATATTAAGTTAGAAATAAGGACATATAATAAGTAAGCACATTCCTTTGGGATGGGGCAGGGTCCCTGTCAAGTGAACTTTCAGAGAAACTGCTGGCATTGTTTTCTCTCTGAAATGGGGGCAGGGTGAGGAGGGCAGGGTCAGAGTGTAGAGCTGTTCATTAAGTGCTTTTCTGCTGTATCTTATTTGGGTATATTTTTGGTGTCACGTTGATAAAAATGTAAAAGGTATATTGCTGAGATCTTGAAGGGCAAACACTCCATGTTCCTTCCTGCCTTCCGCAGCCACCTGTCCAGGTTGGGGTTAATGGGCAGGGAGGGGGGTTGACACGTGCCACCTCCCCAGCAAGGCCAGGTAACACACAGAGGTGTGTGAGCTGCCACGTAACACACAGAGGACTTGGTGTAAGTCAGGGCTGAGGCTGTATTGGGTGAAGCTTCTGAGAATTCAGATTTTGCTTTTTCCTGCAGCATAGCCTAGAGTGACTGAGACAAGGGGAACTTCAAAACAGCAAGGCATTAAGTGGAGGGGAGTAGGGGACTTTTTAAAAAGTGACATATAACTGGGCATGGTGGTGCACACCTGTAATCCCAACAGTTTGGGAGGCTGAGGCAGGAGTATCATTAGTTCAAAGCCAGCCTTAGCAACTTAGTGAGACCCTTTCTCAAAATAAAACATAAAAAGGACTGGGGATGTGGCCCAGTGGTTAAGGCCCCCCTGGGTTCAATCCCTGATACCAAAAAGAAAAAAAAAAAAGTGATACATAATCATTGTATCAATTTATAGGGTACAATGTGATATTTTGATCCATGTACACACTGTATAATGATCAGATCAAGAAAATTAGCATATCTATCACCTCTCATTATCATTTCCTTATGGAAGAGCATTCAGAATCCTTTTTTCAGATATTTGAAATATACAATGCATTACTGTTAGCTAGTCACCCTGCTGTGCAATAGAACCAGAATTTATCCCTCCTGGCTAACTGTGACTTTGTTCCCATTAGCCAAACTTTCCCCTTTCTCCCTCCCCTTCCTTTTCCCAGCCTCTGATAACCACAATTCTACTCTCTTCTAGAGAGATCAGTTTACTTGGATTCCACACGAGTGAGATCACATGGTATTTGTCTTAGTCGTAGATGGACACAATACCTGTATTTTATTTATTCATTTTTATGCACCGCTGAGGATTGAACCCAGGGTTCACACGTGCTAGGCAAGCGCTCTACAACTGAGCTACAACCCTGGCCCCCAGAATCTGTTATTTTTTTCGGGGAGGGGTCTTTTTGAGAATGGCCATCCTAACTGAGGTGAGATGATTTTCACTGCGGTTTTGATTTGCATTTCCCTGTTACTGAGTGATGTTGAGCATTTGTTTATGTTGGTCATTTGTGGGTCTTTTTTTTTTCTTTTTCTGAGAAATGTCTATTTAGGTCTTTTGTCTAATTTTTAATTGGACTTGTTTCCTACTGAGTTGAGTTCTTTATGTAATCTGGGTATTATTCTCTTCTGAGATGAAGAGTTTGCAGGTTTTCTCACCCATTGTTGGGTTGTCTCTTCATTCTGTTGACTGCTTCCTTTGCTTTTCATGTCGACACTGTCCCATTTGTGTGGGGTGCCTTTGCTAACTACGATTTTGGAGACTAATCTAAAGAATCCTGTTTTTTAAGTTACTCTCAGGATAAAAGAAAAATCTAGTAAATGTGGGAGTGTTGGACTGTGGCTGCTGTTCTGTGATATAAAAGCCCCAGTGTGCCCTCCTACATGTGCAAGAACCTGAGACCGTGTGGATCAGGCCTATGGAAAGCCCCGTCACCTGTGTGGCCATGGCACGTCCAAATGGGAGCAGGGTGGCTGCCCTACTGTGCTGTCCTAAGGGATGAATCAATGGTGAGTGACTCAGAGGAGAGTTTTAGACACCCAGGCTGACTATATGATTCAGAAGGTGTTGAAATTTTTTAAAAGGTGTGTGTGTGGGGGGGGCATTTCCAACTGCATCTCATCCAGTTTTGATGGACTTCAGTCACCGCATGTCCCACCTGCTATTTTAGGGTCAGTAGTTTCAACACCTCACCAGGGACACTCAGAAGCTGCCACGGCTGGCCTCCTGGCCCAGGTTCCCAGTGACCTCAGCACACAGGGGGAGGCTCCGGGGTTGGTAGACACTGGAGTAAATTTAGATGCAGAACTGCTTTGCAGCCTTCCGTCTCTGAGTAATCTGTTCTGCCAAGTTCCCTCCTTTATAGTCAGGGACCGACCAATTACCATGAAAATCAGATGAATAAATATTGAAGAGAATGTGTTCAGCGTCTATTTTGGTGTCCTCACAGCAAGGAAGCGATGCTACATTTTTAATTAAGTCTTTCATTTCCATTTTCTTTTCATCTAAAGCTATCCTCCAGAGGATCAATCCAACTCGATAATCAGACCCAGATAAAAGCCCCCCAAAGAAAAGCCATTAGTAGGTTTGACTTAACAAATGTTCTCAGTGGTGCCACACATTTCTCCTCCAAAATTAAAATACATGAAAACTTTGAGTAATGGCTGCTGTGGACACCTGCCTTAACCATGTTACTTCCAATTCCATTTCCTCATTTTCTACATCATCTTGAAACTGGTTTGTGAATTTATGATAAATACATTATTAGTCGTGCATCTCTCTCTCTCTCTAAGTTATTCTTTGGCCCTTTAAAGACTAAATGGAAAAACGTAATCATCTTTGTTCTATAAAATGACATATATAGCTATATTTTCACATTTGTGTTTTTTAATAACCTAGATTTTCAAGTGAAGTGTGTAGATTCTCATAGAATTGCTTGAGTATTTTCTCTCCTATTTTCTTTAGTTAACCACAATGGAATTATTAGATGACCTAAGCGGTTAGAAAGAACCCTGGGCTAGTTCTAGTTAGAAAAATCTTGCTTGTAAGTCTTCATCTGTAGTAAGGTGTGACCCTCATGCCCCTGTATACATACACCCCCGTAACCTCCCTGGATTCTCAACTACTAACCAGGAAAAGCCCAAGTTGATCAAGCATTTATCAAATGCTTATTGAACACCTACTGTGTGCCAGGGACCATTTCAGTTGCTGGGGGTGGACAATAAACAAAGCCACTACCCTTATCAAGATCAGAGGCTAGAGGAAGCAGAGAGGCAAATAATAAGCAAATTAATAAATGGGTACCAATGCTTGCTTGCCATAAGTGCATTAAAGCCAAAACAAATCAGAACAAAGAATCAGGAAGCACACAGGGAAGTAAATCCATCAGGGAAGAGTCTCCTGATAAGCCATCTCTGATTTGGAGAAAGTCTGGCCTGCTCTAGAAAGCAAGCGTGGCCCGTGATCTTGACACCCAAACCAGATGAGCACACACAGGCGCAAAAGCAGTAAAGACAGTTGAGAGGGACGTCACGTCAGAGTCTTCAAAAAATCCTAAAGAAAATATGAGGTATCCAAATCCAACAGGGAAGGTAGGTTTAGGATAGGATGCAACATCAGAAAGCCCTCCCTGTGTCATTCTTATATGGATGGATTTAGGAAAGACATCTCACTATTATCTCAAAAGATGCTGAGGAAGTATTGGATGAAGTTCAATACTTACATATGATAAGAGTTATTAGGTAAATAATATGTATAAGTTCCACCAAAGCAGAGATTTTTCTATTTAAATTGGTTCACAGATACAGACCAGGTGCCAAAAGTTGATGTCTGGAGTTGGTAGTTATTCCGTGCACATTTGTTAAATGAATGAATGAATTCCTTTAGGTTGAGAACAGACCACTAAAGGGCTACGGCAAACATCCTTAAGGGAAAAAAACCTGCAAAACATTTCCTTGCATTTGAGGTCAGGTGAGGGCGCCCCCTCCTGATTAATGCTTACTGCTGCACCTAGTGGTAGATCAGGGGCCAGGATGGGCCCTGGAAAGCAAGAGACAAGACTCCCAGTATCTGCAAAGACTGAGTGCCAGGGAGCCTGCCAGAATCAGCAAAATCTCTAGGCACAAGATCCCTCCACATTCCTCTTCCTACAGCAGTCATTGTTAAGAAAATGTAACTAAAAATAACATACTACTTACAACAGGGACTAAAACTAGACACTTCAGAAATAACCTAACAAGCCGAGTGCAGTGGTACACACTTGTAATCCCAGCAACTTGGGAGAATGAGGCAGGAGGATCACAAGTTCAAAGCCAGCCTCCATAACTTAGTGAGGCTCAAAGCAACACAGCGAGATCCTGTCTCTAAATAAAATATAGAAAAAAGAGGGGTGGGATGTGGCTCAGTGATAAAGCAGACCCGGGCTCAATCCCTGGTACCAACAAACAAACAAACAAACAAACAAAACAAACAAAGGGAACAGAAGAACTGTCTAAATAGACTTTTAAAACTCTCTCAAAGAATATCTTAAAGTCTGAGTAAATGGTTCATCACATCATGGGGTGATGATCTAGTATTGAAAACTGGCTGTTCTTTGCCAAATTAATCTATACATTTAACATAAGTCCTATCAAGATCCCAGCAAGTATTTTGGGTGACTGATTTTACAAACAAAATAAAGAAGAATGAATGTTTGAGAACATGCTTGGACCATTCTGATAAAGGAAAGTCAAGAGAAGGACTCACACCACCGGATATTAAGACAGCTGCCAAGTCCTAACAATGAAAAGAGCACAGTTCTTACACAGGAATAAATAGTCAGGTCAATAGAATGAAGAGTCTAGAAATAGACCCAGGATGTCAAGAATCAGTATGTTATAGAAGGAACTTTGGTATGGCAGAGAGACGATGAATAATTTGGTAAATGGCAAGCAAAAAAAAAATGGACTTACTATAAGGAAGACTTAAAAATTTAGGGTTTCCTATCTCATATCATATTCAAAAGTATTTCCCATTGAAATTAAAACCTAATTGTGCACAATAAAACTATTGGCTAGAAGAAGATAAATAGAAAAAATATATAGAACACGGTGCCTTTGTGATTTGTGGGTGAGTAAAATTTTAAAACTCAAAACCATTAATCCCAAGGGTTAAAAATTGGTGGATTCGCCATTCCAAAGAAAGACTTCTATTTGATAAAGAACCCCACAGGCAAAATGATCAAATAAGCAAAGAAGAAGAAAGAAGGAGAAGGAGAAGAAGAGGAGGCACATGGAAATTCTACTGCTGAAAAACTCAAAAAGAGAGTCAAAAGAAAAGTATGGGAACAAGAGCATAACACTTACAGGAGACAGACCTGTTCTTGGCTAATGATATGCAATCAAAGAATTGCACATCTGTCCATGAACTAGGACTTTACTCCTCACTCCTGCCAATTAGCAAAACTAGACAGACGCGATCTAGGAAGACTGAGGATGTAGGGTCCCCCCCACCAGGGGGTGCACCTCAGTAGCCCAGCTAATCTGGAAGCAAATGCAAACCCTGGTGAAATTAAATATGTATTTCCTGTGACCAAAACTTCCACCCCTGGCATATGCCCCAGAGACCCTATCCCTGGGATAGAGAGAAACATGCATGAGGGTCTGTAGCAGCTTAAACAACCTTCTCCAGAGAATTTAGAGGGACTCAAAATGTGCATCTGAAGGTCTCCAGGCAGTCCCCCAAAGTGATGATCCGATACACAGAAAGCACCATTGATGCAACTCAAGAACTTGAGAGGAAGGAAGGAAATGAAAGAAGATCTGTGGAACATCGTGTTTATAAATTTCTAAAAGACATGAACACAAAATATATATTTTTTACAGATGACATCTATATAAAAAATTACTACAGAAAATAAACCTGGAAGGAAATGGTTACATTTATTATATTCCATGCCTGGGAGGTGGTTGTCTTGGTAGAAGAGAAAGAGGAATTATGCAAACAGATGTTTAAAGAATGCTGAGAGCATTGGGCCCCTCCAGTGACCCCCAGCCCACCTGCACCCGCCCACACACAGAGGATATGTTCAAGTCCAGATGAAGACTAAAGCTTCGTTCCTACCTGTCAATCACTTAAACAATTCTACCTTGCTTTTTGTTTTCACTGCATAAGAAGTTTTAAACAACAATTCTGGAATTTACTCAGCAGTTAAGTTAATTCAGTTGCATTTAGTGCAATTATTTGGACTATTCCCAGGGTGAAGTCCAGATCTATTTATTGATTGGAAGATGGTCAATTCAGCCAAACCCACACAATTATCCAGACACAACTGTACAGCCAGAAATGGTCAAACTCAGCCCCACTGGGCATCACCTCTCGCAGAGGAAAAAACTAGAGACTAATTGGTGGGGATCTTGCTTACTGTTCAGCAATTTTTTGGCCTACAGATAAAATCTCAGTGACTCAACTTTCAGGAATTTTTGAGATAAATATGAAAATACCAGAAGCCTGTGCTTCCTTTGTCTGTTATGAATGTATTAAAAAGAAAAATGTCCTTTTTACAGATTTAGTTTCACCTTTCACTTTTAGACTTTAATTCCAACTGAAGGTACTTTGGAATATGATATGAGACAGGAACCCAACATTTTTAAAGTCTCCGCATAGTAAGCCAAAGTTCCTGTATTTATTTATCTGAAAGTATAGGAAAGTCAAAGCTTTCATCCCGGGCCATGAATGTTTCCCTAAGTTTTATGACTTGCATGGGGCCCTGACCATCGACACCTGCTCTCCGCCTCTGTCCCTGGCACGCACACACGGATAGGGGACGGAGTGCAGGGGTCGCCCCTTGTGGTGTCCCAGTGAGTGGAGTTGGTTAAAGACAGGTACAAGCTCATGAGAAGGCCCTGTCCCGTGCCTCACCGTGCCTTCAGGGTCCACTAGCAACAGATGCTTGGCCTGGCCGTGGTGCATGCCCGTGAGGACGAAGGAGCCTGGGTTGGTGGTGCTCTTTCTGACCAGGAAGTCTCCGTCTTTCTCCAGCAGCCCCTCCGCCTCCTTCCTACTCATCTCTCCTTGGTACCAAGGCTCGGCATTCAGTTCCTCCAGCATCTTGGCATCGGGGGCTCTGGGTGAGACAGGGCTGATGCACTCCACGGAGGCTGCCTTGCTCAACACGGGTCCCAAGGACTGGTTCCTGAGCGCATCTTCAAAAGGCTCTGCATCAAGGACATTTGCCAGCAATGAGTCAGTCAATCACCACAAGAGCAAATGATCAAAATACCACGTAAGACATGAAAATGCAAACACAACCCCCGCCCCCCGCCCAGGGTAGGAAAACTAGAAAAGAAGAACTGGCTGGTAACATATCAAGACTTATCATAACCAGTAATTACAAGCACAGCCCAAATGTTGGCATGACTCCCTCTGGGGAGTCTGTTTTCCCTGACAGCTGGAAGTTCTACTTTGTGCCAGGGATTCAAGTTCACCCTTTGTCTAGCTAGATAGTAGGACTTCGTCACTGCACACTACAAGAGGCCATACATAGCTCATTCCCTCTAATTTCCCTGGAATATCAGCCATGTTTCTTAATAAATTCAAAATAAAAACTTGCTAATACCAAAGGTGAAGGCAAGTTGTGCAGCTTTGATTTCATGTAGAACCTAAGCCCAACTTACCAACAGTTCACTTCAAAATCTTTGGGTACCCCTTGTGTGACTTCTAGGATAGAAACTCTAACTCCCCTTGACCTTCATTTATTTCCCCACCACAAAGGGCTTGCTTGAATTCCTGACACCACACTTGGCTTTATCCCCCTTGAAACACACTTCTGTCTACAAGGTGGCTGTGGATGGGGAAACTGCTGCTCCAGCAGCAACAAAAACCAGTGGCAAAGAAAGTAGACAGAAAAGTCTAATTCGGTTTCAACATTCAGTTTTCCAGTAAGGTGGTAGGTACCAACGCACTCTGGAAAATGAGCACAGGCTGTGAAACAGGTGTGATGAGGATGATTTAGGATCCCACTGCCCACCCAGCAAGGGGCAAGCACCACAAGAAGAGGAATGGTTCTCTCCCGGGCACAGCTACATCTCCAGAGCCCCATGTTGTTCCTAGGACACAGTCCATCTTTAAGTATTCTGTGGGTGCCGTCAAATAAGCTAAATCTGGCAAATATTAGAGGGGGATAGAAAGAAAAGAGATGAATACATGAAACCAAAATTAGATCTTTTCGATAGCTGCGAAGTGTCACAGGTTTGGGGGGAAAAGAGGTTAAAATGATAGGCTAAGATTAGGTCTGTGGGTTTTCCTCTTTGGTCATCTTATCTGATCACCTGGAGTAATTGGAAATTTGTGTTATACTATTTCTGCATCATCTCCACCTTTGCTATCTTCACCATCAGCAGCAGCATCCCATTTGTCCCCACATTCACATTGGTCAGCACAGTCACCAGCAGGACCAACATGATCTCCATCGCCATCATCACCATCTTCACAATTATCTTCACCACTGCCATTACCACCATCATCACCACCTCCATCACCACCATTGCCATCCTCACCATCACCATCACCATCACCATCATCATCACCATCACCATCACCATCACCATCATCATCACCAACACCATCACCACCTCCATCACCACCATTGCCATCCTCACCATCACCATCACCATCATTATTTCTTCATAATCACCATCATTGCCACCATCACTATCGCCATCATTACCATCACTACTGTTTCCATAATCTTCACCACCACCACCATCATCTTCTTCATCACCACCATCATCATCACCAACACCATCATCACCATCACTACCATTTCCATCATCATCTTAATCACTACCACCATCATCACCATCACCATCACCATTATTATCATCTTCATTATCACCATCATCACCATTACCACCACCATCACCATCAATCCACCATCACTATCACCGTCATCACCATTACCACCACCATCACCATCAATCCACCATCACTATCACCATCATCACCATTACCACCACCATCACCATCAATCCACCATCACTATCTCCATCATTACCATTACTGCTGTTTTCATAATCTTCATCACCACCACCACCATCACGACCATTTCCATCATCATCATCATGACTATCACCATCATCACTCACATCACCATCATTACATCATCACCACCACGAGTATTATTTAGCCCTAGTGCTTCAAGATAAACAACACAGTACTGGCTTGTATTTTTAATTACTTTTTAATAGACATGAGCCTCTCTAAGACCCTTTCTACCATCTGTTTCCCCTTCTCTGGTTTCTGGAGCTGATATAGAAATTAATTGATGGGAAATTAGAAATTAATTGGTGGAAAAACAATAGCTCCAGTTCCCATTTTCCTCAAAGCCCAACTAACCCAGCTCTCCCCAGGCTCTGGGGCCAGGAGTCACTGGGAAATGGACTACGTTAAACAGTAAAAAAATGGGCTGCCCAAAAATACAATGACAAAACTACCATTGGGGGATACCGCAACAACCGAAGCAGAAGTGGGAGGGTCACCACTCTGCTCTGGAGTTTAGGAATCTGGTTCTACATTATTTGGGCTGCTTTCTCACTTTTTAAAAAGTGAACACTTTGGATGAAGGAACCTAAGGTGCCTCTCAGCATTGAGATTCAAGAGTTCTTCTAGCTGAGGCGATTTTTGACAAAATGAGAGTCAAAATGGGAGTCCAATGAGTCTAGGCAGCCAGATTGGCTGAGGAATAGAGGCATGTGACCCCAGCCTCACCCACATCAGATACCTGGATTAGCAAGTACTAGACCAGCAGAGCCTTTTACACATGGGGAGGTTCTTAACCTCTAGGATTCTCCATCTCCTCCTCTATAACATAGGGACGGTGTTAGTAATAATATTGTCCACCTCCCAGATCTATATGACAAACAGAAATCCCACGGTTCACATGCCACCACATTGCCACCTCTGATCACCGCCCACCCCCCCACCCCCGTCTTATTTTGCTGTTCATAACTTGTGAGCACTTCTTACCATCTGGTGATACACAGTTACTTGTTTAAAACCCTGCTAGCAAGAAATCCAGTCATTGCACAGAGAGCAAACAAAAGTCAGTGTGAAAGGTAACCTCAAAAGAGAAGAAAGGAAGAGACAAATGGAGACCTACTCATGTCAAAGAGGTCTTTCCGTGGGCTGCTCTCTGCGCTGTTGGCCACGGCGGGCCAGGCCTGCGGTGGGATGTGCTGGGTGTTGACATAGGTGGGTACTTCTCCCATGGGGGCTGCATGTGATTTCCCTTCTGGCATAGTGTAGATGTCCAGGGACCCTGCAACAAGAAAACACGTCCCTATTTCTCTTAGCAGGGCGACCCTATTCATGCCTCTATAGTGAAACCACCCGCCATTCCACAGAAGGGTTCCTTAAGCCTACCAACGAGAAAATTCTTCCTGAAGATCCCCATCAGCTAAATTCTCCTCTTCTAAGTCTGTCATCCTAGCTGTATCCTGGCTAGGATGCTTCTCTGTCAAAATGGGATCTTCCAGCTAACCTTGGGTGGGTACCATATTGGTTAGGGGTCTCACCAAAGATCTGGGCCACACTGTCCCCAGGGTCCTGCAAGCCCCGCAGCCAGAAGATACCCTGCTTCCTTCTCTCCTTTACAACACTCTGGGATGAAATAACTGAGCAGGAGAACCGTCAAGCTTGGTTTAACCACTCTTATATTTAAGTGTCCGCGAATGCTTTATAAATTATGAAGTGCCTCCTAAAGGACTGACACAGTTTCCTTACAACACAGAGCCACCACTGCTGACCTGGATCTATAAGGGAGCCCAGGTGGGTGCATGATGGGGGAGGCCCCTCTTACAAGGCAGTGATGCTCCTCAATTGGACCTCTCAGCTGGTCAAAGGGGTGCTGAGGCTGAGGGAGCCCAGGGTCCAGCTCTTCCATCACCCAGAGGTGGCATAAGAGGCATTGCCCACGATTGCCTGTTTGGATTGCTATTCCTGTGCTCGCCCTGCCTCCAACGCAGCTAAACAACCCTATCCAAGAGAATGCCCTGTGGTGCTCTCCTTTCTGGAAAGAGGGCATCTTGCATACCCTGGGGCCAGTAATATGTTGAAGATGGCTCCGTGTAACTGGCAAGAGTCAGTTCAGGACTTTTTAAAAACCTTGCCAAGAGCCTATGGCTAGGTGTTGGCCAGCACAAGGCATCTCCCAGCCAGCACGTGTGAGGGGGAGTTGGCCTGCTGATATTGCTTCCCTGGGAGGCCTCACCTGCAAAACCACGAGCTGCGATTCTACTCTCTGAATCCCACACGCTATTTCTATGTTTAAGAGGCGATTTCTGGATCACCTGCCCCAGGTTAAGAAGTGCTATTTAAGTGCACACCTTTGAGTATATTGTGAACAAATCTCCACAAGCTCATTTCAAAAAGGAGATCAAAAGCCCCATGAATGACCTTGCTGACAGTCCTTTCCCACTGCAGATGACAGCAGATGCTGAACGGGGACAGATGGACACCCACCACGGTGGTCCCTGAGTCCACACTCACTTAGGAGGAAGAGCTACTAGAAAATGAACAATCTGTTTTATGGGAACATATCTGTTTTATGAGAAAACATACTTATTATTTTTCAATAAGAGCTTGAGACTTAAGTTCCAGATGGGGAACTTAGTTTAAGATTCATTTTGCCCTGGTGGATCAGCTACGTTCTCTGATCTTGAACCAGCTGGAATGGCTTAAATATATATAAAAAGACTTATTTTACAAAAACCTGATTTATTTTATAATAAAGTAAATATCTACAAGAAAGAACACATCTATTTTAGCCTCTGACAATTATATCTCTCCATGCATATGTTACATAATACATTTTAAACATAAATAGAACAGAGGTGAATGGCTCATGGTGAAAAAGCACCTTGACAAAATCATATCTTTGATTATTTCCAACCTACTTTAAGGCAGAGCCACATGGTGGCTTTAGCTTGGCCTTATCCTTTGTTGACGGGGCCAACCCCACAGCTCTCCCTTTCACTGGGGTAGAGAAGACATGACATTCTTTTGTATGAGGAAAATCTGAAAAATTGTCACTTGGTTCTTGGCACAAATGGTTATAACCAAGGGGTAAATCTTAACATTAAATCAATAAGTGGTTAAATTTACCTCCATAGTGGTGTGAGTTGGAGCCACCTCATTTAGACCACATAGATTTTGTAGCAGGACCACAGAACCATTTGAAGAGTCAAGAAAATTTTTGAAAAGGGAAAAGGTTTAAAATTAAAAGAAAGACTTCAAGGATAAATGGACAGATTGATGGAGGGATAAATAGATGGATGGAAGACAGATGTGGGAATGGGTGTATTTGTATTAATAACTGTGAGCAGCTAGCAAGTTCTTAGCAAGTTGTATGTAAATTATCATAATTCTATCTGGATATCTATCCAAATTATTCTTAGACGATGTCTGGATTATAGATAGTTGTATCTACATTAGATACAGTTAGATAGCCACCTTTAAGTTATTTTTAGTATGTGACATAAGTGTGTTAATAGATTGGCTAAGACCTGGACATGTCTTCTAAAAGCAGGCGGGAGCTGCCTCTGGTCTGTGCTGCTCCACAGGGACCACAGCCCTGGTCACATCAGTGAGCACATCACCCATCCCAAGCGTGTTCCGTTTCTCCCGGGCTCACCTTGCCTCTCACCTTGCCTGGGAGGTGTCTGCTGCCAGTCTTCGCCAAATGTGTCTCCCAAGTGTCTTCCCTGGTAATAAGTTTGTTCTTTTCCTGCAAACTACAGACCCATGTAAATATAGAGAAAGAAAGCTTTACCCTCTACCCCTCCCCCATCTCGGAAAGCCATAGTGCAGCGGGTGGGACCTTGAGGGGGTCATGGCTTTCTCTGTTACGTCCCACTTTCCCTTGATGCCCCCGAGTCTGGTTAAAATTTGATAAATAAATCCACGTGGGTGTGAGCAAAAGGCTGCACCCCGTCAAATCACACACACAGCCTCCTTATATCCATGACCTCACAGTCCCTCCCCAAACGTGACTGTAAAGTCAGCTCTGGCCCGTGTGGCTGCGTCACTGCTCATATTCTAAGAGGGATTTTAATCAAAGAGAGTGTCCGTGTGCCATAGTGCACTTCCCATCCAATGCCCAGCACCCATAGTCATTTATGTTAAGGGAAACACACTTCCTGAAAAACAGAAGCTTCCCTCTCGGTGGTAGACCTTTGATATGGGTGTTATTTTGCCATTTTAAGGTCATTATCATTCACATAAGTAGGTCATGGTTAAAAAAAATGTCCATGGCTGGGGCTCACGGGCAGAACAGGGGCTTGGTATGCATGAGGCTCTGGGTTCTATATCAATTCTGGAGGGAAAAAAAGAAAAAGAAAAGAAAAAAAATTCCTACAAAAAGATAGAGATATAATTCTAGAAAGCAATTTAGATTTAAAGGAAAATTTTCAGTTGGAGGGGGAATGAGGGAAAGAGAAAAATGCATAAGATTCTCATACTCCAAGGTTCTCTGTCCCCTCTCTTTTCAGAGAACACCCAATATCACACACCTTTTAAAGGTTCCAAATTCTATCTTCCCCTCATGAAGATCAAGCACAGCATGAAGGGATCTGTCCTACAATAGAGAGGACTCCCCAGATTCAAATCTCAGGAACCACAATATGACTCTAAGGCACTTGGCTAACACAGCGTGATGTTAAACAAAAAGTCTCTCCCATCTGTACACTCGGTGGAACCCAGCAAAAGAAAGTGTGAGTGACTGTGTCAAAGGATAATTGGAATATCACCTGAAAAAAAAAAATTGATGAGAACAAAAGGCAAGCAAGTTCAGTGAGCCTCCAACCCAGGAGAAAACGTAAGACTTACCTGGGCCGAGTCGGGGGCATGGGGTCTGTTTTTCAGTCGAGCATCAAGGAAACCTCCTGGAGGGGGCATCTTGCTGGGAATACTGTTGTAATATGGGTGGTCTGGGCCCTCCCCCTCCTCTTCTGTCCAGGGTTCATCTAGACTCTGCATCCTGTTAAAAGATTTTTCAAGACTTTCACCAAAGTGGAGCTTACAGGCAAACCCAACAGATCTAACGCAAGCACCTGCTTGGTTTGGATATGCTTTAAGTGTGACCCTCCCTCAAAAAGGTTGATGTGTTAGAGGCTTGGTCCTCGGTCAGCAGGAGGTGGTAGGACCTTTAAGAGCATAGCCTAGTGAGAGGGTCATAGACAATTGAGGGTGTGCCCTCAGAAGGGATTGTAGGATCTAGGTCCTTCTCTCTGTTTTCCTGTTTCAAGAAGTGATCTCCTCCTTCCTCTCATGTGCTCCCACCATGATGTGATACATCCACTGAGAATATGATAGTACCATGCCCTTCTACCCCAAAACTGTGATGAATAAACCTCTTTTCTTTACCGAGATACCGAGCTTCAGGCATTTTGTTATAGTAATGTAAAATGAACTTATAAAGAATCTATTGCCAAGAAAAGAGAATTTAGTCACTGCCTTCTCAGCCATCTATATCTTGGGTATACATAAAAAAAATCAGATGATAATTTGATCAAAATGTCTACTTTATTCAGACTTATACCCACTGGAAAATTCCAATCATATTTGACACAGTCCTTTTTGTGAGACAGAAATAATTTATAAGTAAAGATAACCAGATTTTCAAGGTACAAGCATACATTTCAATATGTCATGAAATTTATATAGAATTGAAATCAGCTAAAAAAAATGAAGATTAAGAGACCTCAGAGAAAATGGCAGATTAAAGACCTTTAAAAATTATCTCTTCCATAGAAGCAACAATAAAACTGTCCAGAGATAAACTTTGATCAGAAATTACTTTTCCCAAACTCTGGAAATTAATCAGCAGCTCAAGAAACTTGCAGCATCCCAGGGAGTATTTATTTGTTAAAACTTGTAAAAACAGTATCTTTGTGGCATTTTTAAATTGCCCTATTTCCATCTCTGTGGTAGCCTGGGAAACCAAGTGTCCTTAATCACAGTGAAAACCAACACCCGGGCAGTCGTGGAAGGGCAAAACCGTAGTGAGACTCCTTCAAAGCCCCATTCCCAGAAACTGACATTATTTGACCTGATTGATCCTTGAAAGACCCAACTCCCAAAGCTGTCCCTTTCTAAATTTATTTTTTAATTAATTCATAATAATCATGTATACTTATGGGGCACAGTGTGGCAATTCAATACATTTATATAATATGTAATGATCAAATCAGAGTAATTAGCATTTTCATCTTCTAAAACGTGATCATTTCTTTGCATTTGCTAAAGCTGTCTTTATTTGACCTAATTTGGAGCTCACCCAAAGAGACAAAGGATCTCATCCCCAGGGCACTTGTCAAAAACAATTAGAGGTAATTGTTTAACATGGTGGCTTACTGAGGCAGTGGGTGACATTTGGGTTGAACAGTAGATTAATCAAAAACCTTGAAAGAAAAAGCTGGCAAGAGAGTTTTTGTAGGGATTTTAATAAGCTCCAACATATTTCTGGGAATTTAGAAAGCTACATGCATGTGTAGGCCTAGGGTTGTGTGTCTGTACAAGACCAAGGTAAGAAGCCCTAAGCTCTCACCTCTGGCTGACCCTGACTCTCTGTTTGAGCAGAAAAGTGAAGGTTAAGGTAAAGTTGTCAACTGCCTGGCTGAAGGTTGAAGGAATGCCCCAACACACACACACACACACACACACACACACACACAAAGCCCCATCAGTAGAGACTGGGAGACTTTGTGGTTCCAGACATTTAAGGAAACATGTCTTCAAGCATTAGCAAAGCAACATAGCTAGCCAAGCACAACCATGGGTGGATGTATATGACAAAGAACACAGACTTCACAAACTGGGTAGAGAAAAGTCACTGAAACAAACAACAACAACCACCCTGAAAAGGGGAGAAATATGATTTTCATTTTCCACATTATATCATTTAAATTTCCATTTTTAATAAAAATTATCTGGCATATGAAGAAACATGACACAATAGCTTGTATATGGGAAAAAATAAATACAGGGAAATGGTCCCAAGGAAACTCAGACTTTGGACTAAGTAAACAGACTATAAATTAACTACCTTAAATGTGGTGAAAGAATCAAAGAGCCAAGTATAAAAATTAAACAGGAGATGCCTCATGAGATAAGGAATATTGATATAAATACAAAAAGAATAAAAATAAAACACATTCTACAGTTGAAAATTCTAATAACTGAAATTTTCTAAAAAATCATTCAAGGGTATTACAGCAGGTTTGAGCAGGCAGAAGAACAAAGGACAGGACTTAAATATAGGTCAACTGAGATTAATTAGTCTACAGCACAGAAAGAAAATAATGATTAAGGAAAATGAACAGATCCTCAGATACCTATAGGACTCCATTAAGCATATCTCTGTACACATAATGAAATCCCCAAAGGAGAGCGAGACTGAGGAGGGCAGAGGAAAAAACATTTGAAGACATAATAATGAAGAAAATGAAGACATTTGAAAAAAGAAAGGTCAATGGCAGAGGAAAATCCTAAATCTTCAGTAATTGCATTCAATATAAATGCATTAAACATTCCAACAAACAGTCAGAAATTGGCAGAATTGATTAAAATATGATTTGACTATATATTTTCTATGACAGACATAGACACTTTAGGAAAAAACAAAGGGAGAAATAGACAATTCAACAATAATACTTGAAGACACTAATATGCCACTTTCAATAATAGATGGAACAAGTGGAAAGAACATTAAGAAATAGAACTTTGACCAATATAATAAACCAATTGGAGCAAAGAGACATTTACAAAAATACTCTGCCTAACAATAGAGAAATAGAAGTTTTTCCTCAAGTACATATGAAATGTTCTCCAGGAGAAACCATATATATGTTAAGCTATTAAGTGACCCTCAAAAATTTTAAAAGTCTCTTTCCATTTCCATGAAATTTCCCTTCTCTCTCCCTTTCCCAAGATGGGAGGGGAGGGGAGGGGAGGGGGATAGTAGAGGATAGGAAAGGCAGCAGAATACAACAGACAATAGTATGGCAATATGTAAAAACGTGGATGTGGAACCGATGTGATTCTGCAATCTGTATACGGGGGAAAAATGGGAGTTCATAACCCACTTGAATCAAATGTATGAAATATGATATGTCAAGAGCTATGTAATGTTTTGAACAAATAATAAAAAAAGAAGCACTCATAGAAAAAAAAAATTTTTAAGGACTAAAATCCTAAAAAGCATGTTTTCAAACAATGTTGAAATAAAAAATGAAAATAATAGGAATATTGCAGGATTCACAAAATGTAGAAATTAACTTATTTCTAAATAAACATAGATCAAAAAAGAGATCACAAGAAAAATTAGAAATTTCTTTGAAATGAATGAAAATAAAAACAACTCTCCAAAAGTTATAGAAGAAAATAAAATAACTGCTCATAGGGAGATACCTATACAATAAAAAACCTAAAGATAAAGACCTCAAATTAATAACTGACCTTCTACCTCAAGAACCAGAAAAGAAAGAGCAAACTAACCCCAAAGCAATCAAGAGGAAGAAAATACCATTAAAATAGAAATAAAGGAAATGAACAACAGAAAAACAACAAAGAAATTTAATGAAACCAAGAGTTGGAAAGATCAGCAAGACTGTCAAAGATCTAGATAGACTGACCAAGGAAAAATTATACATTATAAAAATTATAAAATCAAATTGTAAAAATCAGAAATGAAAGAGAAGATAATACTATCAACCATACAGAAATAAAAAGGATTATATGAGAAATGATGAATAATTGATGCCAACAATTTTGCAGATAGAAAATTGCAAACTATTAAAACTGACTCAAGAAGAAATAGAAACTCTGAATAAGTAATAAATAACAAGATTGAATTTGTATCAAAAAGTTTACCCTCCAAGAAAAGCCTGGGAACATATTGCTTCCTAATGAATTCCAATAAACATTTAAAGTAAAATTAACAGCAGTTCTTCAAAAACTCTTGTTAAAAATAGGCAAGGAGGCAACATCTCCAAACTCAATCTATGAGGTCAATAGTACCCTGATTCCAAAACTAGACAAAGACATCACAAGGAAAAAAATCTATATCAATATCCCTTATGAATATGGATGAAAAATACTAAATTATTCCTAACAAGCCAAATTCAACAACATGTAAAAAGAATTATACACCATGACAAAATGGGATTTATCTCAAGAATGCAAGTTTGGATCAACATTAAAAAAAAAAGTCAGCGGCTGTAATATACCATATCAATAGAGTAAAAAATAAATACCAGATAGTTATCTTAATATCACAGAAAAAAAGAAAATATCCAACACATTTGCATAATAAAATACTAAAATAATAATAAAACACTTGGAATCGAAAGTCATTTCCATTAAACACATCTATGAAAAGACCACAGCTCACATCACAACTAATGATGAAAGACTAACTACTTTCCCTTAGAGCAGGAGCATTACAAGAATGTCCCCTCTTGCCTGCTCTATTCATTGTATTGAAGATTCTAGCCAGAGAAGAAAGATAAGAAAAAGAAATAAGAGGCACTTACATTAGGAAGGAAGGAAGGAAGGAAGGAAGGAACCTCTCTTTGCAGATGACTTTATCTTCTCAATAGAAAATCCCAAGGTATCCATAAAAAAGTTATTAGCAGTAATAAATGAGTTGAGCAAGGTTGATAGATACAAGATAAATGTACAAAAATCAAGTGTATGTTATACATTAAAAATGGGAAATAAACAAAGATAAAATTAATGAATTCCATTTATTATAGCATCAAAAGGAATAAATTATTTAAGGGAAAATTACTAAAACAAGTACACTATTTATATGCTGAATATTACAAGACATCTTGAAAGAAACACAACCCACAAAACTGGAGAAAATATTTGCTAATCATATATCTTTAAAAAAAAGCCTATATCCAGAATATATAAAGAACTCCCACAATTCAACAATAAAAAGATAAATATCCTGACCTTAAAAATGGACTAAAGATTTGAGCAAAACTTTCTCCAAAGAAGACCTACATATGTCCAATACATACATGAACAGATGTTTGACATCATTAGTCATCAGTAAAATGAAAATGGAAATCCCCCTGGAGACCACTTAACTTGCACTAGGGTAGCTCAAATCTCATTAATGGATCGATCCATGGATGGATTCATGGTTTAATGGTCCCCTGACACGTGGTGAGAACTTAGGGGGTGGGGCCGACTTGAAGGAGCTGGGTCCTCCAAAGGCACCTGAAGGCTGTACCTTGTCCCCTGTCCCTCCTTTCTCTTGCTCCCTGGCTCTCTCTTTGCCTCTGGGCGAGAGCTTTGAGCCCCCATGTGATGGGGCCAAGTGAGGAGGAACTGAAATCTCTGAAACCAGGAGATATCGATTTCTAAAGAACTACCATGATCTGCAGAGCGTTAGCTGCACTTGATCTGTCGTCTTCTCTGGCGTGGGGTTGAGATGCGCTCAGGAAAATCAGACCACAACCCAAGCCACCGTCCATTTAAATGTCCTTGTTTTTATTTTCAGTTAAAGAAGGGTGACGAATCCAGGTCACAATAAATGAACACAATGAGCAAAAATGACACAGGAATAAGCGATTCCCCTCACCAGCAGGGAGAGAAGGGGAGGGGAATCCTGGCTCCAAGAACTGGGAACGCTGAGGACTCCTGCGCAGCTTGGGAGACCCTCACCTGCCCATCTCCACCCCTCGCAATGTGGGAAACAATGTACCAAATCCTCCCGCTTCTAGCAAATACTTCCCTATTTGGAAAGAAGTGAGAAGAAGGGGGGGAGGAGGAGGGGGAGGAGGGGGAGGGGAGGGGGATAAGGGGGGGAGGAGGGGGGGGAGGAGGGGGAGGGGAGGGGGATGAGGGGGGAGGAGGAGGAGGAGGAGGAGAAACCAAAGAGAACTCCCCCAAACAGAAGCGCCTGCAATGCTAACCTCTGGGACCCCGGCACCACAGGAAGAACGCCTGCAGTGTTCTCCACAATGTAGGTCTCCATAGGCTGGAGCGGGTCGGGAGGACAGGGCAGGTGGAGGAAGCACGCTTGTCTCACAGAACCAGGCTGATCCAGCAGCAGGTGGAGCTGGTCCCAGGGGCTCTCCTTGTTCCGCCCTCCTGGAGCCCTGCACAGTGAACGCACTGAGCACCGCCCTTCAAGGTGAGATGCCCAGCAGGACAAGCACCCGCAGCACCAAGCTATAGCAAAGGCCCCTGTGATGTTCTGTTATGGAAATTTAATCAATATTTACATCTGAAGTTTTTCTCAAAGGGTAAGATTCTGTCTACTTCCTTTTCTTTCCTCCCAAAGACCTTCAGACTAAATAGGACACTTAATCACATACTCAGGACTTCAAACCTTCAATCTGATGCCAGAGAGCCAGAACAGTTAAATTAACTCTTCTCTACCCAGGTTTGTGCAAATCGTTTTATCTGACTTTTACAAATACAGAACATTTTTAAAAATACAGAAAGCCATAATGATCAGTCTTAAAGATACCTAGGCATCCACCACTGAGATTAATCAAATGTTAAACCATTCAGCTATGTTTTATGCTACCTTTCTTTTGGGGAAAAAAAAAAAAACACTAAAATTTCCCCTAGGAACTCAAGAAATAAAATAAATACATAAATAAAAAAAAAAGAAAATAGAAAGGAAAGGAGGGAGAGGAAAGGAAGAGTCCCTGGGAGGGAGGGAGGAAGTTGATCCCACTCTGGATGGTAGATCTGTTAATAATGTGTTAGTGGTAGAAACTAAATGCTGGATGTATGGGTATTCACTCTAAAAGTCTTTGTGTAATATTGAAACATTTTATTATAAAATGTTAGAGCAAAAATATGTTTTAAAAAATACGCTTGACAAGTACATTTCAAACCAACCCATCACCCCCCACCCATCCTCAGATACCCTGCCGCAGATGTGCACATACCTCCTTACACACATGTACATATCCATAAACTATATGTACAGTTGCTTATGTATTTTCAAAACATGCGGTGAAAAGTAAATACTCATACTCATTTCCAATTTCTTCAAGATTTATCCTGGTCATACACATATACTGATGGATTCTTTAAGCACTATGTCCACCATGTAAAAAATAAAACGTCTGTTGACTTGTTCTCAGACCAGGGTACCCAGGCCACTGGACTTCCTCCCCTTACCTCCTCTTAGAGACCCGTCCCGGCTGCAGCAGGCTGAACCTTCTATATCAACTTGGGAGAAGGTGGGCTTTTCACATTGGCTCCCCAATGAAGGTCTTAAAGGGAATTTTCCAGGGAATAAGGAAAGAGATTAAAAGTCTCTTTCCAGAGAGGTCAAGAGGAAAAGGGAGATTACGTGGGCCTTCATAATAGTGGACTGAAGACAGACACTGACCTACGGCTACAGCCCAGAGTGTAGTTTTGCACTTAGGAGAAACTGTGAACGCACCATTATAAATTTTCGTTGTGCATGTCGATCAAGGGCGGGGTGAAGGGCAGAATACTGACTGACCCATATGCCTTGCATTATGGCTTTTAATGCCTTATGCTGCATGGAAGATTCTTCTGTCCAAAGAAGCACAGGAGTAGATGCTGACCACCATTCGTAGTGAGCTCAATGTCTCATAAGTGCTGTTGACAATCACTGTTTCACCCAACACTGAAGCCAAACTCTCTATTTTACAGGTGAAGCTCCTAGACTCAGAGAATTTAAGGAACTTGCCCAAGGTCACACAGCAGACAAAGGACTCCAAAGGCCACAAAGGACAATAAAGCAGATGGGGAGCTGGCAGCCAGTAGGTGCTCCTTGCAGCAGGATGCTGGCTAATTGTAATAGCAAGGACAATGGGACGTTTAGGATCTGTGATAGCACAGACCTAAGGAGGTGACATATGGAAAAATCACATGGTCGCACAAGAAACAGAACAAAATATCACAATGAAGTTGCTTTTTGGTAACCTTGGTTACTATCACTATAGTTTCAAGAAAATATTTTCTACACATTCAAAGCATCACCCATATGTTGCCTTCCATCTGTGACTTCCCGTGCCCGAGCCCAGCATGAGCAGGTGTCTCTGAGCCCAGGAAGCCCTGGGATGAACTGGGTGTGACCAGAGTATGGCTTGGGGACATCGTTTTCAAAGAAAATGTCATAAAACAGAGAGAGGGGCTTCAGCAAGTGGCGGGCAGCACTACTCACCGGTCCTGGAGAGCAGGAATCTTGGAAGGACACTGCAGGTACTGCTTAAACCGCAGCTCAAAGGCTTGGCCAATGGAGCCAATGACGTCTTGGGCCAATCCGTCACAGCATTCCAGAATGTGACAAGCTGAGAGAGAAGGGGACACAGGCAATTAGAGACAGATGCGGGAGCTCCCCAGCTCCTCAACCAAGAGCTCCTTCTTGGGGTCAGAGAGAAAAGGAGGTGTCTTCTTGCTTCAGAATCCGTCTCAGCAGAACTGACTACACCATCATCTCTGGAAATCCCACAGCTATGGTGGAAGGCATTCGTTTTTTTTTTTAAGAACCCGCTGTCTGCAAAATTATAGGTTCTATTTTTAAAGAAAGGACTTTTAAGTCCAAATTGGTGGTGCTTCAATATCTTTAGAGTCTTCAAACCATCAATCCTAACCTTGTTAGGGAAACAGCATTTGGAAGGAGACCTCAGCACAGCCTAGAGCCTGATCTTGCACCAACGGAGTCCCATTAAGTCCCCGTGGGCTTGAAGCAGTGGATTTAAACTGAGAGCTGTTAAATGAACCTTCCTCTGCTCAACAGACTTGGAGACAGTGGTCTGGTGACTTTTCAGTGGGAGTACAATGTAGACCACAAAAGGCAGTCGCTGGAAATAGTAAGAAGCACAACCTCTTCGAATGGTGGTAAAGAGGTATTAGCCAGTGTGCCCGTCCCCGTAACGTGCAAGCCACGTCCCACACAAAACTGGGACTGGATTTTCAGGCAGATTCTCAGGAAGGCAGCTTGAGAGGAAGAAGGGATAAAAGTTAGGGAGCTGGTGGACCAGAACAGTGCCCAGAGGCGGGGGGAGCGGCCTGAGAGGGCTTTCAAGGGTTCGAGGGCAGGTACCAGCAGGACCGCCTCCGCACCAGGACAGTGTGTCCTGATGTGAGACCTCCAGACACTGCGGGCCTGTCACCAGGAGCAACGTGCTAAACAAAATGACCAAGACCATTGTTTGCCCTGAGCTCCTGCCTGTGTCCCAACAGACCAGACCAGACCAACACGGAGTCCCTCCTGACAACTGCCCCATTACCATACGGAAACTTGAAGGAAGCGGACAGATCCCGAAATAGACCAATTTCTCCAGAAAACAGGAGCCAGTATAATAAGAAATGCCCTCTGCTTTAGCCCTTACCTCCCCACCACCCCAAAAAAGTTTAAAATAAGTAACCTGATCTTGACCAATCAGGCTATTTTTTTTTAAGTGTTCTGTCTCCTTGTTCCCACTTTACAAAACCCACTGTTCTGCTTGGCCCTGTGGGAGCTCTCTATTTTTAGAAGGAGAATCCCCCAATTCATGAATCACAAATAAAGGAGATCTATGACTAAGTGTGTTATAATTTTGTCTTTTGACAAGCACAACACACAGTCTTGCTACAAATGGGATAAAGGAATTCTCCTGGAGAAAAATGACAGATGCCTATCAACGCTCCGTCTCTCTCTTGCCAACAGCCACCACGTATTGCCAAGGAGGCTTCCTCCCTCCAGAAGCCCATGGAACCGCCAGCAAGGCGCTTGGTAGTTATTCCCAAGGGGTGGCAGTGACTAGGGAGACATGGAACTGCACCCACCTTGCAAGAGAAACCAGGACATGCCAGAAAGAGGCCTCATGTAGACAGGAAGGGGGCAGAGACCCCTACCACCTCCACGCTCATCTGCCCAGAGCCAGCTAGATACTGGCGGTTCACCCACAAGACAGCCCTGGACCCTCAGTCTGCTAATCCCCCAGACTATAGGTGGACCCAGGGAACAGTATTTGGAGGGAAGAATGCGGGCGAGCACACCATTGCTTTGGATCTCAGTGTAACCCATCAGATAGATAGAGCAGTCCTATTTTAGCGACAGGCAAAGAATTCATGTACAAAGGTGTGGGTGTCCTAGATACCGTTTATATGTTGATTCGTGATATTATTGGATTTTATTGTGGGTATTATTATTATTAAGCATAGTCCTGGATAGTCACATAGCAAGCCCGTATTAAGCAAGGATCACGATGGCACAAGTCACCGATGAATACAAATGGAAGCCTCATGCTCAAGCTCAAAAGGAAGTGGAGGGTCAGACTTGAAGAAGCAAAATCCAGCATGACATGGTTCCCCCCCAACCTATCTGCGGGCTTCCAGCCACACTTACTGGCCCCTACGGTTCCGCATCAGCACCAGCCAACGGAATTGTCTGGAACTTTGGAGAACCATAGAGTAAGAGGGGAAAAGGTCAGAAAGTAGAGTCTTTTTTCTTTTTTTAAAGGAGAGAAGCCACAGCTAACATTTGAAATGGAGAAGAGAAAAGGAGGCTTGTTCAGGGCAGTTCACTTACATCTCACCTCGACTCAACTCCAATACACATGAAGGCTATAAAGGGTGTGCTGTCACGTAAGGCCAGGCAGCTTGGAGCAGTGCAAGGGCCTAGGTGCAAGTGCCCTAGCAGGGTGAGGACCAGGCCCTACCAGTCTAAGTGACAGAGGGTGGCACAGCCTACAGATAGAGAGCCGGCACATGAGCTCACTATCACTATCACTATTCACAGGAATTAAATCAGGACTCGGTCCTGGGACCTGGCATGGCCCCCAATAAATGGAGAAAACAATATCATCCACTGCTTGGTCTGAGGATTCCTTTTGTAAAAGTGGCCTTTATGTATCCCAGAAGCTCACTCCACACCCCAAATGAACCCCGGATGTCATCTTGGGAGCCTGGTATCTTCTCTGAGAGCTTTGCCGGTCTTTAGCCAGAAGCCACATCCAAGAGGATCTGGCATGAACATCAAAAGATGAGTCCCCCCAAAAGGCGGCCATCAGACCTGGGTAGCAGTGTTGGGCTTCACGTGTCCACGAGGACATGGCAGCCAAAGGCACAGTTCCCAAGCAAGGAGGATGATGAGGGAGACCCAGAGCAATGTGCTCAGAATGAAGAGGTGAGATGATGGAGAAGGGAGAAACATGGGTCAGAGGACCAGCAAGATGGAAGCATGGTCCACTCGGTCACTTCTGGGGAACCTGGTCCTTTTGATGGCATTGACAGCCAGCAGGAGTGTCATTTTCTTACTGGTGGAGTTCACTGGCCAACATGAGTCTCTTTTTGACTACTGTGAATGTCAATGGTTAGAAAATTTATCTTTCCATCTTTGAGACACTTTTTAAAACGATTTTTAATTTGGAGGAGTTGATTTCTTATCTTTTCTGATTAGATGATCATTTTTACTTTGAAATTGACACCTACAAAGTGTCCAAACGGGAAGTCAATCTTACCAGCTTTACTATTTCTTTCCTGTTTGCCTAAGTTCTTATTGTCATTATAACCCTTGACTTATGGTTTCTCTCTGAGAAGTTTAGTTCAGTTAAAAAAAAAATAGTTAATAGTTTGATATAATCCCATTTGCCAGATCTGATTTTTGTTAACTAAGCTTTTGAGTTCTGACCCCCAAAAATCCTTGCCCAGACCAACGTCATGAAACATTCTCCCTATTTTCTTCTAAAAGTTTCATAGTTTGGGGTCTTACGATTATGTCTTTAATCCATTTTAGTTGACTTTTATATATGGAGAGAGACAGCATCTAGGTGTATTCTTCTGCGTGTAGATACCCAGATTTTCCAATGACAAATTTTGAATACACTATCCTTTCCCCAGCGGATGTTTTTGGCACCTTTATGGACAATCCGCTGGCTGTGAATGCATGGATTTATTTCTGGGATTTCTACTCTGTTCCATGGGTCTATGTGTCTGTTTTATGCTCAAACTCTTGCTTTCTTAGTGCAACTTTGCAGCATAATTTGAAGAAAGGTAGTGGGCTGCTTTGTTCCTTTTGCTCAAGATTGCTTTGGTTATTCAGGATCTTTTGTGATTCCATATAAATTTTAGGATTGCTCTTTTTTACTTCTGTGAATTTCCTTGGTATTTTGATAGGGATGTCATGGAATCTATAGACTTAATTTTTAAACAGCTGATCTCATGGGAGTAGAGAGTACAATGGTACATATCACAAGAGGGAAGTGGGTGTTCAGGAGAGAAGGGATGGAGAGATGTTGGGTGAAGGATATATAATTACAGTGAGAAAGAAGAATAAATTTCCAGAGACCAATTGTACAGCAAGATGACTATAGTTAATAAGAAAATATTGTATTATTGAAAATGTAAAAAAGAAAATGGTTGCTATTAAAAAAGTAAAACTATGTGAGGGTAATGCATTGGTTAATTAGTTAGATTTAACCATTCCGTAATAAATATCTATAGTCTTCCCTTAAAATATGTGGGGAATTGATTCCAGGATCTCCTGAGGATACTAAAATCTGAGGATGTCAATTCCCCCATACAAAATGGCATATATTTGCACACAACCTACACACATTCTCCCTATGCTCGAAATCACTTTGAGATGACTTAAAGTAGCTAATACAATGTAAATGCTATGCAAATAGTTGTTATATTCTATTTTTATGTGTACTATTTTTACTATTGTATTGTTATTCTAAATATTTTCCATCTGCAAATCCAAAGATGTGGAGTCCATGGACACAGAAGGCCCTAGCGGACTTCAGTGTTAGGGTACAACAGGATAGAATCACACAGTGTTATCCACTGATTTAAAAAGTCAGAACAAAAATGTTTTCGACCTAGTTAATGCGAGGTTGGAGTCCATTTCCTGAAGCCACTTAACTCAAGTTCTTCAGCCTGACGGGGGGCAGCAGTGTCTGTAAGAGCACCTTAGTTAAGAGCCCTCCATCTCTCTCTGCTCCCTGCATGCCTTGCCCTGAGCTGCTTTCCTCCTCTCATGATGCTCTACTTCACCTGGGACCCAGAACAATGGATTCAGCCAACCATGGACTAAACCTCTGAATCCATGAGCCAAAATAAACTTTCCTCCTCTAAGTTGTTCTTGTCAGGACTTTTGGTCCCAGCAATGAAAAACTGACTAAAATATCCTGCTAAACAGTAGTGACTATCTCTTCCTTTCATTGGGCTGATGGCTCCCCACTTACCTAGAGCATGCTCACCAGAGCAAAGGAGATTCCTCAAACTCTGGCAGGTTTATCAGCCAACCATAGCCTGTTCATTTTATGTATTCATATGCTGCTCATTGTTCAAAGTTTTTGATCCAAGATAGGTAATAAATTTAAAAATCAAGCTAGCATGCTAGTGGTCATCTAACATGTGTCCCAGCACCAGAGGACCAGATTAAAACTACAAGGAGATTGCATTTACACCCATCAGGCTGGCAGGAGTTTAAAAGTCTGAAAGTGTCAATTGTTAAATCAAAGGAGCCCTTCTCTGTCACTTGTGGGATAATAATTTCAGAAAAGCTGAGGATGAACAAAGACATGGTAATCCAGCCTTAGAGGTATGCATATCCTGGAAAAATTCTTGCACTGGAGCACAAAATGGTGTGTCCAAAATAGTTACTGAAGATGTCATTCAATAGACATTTACCAAGCATCTAGCATGCTCTAGACCCTGCCCTAGGATCTGGGGATGGAGCAAGAAATAACACAGAGTTCCTGTTCTAATTAAGATTATATGTCTGAAGAAATACAATCGATCAACAAATATATGAAAAAATGTTCAACAGCACTAGCAATTAGAGAAATGCAAATCAAAACTACTTTAAGATTTCATCTCACCCTAGTCAGAATGGCAATTATCAAGAATATAGGCAACAGCAAGTGCTGGTGAGGATGTGGGGGAAAAGGCACACACATACTCTGCTGGTGGGACTGCAAATTGGTGCAACCACTCTGGAAAGCAGTATGGAGATTCCTCATAAAACTGGGAATGGAACCACCATTTGACCCAGCTATCCTACACCTCTGTTTATACCCAAAGGACTTTAAATCAGCATACCACAGGAATGCAGCCACATCAGTGCTTATAGCAGCTCAATTCACAATAGCTGAGCTATGGAGCTGACCTAGGTACCCTTCAGCAGATGACCGGATAAAGAAAATATGGTAAGTATACACAATGGCATATTATGTGGCCTTAAAGAAGAATGAAATTATGGTGTTTGCAGGTAAGTGGATGGAGCTGGAGAATATCATGCTAAGTGAAATAATCCAAACCCAGAAAACCAAAGGCCAAATGTCTTCTCTGATAAGTGGATGTTGATCCATAATGGGGGACAGGGGGCAGTAGGGAAGAATGGAGGGACTTTGGATTGGGAGAGGGGAGTGAGGGGAGGGGATGAGGTGTATGGGGGAGAAGGATGGTGGAATGAGATGGGCATTATTACTCTGTATACATGTATAATTGCACAACCAGTGTGACTCTGCACCATGTTCAGCCACAGGAAGGAGAAGTTGTGCTCCATTTGTGTACAATGTGTCAGCGTGCACTCTGCTGTAATGTACAAGTCATTAGAACACTTTTTTAAAAAATAAAAGAAGAAAAAAAAAAGATCATGTGTCTTATAAGAGACAAAAGAAGAGAAGACATGGACACAGATTAGGAAGGGATGAGGTAAAATGGAGGCAGAGATCCGAGCAATGGGGCCGCAAGCCAAGGAATGTTGGGAGCCGTCCAAAACTGCAAGGGTCAAGAAAGCCTCCACGAGGGCCTTTGGAGAACATGAGGGCTTGCTGACTCCTGATGTCAGACTCCTGGCCTCCAGAAGGTTGAGAGAATAAGTTTCTTTGTTTGACGCCACCTACTCTGTAGTCATTTGCTACAGTACCCACAAGGAACTAACACAACCATGGAGAAAAGGTAAAATAAAGGGGGATTCTGGTATCAGGTAAATGCACAAGATGATGAGAGGAGGTGACATTGGAGAGGACATAGGAAGGAAGCCAGGAAGGAAGCATGGGAAGGTCCTAGGTACTGGGTCTAATAAGTACAAAGGCCCTGGGGCAGCAGCCTGCCAGTCATGTCCAAGGATGATCCCAAAGTTGGTGCAGCGGCCGTGGGCGGGGGGTGGTGGGGGGGAGGTGGTGGGAGATGAGATCAGAGTCAGCAGGATGAATTAGGAAGGCTGATGTCTTGTTGACAGGTGGCAGGAGTAGACAAGTGGGGAGCCAGGAAGAGATCATTACTAATAAGACAAGCAGGTGGTTTGGGGGGGCGGTGTTTCTGGGCAATTTTTTCCCCACTGAACCCACAGCTGAAAACTTGGATATACCCACAAGGGAGTACCCCAAACCATCACCAGAGGGTCCATTTGGTATTCCAATGATAGGAGCTTCAAATGCCTGGCGATCAGTACAGAGCAATTATTAGGGGGAACCCCCCCAGAGGGCCTTGGGTTGTTCTTACTAAGGACACCGGAGAACAGGGATTGTTAAGATTTCCATACTACATGTCCCCCAAAAGCTCATATGTGTGACAAGGAAAAGAACAGAGGGGAAATGACTCGATTGTGAGAGGCGGCACCTGATCAGTGTGTCAATCCCCTGAGCTGGATTACCTGGGAGGTGACTGTAGGCAGGTAGGGTGTGGATGGAGGAGGTGGGTCACTGGGGGGTACGCCTTCAGGGTTTGTATGTTGTCCCTGGTGAGCAGATCCCTTCATGTCCTGCTGCTATGCAGGCAGAGAATGGAGGCCCAGAGCTATGGAGTCCCCAGCCATCTGTGGACTGAGACCTTTGAAACCGAGAGCCCCAATTAAACGCTTCCTCGTCTCTGTCGTTGTGGTCAGGTCCTCTGGTGACAGCAATGAGAAACAGGAATGTTGGACCTGGGTCTGGCCACAGCGGGTGGGGGGATGGCGAGGCCGGGTTTACGGGAGAGTCTAGGGAGGGCTGGGTCAGGGCTCTCAGTGTGTGGGACAACAAAACACCTTCATCAGTGTCTGAGGGTGTTCCTGGCTTGGCCTGAGGCCGGTGGGAGGTCCCCACAGCTGGCCGGGTCACACAGGGCTCAAGGCACTCCGACTTTCAAAGGATGCCGCAAGAAAGTTGGGGTGGGGGGACCCAGAACCACAAGGGAAAAGAAAGACCAAGTGGCAGCAGGGGTGGGGTGGGTCAGGAACCCCTCAGGAGGACGTCACCAGGCTGGGCCTGCAATTCCCGATGGGGAGGGCCTGGGTCAGACTCCTGAGTGACACCAGGAGCAGGCTGGGCGTGCGTGAGCCCAGCTTCCCGGGTGACAAAGGTGGACTTGGGAACTGAGCACAGGGGTAAGACTGGGGACCTGGCACTGTTGGTAACAATCACTGCTCCCAAGAGCCCCGCGTGGGAAACGATCTCAGCACCAGTGGCTGGGGGGATGAACCCTCAGCCACACTGTCACTAGGAAAAACATTTAACCTCCTGGGCAAACTGAAGAGAAAAATAAGAGAGTAAGTCATTGCATGCACCCGTTACTCACATGAGGCTTTGTTTCTAGGGAAAAGAATAGTTAGAGGCAAAACTACAGTTTTTTCCACCAATGGGTTTTTTCGTTTTGTTTGCAGTGTTGGGGGTTGAACCCACGGGTCCCCACCACTCAGTGGCACCCACAGTCCTTATTTTATTTTGAGGCAGTGTGTTGCTTACTCACCTACACTGCCAACTTGTCATCCTTCTGCTCAGCCCCTCCGAGGAGCTGGGGTTAGGGGTATGCACCACGGTGCCCGGTGATAGGTTCTTATTATGTAAAGCCTTTCTGAAAAAAATCACTTCTTAGGGCCTACTGCCTTCCAGGGTTAAAAGAAACAGATCCCTTTCACTGAAATGACCACCTATTGCTGGACATGGTGGTGCACGCCTGTGATCCCAGCAGCTTGGGAGGCTGAGACAGGAGGATTGAGAGCTCAAAGCCAGCCTCAGCAATGGTGAGGTGCTAAGGGACTCAGCGAGACCCTGTCTCTAAATAAAATACAAAATAGGGCTGAGGAGGTGGCTCAGTGGTCGAGTTCAATCCCTGGTACTTGAAAAATAGAAAAGAAAAAAGAAAAAAAAATGAGATAACCACCTATTACTAAAGGCCAGAATAAGGGAGTCTGGCTATCTGTGGTAGTGTATCCCATTTGCAGGTTTCACTTGAGTCCGTTCCTCATCTCTCCCACTGTTAGGAAAATCTTGGGTGAAGAGCACAGGATGTCTCAGGAATTTTTAAGGTTGAATATGTCAGTTTTTCTCCTACTAAGGCAGCATCACCTAAATCTCAGATATGACTTTTCATGTGTCACTCCAGGGAGTACCAGAGGGGGGTTAATCAGGGTGCCATTGTGACTAAAAATTGCATGAATCACATGCCCCTTGTGGACAGCTGTATGTCCAACTAGAGCATCATTTTGTAGTTGCTTGTGACCCAAACAGGTCACTTAGAACTAATATGTACATATATATGGTTGCAGGACATGGGAGTCATGGGCAGTAATTAGAGTCTTCAAGAGATATTCACCCCAAGAAACCGAAATAAAGATATTGAAGAGAAATCTGTACTTGGCTATTCACAGTAGCCAAGAAATGGAATCAGCCTAAGAGACCATTGACAGATGAGTGGATAAAGAAAATGTAATCGATAAAACATGATGGAAAACTAGGCAGCCATAAAAAAGAGTGAATCTTGTCATTTGCAGCAATATTGATAAACCTGGAGGGCACTATATTAAGTGAAACAAGCAGGCACAGAAAGATAATTCTGCCTGTTCTCAGTTATGTGTAGAATCTAAAAAAGCTGATCTCAGCAATAGAGTAGAATGCTAGTTATACAGGCTGGGAAGGGTGTGGAGGAGAAACGGAAAAGGTTGGAAAAGGTTGGAAAGGTTGGTCAACAGGTACAAAACTTAGTTGGAAGGAATAAGTTCTGTCGTGCTATTGCCCAATAAGGTGAGTACAGTGAACAATAAACTATATATTTCAAATAACTGAGAGAACTTCTAATATCCTCATCATAAGGAAAAGGAAATGATAAATGTCAGTGATAACAGAAATGCTAATTACTCTGATTTAATCATTACCCATTGTATAGGAGTATGCAAAACCTCCCACTGTACCTCATGAATATATATAATAGTTATGTGTCAATTAAAAATTAAATAAAACTTTAAAACATAAATTTTAGAAAAGAACATGCTTCATTAGAACCCAACAAAGCCGAATCTCTTGGGAGTTTCATCTCTCCTCTGCGCATGTCACTGCCTGGGCCCCCCCATTGGTCCTGGTTTTCAAATCCCCCTCACCAACCTCTGGGGGACCCTTACCTCCTGGAGATCTTGGTGGTGGTTGTTCCCATGGGACTCAATGACTAGGAAGAGAGACCTTTTCCCCTTCCACCAGGTTAACTGTGGTAACTGGGGAGTCTTGATACCAGGGAGATAAATATGAAGGCTCATTAGAAATACTTCTAGATGAAGAGGGTGAAAAAAAATGGTAGAAAAGTAATAGAACAGGCATCTGCTTTATGCTTTATATATAAACCTTGCTGCTCGGCCATTGGTGGCTTATTTTAAAAACTGACATTTTTCCCCTTCTCTTCTCCCACTCCCTGTCCCTAACCTCGGAAGCAGCAAGATTACCATTCTTCCTGGACTCGGCCTAGTCCTCTGTCCTGCTCGCTGACCTCAGGAAGGAAGGAATCCAGACTTGGGAGCTGAGGCGCTAAGACGCAGGTGTGCCCCCTCAAGGCTACCGCCTGGATCTCAACTAGGAATCCTCACAGGGCATCCCCCCAACACCACCCCCAGTCGTTAGAATCACAGCCCCAAGGGCAGGAGTTCCTGTGTGTTCCCATTTGCTAGCAAATCAACAAAACTTCTATTTCCTTTCTCTCAAAACCTTGCCCCTGTGGTTGGATTGGCAATGGAGACGAAACCCAGCTTCTGGGATCCGGAGCAGCCTGCACACACGGGAGGCTCCCCGAGATACAAGAGTCCTGTGCAGCGGCTCCAGGAGACAGGGAACAGAGGAAAGTGGGGAATTCAACTCAGGCGTCAGTGAGGCCCAGGAATAATGGTCTCTTAGAGAAATCGACTCCCTCAGTGCCAGGCCTGTGGCTGCTGCCTGGGGCCGGGGAGGCTCCCCGCAGACAATCCTAAAGATTTGCAGAAATGCAGACTTCCCTGAGGGGCAGGTGTGTGCAGCCCAGCAGGAAGGAGATTAAATACAGGCTGGCTGAAGGGCAGACCCTTGCCTCCCAGGGCCTCCCTCTGGATTCTAAGTGAGACTGTGGCAGAAACCGGCTGGGAGCTCCAGACGAGCAGGGTGACAGCAGGACCTTTGAAAAGGGAGGTTCAGATGGACGCCAGCCCACGCACACCAGCTGCCGTCTGGCACAGTTCACACTGACCAGTCAAGCGGCGGGATGCATCACAGGACATTCAGAGCCACCTCAACTGCCCCTGGAGAAGGGCCGGGCACGATTCCTGCAACTCTGGGGACAGAACATTTCCCTCCCAGCAGGGAAAGATCTGGAAGCAGGGCTGTCATCACTCAGGTCATTGCCTGAAACTGCCCTAAGAGCTTTTCTGTGCTCAGGAACTAGGCAGCATGGGAGCAGAAGCCTGGGCAGAGAGGCCAAGAACTGCATATTCAGCAGAGGCCAGGACGGCCCCTCTGCACCAGAGACACACAGGTCACCCAGTCAAGACCCTGGTGCCTACCATTGCCTCCCAGTGTCTGGCGTGATCCCCCACTGGAAGGCCCAGCAAGAGACCCCTCCATGTCATGTCCTGTGACAAGGAGTCATTTTAGGTTCTTTAATGTCAGCTTTTCCGTTTGACCACTGTTGTCTTCTGTGTTGACCTGATAGATTTCATCCTCCGGCTGGTATCCCATTCATTGATCTGGTTTTATGTTGTTTCTTCAAATGTGTGTAAGGATGGCCTTAGACCTGAGCCTAAGCAACTCCATTTTAAAACCCCAGTTTGAAACCTGCAGTCTCACCAGGCACTCCTAAAGGGCCCTCCAGTATGGCCCTAGGCACAGACAAGTCACTTCTCCCCACCCTGGTAAACTCAGTGTGAATCCTCCGGCACGGGCAAACCTCAATATAGAAGAAGAAACATGAGAAAACAGAAAAAAATACACTGCAAAAAGTTCGTAACTCCCCAATAACTGAATTCACATATATTAAAGTAGACGAAACCTCCAAGTACTTTAAAAATTGGTTGTTAAAATGATTAACGAATTTAAAAAGATCTAAGGAATAAATTAAGGGAGGAATAAAACAGGATCTGAATGAGCCTTTCACTAAGAAGACAGAGATTCCTAAAAAAAAAAAAAAAAAAAAAAAAAAAAAAACCAAACAGAAATCTTGGGAATGAAAGGTACAATAAGTCAAATAAAAGACTCAATTGAAAGTTTCTAAAATATTTTATCAAGGAAAACACAGAATCTCAGCTTGAGGACAAGGTGTCCTTGGGAACTCTCAGAGAGCATTAAAGACAAAAATAATAAAACTTTTCTGGTTTAGATCTGAGCTCAAAAAGCTCACATGTGAGACAGTGCAAGAATTTTCAGAAGTGAAATGATTAGATGATAAGAGGGTGACCTAATTGGTGGATCTGCCCACCCACATGGATTAACTGGTTGGGAACTACTGGCAGGTAGGATGGGGCTAGAGGAGGTAGGTCACTGGGGTGTGCCTTAGGAGTTTATATGTTGTCCTTGGCGAGTGGACCTCCCCTCTCTCTGTTTTCCAGTTGTCCTGTCTCGGGCTGCTTCCTTCTGCCACATCTTTCCATCATAGTGTTCTGCATCGCCTTGGGCTCAGAGCTACGGAGTTTGCCGACCCAGGACTGAACCTCTGAAATTATGAGCCAAAATCAACTTTTCTTCCTCTAAATTGTTCTTGTCAGGTCTTTTGGTCATAGAAGCACAGAGCTGACTAAAACAGAAACTAGGACCAGAATGTATAAGAACTCTGGAGCAACATTAAGTGACCAAACGACACTCACTGGCTGAGAGGAAACAGCAGAAATATAGGCTATTGTGATTGACATCATAGTCAGTGAAATAACAGGATACTTCCAAAACTTTGAATGAGTCGTACATCAATACGCTGGAAGCATTTGGAATCCTAAGTAGAGAAGACACATGACACATTATAATTACAATGATAAAAATCCAGAAAAAGGAAGAATTTCAGAGGATACAAGAGAGATGGCCAGGTCACATTTTAAGGAAAATTACTCAGATTAACAGCAGATTTCTCTGAAGAAACCCTGAAATCCAAGAGGATTTGGACTGATGTATTTTGAGTCCCAAAAGAAAAAGATTGCCAACCAAGATTACTATAATCCAGCAAAGCAATCCTTCAGAATCAAAGAAGAAATAAAAACCTTCCAAGGTAAACATAAAGAAATTCATGACTTCTTAGCCAGCACACTTAAAGGAATTCCACACACCAAGAGAGCTCAGGAAAGAATAAATCTCATTAGAAGAATAGATAAGCAAATGAGAATTAGCACTGAAGCAAACACTGCAAAGAAACAAAAATTACAAGACAGAATACATTATCTCTCTACAATAATACTGTGTGTAAATAATTTCAGTTCTCCAGTTAAAAGACAAACTGTCAGATTTCATTAAAAAAAAAAAATAAGACCCAACTATATGTTGTCTGCAAGAAACACATCTCACCGATAGACATCCAGAGGCTTAGAGTAAAAGGAGGAAAAACGAAGATCCATGCAAATAAAACCTGAAAGCAAGCAGGAGTAGCTGCTCAATCTGTCAAAGTGGACTTCACACCAAAATTAGTTAGAAGAGACAAAGAAGGTCAACACACACTGGTAAAGGGAACAATCCAACAAGAAGACATAATGATAGTCAATATTTATGCCCCACACATAAGGTGCACCTGATTTATAAAACAAATGCTGTTTACCAAAAAGGCTCAGACAAATCCCAGAACAATAAAACAGTTATTTCAATACACCTCTTACCAATCGGTCACCCAGACATAAAATCGGCAAAATGCTACAGAATTAGAACATACTATATAGATCATATGGACTTCATGACATCTACAGAATATTCCATCCAACAACAGGTGACGACACTTTCTTTTCAGCTGTTCATGGAACTTTATCCAAAATAGATCAATCACATCTTGGGCCACAAAACAAGTCATCACAAATCCGTAAAGGATGATAACATTTACTGCATATTATAACATTATAATAGAATGAAGTTAGAAATTAACAGCAAGAAAAAATATAGAAGCTATATAAACACAGGAAGATTCAATAACTTTTGAATGATGACAGGGTCGGTCAATAAAGAAGATAAAATTTATAATTCTTAGCATCAAACCAAAATCTTTGATACACAGTAAAAGCAATTTTAAGAGGAAATTTTATATCTATAAATGCCTATATAAGAAATGCCCAAATAAATCACCTCACAATCTTAGAAAAACAAAAATGAACCATTCCCAAAATGAGAAGAAATATAATCCAAAACCAAAGTTAATGAAATAGAGAATAAGAATACAATGCAAAAAATCAACAAAGAGTTGTTGTTTTGTTTTTTTAAATATGGGCAAGATTGATAAACTTCTATTCAAACTGACAGAGAAGGGTGGGTGGGGAAGAGTCAAATTAATAGATTAGAGGTGAAAGGAAATATTAAAACAGACATGAATGAATCCAGAGGATCATTAGAAACTATTTTTGAAAACTTACATTCCAATAAATTAGAAAATCTAGAAGAAATGAATAAATTTCTAGACACATATGAAATACAAAAGTTGAACCAAGAGGATATAGAAAAACTAAACACCGATAACAAACAAGAACATTAAAAACAGTAATAAGAAATCTTCCAACAAAGAAAATCTCAGGACCAGATGAGTATACAGCAGAATTCTTCCAGATTGATAAAGAAAAAATGCCAACGATCCTCAAATTATTCTATGAAATAGAGAGGGACATTTTCAAACTCATTCTATGAAGCCAGTATCACCCTAATATCAAAACGAGGTAAGGACACTCCAAGGGAAAAAAACTGTAGTCCACAAAAAATAGTAACCTTATATAGAATGAGCAGTCTCGAGAGCTAATGTATAGTACAGTGACTAGAGTTAATGACGACAGATTGCTTGACTGGAATTTCTAAGGCAGTAGATTAAGTTCTCACTATACACACATACAAAGGGGATGGGTATACTAATTTGTTTGGCTATAGTCAACTTTGGACTGTATCAAAAGATGATTGACTGTATCAATAGATTAAAGCTAGGTGTGGTGGTGCACACCTGTAATCCCAGCTACTCGGAAGGCTGAGGTTTCAGGTTTTAAGGCAGCCTGGGCAACCTCGTAAGACCCTGTCTCAAAATGAAATTTAGAAAGGGCTGGGGTGTAGCTCAGTGGTAGAGTGTCAGGCTAAACCTCCAGTACTGTGAAAAAAAAAAGTAATCATTTTGTATATTTTAAATATTTACAAGTCTTAGTTTAAAATTAAATACGGAGGGGAAAAAATAGAAGAATTCCAATTTCCTGAAAAACAGTGAATCTATTCAGGGCTATACTAATAACTTGGTCAAAGTTGAAGACTTCCATTCTGTCTTTTCACCTCGTTCTGATGCCTCATTCTCACACAAAAATGGAAAAATGGTGAAGCATGATGGTACACATCTGTAAGTCAAGCAAATCTGGAGGCTGAGGCAGGAGAATCACAAGTTTGAGGCAGCCCAAGCAACTAAAGAAGGCCCTTAGCAAATTAATGAGAACCTGTTTCAAAATAAAAAGGGCTGGGGATATGACTCGGAAAAGCACCTCTGGGTACAATCCCCAGTGCCCCCCCCCCCCAAAAAAAAAAAAAATGGAAACATAGGTAAGTTCTAAGTTGGTTTTTTTTTTTTTTTTCAAGTTCTGAATAAGATCCAGAAATACTAATGACGTGAGCACAAGAGTAATATCCAAGGGCTAGGGATATGGCTCAGCTGCACAGCACTTGCCTACCATGTGTGAGGCTTTGGGGGTTGAGAGAGAGAGGGGGGCGGAGAGAAAGAAAGACAACCCTTTACCTGTTTCACATGATCTCATAGATCTTGTTCAGCAAATAGGGGTACAGTCAATCACTAATCAAAAAGGAAGAGGAAAGTGTGAATCATCTTGTGATCTAAATGAGTCACTCAGGATGTAGAGTCCCTAGATTAACCAAAGGACAATCTCAGAGTGAGAGTTCTTTCTCAAGTCCCTAATGTACTAGTCACATCTCCAAAGCAACACTCCTGTAATATCTTGGGTATAAGATGTCCCCTGAAAACTCATGCAGAGGTGAAATGATTAGATTATGATATCTATAGCCAAATCAGTAGATTAATCCATTTGATGGATTAATAATTTAAAGGAAATATTGTACTTGGAGAGACCTGTAGGCGGCAAGGGTCTGGAAGGAAGAAGCAGGTCACTGGGGACATGCCTTTTTCTCTGGTGCCTCATTCTCTGTTTCCCAGCCCTCAGCCATACCCTTCTACCATGATACTCTGCCTCACTTCAGGCCCAGAGTGATGGAGTTGACCAATCATGGACTAAACTCTGAAACTTGTGAATCTAAAATAAACTTTTCCCTCCTCTAAATTGTTGGGTTCCCCCCCCCCCAGGTCTTTCAACCACAATGACCAAAATCAGACTATTTTAGACACCTTTTTCACTGCTGTGACCAAAAGATCTGATAAGAACAATTTTAGGGGTGGAAAAGTTCATTTGGGGGCTCTCAGATGGCCGACTCCATCTTTGGGGACCAGGGTGAGGCAGAACATCATGGTAAAGGGTGTGGTAGAGGAAAGTGGCTCTAGATATGGCACCAGGAGGCAGAGAGGGAACTAAGCTCAACAAGGACAAAGTTCAACAAGGCATGCCCCCAGTGACCCTTCAGTCACACCCTATCTGCCTAGTTACCACCCGCTAAATTCCTATCAGATGATTAATGCACTGATTGGTTGAAGATTTTCATAACCCAATCATTTCTCCTCTAAGCTTTCTTGCATTTCACACATGAGCACCTCTTATCTGAACCATAACATTCTGCCCCAGAATTCATGCCCATTTCACAATGAAAAATACATTCAGTCAACTTCCAAGAGCCCTCATAGTCTTAACAGTTCTATGATTGTCCAAAAGTCCAAGTTCAAAGTCTCCACCAAGACTCAAGGCAAACTCTCAAAGTAAGCTCCTGTAAAAAATCAAAAGAAAGTTACATATATCCAACACATAAGGACACAGAGTATCTAGTTCTGTTCCCAAATAGAGAAATATGGGCACAAAAAGAAGGGACAGGACCAAAAAGATCGAAATTCAACTGAACAAACAATTCCTACAGCTCCAGTATCTACGGTACATGGCATGATAATGTTATCACCTTAGGGTTGGTGTAGACCTACCCTATAGTCTTGTTGGTTGCAACCCATGTGGCCTCTTTCTTGGCTTCTCTTTGCTTGATTCCTGCAGCTTTCCTCAGCATTCATTCCACGTGACTGTCATCTCTTAATCTTGGAGGTCTCCACTGCAACTTCTACTTCCTTCTCATGAGTTGCCCTCTCAGGGGGCTGCCTGCTGGGATTCCAGCCCTGCTACTCTTTGCTTGGCCTCTCAGGCATTCCTCTGAAATCTCAGTAAAGTCTCCATGACCACCTAGTTCCAGCATCCTGCATTCCTGCAGAACCAGCACCAGGTGGTTGATGTCAAGGTCTTCTGCCATCTTGAGCAGTAGCCACGCCTCCTGGGACCATGGCTGCAGTAGCCCTTATGTGCCTGGGTGTCTGAGCTCAGAGAGACAACTTCCTAGACACTCTCTGTACAAGCACAGTGCTTCCCCCACCTCTTCTATTTTCACCTTCAAGTCTGACATAGGTATGGTCTTGCAAATTTCTGGGATGCCCATAAGCCATCTTTTCTATTATCTCTGAGTAAAATAGTTCAGCATCTCTTGAATGGTTATAATCTCTTTAACCACCACAGCTTCCTAAGCTCTATTTTTACTCACAATTTTCTGGTCAAACTGCAAGTTTTTCAAATCTTTATTATTTGCTTTATGCTCTTGATTATCACAATAAACTTTGCTATAATCCCCTGAATGCTGTGCTGCCTTGAAATTTCCTCCACCAGGTTAATTCATCTACCACCTTTAAATTCAGCTTCACAGAAAGTTTTGGGACATAGGAAACCGTAGACAATTTCTTTGTCAGAATGTAATGAGAATGGCTTCTAGTCCAATTTCCAATACCGTCTTCCTTCTCTGAAACCTCATGAGCCCCATCTTTACTGTCCATAGTCCTACTGGCTTTTGAGCTCCTTTCAGAATCACTCCTTAATCTCTGCTTACATCATTATAAAGCTTTTCTGGCTTGTATCTGTATATTTTTCAAAATCCTCCCCCCTGCAAATCAGCTCCAAAGGCTTCTGAACAACATGGTCAGGTTAGTCATAGTGACAACCCCACTTATCCATATCAATTTCTGTTTCAGTCAGCTTATTCATTGCTGTGATCAAAATACCTTACAAGAACAACAGGAAGAAAAGTTTATTTTCTTATTTTTTTTAAGAGAGAGAGTTTTAATACTTATATTTAGTTTTCAGTGGACACAATATCTTTATTTTATTTTTTTATGTGGTGCTGAGGATCGAACCCAGCACCCCACGCATGCCAGGCGAGCGCGCTACCACTTGAGCCACATCCCCAGCCCAAGTTTATTTTCTTTTAAGAAAATTTAAGTTCAGTCCATGATTAGCCAACTCTATAGCTCTGGGCTCAAGGGAAGGCAGAATATGTGGCAGAAGGGTATGGCAGAGGGAAGCAACTCTGGCAACCAGGAAGCAGAGAGAACTCTGCTCACCAGGGACAAAATATGAACCCTAGTGATTCATTCCTCTAGCCACATCCTTCCTGACTACAGTTATCAACCAGTTAATCCACTGAGTAGGCTATGCCTCTTAATTTAATCATTTCACCTCTGAAAATTCTTGCATTGTCTCATACGAGTTTTGGGGGACACCTCACATCTAAGCCATAACACCATTCCTATACATGTATCTAAAAGAATTCAAGTCATAGCAGCCTAAAAAAAAAAAAAAACACACACACACACAATCGTCAAGTTATATAACCAGCCTAGGTGTCTGTCAACAAATGGATGGAAACAGACAACATGGTATATATACACAATGGAGTTTTATTCAGCCATAAAGAAGAACAAAATTATGTCACTTTCAGAAAAGTGGATGGAACTGAAGAGAATCATGTTAAGTAAAATAAGCCAGACTCAAAAAGTTGAGGGTCATGTTTTCTCTCATATGCAGAAGTGAGAGATAGAGTAAAGGAAAAGCAGGGTCTCATGAAAATAGAAAAAAAAAAAAAAAAGATCATTAGGATAGAGGAAGGAATCCGAGTTAGAGAGGAGGAGGGCCAGGGAAGATATTGGGGAATGAAATTCATCAAATTTCATTATGTACATGTACAAATATGTCACAACAAATCTTATAATTACTTATAATCATCATGCCCTAATTGAAAAGTTTAAAATACTTCTAGAGAAGCCAAAATGATATGCAAAAATTCATAAGCAGGAATGATCATGGAAACAAACAGTAACAGCAGCAAGGGACAATAACCTATTACTGTAGGGTTTCAACAGAAGACTTGCAGAGACCCCGAGGTGTCACAACTCTGGCAGGCTTGGGGCCCAAGGAACTACAGTGCTTCAAGGCTTGCTGGAGCACACGGACCTACAGGTGTCTGAAGGAGGACTTAGATACTTGAGAGCCTAAGTCAGAACCTCACATCCAGAACTCTTACTAATCTGATTGTCAATGGTAGAGGCATTCGTACTAAATTAAACCTTGGCCTAGGGGAGGAAAGATAGAAGAAGCTGGGAAAAGGCCCTTCCCTGGCTCCCTGGGAGGAGGAAATGCTGGGTGACACAGGTGGGATGGAGGCAGAGGCTCTGCAGTCAAGTTCATGGCAAGGTTGCACAGAGATGCAGCCAGACTCCCCTCTCCACCCACACTGCCTCCCGTGGGTACAAAACAGAGGCATGACAGATAATGATGGCTGCAAATTCCTTGATAGGATTCTCCTCAAAGGGTAGGTGTGCTGGTCATCTTTTTGTCACCGTGACCGGGAGAGCTGACAAGAATCACTTAGAGAAGGAAGTTTACTTGGGCTCACGGTTTCAGAGGTTCGGTCCATTGTTGGCCAAATCCATTGCTCTGGCCTTAGGTGAGGCAGAACATGGTGGCAGAGAGAGCCGTGAAGGAAAGCTGCTTGCCTCGTGGCCGCCAGAAAGCAGAGAGAGAAACAAAGAGGATCCAGAGGGACAGGACAGAATTCCCAAGGGCCTGCTCCCAGGGAACTACTTCCACCAGCCACGCCCCCCACCTGCCTGCAATCACCACCCAGGAGTCCATTCAGACTACTACTCCATCAACTGAATGAATGCACCCATTACCTGTGACTCTTATGATCTAATCATTTACCTCCTCCACTAGCACAGGAGAACTGGGGGGACATCTCATATCCAACCTTAACAACAGGCATGGTCCTACTCTCCATGAATCTGAGCTACGTGTGGTTGGTGTGGGTTGGTGTTCACTGGTCTGGATGACAGTCCTGACTATGATAGTGTGCCCCTGCTCACCTGTGACAAATACTAGTCATCTGCAGTCATCACTGAGCAGCTGCTTCCCCTGAGAAATGGTGGACCAGAACATCATGTTGGCAGGGAAGCCCTCATGGGGACCATTCTGAGGTCATCAAGACCACCCAGGTCCCTCTTCTTCTATCCTCAACGTTTCATAATTACCTCATCTCTGCTCAGAAGTGACAATTAGAAAATAGGAAGATGTCTGGATTAGAACCTATATGACCTCATCTGTAGAAGTCCTCCTATCTGCCACCCAACCAAAATGATAGTTTTTGGTGATGGATGGTCAGGCCTGGGAGAGAACAATAGCTAAAAACTGGTTGTAAAGTCTTGTTATCTTCAATCTAAAGAAACCATTCAAAGGAAAGACAACCCCCATCGATTCACTGCTTATTAACCCAGGGTTGAAAAAGACCAGGTGGAAAATAATCCTCACACACACTTACACAGAAATGAGAATTTTTACAGCCAGGTTAGGTTCCGTTTGCAAGAGCCATTGACATATTAACTATTTAACCCCTTGCTCTGCAAATGCCTCTTTAGGAGGAGTCATGAGTCATACAACATCATGCCTAAGAAAGAAGGAGCTTGCAGGAATCCCTAGGGAGCAGGTCTCCACACTGTGGATCAATCTACCCATATGGGTTGTCTTGAAAATATTTCTGAGATAGAGGGTTGCAGGGAGGGGGAAAAAACAGAATGCTAAGATCTCATTCATATCGAAATTTTTAAATGGGAGAGAATACACGTGTGCGGTTATGGATTTAAATAGGATGCCAAGCCAGCAGGAAAATCAGCAGTTGGTACATGGGGTAGGGTCTGGGAGGATGTGGGGGGGCCAGCTGGTAGTGGAAGGAAGTGGTTTGTATTGTTATAAATACCAGTGGTGGGAGTGGCCATCGATGAGTTTTTGATTGCAGCTGTGGTATAACACATAAGGAGCTGCCTAGCCGTCAAGAGTACCAAGGCATAGGTCAGCCCCACCACCCCAAGTGTCTTATCATCCAATGGGTCTTGGTATTGTAAAGGAACACCCACCCCCATCTAGCCTGTGTAAGCCTAGAAGCTTAAGGTGGGGTAAGGAAAGGCACCCTGAGCTTGGACACTGGGCTGTGAGCTGGGTAGGACAGTTAGAGGTAGCTCAGGTGGCTGAATCAACAGTGGGCATACACAGAGAGCTGACCCTGGGCAGGAGGATAGAGTCTTCAAAGTGTAACCAAGGACACTATCGGAGCACAGGTGGGATCTGCTAATGTATTAAGTCAGCTGTAGCGAACCGTAGCCATCAGGATACAGATTTGTGTTTTAAGCTTAGCAACGTCCAGCATCTCTTAATTCAGCCAGGTGATGCTGCTACCCTTGCAAATCTCAATTATCCTTCATAATATGATATGACACATGTTCGTTTTGGCAAAGGGAACTGAGCTAATGAGGAACATCTGGTACGAGTGTTAAGCCTGGCTGTATACAAATGAGCAATGTTGTGGGTCAAGCATGGCTTACCTCTGCGATTAACAGGGTCCTTAGCTACATAGGCGACGTAGTCTGTTGTGTCCTGTTAAAGAAAAAAACAAGATGTCTGTATCACTCATCACGAGGAGAGAACACTACAGGGATACAGTACATCAACACAAGCTGATAAGGACTTCCCACCATACAAAGAATCAAACACTGCCTACACAACAGCCCAACCAAGGTAGCTTCTTGTGATGCACATTCTGGCTCAGTATGTCCAGGCAGGGCCTGGGGGGCTGCATTTCCAGCCACCCTCCTGGTACTGATGCTGCTGGCCCATGTTCACACTAGAGCAGCCGGGATAGAAGGCACCGCTTCTCTGCATGTTGCATCTTCAGCTTCCAAAACTGAATCCTATTGCCCAGATAATTTGATTTAACTGGTTTGGATGTGAGCCTTGAGCATCAGGAATTTTTTTAAGTCCCTAGAAAAATATTAATGTGAACCTAAGTTGAGAACCACTACTCTCAGCAATGTCCATACCTGGGGCCCTCAAATTTGAATTAGTGTCAGACTCCCCTGTAAGTCTTGTTAGAACAGATTTCTGGGCCACACCCTGGAATTTCCCCTCTGGTGGGTCGGGGGTAAGATCCCCAAACTGAATTCCTAACAAGTTACAGCTGCCTCTGGGCTGGGGACCATGCTTTGAGAAGTACTGGTCTGGAAGAAAACCCAAGTGGATGGATGTTCAAAGCTTGATCACAAACATCCCCTCTTGGGTGATTGAGATAAGAGAGTTCTTTTCTTCTTGGACATAAATAATAATTTTATTCCCTTAAGATATTTTAAAAATATAAGTTCTATTTAGAAGTTTCATCTTTCCAAGTGAAATAAGACTTTCTTCACCTTCCTTCTCATAAAACCAATGAATAGAGAAAATAAGACTTAAAAAGTATGCTGAAGCTCACACCTGTCATCCGAGTGACTCAGGAGGCTAGATTCAAAACCTTCTGCACCATGACAGCCAGTCTTGCAGCCATCAGGAGCAGAGACTGAGTTACAGTGAACTTTGTCCATCACAATAAAGCCACGTTACTTTGAATGCCATTGGCTTGACAGTGTTTGTTTGTATTTAATTTCCAAATTTGATTGGAGTTTAGAGTTCAATAAAAAGTATAAACATAAGCCATCTCTTCTTGGATTCTGTACAGATTCGGGTCACATAATTAATTTGAGTCAGCACTAATGATATATTCAAGGAAATACTTTAAAAAAAAAAAATCTTACCCTAATCTAAGAAACTCTACTCTAGCTCAAAGTTGGGGGAGGAATGACAGTAAGAAGACCTGGTCTGTGTGTCTCAGATGGTCAATGGCTAAGCTGGACATGGTTGTTCTGATTCTGGTATTCATCTCTTTCTGGAATAGTAGTAGAGTGTAATAGGATTCAAAACAATTAATTGTTCTTGAAAAGTTCCAACAAAGGGGTTGCTGCTTCTCTACTTATTCCCTCCCCGAGAACCTCGGAGCCTAACCATTGCTCTAAAATTCTTTTGGTGGTATTTTAACATGGCTAATCATAGTAGACTGTAATTATTGTGTTGCCTCTTTGGGGAAAGGGATTAATAATATTTTCTAGTCTGTCTCATTTGATGTTTCCATCTACCATTTTCTGACTGCATAGACTAAGACACAAAGCATTAAACAACACATAGATTTAGCAGGAGTATCAGGAAGAGGGCCTAGAATCCTTGGTTTTACTTAAAACATTTACCAATAGTAGTAATGTGGTAAAATTGTGGTTATGATTCAATTTGGAATGAGATCTCATGCACTAGCTATTTGGATTGGATAAAATGGAAAGTAACTAGGCTTCCTGTCCTCTGGGATCACGCCATTTTCTGTATTAGAAAAAAAAATCACAACAAACATAAAAGGTTATGGATTACTTTAAGGGTCAATAAATAGTTCCATTCATTAAAATGAAAAGATGATGAGTAAATCTGAAGAAAAAGAACAGGCCCACATCCTGTTTATATCCTGGAGAATAAAATAATTCTATATAAGCCCATGTGTTTGGCTTTCCAGGACCTAGACATTTGTATCTCCACTCAAAATATCATCATTAGGACAAGAATTAAGAAAAGTTCCTGAAAGGAGCTATTGATTCAGTTCAATAATATCTGTCTTTTGATTTTTTCAAACTGGGTTACCTTTGACATTGAGGAAACTGTTTCCATCCCCTGCACAAGGAAGGAAAGAAGGAAGGGAAATTATGGCTCAGAGCATCACACTGGTTAAGCACTTAGACAACCACGGCAAATTACTTAGAGTAGAGAGAGACAAAGGAAGGATCTTGGTCTAGACGTGTATGTGAGTGCAGTACAGGCAGGTATATGAACGTCCATGGGCATGATCCCAGGAAATGTAGCATGGGTGTGTCACTGAGGCTTTCCTGTTACAATGAATTGTGAGAAATTGTCAGGATTAGAAAGAAAACAAAGGTACAGCAAGAGCAGAGGAGAAAAGAAAAGGAAGCCACTGTGGTAGACTTTTTTAAAAAAGACTTTTAAGTTTTAACAAGAGTCCAAACCATTTGAACCCATGGGATATCACTGCTAAACTGTGCTCTGGTCATCTTTGGTCAATTAAGCAAAGATGTAAGGGCAAAGATTCATGTGCAGGATGAGCAATCCCTTCTGCCACCAAGTGCCCTGGGCGTGGGGTCTGAGGTGGGGGTGCTGGACAGTAACAGGGCACATGACCAGTGGCACTGGTCCTTGGCAGGAGCCCACAACCCCAGCCGTGCCTGCCCCTGACGCCCACCACCACTGGACACAGAGAAATACTGCTCTCTCGTTACTGAGATCTGGGCCCCTATTAGACTGTCCTTCAGAAACATCTGGAATCTGCCGCTGAAATGGCTCTCTTGATTGACCTGACTCCACTATGCCAGCAGCAGTTCTATGACAAGGTTATCCAAGTAGAAGAAATTGGAAGGTCATCAGGAAAATTCCCCTCCTGCGGCTAGCTGCAGACAGGATCCCTAGCATTAAAATAAGGAGTAGTGTGTGCCAATCACCAGGGCTACTTGGGGGGCGGGGGAAGCAGAGTGATCAAGACCCCAGCAACTCTGAAAACTGTGGTGCGGGGTGCAATCTGTCACCTCTTAAAAAGGCCAACGTTTGGGCTGGGGTTGTGGCTCAGTGACAGAGCGCTTGCCTTGCATGTGTGAGGCACTGGGTTCGATCCGCAGCACCACTTAAGAAGAAATAAACAAAATATAGATATTGTGCCCAGGTATAGCTAAAAAATATATTTTTTTAAAAAAAAGGTAAAAGCTTCCAGAATTTCTGACGGCTTTTGGCTATGAAATAAAAATTAACAGCAGGTCCTTGACATAGGCTACCTACCCCCAAGAAATGATAGTCAAGAAGAGTTTCCAATATTTGAGAGGGAGTAGTTGACATCACAGTTAATTTTTGTATATTGTTCAGAGGGGGCACACTTTAAGTAAAGGTCCCTTCTTGGAAATTCCCAAAAAGTACAAGAGAAACAAGGCCAAGGGCACTTACCGGATCTCCCCCGGAGGCGAAGGAGATGGACTGCATGTGATGATTCGCTATGATCTGTCAGGCCCAAAACAAGAAACCACATGTGCCGTTATTACCCTTTCCACGTCTTGCAAAATCAACCCTTTGTTAGCCGATGATCCAAATTGACGAGTTCTCCTGAAAACTCATAACCGTATGAAAATAGCAACTGTGAAAGTCACGGCCGTAGACCACCTTTCATGAGCATTCACAGCCTGATGGCTGCTGTCTAACTGGCTGGCCTCAGCAACTTTCTTTAAGTCCTCCCAGGAGCTATGGAGAGCGAACATCAGAATTCCATCTGACAGGTGAGGTGGCTGAGGCCCCAAGGACCAAATGACTTCTTCAAAGGATCTCAGCTGTTAATCAAAGACCTCTACCCACTGGCCAGGATCTTAAGGAAAAAGTCTCACCTGCACCTCAAAATATTGCCATTTATGGTGGTGGTTTCCAAAGCCACACCAGGACCCCCATCACAGACCTCCTAGCTAGGATGGAGGAGGAGGGGCCCTTCCCTCTCTCTTTGTCCCATTTGTACTCTGCACATACAAATAAGAAAGCCAGAAACAAAGATTAAGAGTCGGTGCCATCTAAAGCACTCTCGTAATTTATCAACATAAAAACCAGAGAGGACATTCCAAGTTAATTTTAAAATGGGAAATTTCCATTAGCTTTTATAAACCGCAGCATACAGTGGAATTTAGCAGACACTAAGTAAATTAGAAGCTGCCCTAAATTTAAAAAGCTCCATAAGTCTTCCATGCTATTTTTATCTTTCCAAAGACAATGTAATGACATTGAGGTACATTTCCGGGGGTGGGGAAAAGAGCTCTTGTCTCCATCCCTACACAGCCAGGTTTATTTCTGCACAATCCCCTCAGGCCCTTGTCCTCAAGCAGGCAGTTAGAATTTACATAGCTACATTTGTGCCATCCGAGGGATGTTTCCAAACAGGCTCCTGTAAAACCCAAATATAATCAAATTATATCACATATTTACTTTTAAATGCCTACTTTGGTTGTTGGCAATTGCAAAACTTCAGGATGTAGGAAATCCTGAGCATCTAAGGGACCATAAAGCAGTGTGCCCAAGCCCCGGGTGGCCTAAGCTAATAATAGTCACCCTAGAATCCTGTCCTCAGATCATGGAAGAGGGAATGGTGAGGAAATAGGACCCCCCCCCCCAAATAATGATAACGTTTTGAATTTTGCATAATTAGCTTTTGTGTATTTAATTTTTTGCTTCTAAGACAGCTCCAAAACTGGGGCTTAGAAATTAAATTGGAAGGTAAGATTTAGCAGGGGAAAAATGAAAGTCATATTTAATCAACATGATGCATGATCATTATTGTGTGACTGAATCTAATTCCCTTGAGTAACAGAAAAATTGAAAAGGGGAGGAAGAAAATTAGAGCTAATTGATTCTAATAGATAGAGTCTGTGCTTCTGCTCCAAAGGCTTTATCTCATTCTTCTACTTGGAACTCGGTAGAGTGGAGGAGGTGCTGCCCGTCTGCTCTCTCTGACAGAGCAGGAAGGATCTCACCGTACTGGGCTCAATTTGCTGCAGTTGACGATTACAATCAACAGGAAGGGAGTCCAGAGCCATCTGATCTTTACCTCTGCTCCATCTGCCACAGACTGTACCTTTGTCATCCGAGTGGGCAGCACCTGGGGATCGGGAGTCCACCCACCTAACCCAGAGGCAAGAAGATAGGAACTGGACACATCCAACCAGCCCAGGTCTCAGGTGGAGCAGGGCCAAATGCAGCAGCAGTGTCCTGGGGGCCTCTTCTCTTTTATGGAGGTGGGGAAGGAGGGAGAAGAGCCCATAGAATTGAGGGTTACAGGCTGAAGAGTCCTGGAATCCGAAGTCCCCAGCAATAGAGAAGGAGAATGGGAATGAGCGGAGATGGGATGCAGGGCTGAGTGGACCCGCCACCACAAATAGCAGGGACTCCACCTGACACAGCACAGGCAAAGGCCGAGCCTCCCCAACAAGCCTCCCCACAGCCTCAAGGGCTAATCACCCAGTCCTGGGCACAGTTAGTAAGTATGCAAAGACGAGGGATCATCTGTGGGTCCCAGGAACACAGAAGAATGGAGCGAGAGTGGTATCCACTTATGCCCAAACAAAGCCTAGACATGGCTTCTCAGTTCTATGCAGAATCTAGAATTTATTTCTACCTCTTGGGTAGGAGTTGGAGCATAAATGAAGCTGAGGATACTGCTCATCCACCTGAGATTATGGAGACCAATAAACAGAAATATGTGTAGGAACATGAAGTCAACCACGGGCATCCTTGGTAACATGGTCAGAGTCATGGAGTGTGTCGGGCAGAGGTCACATCCAATGTCCAGCTCACATTGCGAGCGCTGTAGGCTGGGCAGAGCAGGGGAGGACAGAAAGATGACTATTGATTCAACCTCCACAGGCCAGCCCCTTCAAAGTTGATACAATAAAAATGTCCACTCCACAACCACTTTTTCACCAGGCAAAGGTTTTCCCCTCTGCTTTATTTGACCTTCAGAATCTCCTGTTGGGAGCCAGGACCATCATTCATATACCCATTTTTTCCAACTGAAGAAACTTACGATAGAGAATCATAAGACACACGCTGCCCAGAAACACAATCATCCTAAATGGAATTAGCCATACTGACCACGGCTGTGCTGCGTTGGTCAGCTCTGAATCCACCCATCCTGTTTGTGCCATGGATATGCCACATCTTATCAGCCCTGCGACACCAGGAACTAAGATGCTCCAAGATAATAAACCACTAAGGAAGAAACACTCCTGTCAATCAGACCATGACAGGCCAGACACTTCAAAGTTGATAAAATAAAAATGTCATCCATAAAAACCAATAAAACATGGTTATACAAGGGATAAGACATCAAGAGAAGACTTTTGCACATACATCACCTTTTTTATCACATTGCAAAGAAAAACAATTTCTTCCGTTGTCCTTCGAAAAACAACAAAAAATAGTTACTAATAGCCAAATTAAAGAGAACCAATCCCACCCATCATTCTCTTGGTGGCCAAAGTTCATAGACTAATCCAGATTTGACCCAAACATGTTCTAACTGGGGGTCTGGTGAGGCAGCCCTGGGAAAACCCATCAATGGACTCTTGGAGGGCGGGAGGCCTGAGCGACCACACACCTGTTTGGAGTCAGGCGTCCGCAGGTTCAGGCTGGCGGTGGAGATGGTCAGAGAGATGCTCATCCCTGCAAACTGGAGGTTGCTCTTTCCCAGGATGCTGGACAGCATTTTGCTCGGAGGCTGTGAAATCCAAGAGCATTTTTGGATCTGTTTTTGATTTACAGGAGGCCACCCTGCCGGACCTCTGCACTGGCCTCCTCTACAAAGGTGGAGACCCAGATGTCAGCCACACACACACCCCCAGCCCTCACGGACCCCTCCTCCCACCTCAGGCACCGGAAGACGAAGATGCAATGAGTGAGCTGGGAGGGAGAGAGCCAAGGCTGACAGGTGGCGTCTAGAATATGCACTGTGCAAACTGTAAAAGAGAATCAAACTACCTCTCAGGGAAGACCACAGCAGACCAGCGTAGGGGATTGTACCCAATCTCCAAGGATGGTGAGAGTGTTGGTTGCTAAGGGAATAAGCCCCAGATCCTTCCACACAAACACCTTCTGGGTGGGGGTTCACATAGAGAGTCCAGCTAGAATCCTATGGCCTGAGCCAGCCCAGGGTGGATTGACCCAGGCTGGCTATTACTCGTGTCCCATCCTTCTTTCAGGAACCCAAGGGCTGCATGTTCCAGTTAGGTGCCTTCTGCCCCAGTCCCTGGACAAATCCTGCCAACACTCATTTCTCTGTCCTTTGGGACCAACCAACCCATCCTTTTCGATTTGAAGTAGAGTATTCTCTCTTTCTGGATGCCAGTTAGTGTCTAACAAGGCACACACTGTTTTAATCTCCTGGGAAAGAAAAGGAAGTGACAAGGCCAGGGTTTTCTCAAGTGGAGTCAGCAAACTGTGAGGACTCACTCCACCTGCTGAAGGTCAAGCCACAGAATGTTCCGGCAGACTGGGATAAATCACTGACGTCCGTATCTGCTGGCCTTCTCTCTCTCTCTCAGCCAGACATACCCTATTTAATTAGCCAATCAGAATAGGCTTACAGTTTAGGATTTCTATCCAGCCAATGAACTGTCTCCAAAAATAACTTTTTATGGAAATTTCCTACTAAAAGGGGAAAAAAAAAAAACACCCTCTTCCATGCTTGCCTTAGGGGACACTCTTTGTGGCTACCCTGATTCAGTATGCCCAAATCGCAGCACTTTGCTTCCAAGATAAATGCTATTTCTTTTGATCTCTGTGCTGATTTGTCTTTTTTTTCAAGTCAACACTCCTGAAAAAGTTATTTAAAAATAGAGATGCCCAGGCCCCACCTGTGAGATCTGGGTCAAGTGCACCTGAGGTGAAGCCCAGAAATGGGCACTGTTTCTTCCTCCTCCCACCAAGAGGACCATGAGGGTAAGACTTGTTAGTACCAGCCATCTTTGGGAGTGAATTTCCCTATCTCTGTTCTCAGACACTTCCCCGTCCCTGAATCCAAGATTCAGAGCCTCTCTTGGTCCTCAATGTCTGCAGGGGATTGACCAGACCTAAACTGGCACACCTGTTAATGTCACCCACGTTCTTTGCCTGTTCTCTCTCTCCAGTTGACCTGGAGGTGCATGAATGTCCCCCATCTCTGAAGACAGATACAACCTGGTGCCCTGGGAATAGCAAAGCCAAGCTCACAAACTGCCCAAATGATCTGGAATGGCTCAGCCTCCAGAGCCGAATCGGGGTTCTCTAAAGTATGCTTTCCCCACAATTCAGTCGAGTCCTAGAAAGACCATGATTGTGGGTGCCAGTTAATGAAGTCACTAGATAATTAACTGAAGAGGGTTTTCTCTGATTTCTCTTCACTAGGATTTTTCTCCCTCTCATGAAATCATGTTCAGGGTAAAAAGTTCTAGCGCTGAAGTTGAACACTCAGGCTCTGGAGCAGGTGGTGTGGGCTCCACCTAACTCCACCACCTGCTCATGTTCTGCATCTCATCTCATCTCTGCATCTCATCATCTGTGACGTGAGGATTTCCAGTGGTGTTGTGGAGCTAGCTAGTATCAGCTAAGGAGACCCAATTGGACATTTATATGAGCTGGCTAATATACAAATTTCTTAAACATTGAACTTATACAGACTCACACTTAAATAGAACTCATCTCAAAAGCAGACCATAAATGCCCAACACTCCATATCCTAATGGTTTTGTTGCATAAAATATGAACTCTGCCTTTCAGGTTATGTCTACTGTACCTTGGTGGTACAAGTACTGTGTAGTGATGTGTTGCTGTACGTCTCTTTCCAGACTCCATTTCTGGAGATGCCATGTTAAAAGCTTGCGCTCAGCACATGGAAGTATTTACACCACAGAAATTGGCAGATGCTGCAAATTCAGCGCTTCTTGTTCCCCCTCTCAACGCTGCCTGGCCAAGTGTTTGCTGCCCTTGCTGTCTTAGGGTTTGAGCCACAGGGAGTAACCAAGGTTTCTGCTTTTGGACAGCTATGGCAGCTCACTGTCCCCAGCCACGTGAGGGAGCAATCTCAGCTCTCTTTGCTTGTAAAAACAACAAGGGCAAGGCTAGGGGAAGAGGGCAAGGAGCAGTTGTGTGGTTGAAGACCCTGAGAGGTGAGAGAGGACCGAATGGAGGAGACAGACACGCGTACCTTTCTCTTCTTGAAGGCTCCTTTGGCACCGGGTACAGCTTCGCACACACGGCTGATGGCTTCCCTTAGGAGGACAGGGAGAGAGATCCATTTAATCATGTGTCAATCAGCATTATACACCCCAGAAACTCGCCACTCAAAAGCCCACAGAAAATAACTGCCCGCTTCTCTCAACAGAGAAAATAGACCTGCCCTCCACGGCTCCTGTAAAAAGTGAGACTAAACAAAACACAGACAGGTCAACTTAGAGCTCTAACTAGCCACACTCCGGCTCTTTTTATCATGATGGTTGGTGCTATCAGTGTTATATGACCAATGACACTTTTTTTTTCTTTTTTCCAGTTGGCTGAGAGTCTGTGTTTTAAAATCAGCACCCTCAAGTGTACTTTTCCCAGGGTTATCTTCATTGCTGTGGTCAGGGCACTAGGGCCAAACCTGATTAATCAATCAGCCACCACTATTGATCAACATTCTACTGAAGTGAGTTAGAAAGTAACTGAAATAAATTTGCTCCTTGGAGTTTGATACCCAGCTTCTGCAGTTATAAATACAGACAGTCCTGGTTTACAGTGATTCAATTTACAATTTTCCGACTTTACCAGGGTGTGAAAGCAATACAGAGTAAGTAGAAACCATGCTTGAATCTTGAATTCTATTTTTTTTTAAGTTTTAGGCTTTCAAAATATTTTGTTTTGCTTTTCATTAATATGCATTAATTATATGTGTATTAATGGTGTCCAGTGTGATATTTCCACACATGTATAAAGCATGCTTTGATCAAATCCAGCCTCCATTTATTAAACCCCCTTCCCAAATGCTAGTCATCGCTATCCTACATTCAGGTGAATATTTTTAGCTTTCCCAGATGAAAAAGGTATTTGTCCTTCTGTGTCTGGCTTATTTCACTTAACGTGCTGTCACCCAGTCCCATCCATATGATCCTCTCTGGGGTTGCTGGACAGGGGCGGTGAACCTGGGCTCCCAGTCTGCCCTTGGCTGGAGGGTGAGAGACCACCACTCCACAGAGTGCTGTTGCTATGCTAGCATCTTCCATGAGTCTAACTGATGCATTTTCCACTTACAAAATTTTCAACTTATGACAGATTTATAAGTCCAGAAGAAGCTGCACCATAAAATCAAGAGTTTAGAAGAAAAAGAGCTCCTGATGTGTGTAATTGAGTCAGAGATGAGGCTATGTGCAGGGTAGGTCCTTGGAAGAGCATTGGTTGAGCGGCTACTGCGTGTCAAGCACCATCCTGGTTCAAGGAGTCAAAGAGTATCCTTAATGTTGAGGGACACTGAAGGGGGACCAACAGGACAGGGGTCTCACAGACGGGTCTGGCCACACTTGGGCAGGAAGGCAGGGAAGAATGGAGTTAAGCTAAGACAAAGGTTGCTGAGGTGCACATGCAGGCAGTGGAAGCCTATGGTGAAGGGGACACCCGAAAGCAGACAGAGTTCAACTCCGTGACTCAGCCAAGGTGAGGAGTGACAGGGAGACAGGGTGAAGGTGGCTTCAAAATCAGGAGCCCAAAAAGGAGATGCACCGAGGACTTCTCAACTCCCACAAAAAACAAAGAGAAAATATTTCAATAGCAGAGAACAAATAAACAGAGATCTGGAGAAATGATGAATGGAAAAAAAAAAGAAAAGATAATGGTCCTCAGCAACCTCCCACAAACTTTGCAAACTAAGTGCTTCTTGCATTTTTATCTATCATCTGGAGGACAATTAATCACTATTGCAATGCAAGGCTCTTAGGAGAAATATGTCCTTGTCTAATTAGGCAAGAGCTTGTCTCAACAAGATTCCCATTTGCCATTCAATTCATTGTAAAGAGTGGGGAAGGAAATATTTTTCTAGAAGTTCGGATGCCAAGAAAACTATATGAATCATCACGACTTGGAAAAAGTGAAGAAAGAAGCCAATGATTTTGATGCTTTTATGCTTCCTCCGATTTTTTAAATAATATCCCAACTTTGGTTCTAGCAAAACGGTCAAATACGTATCACCCAAAATACTGTCTAAAGGTAAACTCCTTGTTACTTTTAGAAGAAGGTCACATTGTCTTTTTATAGAATCATAAAAACCTCAGTATCTATATTTTATCTCTTTATTTAAAAAAAAAAAGCAGGTCAGTGACCCCCTGCACTATGCTTATTAAGTGAATTGATATATTTAGCTCAGTGCAGCTGCTAAATCTCTGATGGTCCCAGCAAGCTAGGAAAAAAAAATGCTATATGCGGAATATCTCCCCTAAGTCATTCCTTAAATATCCCCAATAATCACTGGATCTCTTTTTTCATTTGCTGACATGGAACATAAGAGAGTGGGAAAAAAATCAGTCTTAGCAACAGGATACACGCTACCAAAGGCCTGGCCTGCTCGGGCCATAGGACTTTTGCAACAGGCTGCTATTCTTCATGTGCTGGAGAAACTACACATCAGCATTCAGAAGGGATTTCAAAGCCCTGCAGAAAATAAACTGTTCTCTCCAACAGTGGTCTCACAGAGAGGCACACAAGGGTCTCAGGGCACATGGAGACACTCAATCTTTTGTCCTTAAAATTTGCAAATGTAAGGAGTTTCAGAAATTGCTCAGAGCTCATGCACTCAAGAGAAGTCCTAAGGATCCCCCTTGGGAGCCTTTAGAATCCCCAGAGGTTTTCAAATCAAGCTGCTTTTCAGAAAAAAGGTTCTGCCTTCAGAATTGGCATAAATTCATTTCTAATGCTCATGTGCTAATATGTGTGTGCGAATCCTCATTTCAACCCGGCTGATGGTATCTATTTCTGTTTGAAATAGAAATGTGACACAACTATTAAAAATCGCAATATTTAGATGCCTGAAATTAGTAACTTCAACTCCAAAGTCTAATTTTAAATGTAACTGTTCTCAATTTCCTTGCTGTTTAAGCTCAGTGCATCTTAGCAAGAAACACCGTTTCAATTTGTTCATTTAGCAATAATTATTTAGCTTCATGTAATTTCATTTAATCCCCATTTGAATCTCAGGTACCAATTTTGCCCTGTTTTTAATAACAGAGTTTGCTTCTTAACATTCTGTTCAGTACAACACCATTTCAGTAAGCCAGACCCTGTCCTCAGAACTCTGCTAATACGAAAATGGAACATTTGGCAAACTCTGTGGTCATCTGAAAGTAGCCAGAGCCAGCCTGCCACCAATGCTAACCCTCAGTTCCAAGATTTTACCATTTTCCCCCATTCAAACTAAAATTCTCATCATTAGAGCCAGACTTTCAAAAGCTCATAGTTTGTTTTTTGTTGTTTTGTTGTTTGTTTTTTGAAATGCAGAATTTTAAAATTGAAACCTTGGAAGTCATGTGACACTATCTCTCAGCTCATCTGCCATCTCATGACTGGCCACACAATCCCCAGATACACATGTGAGCCGCCTACAGGCACACACACACACACACACACATACACACACAGTTTTTTGAAACAATAAAAAATAGAATAGTAAAACAAATAAACACATGTTCCAGCAAATTGAAATCAATTTCACAAACACACAGACATAAAGGGAGTGATCTATGTGATCTATGTGATAATAATACACATCAGTAGAAAGTCAGCCAGTCAGTGGCTTCTAAGAGAGTGGACAGGTACCCAAGGAAAAAACCAAGCTGAGTTCCTCTCTCATGCCTTAAATGCAAAAAAATCCTAGACGGATTGCAAATTGAATTCATTTGTGAAAAAAACCCTAAAAGTACTAAATGAAAACTGGGAAGAATTTATTTTTAATTATCTTTGAATGGGAGGATGATACAAAACCCATAGAACATAAATATTGACACGAATTATAGCATAAAAATTTAGGCCCAAAGAAAACCATGGAAACATTTCACAGTCAAAGAGAGAATTATTTTAATGCAAGTCAATAAGGAAAATATCAAAAGCCCAGTGGAAAACTAAGCAAAGGGTAAGGACAGAGTGTTCACAGGAAACGAAGTACAAATGGCTTTTGAAAATAGGAAAAGGTTCTCGGCTTTGTGCACAACAGAAATCCAAATTAAAACCTCCCTACTGAAGCTGCATTTCCGTAGCCAAAGATGAATACGTGGTAATACTTTGTAGGGACAAAGGCCCTCTGCATTGGTGAGTAAGGAACTTGACATGGCCTTAGCCTGCCATGGTCAGATCCCTGACAAATGGAAGGTGCACAAACCCTTTGGTTTGGAAGGACGTTTGCTCTAGACTTGCTCAGGCCAAATGACTTCACACACAGTTTCTAACAGACTGTCAGGAAATAATCAGCAATTATCTCTAGAACCCAGCTAGCTCAACTATGGCACAGCCACCAAACAGACCACAACATGGCCACAGCCCCTCACGTGGCATCAAAAGTGCTGTTTCTGCTACTCTCACCCCACTCTTAGCCTCCTTTAATCAGATACATGTTCTCACAAGTTGTTCCTGCAAAATCACGAGCACCTTCCATACTACAAATTGAGTGGGCAGCTTCTGTCCTCAGCTGATCTTGTCCACCCCCGGAGCTCCTGGATCTCTCTCTCTCCCATGTGAGTTTCTTGTCTCCTCTGAGCCCCAGGGCTCCCTTCGCCCGTCTCCTCCCTGGAACTTGAGCGAGTGGAATGAATACATGCAGTTCCAGTCAGAACTATCTCCCCCCTCCCACGGGCCCTTGTCTTTTTTCTTTCTCTTTTTTAAAGTAAATGTGCATTTACTTAATTTTTATGTTTTTACTACTACATTAAACTTACACGTAATAGTGGGGTGCGTTCAGACATTTCAATCTCCAGGACTTTCCCTTCCTCTTTCTATGTGCTCCCCACCCAGAGGAAGCCCCCAGGCACACCCTGAACCCAACCCACTCACTTTCAAAAAAGAAAAAGTCCTCAATCACTTATGACGACAACCCCTCCCTCTCCATTTTTCCCAGCTACAATAAAAACATGTCCAACTTTGGCAGAACAGTAAAAATCCTGAACTTCAACAAAAGCCGAAAAGCCCCTCCCCTTCCCTAAGTCCATCTGTGGCTGGAAAGTTCAGGTGGCCACAGAGGAATTCTGTCTCCTAAGCGTCTAGCTGCAGCTCCTGACTCCTTAGTGGGCTGGAGGGTGAAAACAGGGATGGATACAGAGGTGAGGGTCAGGCAGTGAAATGGACTGCTATAGCCCTGGGCCCTCTGGTTAGGGCTAAAGTTTTCAGCTGACTCCTTTGCCCTTCTCAGGCACCTGCTTGATTCTTTGAAGTCTCCTCCACCGGAGAAGGCAGTAGTCCTCCCTCACCCATAGTTTCATTTTCCATGGTTTCAATAAGTTGTCTGAGGTCAAATGCAGTTCAAAAATGTTAAATGGAAAGTTTTTAAATTTTAAATTCCACACATTCTAAATTGTGTGACATTTCTCACCCTCCTGCTCCAACTCCATCCTATCTAAGACATGAATCCTCCCTTTGTTCAGAGTATCCATGCTGTATACACTACCTCCCCATTAGTCACTGAGTAGCCATCTTGATATCAGATTCACTTTCATAGTATAGAGGTGCTTATGTTCAGATAACACTTATTTTACTTAATATTGACCCTACAGCACAAGAATTGTGAGGTTAGCAATTCAGATATGCCAAAGGTGACGCCGTCAAGTGCTTTCTTTAAGTGAAAAGGGGAAAGCACTCGATGGTATTTTTTGAGAGAGAGAGAGAGAAGAGCACATCCACTGGACCATGGCAGGCTGAAGTCTAGACTGCAGAGGGCTAGACAGGGCTACTCGCTGCAGCGTGGAATCTGCAGACCAATGGAAACCTTGCATATGCTCATTTTCATTCCCAGTCTTTAAGAATTTCTTATCTTTTTGGAGAAATATATCCTCTGAGATGAAACACCAAAGAGTAAAGAATACAATTCCACAGAATCTGCTTCCCTAGTTGCAAAGGTGTAATACAGGAGAAGCAAGCGAGCTGGCCCCAAAGCCTCTGTGGGACCTGACATTGCTGGGCCTTGCTCTAAGTGCCACTGAGGTGCTGCCTCATTCAGTCCTCAACCATCCTAGGGAACTGGGAACCATTTAGGCCTGTTTAATAGATGAGGAAGTGAAGGCGCAGAGACAGTAAGTGACAAGCCCAAGGTCATACAATCAACAAGTGCCTGAGCCCATCGGGAGCCCAGGGACTGTGATACAAGTGCCACAGATCCAGGGGCTCCACAGCCAGCCTGGGTGGGGGACCCAGGAGGGACAGTGCTCTCGAGATTGTGCACGCATTGCCCAGCAAAGCCATCCCCCGCAAGGTTTGCAAAGTTAGAATCCTGAGAACCAGAGTCACATAGGAGCTTTAAAATCGTGAGCATCAATTCAAGTCCTCCAGGGAGTGGAGGAATGAGCGTGATGTGATAGAGCCTCTGGGACCGGAAAGCAGGGCTGTGATGTTGAATATCTGCCTTGAGAGGATTCTCCAACCATGGTGGACAGTGGGATGGGCTTAGCAACGAGGACCGTCCATCAACATGCACAGCATGAGGGAATCCTGTTAGAACCAGACAAACACAGCACATGCTGTGGGCTTGTGTCTAGGAAGGGCAGAGCAGCCTATCGCGAGAAAGCACATCAGGGGTTCTCTGGTGGAAAGGGGAGGATCATGGTTGCAGGGGACTCCAAGAGACCTTTAAGGATGTTAAAGATCTTTGCTATATCTTGAGTGTGGTGATGGTTTCACAGGTGTACACGTGCATCACACTTACCCAGATGCACATTTTAAAAATTGGGAGTTGGGTTGGGATTGTGGCTCAGTGGCAAAGCGCTTGCCTCACATGCATGAGGCACTGGGTTCAGTCTTCAGCAAAACATAGAAACACATAAATAAATAAATAAAGTTATTGTGTCCATCTACAACTAAAAATATATATATATCTTTTTTTAAAAAATGGGGGTTTAATGCATACCTCAGTAAAGCACAGTGGGGCGACTATATATAGTTCACAATTATATATATATATATATACATATATATATATATATATATATATATATATATATATATATATATATATATATATATATAATATTTTGCCCTGAAATGGCTGTCATAAATTTACTAATATTCATTATTTTCAAGTAGCCAATATAATGACATGGTTGATGAAAGAGAAATTGTGTACCAAACAGCCACCAAGACCTATTATATATTTTATGAAGATCTGGGAGACATTAGTTAGCTTGAAGTTTCCAAACAAAGAAACACAAGAGAGAAATGCTAATGAACCTGATTTGATCAGAGCATGTGGAGTACATGTATTAAAATACAACTCTGAACTTCATTAATATGCACAAGTATTATGCTTCAATCAGAAAATAAATGCAATTTAAATAAAACACCACCTCGTCATGGTGATGTGATATTGTCCCACAAAATCTTACTTGGTTTTTATTTTCTAAAGAAAAAAAAGAACACCACACACACTGACAGTCTCATGGGATTCCCATACTGTGCTGGGTAGAGAGGAAATTAGAGACTGGAATACAAGTGCCCAGAGGTGGTCAAACGAAAGGCCCTGGGCAGAATCTACCTGGGCCCTAACTAGCTGTGTGGACTTAAGGAAATGACTCAACTTCCCTGAGCCTAAACCTCTCCACATGTAAAGTGAAGATAAAATATGGCAATTTTGCAGATTAAATAAAGTGAAGTGCTTATCACCGATCTTGGGGCAGAACACAGAGCCCCTGTCTCTCTCACACACCCTTTGTGACTATACAAAGCCCCTCAAAGCCCGGGAAACCTGTCCCCAGCCTCTCCTCCTGCGTCCAGGAATGAGGAGGCCCTGAATCCTTCTCAGACCTGCTATCCCTGAAGATCCCCTCCCACTGAGCAAACCTGCCTTGCTTCCACTTCCCGCCAACAGTACTCCAGGTCCAGCACCACACAGATCCTGCCCCCACTCCAGGACCTACTTTTATAGATTTGGAGGCAGCTCTCATCCCTCTACAAAAATCTTTTCTAAGAGCAGTGCCATCTGCCACAGCAGAGGGTCACAAATCATGGTTCCCTGCTTCCTGGCTGCCCGTCTGCAGGCACTCCCACTGCCGTGTTCTGAAGGTGATTTGTTCCCACCAAAACTCACGCTGAGGCTCGGTCCCCAGCGTGGCACTGTTGAGTGGTGGGGCAGAGGGAGAATGTTTGGGTCCTGGGGTGGCGTGCTTGTGTGTGGATTAATGCCTTCCGTAAGGAAATAAGCCAGCCCTCTCGGGGGCCCCACTTTCACCTTTCACCCCCACCTGCTGGCCCTTCTGTTTTATACCATGTGTGGAGGCAGCACAAGGCCCTCACCAGGAGATGCTGGTGCCATCTTGGACTTCCAGCCTCCCGAACCAAGAGCAAGAACAAGCTTCTATTATTTATGGACCACCCAGCCTTGGGTATTCTGATACAGAAACAGAAAATGGACAAAGTCACTGAGCATTCTAAAGGAAGAGGACGGAACTTCATTCACCACCCAGGGCGCATCTTCATAGGTTTGGCCACTGGTTCTATCGCTGCCACCTTGGATGACTGACGTGAGCAAGTTTACACACACAAAGAACTCACAGACAACGAATTCCCCAGAGGTTCTACCCCTACAGGGCATATCTCCCACCCTGTACATGGGTAGGATTCTTTGTAGCCCAAGGGATAGGAGTTTACACTTCTCTGTGAAACTGAGGGAAAGCCTGAATCATCAACCATCTCTTCTTAGTTCTAGAATTAACCTTCTTGACCTTACCCCAAACCCTATCCTCAGAGAGGTGGATTCGACTTGCCCTGCTCATAAATAAATTCTGTATGAGTGTGTGTGTGTGTGTATGTGTGTGTGTACGATGCTGTGACTGAACAAAGGCCCTTATACGTGTTAGACAAGTGCTCTACCACTCAGTTATATCCTCAGCCCCACTCTTTCTGATTTGCAAAACTCATTTCAGTGACGGACATACTGCCTGCCACGGAACATAGGCCTGGTCTAGTAACATAGGTCCTCAGTTCTTTCCTGCTGGAGACCCTGATTATTCTAGCCTATGGGGTTCTTTTGCTATTGTCAAGTATTTCATAGATTCCTAAGCTCCTCCCCAGTCACTAATTTTATCAGCCTTTCCCTCCAGTAAAGACAGTTGATTGCAGCAAGGCTGAGAATGTAGCCCATGGTATAGCATGAAGGAACGGCTGATCTACTAGGTTTTATGATGAAGAAGGAGTCATCAGAAAAATAGCCAAGAAAGAAGAATTGAGATTTAAAAAAAAAAAATGGATGTCACAGTTGCAATATGTAGAATATGAATAGACAGAGAACAAGGGATGGGCACCATCTTAGAGAAGCCAACAGGGCTCAATGGCACCCAGTTAGGCCTGGGAACGGAAGGTGGCTGGGTGAAGAGCAGGCTCAACAGAGAGAGAAATGGAAGGACCATCTGCAAAGAACAAGGGCTGGGAGGTAAACAGGCCATCACAGGAGGAGCGGGACCATCCCACCAGCTAGAGGAGACAGACCACATGTAGTCTGGTACGTGTGGTATGGCCACAGAGGCCTCAGCCAGCTGGAGGTGCTTGGTAATCAAAGGGCAGGGGGTGGCACTCACCTAGAGGATGGTCACCCACCATCTAAGTTTGAACCAATTCTGAGCCAACATGATGTATAATTGAGTGCCCAGTTGGACAGCACGTCAGGTTTGCAAATGGAGATGGAGCTGAGGATGGGGACAGCCTGGAAGGGAGGTGAGTGAGGCTGGTGAGGGTCAGAGCCGGAGCACTGGGTTCCTAGGATCCAGGCTGAAGAGGGTGGGGACCTGATGTGCAGGAAGCCTCAAGTTCCCAGGCAGCATCTGGAAGTTCAAAGGCAGCAAGACAAGGCTGCAGGATCAGGAGGAGCCTGCTGCCACACTGCCCGAGAAAGAGTCTGCCAAAGGTTCTGACTGCATCCTGCTGCGCTCAGGGGTAGACTCCAACACAGAGAATGAGACCCTTTGCACTCAGTCTTCTGGATTCGCTTTTCTTTGTAAAATGGAAGCTAAATCATCTTGGGGAGCCTCCATTAGCCAGGGCAGTAGAGACACAAGCCAGGCTGGCTGCCACAGTCCTGTGTCTGCTGAAGCACCCAGAGGGAAAGTGCATTTCCCACAAAGCCTTTTCCTGCAGGATTCTGTAGGTACATGGACATGGATCTCAGAGGCCACTAAAACTAGGTCAGACAACAGAAGGATTTCAAATGCAGCCCTGTTTGCAGACCTCAGCTACAAAGATATGTCATCCGTAATTGTTCCACGTGAGGCCTAATGGGTTTCATCCAGTTTCTGTTTAACTCAACTTTATACAGGTGTTTTCAAGGGCACAAACCCAGAGAAGGGTTTGAGTGCTGAGCTCACCTCTTAGAGACACACACTGGCTTTTAAAAACAGGACCCAGGATGCTTTAACTCTCAAGACTTGGGGGTTAGAGCAATGCTTCCCCAAATGCCTCCCCATCTGCCCTGGAAAGAGGCAGAGATACAAGGGTGTTCCTCAGTAAGGCCCTGGGATGGCTGGGTCCACAGCACCCCATCTGACGGGGGCTTCTGCATCCATCCCCAGACCTCAGTTTGTGAGGGATCAACAAACAAACCTATCTTTGGAGCCTTCTGTAAGGACAAATGGCACCATCTATAAATCCACAGAACGAATAAGCATTAACAGGGTCCAGGAAACATCAATTAGCTATTAATGTCATCAGCAATACCCAAGTCCAAACTGCTTGTACATGTCATCATTCAGAACTGCAAGACACAGAGAGAGAGAGAGAGAGAGAGAGAGAGAGAATTATAAAGACCTGGTGGCTAATTCTGTCCCATTCCACACCCGTTCTTAGTGAGCACAGTCTGAGTCAGTCAGACATATGGTCCCAAGGACCACATGGTCTGTACAAAATCATAGGAAAATAAGCAGCCCCATGTGTAAGCATGAGCTACTGTAAAGTCCATTGTTGGACTTGTGTTCCTGGTTTGATGACGATGATGATGATGGTGGTGGTGGTGGTGGTGAGCCAGACACAATGTGAAGGCTGCCAGGTAATGTCAGATCCCCCTCACTGCCACCTGGATCCACTGGGCACACGCACCCAAATCCACGCTCACAGACATAGGTGGAAGCCATCAAGTGGCTCCAGACATCCCGGGCTACCCTGCACCAATCCTCAGCCAGTCCTTGGTGAAACCAGAATCAAAAGTAATTTTCTGATTTCCCAATCCAGGAGAATACAACAAAATCAAACACCTAAGACTCAAATGGTGGTCAGGGAGCGAATACTTTTTACCCAGAGTAACTGACATCACACCCCCCTGACTCCTGAGGGCAAACAGCTGCCATATGTCAACATCCTTTCTCCACGCCAGCCCCTCTGTGGGAGGAATAAGTGACGTGGAAGTTCTGTGAGACTGACCGGAGTCAGAACCCCTATGCATCAAGCTGGGCTTGATCTTAGGACGGCCACCTCCACTGGGGGCTGACCTCAAGAGCTCCTCCAGGTTCTCCCCAGGCAACTGTGGGGCCATGAGGGCCAACTCAGCAGTCAGAGAGGAGAGGGACACCCTGGGTTCCCACACAACTGTTCTTTTGGTGGTCTACTGGGCTCATCCAAAAACGTCCACTTAGGGAAAGGGAATGAGGTGGTTCAAGGGATGAAGTTGCCCAAACTGTGTTGTATGCACCTATGAACGCGTCACAACGAATCTCACTATCATATATGATTATAACGTACCAATCAATAATTACTGTTTTAAAAAATCCTCCTTTGTCAGAATTTTATTAATCACATGACAACTCCGGAGCATTATTACAACCTAGCTCTAGAAGACAAGCAATGCGGAATACAAATGATCAAAGTATAAATCCTAGCAATAAACACTCTGGGTTCTATTTTTTTTTCAAAAATATTTATTTAATAGAACAGAAAGAAATACAGTGCAATCAACAAAAAGGCTCCCCGACAGGCACCATCAGCAACGGCCAGGCGTGGTACATTAAGGAGTGGGAAATGTTGACGGAGCAGCCAGTGGGGAAGGGGACCCAAAGAGGGCAGAGGCCCGGGGAGGCTGCAGAGACATCAAAGCCCAGGCAGGGGACAGAAGTGCAAAGAAAATTCCAAGCGCATCATGAGTCCACAGCTCCTAGAGATGGACCCAGCAGAGGCCCCGTGGAGGTAGCCAGAGCCTGGGAGGGCAGAGCACACCTGCAAGGCAAAGAGAAGAGACAGGTTTAGTGTTAATCAGTCACTTCCGAACCTTCCTGGGGCGGGCTCATGGCCAGGCAGAAATGCTCTCAAACTTGTGGCACAGTCGCAGAACCTGCCTCTAAGAGTTCCCTTTTCTGACGGCTCAACAGCACCTGTCCATCATCCCAGAGATGCTCTGCTGAAAGGCTCTGCAGAGCTGTGTGTCCATCCCAGTCCCCGTCTCTCACCTTTGTGCAATTCCATGTGGATGCAAATGATAGGAAGTCCCCACTGGTTGAAGTGGGGAGGGAAAGAGCTAGAGCCCTGACCACCTTCTCTAGGTCCATCTACACAGTGGCCAAGGAGGTGGCACCACCATCAGCACCTCCTGAAGTGAGGGTGCAAGCACCCCCAAGGTCCATAGCAAATGGGAGGGAGAGCCAGGGTCAGCACCCACCACCCACCTGCGATCTTGTCCAGTGTGCAAATGAGCAGCAAGAGCAGTGTGTTCATCGCACCCTTGGAAAGCCCCCGGCTGTCAGGAAAAGTCTAAACCTCCATGCCCTGACTTTAACAGTTGCCCTCAGGTCCATACACAAACCCACAACACACCCGAGCCAAACGCTCAGCACCAACGAGCACCAAGGATCAGTGAGGCCCTGCAGATAGCATCTCATTTAATGTTGAACCCAGTATCAGGTGCAGACTTGCCCCACCCATCTGTGGGGACCTGTTTATCTTCACCAGCTTCCTCTCCTCCAGAGGCACAGAGAGGTCACCCCCTGGTCAAGACCACAGAGCCAGTTCTTGCACGGGGTTTGGCCCTTCCAGTGGACTCAGCCTGCCTTCCTGGGAGTCAGATGAAGGCAAAGGGCTTGGGCTTGCAGGAAGGTAAGACACACGAGGAACAGGCCACCTCTTGTGCTGTGTGGGCTCAGAACTGACCCACAGAATGATGATAAGTGGCCAAGGATGATACCCAGCCAAACATCTCCCAATGTGGCAAGAGCTTCAAAGAAAGGCAACGGCTCAGGGCCTTCTAGCGTGAGGCCAGAGCTGGAAGTGTTTTTGCACCCTGAGCACAGGCAGAAGGGACTGAGGTCAATGTGGCCAAGTGGCCCTGCCATTTTCCTGCCCCATGAGGGGGTAGGGAGGCTTCCTTTGGGAAGCAAGGCCTGCATGGGGCTTTAGAGGCTGAGAAGGTGTGAGAGGGGAGGTCATGGAAAGCACATAGAACAACGGGAAGAGAGGTCAGGTTGGGCTCAGTGGGACATGGAGTGGGTGGGCACCATGGTATAGGAACAGTGAATGGAGTGGGTGATCGGGAGAAGGCCCCCGCACCGGCCACCCAAGAAAACAGGCAAGAAACCCCATAGGTAGCATCCTAAATGCTGGAGGGGGTGATCTTTCTAAAGAAACTTAAGGGGAAAAAAAACTACTAGGTACTAACAGGAGGGTTTGGTGATGTAGAGGGAAACAAGAAAGAACTTTTACTCTGAAAGGAAGGTAATGGCAGTGAAAGATAGGATCCTCATGCACATAGGACAAAACCATATGAGACCTGGGTGGACAAGCCTCACAAGTCACAGACTGCACGAAGAAAAGCACCGAGTTTTATCAAAAGATACAAAGCAAGACCTGAATACGTGGAAAGCATGTCCCAGATATAAAGACGGAACATTAAATGCGAATTCTTCCTGCTATGGTTTGCCTAAGTGATCCCCAGAGGCCTTTGTGCTATATAGGATTGGTCCACAGCTGACCAATCCCAGCTGGTGCTCCTGGGAGGTGGTGGAACCTTCGGAAGGCGTGGCCTAGTGGGAGGTCTTCTGGTCATTAGTGGATGCTCTCAGGTCCCTGATGAGGTATTGGGACCCCAGTCCCATCCTCTGCCTCTCTTTTGCATGCCAGCCATGAGGTGGACAATGCCATACACTGCCACCATGATGTCCTGCCTCAACCCAGGTCTCCCCCCAAAACAGTCCTAACTCATCCTGAACTGGACCCTCCAAAACCATGAGCCAAAATAAGCCTTTTCTCTTTTTAAGCTGATTCTCTCACGTTATTTGTTACAGTAGCGCAAAAGCTGACCAGTACGCTCCCTGAATCAATAAATCAGTCTCATTCAGTCATAATTGTCATGAGATCTTTTTGCACTAAACAAGGTTAGAATGCATAAGAAATTTCAAAAATCATGAAGAAATTATGAGAAGCGTTCAGAAAGAAAAGCCAGGGTCAGTGTGTCCCGCCAGAGAATAAACGTGACTATAAACTACAAAAATCAGAACCATAGAATCTTGGCATACAAAAAAAAAGATAAGTAGATGGAAATAAAGCACTTCAGAAATGGAAACAAGTGTGTACAGGAATTTGGTATAGAATGAGGTGTCACTTAAATCCAGTAAGGAGATAAGGGCCTCAATGGTCATCTTATTATGGCTGAATTTTTTAAAAATCCAAAAATCAAAAGGAAATAAAGAAAGGTATCATATTATTAATATGATCTTACAGCACAGAGATACTTAAGACAGAAAAACTATAAGTCATAAAGGGAAGGTTGATAGTTAAACCTGAATAAACATTTTTAAAAGGCATGGCAAGATATTTCCAACATATATAAAATATGCAAAAAAAAATCCCACAAATTGATAAGAAAATAAGAGGAATCCAATAGGAAATGAGTGAATTATGCAAACAGCTGATTCATAAGAGAAGAAATGAAACCAGCCATCAAAATGCATGTGAAAAGGCATTTAGTTTCCTGGTACACACACACACACACACACACACACACACACCCCTGGCAGCAGTGGGGGGGAGGGGGTAAGGGCATGGCCAGCAACTACTGTTTGACAACAAAACTGGCAAAAACTGACATTAGCAACACTCAGTGCTGCAAAGCTGTAGGGGAAAGTCTACTTTCCTAAACTGCTGGTGACACCAAGGATTTAGGAGGAGCCTGCAGTAGCCCAAGGTGTGAACTGCTTCCAATAGGAACTAGCTAGCTCTAGAGCATGAGGCATAGACACAAGGAGAGTTCACACAGCATGACTGTGTCACGCAAAACAGGGGTGGTTGACTCTACCAGTGCAGCCATAATGTGCAGCTATGAAAGATAAGGAGTCAGTCACTTAAGGGTGGGCTGGGGTGGCTGGGAATGTGGCTCAGTGGTTAACCACTCCTGGATTCAATCCCCAGCATCAAAAAAAAAAAAAAAAAAGATAAGAAGTTAGACACAAATGTTTCTATCCATTGGAGGAGGACTTGTATGTGACTGTGAACACGTATGGATTTAAAAAATGCAGAAAGACAGCCACTAGCTTATAATATGGAGCACCTAGATCTTTACTTTCAATGAGCATCTCTTGTTTCAATAAGAAAAACCCATGCTAAAAACAAAATAAATTTGCCCTTGTTGATGTTATGTCAGTGGAACATTGTAATTCATTCCTTTTCATTGCTGAGTAGTACTCCCAGCATGCACATATCAAAATGTGTTCATCAGTTCACTTGATTGACAATTGAGTTGAAGTTTAGATTTGTTACAATAATGCAGGTGATTAAATCATGGCATGCAATTATCAACACACATCAAATTGTAAGCTCAAAATGAATGGACATACTGTGAACATAAGTTCTCCTTGCTGGGTCATATGGGAAATATATATTCAGCTTTATAACTAACCTGTTTACCTAAGTGCCCGGGCCCTTTGGCCTTCCTACCAGTAATGACACACAGTGACTTGGGAGACCTCCAAAGCAGTATGCTGAGCTAAGGAAGCCAGACACCAGAGACATCCTGCAGAATGTTTCACATAAAATGAAATTTTGCAAGAGGGAAAATTATCATTCCAGAAACTTCTGTGGTCGCCAGAGGCAGGTTTAGAGAAGGCGACTTACTGACCGCAAAGGGGCACAAGGGAGCATTGGGAGCAGGTTGGTACCATGATAAGCCCTGATGGAAGTGGTAATTAAATGATTGCTTACAATTGTTAACACACATCAAATGGTACACTTAACATGAAAGGATTTTATATATGCAAATCAGACCTCGATGAAGCTATGGAAACATTACAGCCACAAAGTTTCTTTAATAAAACAAGGAACATAGTCTACCCTGTGACCCACCAATTGCACACTGAGGTATACATCCAGGAGCAATGAGTGCGAGGATCACCAGCAGCTACCCACACAGCCACCCTGTGAAGTTATTCACACTGCAATATCAACAAGCAATGAAATCTAGCAAAGTACAGGGACAGGCAGCAGCATGAAGGAGGGACACAGACAAATGATGAGGAAAACAGCACACAGGTGACACGTTGTGTCTTCCCAAATATGAGAAGTTTAAGGACAGTCAAACCTCTGGAAGGCCAGTAGGCCCCTGTGGGAGTGGTCAGCCCAATGGTCATGGAGGTGTTGCTGGCTGGGAGGGTCCAGGGGGGTTTTCTGGGGCCTGGAAAGGTTTGATCTGAGTGGAAGTTGCTCAGTGAATGCTTCTAGAAAACTCCATTGAACTTAACCTTCACAATGGGTGCACTCTACAAGAGGTGTGCTAGAGAGCTCCACAAATTGCTTAAATCCAAAAATAAAAGTAAAACAAGAAAACCAACCAGGAGGATTAGGTCAACATTTGCGATGGCATAAGGAACCATGGTTGTTTTAAAAGCTCATGATAACTACCTTGGACGTCACATCAGAATGGCCACCTCTGGTTGTTTGATTTTGCAGTGCTGGGGGTTGAACCCAGGGCCTTGCACACACTAGGAAACGCTCTACCACTGGGCTACACTCCCAGCCCATGACATGGTTTTAGAGAGCCCTAGTGGAGGTAGCAGAGGTGGAAAACATGACCGCCAGCCCCTGCAGTGAAGACAGGGGCCTGGGAAGGCCTGAGGTAGGATGCAAGAAGGCAAAAGCCCACCAAGAAATTCCAAGAAGAACGTGCACATGTGAAGACAATGACTTTAAGCCTGGTCACCCAGCAACGTCATGGTGGGCCCCAGCAGAGTCAGCAAGATGGAGAGATTATAAAAATAATAATACCCAGAACTCATGTTCATAGAGTGTTTACTGGGTGTCTAGCCTTGACCTATGACTTTGCAGGCATGAATCTTTCAATATTGGAAGAATGAATCATCATGATCCTCATTTTATACTTCCAGTATTTCTGGGACCCAAGCAAGTAATGATTTCCAGGAACCAGACAGGGTAAGTAGAGCGCCCTAAGGTCACACAGCTGGGAGGTAAAGGATTGGAAATGGACCAAGTTTGGAGGATAAGCCCGTATGCTGGAAAAAGAGGACAAGCTCAGTTTGGGACCCCTAAAGAGCATCATGAGCAAATCTTCTCCACCCGGAGAAGATTCAATGCCAACTCACAAAGCAAAGGACTTGGGGATTGTTGGTGGCACTGTGGAGAAACTGGAACCTTGCATATGGCTGGTGGGGATGTCAAATGGTGCCATCGCTATAGGAAACATCAGGCAGTTTATCAAAGTCTTCAACACGGAATTACCATAGGACCCAGCCATCCCGCTTCCGGATGTCTATACCCCAAAGAACTGAAATCAGAGACTTAAACAGCTATTTGGACACTCATGGTCATAGCATCATTATTTATACTAGCTAAAAGGTAGAAACAACTCAAATATCCAGCAACTGATGAAGAGACCACAAAATGTGCTGTACAATGCAATATCATTTGGATTTGAAAGGGAAGGGAATTCTGACTCTTGATACATGAATGAACTTTAAGGATACCACAAGTAAAAGCAGCAGATGCAAAACAACAATGACTGCAAGATTCTGCTTCCAGGAGATATTCCAGGGAGTCAAATTCATACAGACAAAGGAGAATAGTGGTTGTCAGAAAATTAAAAAAAAAAAAAGAGCTGTTGTTTAATGGGGACAGTTTCAGATCCGCAAGATGAAAGGTTCTGTGGCTGGACACTGGGGACGGTTGCATAACCACATAACTGTACTTAACGCCACTAAACTGGACACTCTTAAATGGTTAACAGGTCCATTTATGAGCTGTGGGCACAGTCCCAAGGGTCTTTGCTGCAGCCTGGGGTAAAGCTATGGCATGCACCCACCCACGAGCTGTGGACAGACAGACTGAGTTCTGTATTGGTTTTACCCACTTCCTTTATTCTGGGCATAAACTTTCAGTCTTCCTTGTCAAAATCATCATCCTTTTGCGATGCATTTTTATGCCAATCGTGATAGGATTCTTGCCTAAGGCTATAAATAATTCAGCTAAGGCACTTGCAACACTAAATGGTAAGATGCTTCTCGTGGGACCTCCTCGGCAGGCAGCACCCTTCAGCCCGGCCTGCCCTACGCAGCTATTAAAAGGCTCCGTGGGCGTCTGGCCACATGTCAGGAAGCTCTGCCTCAGATGTAAACAAACCAGAGCTAAAAAGTCATAAATCACGTATAGAGAGGCACATCTTTTCAGAGAAACTGGTTTCGCTCTACTACACACAGATATCAAATACAGATGAGAATCATATTCAGATGAAAATAAGAATTCACTCCAACATGTGAAAAAATGTTAACTGCTGCTAATCAGGGCGTGTGACATGATTCAAGACTCCCTGAAATCTGGGAAATCATGCCTTGCTTGAGTCCCAGCAGTACCGGAAGCCCAGAGACCAGGAAGCAGACCCCGTTCAAGGTGCCTCCAAGTGAGCTCTTTGCCTTGACATGGCTTCCGCTAAGTGTCCAAGGTCAGGAAGCTGATTTCTATCAGCACTAAATGGATAGATGAAAGGGGTGGCAGTGGTAATGCGGACACACGCAGAGTTAACTAATATAAACTGTGATTAATTAGAGTCACATTAAGAGAAAAATGTGGAGCCCCAGACTTATATAAAGTGTGATTGCAAAAGTATGAAAATCAAATCTCCCAATGCTGGACATTGAAATTCCTAAGATTTCTATGGTGAATATTATGTATTTTATAATGAAATAAGATTTATTTTTAAAGCATGTGGGTTAGCATAGAAAGAACAGGGGACATTAACCCCCAGGAGACACTTAGCAAAGTTTTTGGACAGTTTTGGTGGACATAATATTGTGGGGGTGGGAGTGCTACTGTCATCTCAATTCTCCTACCAGCACCCTTTCTGCAGTGCCTTGGGCTCCTGCTGCCCAGTCGACCACCTGCAAGGCCTGAATCTGTAATGTGAACAGGTGAACATGCACTCTTTAGACCAAGACGAAGGTGACCCAGGAAGACAGGCGTGCCCTCAAAACCTCTAGGGTACTTGCTCCCACCCTCCCCCAGAAGACGACAGGAACTCCAGGCTGCAGGGTCACCCTGGACCCCTTCCCTGTCACCTGGCTTTCTTAAAGGTACCAGGTTGGGGGGCAGGGGGCGGGATTTGAGAAAGAACGTGGGTGGGAACAGGAGGGGCCAGGATGGGTCCAAGGCTGGACGTGAACCAGTGTTCTTAGTCACTTCACACCCATTTTCTGTTCTAGGGACAGAGGCAGGGGCAGAGGGACCTTGGAGAACACATGATGTCAACAGGAACACGGGATTTCCCCAGCCTACGCTGAGGGCGACCTTTTCAGAGCAGGTACTAAAGGCCTTTGGACAGACCTTGGGGTGGCTGGTGTTAGATGCTTCACCAGAGGGGGCGCTGCAGAGGCCCCCAGGGTGGGGAGGACGCTCAGCAGCCAGCCCTGGGCCCCAGCAGCAGGCTGTGCGGGAACCAGTCAGAACACCAGTCAGAGCTGGGAATGTGGCCCCGTGGTAGAGCACCAGCCTAGCATGTGCAAGGCCCTGGGTTGGATCCCCTGCACCACAAAATAAATAAATAATGAAAATAATTTTTCAAAGACACAAGTCACAAACCATCTCCCAGGAGGGTAGGCAGACTCACACTCATTATCATGAAAAATGCCCTGGAGGCAAAAAAGAAGGGAAAATTACTTAATCTAACTTTTTTTTCCCCCTTGCAGATTCTTATTTCTGCTGCTTCATGTTTAGCCATTTTCCTGAAAACTTAAGATTCCAGCCTTTCCCATTGGACAAGGAAGAGGCAGGGAGAAAATACTCTCAGAATTCTGCATGAACAGTGGGACCATCTGCTTCCATGGACAGTCTGGCTCATTACTGGGACAACTGATGAAAGTTAGGTGTAGACTATTATTATTATGTTCTCTGTTAAGGTGTCTGGGGACCACTGTACTGTGGATATATAAGAAAACACCACTGTTCTCAGGGAATACACACTTAACTAGTTAGGATGACTATTTAGCGATATCATGATTTATTATTTATTTATTTATTTGCATCAGGTCTCACTGAGTTGCTTAGGGCCTCCCTAAGTTGCTGAGGCTGGCTTTAAAGTCATGATCCTCCTGCCTCAGCCTCCCAAGCCACTGGGATTACAGGCCGGTACCCCCACACCTGGCTCATAATTTATTCTTGAATGGATCCAAAAGAAATTTAGAGCTGGGCAGAATTCCTTTGTCCTGCTCTTAGACCTGTTATATTAATTTAAAATCACACAAGTGTTTGTAAATGCATAGGAACGAATGAAGGATAAAGCTATACTTAATCAAATCAAAGATGCGATTGATTCTAAAATAGGTCATGCGTCTTTGATGTCCCACAATAAAGGAAAAATACAGTTATTAAAAATGTGGCATAATACTTTCCTATTAATTTAGAATGTCTCTTCTAGGCTACGAGAGAACTCTTTTAGATTTATTATGAGGAGGTTTTATTACACATCCCTCTTCTGCATGTATAAAAACAAATACGTAAGGGAAGTAAAGAGGCTGAAGCATTCTTGCAACTTCTTCACTTTCTGCTTTCAGCATTTCAGAATCCCTTTTGGGTTTAGAATCGGGTCTGTGCTTGTCTGTGCAGTAGCATCCTCCAAGCCATCAAGCATGTAGGTGATACAGCAGCTTTTCTAAAGAATGCTCCATGAGACAGGACTCTCGCTCCCTCTGCAGTCATTTAATTGGGCGGACATGAGCCTCCCCTAAGTGTGCGCATGCTCAGGAACGTCTGCAACCACACAATGGCTACCAGCCTGGAAGAAGGAGATGCATAACACCACAGATGTAATTTCAGAGGTTCACAATAAAACGTGAAAAGGGTGCATCTTGCATTTGAAAGGTGACCTTGTCAAGTTAACAGGGTTGGGCTTGTGGAAACTGTTTCTTTCACTCCAATGTTGTGCCAATAAAACAAGATCATTTGTTGGCATTAGGTCTGAAATAGAAAAAAAAAAAAACAGGAATCCACCTGATCCGCAAAATATAGTTATTCTGTCTAAATTTCGTGCCTGGTTTTATTGCCTATGTTTCCCAAGGCACAAAATTATCCACTTATTTGTTCAGGTCTAAGAAGCTTCTCTGCTGTAAAATGCATTAATTGACCCAAATGATATTAATCAAAAGCCTATACCAAGTAAGGAAAAGACAGACTCAGAGGATGCCATACAGGAGTTCAGAATCTGATAAGGTGCCAGGTAGAATTAATATGAGATACACTTTTGTTTTTCCAAGCATTAATATTTCTGAAGTTGTTCTGGGCCAGGTAGCAGTTATGATGTTGTTACCATTGCCTACAACTCATAATGGGTATCATTAATTTTGAAAAAAATTCTAGATTGGAGAATTTTTCAAAGTCAGGTTTACTGAGATATAATTTACAGAGGGTAAAATTCGCCCTTTTTAGATGTTAAGTTCTAGGAGTTTCTAAAAGCATGTACAAATCAGAGGTGGAATATTTCCATTTTCTCCCCAAGCCCCCCACTATCTTTCTTTTTTTTTGTAGCCAATACCTTTTCTAACCTCCAGACCCTGGCAACTGGTGACCTGGTTTCTGTCTCAATCGTTTTACATTTCCCAGGATGTCCTATAAAAGGGTCATATAATATGCAGTATTTTATATCCAGCTTCTTTCACTTAGCAGGGTGTTTTTTAGCTTTATTCGTTATTGTTGCACAGATCAAAATTTTATTCCTCTTCCTTGCTGTGTAGTATTCCTTGATACTGATGGGTTGATACATCAACTGGTTGTCTATTCTCTGATAGACAGATAATTTGGACTGTTCCCAGTTTAAGGCAACTATGAATGAAGTTGCTACTAACATTCAACACAGATTTTTGAATGTTGTGTGGATCTATGCTTTGATTTATCATAGGGAAAAAAAAGTAGAGGTGAGATTGCTGGGTTATGTTTAATGACTATTTAATTTCATAAGAAATTGCTACATTGTTTTCCAAGGGGACTGAATTACTTTACATGCCCAGCAATGATGAGGAAGTCTCAGCTGCTCCACATCACTGCCAGCTCTTTGTGTTGTCGAGAGGTTTTGTTTTGCATCTGCCATTCCAAAATATGTGCTGTGGTAGCTCAATATGGTTTGAATTTGTGTTTCCCTAATGACTAATGATAGTGTCTTTTCAGGCACTCATTTGCTATTTTCTTTAGTGAAGTGCTGTTCAACATTGCTATTTTTAAATTGGTAGTTTCTTTCATGATTTCATTCTATGTTCTGGACACAAGTCTTATCAGATATGTGTTTTATAAATATTGTTGCCTAATCCATGATTTGCCTTTCATTCTTTTAAATATATTACAAAGATAGATTTTTTTTTTTAATTTTGATGAAACCAACTTGTCAATTTTTCTCTTTTAGGATGTGGGTTTTATGTGTCCTAAGTTCATGGATGTTTGCCTAATGCAAAGTCACAAAGACATTCTCTTATTATAATTCTAGAATTCTGTACTTTTAGCATTTGCATTTAGGCATATGAGCCAATTTAAGTTTGCTTTTGTCTATGGTAGGAGGTGGGGATGGGAAGTTTTGTTTTTTTACAGTACTGGGGATTGAACACTGGAGTGCTCTACCACTGAGCTATATTCCCAGCCCTTTTAATTTTGTCTCTGAGACTCGGTCTTGATAGGTTGCGGACCCTGGCCTTGAACTTATGATCCTCCTGCCTCACCTATTGAAGTAGCTGGGTTTAGAGGCGTGTGCCACCGTGCCCAGTTTGGATGGGAGATTTGTTGTTATTATTATTGTTCCTCTGTATTTTTCCATATAGCTATCCAATGGACATCTTGGCACCTTTGTCATAAATAAATTGTCATATGCGGGTATATTTCCAGGATTTCCATTCTGTCCCATTTATCTATGTCTGTCCTTATGCTGATGTCAAACTGTATTGATAGTTGTGACTTTTAATATATATTCTACTTATGTTGCTTTTTCAAAATTATTTTGACTATTCAAGGTCCTTGATTTTTCTATATGCATTGAAGAATCAGTTTGTCAATTTCTACCAAAAGCTCATGGGGACTCTGATTGGAATTGTGCTAAATCTGTACATCAATTTGGAAGACAGTCAACATTTTCATGAAGCTAGATCCACAAACACAGTTTATCTCTCTCTATGCTTAGATTTTCTTCAAATTCTCTCACCAGTGTTTAGCAGTATTTAGCACAGAAATTCACACATTTGTTAAAATTTAACCTGGTACCTTTTATGTTTTTTTTTTTCATGCTATTGTAAATGGTCCTTTTTTGATTTCATTTTTAATTGATCTTTGTTAGCATATACAAATGCAATTGATATTTGTATATTAACCTGGTATCTTGTAAAGTTCACTAGTAGTTCTGGTAGCTTTTATATAGATTCTTCAGAATTTTCTATGTAGATAATTGTCACTTATATCAACTGCAAATAAAGACATTTCATTGCTTCTTGTCTAGTTCATATGACTTTTCCCCCTTAATGAACTAAGATCTCTAGTACAATGTAAAATTAAAATAGCAAAAGTGGACATCTTTGTCTTGATTCCCAATCTTCAAGGGAAAAATACCTTTTTCACCATTAACTATGATGTTGACTATAGGTTTTTGTGGATACCTTATTATTATGTTGAAGTTTCCTTCTATTCCTACTTTTTGACAGTTGTTTATGGGGAATATATGTTGAATTTTCTCAAAATCTTCTCTGCATCTATTGAGATTTTCATATAATTTCCCTTTTTTAGTCTGTTAATAGAATTACATTGATGAATATTTTTAAATATTGGCCCAACTTTATAGTCCTTGGAAAATACCTCTAGAACATGAGGAATTAATGGCTGGATCTAATTTGCTAATACGTCATTAGGGTTTTGTGCCTACAGTCATGAGTGAGTTATTTATTTATTTATATATTGTTATAGTGCCTCTGTCTCGCTTTGGTATCAGGATAGCCTTGGCCACACAAAATCAATTGACAGTGTTTCTTACTATTTTCTGGTATACAATGTACAGAATTACTGTTACTTCTCCGTTCAATGTTTGGAACCATCTGGTCTTAGAATTTTCTCTATGGAAAGGTTTTGGTTTTCTATGAATTTAATTTGTTTAGTAGATACAGCCTATTCAAATTATCTGATATTTCTTGAGTGAACTTTGATAGCTGCATCTTTCTAGGAATTGGTGATTTAGTCTAAGTTGTCAAATATGTAAAGTCATTCTTCACACTCCTTTATCATTCTTTCCGTGTTGGGGTAATGTCGGACGATGTCCATTCCTTCACTCCTGATATTGGTCGCTTTAATTTTCTCTTTTTTTGATCAACCTAACTAGGAGTTTATCACTTTTAAAAATCTTTTTTTTAAACCACCTTTGGTTTCAGATATTTTCCATAGTCTTGTTCCAAGTACAATTTCATTGATTTCTTTTTTTTTTTCCCTAATGCGCTTATAATGGCCTAAAGAGCAATAAAATTTAGGGAGGGAAAGTTGAGACAGCAATGATTCTGAATCAAGAATCATTTCAGCATATTCAGACCCTGAATCTGAAGACATTTTTAGGAACACCTTTATTTTAACATGGGTTACTTAGTCTTAACAGATATACAAGCCTTATAATGATGTCCATCTATGTCTAGGATAATCCACAATATCTTTTTCAATATACACAAGTTGATTCTAAGTCATATGGGAGCATTGTGTCATATGTAATAGGCAATGGGTTTGTTTGGGGGGTTTTTTGTTTGTTTGTTTTTGTTTCTTGGTGTTTATAAAATAATGAAGTATCCTTCAGTAGATGGTATCTTAGAGTTGATGACAAATGGTCTGTGTCTTCAAAAGCCCAATATGATTTGCAATGAGGTAAAAGTCTGCAGATGAACTAAGACCAAGTGGTCTTAGAGCTCAGGAAAAAAGCAATGTTTGTGGCTCAAACTTGGGTTGATGAAGGATCAGGAGAAGGGAAAGAGATGCAAAAGAAACATCACACAGGGTGGTGGAGATGTGTCTGGAATGGTGTGCTCAGTCAATCAAGTTGAACACTGAATACCAAGAGCTTTTTCACTGCGTCCTGCAGGTAATGGATCAATAGTGAAGTCGAGTGGGGGGTGACAGACTGTCATGAACCTGTCAGCGAGAACCAAGGAAACTAAATGAGAGCATAACCAAAAGAAAGGAGACAGATGACAAGGGAGGCTTCCAAGAGGGAGGCAGTGAGCTTTAGTAACGGAATAGGGAGAAAAATGAGATGGAATGGTTTCAAGTTTGAGTGGGGATCGTGTTTACAGTTCAGAGTCAGAGACGTGAGTTGGACCAACTCTGCTGTTGGAGGTGAGGCTGGAGGAGATGACGGGCCGCACCGCAGTGAGAGGACTCAGGCTGGGCAACTGACTGACCATCCCAAGAACACATATGTCCCCTGGCTACTGAAATATGGACCTGGAACAGAGGAGAAAATTCTGAAGTAGAGATACAGATTTGTGGCTTTTCCACCTGGACGTGACATTACCAACATGGAGAAGATGCAATGAAAGTGAAAACATGAACCCTAGCCAATGCGTCTGAGGCCTTTCACGCATCAGACCGCAATACGTTCTCAAACCCATGAAGGAGGTGCCATTATGGTCCCTGTTGTAAAGACGGGAAAACAGAGAAGCAGAGGACTTAAGTCCCATGCAGAAGATCACCCAGCTGGAAAGTTACAGAGCCCAGACAAGAACCCAAATAATCTGACTCCCAAACCTGCTCCACACGGCTGCCTCTGGCAAGAGTGCAGGCATCCTTATAGAATGATATATTTCGGGGATAAGTGAGCTCAGACACAGAGACAGAAAAGGAGCAGTCAGAGAGGTAAATTGTGACAAGAATGCGCTTCTACCACGAGGATTATAAATACGCACCACGCCAGATGGTCCTTACAGAGAGTATGGGAATGAACGCCACGGATTCGCTGTATGGATTCTATTTAAACCATTCTCAGCCACCAAGTCATCTATGTTATCCATTTTTAAAATTTCGGGATGAGTGGGATCAGTTGGAAAAAAAAATAAAATAAACGGACTCATTTTTCAAAGCTGTGGTTTCATAGATGGTAGTTGCAAATGGCTCTGAAATTAAAAATAGAACCCTAGAACAATGATTCTCCAAGTGAGTTACTGGGATGGGAAGGATCTGAAGCCTTTGAAAACTTGTTTAGAAATTCAGATTCTCATGGCCCTCCTCAGACTTACTGAATTGGACACTCAGTGGGAGGGACTCAGCACCCTGTGTGTGACAAGCTCTCCAGGTGATTTTAACATAGGCTCAAGTTTGAAAACTTGAGAGTTCTAGAGGATGGGATGATCTAGGCGTGAGTGACAAATCTTTAGGCTCCCCTGTCCCAATCAGAGAGGCCATAGTACAAGACCATTTCTGGGGTCCAGGTCTCAGCAGGTTGCTTGATTCTCCAGGGAGTTGATACTCTGTGGAGCCAGTTCAGTAAAAAGTCCTTCCTTTCTGGTGCCATGTGGCAGGGAAAAGATGAAGTTCTTTTGCTCCTGTTGTCCTCATCTGGAGATGTGGAGCAGAATGGCCTGGGGCTTGCACAGGCTTTCACCCAACCCCATGGCTATAGTTCAGCTCTTAAACGTTCCCCCAAAGCCATGTGTTAAGGCCTGGCTCTCAGGGAGGCGCTATCGAGAGGTGCTGTGGATCTTTAGGGATAAGGGCTTTATGGGAGGTCCCAAGGTCATGAGGGCATGGGGACTGTGGGCCCTTCATCTCTTCCTCTTTCTCTCTTTGACTCCCTGGCTCCTGAGGTAAGCAGTTTTGCTCTGCCATGCATTTCCACCATGGTGGGATGCTTTGCCACAGGCTCAGAACAATGGAGCTATCAATCATTGTCCGGAACCTCCAAAACCGTGAGCCAAAATAGACCTTTTCTTACTTTAAGCTAATTATCTCAGGTATTTCATTATAGTAACAGAAAGCTGACTGACAGAATCTTCACAGAAGGACATCCCCTGATTTCTCCAACCTTGAAGTTGACATCACTTTACCAACCAGAAAGTGCCACCAGGAGGCAGAGCCGGTTCAGAGGCTGCCAAGAAGTTGCCAAGGAAGTCAACAGATAGATAAACCAATAAATTTTTAAAATCTTTAGGCTTTGCATGGGAAGTTTAGAGTCTTCAACTTGCTGCAAAAAAAAAAAAAAATCAAAACAAAAACAAAAACCTCTTAGGGACTCTCTATCTTAGCCTCCTGCCTCTTCAGGCTTAACCCCCTTCTCTACATTTCAGTAACATCTGAACCTCTTGCCCTTCCTTGCCACACATCCTGCAGTTTACACTCGCCTGGCTGTCCATGTCTTGCTGGACTCCGGGTCTGCCATCCACACACACATGACCATCGAACTTCTCCCTACCCAGATCCCCCTTGGGGAAGTTTTCCTGCCCTTAAGCAATACACGTCCCCACCAGTAGAGATATCTACAGAGTTTGCACCTGAATTTCTTAATCAGCCAGTTAAAAAGAAAAAAAAAATGACAAGCAGCTCTATGGGAATGGAGTCTTAACCAGAGCTTGAAATAGAAGGGAACAAAAAAGGAAGCAGAAGTAATGGAATATCCTAGACATTAGTGACTCCATTTTGAAAATGAGACTCGATCTTAACCTGAAACTGAAACTTATAAACTGCTAAGAAAAAGAAACTTAAGATACCCTGTTCCCATTACCACAGCCCCCCCCCCTACTTTTCCAAGGTCCTTGAATACAAAAATCTATGATTACCCAACCAGCTGCACCCAAGGGCAATTCTAGCTTGCTCCACCCGAGGTCATTTCTAGCTTGCTCCTCTTCCTGGTTTAAAAAAAAAAAAAAAGATATGAAAACCTCTATTCAATGACTCTGGCTGTGACACCACTCAGCTGGTGACCTTGATGTCCTTCCCTATCAATAAACTTTGCTCACTGAGCACGAGACTCTGTCTTGAGAGATTTCTTTGAGCCTTCTGTCCTAACAAGAATGACTCCTGGGTTTCCCTGTTGGGGGTAAAAACAAGAGTCATGCTGGTTTATTCAGATGTTCAAGGTGAGAATAAGAAGATGTTCTCTCCTGGGCCTCCTGGAGAAAATACCCTGTCCCCCCCCCATCCCACCCTCCAGCCACTGGTGAAAGTTAGGGCCTTGACCTCTCCACTAATTATTCACCACAGATGTTTTGTTAAAAAGACTTTGTTTTGTTACCTTCTGTTATCTGGGGAATCCAGCTTAGAGTTACTGGGTGGTAGTCATTCCCAGATGAACAAAGTCAGGAGAGGTGGGCTGAGGTCACAGAGGCCACATTGCCCCGGGCTGACCTTCATCCTTCCATGGACTTGTCCTTTGTCCCACAGACAGAAAGCACTGCAGAAAACCTACATTCACCTTCATCTTCTCCGCACCCTGCATGAGACCATCACCCAGCACCCACATCTGACCTCTCGGATGGCGCTTCTCCACTCTCTTGGTCAGCTCCGGGCAGCCCTGAAGAGCAGGGGCTATTCTGCACTAGTGAGGGGAGGCCGTCATTGGGCAGACAGCCCAGCTGTTGATCTTCAAAAGGCCCCACAGAACTGAGCCCCCAGTGGGCCGCTGTGGCCACTCTCTAGCCACAGGGGCTCTCTAGCTAATCTCCCCTATAACCTTCTATTACTACCAAATCTCAGGGTCTACTGGTTGTGTATCTACAGGTTCACCCAAGGACATGCCTCACGGGTCCCCGCCCTCTGCCACAGCTGTACCAGATGTTTCCATAGTAATAATATCTTGCTTCACCTCACAAGTAAAAATAAATCTATTATCGTGCACTAAAGTCGAGGGACTGAACAGGAAAACAGCTCAGGGTGAGGCCTGGAGAAGGCAGAAGGCTTGTCTTTCCAGGGTTCTCCTGATGTTCTAAGACCAGCTGGACTCAGGCTAACCCTCCACAGGTGCAGACGGTCCCCAGGGTCCTTCAGGGAGCTGGCTCAGTCCCCCACCCTTGTGCACTCATTAGAATTACTGCCCAAAGTGGGCCAGCAGAACCCATGTGGAGCCATCAAAGGGGTTTCCAGGAGTGGCCCTGCCCACAGTGGAGACACCCTCAGGGTATGGCTAGAGAAGCTGCCAAAGCCAAGCAACTGTCCCCAAACTGTGCTTTCTTGGGGTCTGCTCTTTGCCATGGTTTAGCTGCTCCCCTTCTGGGAAGTCTTCCAGACTGGCCCCAGCCCACAGGGACCTTCCTCTATGTCCCACTCCCCTGTGACTCTGGGCTCTTGGGGACCTGTACTCCTTGTACCTCTGTGTTTGGTATATTCTTAACAGGCAAAAAATTATTCTAATTTGGATTAAAACTGGAGTACAAAAATAGGGATATTTTTAAAGTGTATTATAGTCATACATAACAGTGGGGTTCATTTTGACATATTCATAAATGCATGTAAGATCATTTTCTCCATTTTGACACCCCAGTACTCCTCCCTCCCTTCTTCTCCTCCCTCCCACTGATCCCCTTCATCTACACTGCCGGTCTTCCTTCTTTTTTATCTATTTTTAAATTGATGCATTATAGTTATATTCAAAAGGCAGGATGCATACGCACACACACACACACACACACACACACACAGGTGAGGTTTTAAAAACCGTGAAAACACTGACTTCTCCCCTTTGCCTCCTGGCCTCACCTTCTGGACGGCTATAGGAAGCTTGGGCTGGAAGCATGTTTAGAACAGGAACATTGAGAATGAGCCCATAAGGCAGGACTCCAAAGCCAGCCGTTCTTCACGTTCAAATGCACTGGGGCAGGGGGGAGCGATTCACACTGGTGCTCTCCCTCCTGATTCAGAGACTAAATCAGCCTCAGAGAAATTACAAAAACAGATTCACTCTTTTCCTGGGCACGTCTAGCTGAAATTGACGTGACCACTGTTTATTTTGTAGTCAAAGAGGAATTCTAGAATATCACCATCAAGTAGTCTACCCATAAGATCAGGTCTGCCCAGAAGATTCCTTTCCAGATCTAAGAAAACCCATGAGCAAAAGTCAGCTTCATTTTTCTATACCATGGGCCAGATGCAAACATGTATATCTTAAGATGCTTTATGTGATGGATTTCCAAAGATGAGACTCCTCAGAATTATTTCCCCAGATTTTCCAAGGTGAGAAAGCCATGCTGTTCTTGTTAACGTATGCTTTGCCCAACATAAAGCACTTGCAGCCAATTTCTGTCCAGTTAGTTGTTTGCACTAACCAGTTTTCAAGAGGAAATACTGCTACAAAATCTGAATTAAAGATACTGAGGGCAGTACCATCCCAGATCTCCCCACCATTCAATGGGGCAGTTGTAATCAGATCTTCACACCATTCCCTAGACACCTGAGGTTCCCAGGGGCACAGGCCTTACCTGCCCTTCATCTGCTCCATCTTCCACTCCATGCACCTGCAGCCGGGGTGATGCTCTGAGGATAGCAAATCCTCTATAAACAACACAAATCTCTTGTTAGTAAATGGGGCCTTTCTTAAAACTGCACAGTATGCATTGCTTAGATTCCCCAAACGAACTTGTGATTCAATGTCCGTGCCACATGGAAACATCTGGGGTGAGATGGTAGCAAGGTGGCGATAGATGCTGGTGGTGGAGGAGGCGTCTGCCATGCTCCCCAGAGTGCAGCCTGGCAGACCCTCTCTTGCAAGGGGCTTAGCAAGGGTGAGCATTCATTCTCGGGGAAGGTGTTCAGGTACACCAGGATAGATGCAGCGGAGCTGGGGGGCACCGCATACAAATGAGGATGCTCAGGTGCTCGATGGGTCAGAGGGACGGCTTGGTGAAAGTGTTTACCTTGGACTGTTCTCTTCTGAGAGCATTTAGACAACGTTGGAACCGGAGAGGTGAGCTCTGTCTTGTCCTCCTTCAGCTAAAGATGAAACTCAAGGCTGGGTGTCAACGAGACCTCGCTGGTGCACGTAAGGCTAAGATTCTCAGGAACATCCACGTCACACACATCTTCATATAACTAGGGCCTGCTGTGCCCTTGGCGTTGCTTCCTGTTTGTTCAAATTCAAAACTCTCCAGCTACCAAACACTCAGCGCTTTCAGACCAATTTTACATGATGATACCTCCAGCCCAAGTCCCCGGCATGAAAGATCAGACAGAAAAGACACCAACTTGACAGCCTACGGCCCTACTCACTGGCTGACGGGCTATGTGTGTGTCTGTGACCTGCACCTGCCGGCGTCAGTCATGTGAGAAGGCCCTGAGTGGGGGAAAATCCTCTGAACCTCAACACACATGTGCTAACACCCCTGAGATCCCAGCCAACACCCGGGAGAAGAACACAAAGGTAACACCCTCCCTAAAGAAAGATGGATTCCTTCTACAGGGTTTTGGACTAAGAGGATTTTGTGAATGCTCCCGGAGAATTTTCAAAACACTCTCTGAAGCAGCAATTCACATTTGTGTTTGCAAAGTGCGATGCTGCATGCAGGCTGTGCTGCATGTGGCCATGTGCATCAGTTCAGGTTAGACGGGGTGTGGTGGGCAGTCAGTATATTTTAAGCTACTTTTCAAAACTGTATTTGGCAAGAGCTACTTTTAGGAAACAATTCAGGGAATCTGTCCTCTGCTGAGTCTGGAGACCAAGGCCCCTTTAGGAAGTGATTTTCTTCCAGGGAATCCATTTGTTCCTCAGGTTACGTCTGTGCTCCCCACCCAGAGGCTGGTTCCAGAGAAGCAAAGGCTGTCAGGGCCACCATCAGCATAACCTCTGGATGTCCTGCCTCTGGAAACTCACTGTGGGGCCCATGATCTCTGTGCTAAATATAAGCTGAGGAATGAGAACAGCAATCCCTCTTTGCCAGGCCCCGACCTGTCAAAACTGTCCTGCTTCTCACAGCCACCCTTGAGGTGGATATTATTTGGGCAGCCTCTTACTAGGTGTGCAAATCAAGGCCAACCTTACACAGCTGAACAGTGGAGAGCTGGGCTCTCCAGCCATCTCCTCGACAGAGTGGGCAACGATTCAAGTGAATGAGTCACCAAGCCACCAAGACCATGGTGTTACAGGGGCAAAAGGATGTTAATAGCCACCAAGGCACTAGGTACACACAAAAAAGGCAACTTCACTGGGTAGTTTTAAAAGTTATATTTTAGTAAAAATATCAGTAATCCATGCCCAATGTTTTTGGAAGGACCACAATAAATTTAAACTCGGATGCCAGGAATAGCATGAAAATAAACCTATCCTGAAAAAGACACATGATACAGCTGTTAGAGCCTCCAAAACATCTCTGGATATAATTTTTGAGTTATATCCAAAAATAAGTGAGGATTACTTGCTTATAAAAAAAATAGATTATTTTTTGTATGGGGTCGGGGGGAGGGATTGATCCCAGGGGTGCTTAACCACTGAGCCACATCCCAGCCCATTTTATATTTCAATTAGAGACAGGGTCTTGCTACATTGTCCGGGGCTTTACTAAGTTGTTGAGGCTGACTTTGAACTGGTGATCCTCCTGCCTCAGCCTGCAGAGCCACTGGGATTACAGGAGTGTGCCACTGTGCCCGGCTAAGAAGGCATGGCCTTTGGAAACAAGTTTTCCTAGTGCCTCTACAATTTGATCATGACATTAGATTTCCCTTCAACCCTCCTGGAATATCTTTAGTATTAAAGTTGAACCACAGGTATGTTTTTTTTTTAATTAGTTGTTGATAGACCTTTATTTTATTTATTTGTATGTGGTGCAGAGAATTGAACCCAGTGCTTCACGCATGCTAGGCAAGCATGCTACCACTGAGCCACAACCCTAACCCCCACAGGCATGTTTTAACACTTAGTTACCACTGAGACCTTAAAAGCTCCACACTGCGTCACATCTACAAAACATTGGTGGAGTATTGTTTGTATGAATGCAAAGGGCTTCCTTCTGATGCTGATATGTCAATTTGTTTCCTTTGGGTGGTCTCTAGCAATTAACTACAGTAAGGAATATGTCATATAAACATAACCATTGCAGGGACAAGCAAATATGTCTTTTTCAGAAAGTCTAATAAAACCCAAGGAAATCCGGTGCATTCAGAATTCCAAACCATGTTTCTGAAGTCCAAGAATAGTTCTCCACTTGCCTATTATGTTGCTTCTGTTTTTTACAGATCTAAATGGAACAGGGATAAGGAAAGAAATCCAATCTACAAATCCACCACTGTCTGTTCCACCTGCTTTCTTCTACAATATTATTATCACTTCTATCCATTTGGATTCTAATCCAGAGATCCCCAAGAATCTAATCCCCACCAAAGGGAAAACTGGAATCATTCATTTATTCCCCCAAATCAGCCCATCACTATCCCCAAGCATAACTTGGTCTCTTAGATGTCCTCAATCATTTGTGTGTATATGTTTCTCCCCAACACCGGGAGGCTAGGCAAAGCAGACAGCTTGTGTTGTCCAGCATGAGGTGTATAAACAGGAAACATTAAATCTCATGAATACATCAGAAGAATTAAAATGGCATGAAATCGTCTCAGAAATTCTAGCATCTATAATGAAGGGAATTCAGTAGAAATGGTCAACAGTACTCTCCCAGTCGACTGTCAGGCCTTTAAAAACTGTGCAGGGGAATGTACACAGTGCTGCCCAATTCTCATATTACACAACAGTGGCAAAGTTCTCTGCCTCCTTCCAGGTACTGTGCGCCTTTCCATGAGTAGGGTGAATGAATGTTTTAACAAGGAAACACTTTTACCTTTCTTTTAAATGCTTTTGATTCAAAATGCCATTCCTTTGCCTTTGAAAGATTTGTGAACCATTCTCTGCAAATATGTACAGATTCCTTCTTCAGTGTAGGTAACTGATACTAGTACATTCCCACCATGTGACTTGAGTTGTCTTAGAGAGAAGGGCAGCACCAACTCTTAACCATGAACTTCTTCAGTGAGGAAAAAGTATTCTTATAGCACTTAAAACAGAAGTGAGGTGTGTACATTACTTAACAGCTAATAACAATAACTTATTTCAAATTTCAAACTTTAGACTTCGGATGGCTCACTGAAAGATATATAACATAGCGAATCGAATGAAGCAATCAGGAAGCATTTTCTGAGGTCACTATTTAGATTAAGCAGTTCCACAAGTTCCGTACAACGTAAATTCTTTGGCCATAGAAATGGGGTCGTTTCATAAATAGTTGTAAATCTCTACAAGGTGACTTGAAATTGGCATTTTTCTAACAGTATAGGCTCTACCAGGAACAACACAAGGCCATGACATTTCATAAAAATAATGCTTAAATACTCGTCCTCGAGTAGTTTAAAATCTAAGTGATGGTATAGAATATATAAATAATATTCAAAATCACTGACACCTTACAGAATTGGTCCACTTCCTAAATGACTTACTTCCATGCACGGTTCTCCTTCTAGTTCAATGCAATTTCTTCTCTCTGTGTACTGTTGGAGATTGCCCCTTGACCTCTTGATTTTATTTTATTTTTTAAAGAACACAGTTCAGTAAATTTTAAAATGTCAATCTTATCTCAGAGTTTTTTTCTGTTAAAGAAACAAACATGTCGCTCCATCTATCTACAGCTTAATTATGAAAATTAAGCCTGGGAAAGGCAGCTTGTCCTTTGTGGTGTGTCATAGACATGGAGAAGCACACTAAGGTCTTGAGATACCATGAGACACCCCAAAGGGCAGTCTTTCCTTCCCAGAGTTTCTAGGCTGTAAACCTCAGAGATGTTTCCTTTCTGAGGTCAAAGTGGAGGAGTCCACTTTCAAGGGGGCTTACCTGGTAATTTGTGTCCTGGTGCTGAAGTCGAGAGACCTCATGGAGCGTAGAACTTCAATGCACCCCAAGTACTGCAAGAGGAAGAAACATACATCATGAGTTCTGGGAACTGAGAGGCAGAGATGATTCCTAACGACAACAAGGGAGTTTTTTGGAAGCAATACGCATTTCTTAAATCACATTTTAACTCAAAATTCTGTGGCAAGACTTTGTTCTGTTTCTATGAAAGCAAACATTCAAACCCATAGGAAAGCATCCTAATACTTACATTGGCACAAAATATGATTTTCTAAAACCTATTAGTATTGTCATTTTATTTAGATGCACATTCTTCAAAGCTTTTATTGGGGTATAACTTTCACACTATAAAAGGCAGACATCTTAAATGTTAGCTCAACATTATTTAAATACATATTTGCCGTGAAACTGCAAATCAGACCCTATAGTTCTAGTTCTTTTCAAAACTTTAGGGTAAATTTAATTTTTTAAGAAATTTTATTGGAGCACGATATGTATAACATAAGTGGAATTCATTGTGGCTATTCGTACATACAATATAACAATCTGGTCATTTCATCCCCCAGATCTACCTCCTTCATCTAATCTACTCATCAATTTTCATGAAATCATTTTTCATTCTATTTTCAGGAAATCTTTTCTTCTTCTTTTTTCCTCTAGCTTTCACATGTGAGAGAAAATAAATGACCCTTGACTTTCTGAGTCTGGCTTATTTCACTTAGCATGATGTTCTTCAGTGCCATCCGTTTTTCCTGCAAATAGCATAATTTGTTTTTCTTTATGAACAAATTAAACTCCATTGTGTACATAAACCACATCTTCTTTATAATTCATCTATGGATGAACACCTAGGATGGTTCCATAATTTGGCTATTGTGAATGGTGCTGCTATAAACATGGGTATGCAAGAATCTCTACAATGTGATGAATTCAATCCTTTTGAATAAATACTAAGGAGTGGTATAGCTGGATAATGTTATGGTTCCACGCCTAGTCTTTTGAGGAACAACCATACTGACTTTCAGAGCCATTGTACTAATTTACATTCCCACCAACAGTGTATAAAAATTCTCTTCCTCACAGCCTTTCAGCATTTATTGTTATTTATATTCCTAGAAGTTTATAAAAAATTTTAAAAAAGAATGAAAACACTATATAAACCAACACTTTCATTAACATTGAACTTCATTTTCTAATAAATATATTTTAGGGGTCTATGAATAAACTAAAAGTGGCATTTAGTTTACCAGAAAACCCTCTTCTGCATTATTCACCATAAAATTTTCAGAAATTCAAATTTATCCATCTCAATGTATAGCTAAATTTTGATCTGTTTCACACATGAAAATGTATGGATGGATACAGGGACATAACAAAAATTCTGGATAAAAAATAGATAGAATTTTTATGTTCTTAAGACCTTGAGGAGTTCCAAGGTGCAGATGATATAGACAAATGCTTTTAAATTTAGTTACTTTAGACAAATGCCTTTAGATGTAGATTTTATGAAAAATCCTCATGGTATGGTACATAAAAGACTGTATTTGAATTATTCCAAAAACCTGAGTTTGGACTTGGCTTTGTCATATCTTGTTATGTAAGTTTAAGCAAAACTTTACACTTCTCAGAGCTTAAACCTCTAAAACCCCATAAATGGGATGGTTCCTCCTACCACTGCATGATCACCGATATCACAAAGCTATTGAAATACCACCTTTACCATCCCAGTTATGTGAATTTCACAAAGATATATGAATTAGACTATCACTGACACTGCAGAGTTATGTGACTATTACAACTGACAGCATCAGTTCCTGTGAGTAACAGGGCCGATGTTACAGTTATATGACAACCTCCACACTCAGAGTCACAGAATTATACAAATACCACACGCACACTGCAGAGTTATGCGAAAATACCACAGCCAGCCACACAGAGCTATGTGAATGCCTGCATATCAATGTCCTATGTGACGAAATACCACAACCACCCTCCCAGGGTCACGTTAATACCACAACCCAAACTGCAGGACTGTGAGATGACACTCTACCCCAAAAATATGCAGGAGAGCCCCACCACCATTGTAGAATGACGTAAATATGATATCAACGTCAAAGTTATGTGGAAATGATGAACAACAATGCAGTTACGTAGTTGTATTTGTTACATTCATTACAAAGTTCTATGAAGACGTTCCCCAACACAGGTGTGTATTGACATGAATAACACAACCAAATCTGAGTTACAGAAGTACTATATCTACAATCATAATATTACATGAACACCATAACTGATGTTGCAGTGTATGATCCACCTTTCCATAGATGCACATTACTTATTTCTTTTTTCTTTATGATGGTAGAATATTGTTTCAACATAGCTTTTACACCACTGTGACCATTAAGACCTGACAACAATATAAGAAGAGGCAAAGCTTATTTGGAGCTCACAGTTTTAGAGGTCTCAGTTCATAGATGTCCACTCCATTGCTCTGGACCCAAGGTGAGGTAAAACATCATGGCAGATGGGTGTGGCAGCTCAGAACATGGTATCAGGAAGCCAAGAGAGACAGTTCCATTATCTGGGGACAAAATATGCATCCCAAAGGCACACCCACAATGACCCACTTCCTTCAGCCACCACCTACCTGCCTACAGTTACCACCCAGTTAATCCCTATCAGAGGATTAATGTACCTTAGGTTAAGGCTCTCATCAATCCTCTTACCTCTAAACTTTCTTGCAGTGTTTCACACATGAGCTTTTGGGGCAAACCTCATATCTAAACTGTAACATTCTGCCCCTGACTCCCGAAGCTCATAGCCATCTCACAAAGCTGAATACATTAGTCCATTTCCAAAAGTCCCCAAAGTCTGAACAGTTTTAGCATTGCTCAAAAGTCCAAGTCCAAAGCCTCCTCTGAGACTCAAGGCAAACTCTCAGCACGAGCCCCTGTAAAAATCAAAAGCAAATGACATATATCCAATATATAAAGGCACAGAGTAAACATTTCCACTCTGAAATGGAGAAATGAAGACATAGAAAGAAGGGACGGGATCAAAGTAAGACCAAAATCCAGCTGGTCAAACAAGTTCTGTGACTCCTTGGCCAGCATCTGAGCACACAGCACCAGGATGTGCTTTCCAAAGGGCTTGTGTAGCTTCATCCCTACGGCTTGGCTGGTTGCAGCCCAAACGGTCTCTCTGATGGCTTGTCTCTGCTCCATTCCTGCCGCTTTCTTTGGCAGATGTTCCATGGTACTGACGTTTCTTAATCTTGCGGGGAGGCAGGTCCCTCCATTGTAGCTTCAGTATTCTTCTGCATGCATTGCCCTCTCAGAGGCAGCCTGCAGGGACTCTGACCCTGCTGCACTTTGCCTGGCCTCCCCAGCCTTCCTTGGAAATCTCAGTGGAAGCCTCCTTGACCCCCAAATCCCAGCATCCTGCATTCCTGCAGAACCAGCTGCCAAGATCAGCCGCAATCTCAAGAGGAGCCAAGCATCCAGGGGCCCTGGCTGCTGCGGGTCTCTGAGTGCCTGAATGGCTGAGCATGATCAAACAACTTTCTAGGCAGCCCCGTGCAAGCAGGGTGCCCCAGTGCTCTCCTCTCAAAAGAATGTTTGAGCCTCAGATGGGTGTGATCTTGCCAGTTCCTGAGGTGCCCTCCAGCCTTCTGTCCTAGTGTCTCTGTGTAACTTAGCATCTCTTTAGTGACTCCGTCTTTAACGACTGCAACTACCTTAGTCCCAGTTTTAGTCCCACTTTTCAAGTCCAAGTTTTTCAAATCTTTCTGCTCTGCTTTCTGCTCCTGACTATCACAATAAACGGGATTATTTTCAGGGTCCAGAAGAAATTTGAAAAAAGATCCACTCTTGGATGCATAGTAGCTTAATATCAGAACTAAAGAATCAAGAGAAAAACATTCTGAAAGCATCCCACTAGTCCAGAATTAACATTATACTGAGTGAAGAAAAACTGGAAGCTTCCTTTCTGAGATCTGGGGCAAGACAAGGATGCCTACTTTCACCACTTTTATTCACATAGTACTGGAAGTCCCAGCCAAAGCAATCAGGCAAGTCAAAGAAATGCAGGGCATTCCAAATGAGAACAAGAGGTCAAATTAACACTGTTTGCAGAGATGTGATCTTATATACATAAAACTCCAAATACTCAAAAAAAAAAAAAAAAACTTTTAGAACTAATTCAGTAAAGTTACAGAATACAAAAACAGCCTACAAAAAAAACAGTAGCATTATTATACACCAATAGCAAATTATCTGAAAAAGAAATCAAGAAAGCAACCTCATTTACAATAGCTGAAAAAAATGAATAAATAAACTGACAGGGAATATACTTAACCAAAGAGATGAAAGATTGATGCAATATAAAGCATAAAACTTTTGTAAAAGAAGTTAAAAAGGACACTAAAAAAATATGGGAAAACATCCCTTGTTCAACATTTGGAAGAATAAATACTGTTTAAGATGTCTTCACTACCCACATCACCCTACAGATTCAATGCAATCCTTATCAAAGTGCCAATGACATTCTTTACAAAAATAGGAAAAAAAAAAAATCCTGAAATTTATATGGATTCCCCTCCCCAAAGAGTCCAGTATTCAAAGCCATCATGAACAAAAAACAAAGCTAGAGGTATCACATTACCTGACCTAAAAACATACCACAAAAGCTAGTAATCAAAAGTGGAACCACTCAGGAAAGCAGTATGGAGACCCTCAAAAAAAAAAACACCTAGGAACAGGACCACTCTATGACCCAGCGTCAGTGTTTACCCCAGAGAACTCAACGCAGCCTACTGGAGTGACACAGCCACCTCAGTGTTTAGAGCAGCACAGTTCACAATAGCCAAATTATGGAACCAACCCAGATGCCCATCAACAGATGAACAGACCAAGGAAATGTGGGCCACTACCCCATGGACTTTTACCCCACCATCAAGAAGAAGGACATCGTGGCATTTATCAGGAAATGAGTGGAAATGGAGAAAATCATGCTAAGTGAAATAAACCAGACTGAGAAAGTCAAGGGTCAAGTGTTCTCTCTCATCTGTAAACTATCTGAGTAAGATAAGGGGAAGAAGGTGGTGGTAGAGGGGATCAGATATAAAGAGATAGGGGAGGTCAGTGGAGGGGAAGAAGGAGAACGAGAGGAAGGGAAAGGGGAAGGAAGATGGAACTGATCTAACAAAATCATGTTAAATACACATATAAAGGGACCAAAGCGAATTTCATCTGTGTGTACACCTAGAAAGTACCCATCAAAAATAAGCAAATAAAGGCGTGAAAGGACAACCAGTACGGGAGAGAGGGAGAATAGGGGAGGGAAGAGGGAAGGAAAGGAGGGGTGGGGATTGAAATCATAGGCCTCATTTGTATAATTTTGTCAAAAGGAACCCAAATGTTATGCATAATTATTATGTTTTAATTTAAAAAAAAAAACAAAACACAGCGTAGGATTGACATGACAACAGACACCCAGATCCAAGGAACACAACATGGAGCACAGAAGAAACCCCACACAACTAGAGCCAGCTGGTCTTCAACACAGGCGCTAAGCAAGAACACACAACAATCTTGGACCCACTGGTGCTGGGGAAAGGGGAGGTCCACACACTGAAGAATGAAGCCAAAGCTCGGTCTCTCCCAAGTACAGAAGTCAACTCAAAGTGGACGAAAGACTTCATAGTACAACGCGAAACTGAAATAAATGTCTAGGGAAAAATGGTGAAATACCTCATGACATTACTGATGTGGGCAAGGGTTGTTGGATAAAACACCCAAAGCCCAGGAAACCAAAGCAAAGTGAGATGTAGGATTACATTGGATTTTAATATAATTCTGCACAGAAAAGGATATGATCAACGGAGTAAAAAGACAACCTGCAAAATGAGAGAAAATATTTGTAAACTACACATCTGATTAGAAGTTGATATCCAGAACATGTAAGATACTCAAACAACTATAGCCCCCCACCGATGGCTGATTTAAAAATGGGCAGTGGACCTAAATAGAAATTTCTCAAAAGAAGACACACAAAGAGACAACAAGTACATGAGCAAATGTTCCGTGTCACTAGTCATCAGGGAAATTCAAACCAAACCAACAGTGAAATGTCACTTCATCCCAGTTAGAAACAGTATTATAGAAAGAGAGGGGGGGGGGAGGGAGGGAGGAAGGAAGGACAGACCAACAAGAGCTCTCAAGGATGTGGAGAAAAAGGAATCCCTACATACTGTTGGTGGCAATGCAAACCAGTATAGCCAAAATTCCTCAGAAAATTAAAGATAAAACTACTATATGATCCAGCAATCTCACTATTAAGTACATAGCCAAAGGAAACAAAATCAGTATGCTGAAGAAATACCTGCACTCTTATATTTATTGTGTGACTGTTCACATTAGCCCCCAAATGGAAACAATTTAAAATTTTATCATCTGATGAATGTATAACAAAAATATGGCATGTATTCAAAATGGAATATTATTCCACCATAAAAAATGATGGAATCCGACGTTTGCAACAACACTCATAGAACTAGAAGACATCGTGTTAAGTGGAATAAGATACAGAAAGATACTATGTGATTTCACTGGTGGAATCTAAAAATATTGATGTTACAGAAATAGAGAATCATATAATATTTACCAGGGGCTGGGAGAGTAGTGGGGAGGGAGGGAGAAGAAAGATTGGTCAATGGGTACTGACTTACAGTTTGGAGAAATAGGCTCTGGTGTTGTGCTGCCATTGGGTGACTATAAATAATAATGTACTATATATTTTTTGAAAGTTAGAAGAAAGAATTTTGAACTTTTTTTTGGCAGGAGGGATGCTGGGGATTGAACTCAGGGGCGCTCAACCACTGAGCCACCTCCCCAGCCCTATTTTGTATTTTATTTAGAGACAGGGTCTCACTGAGTTGCTTCGTGCCTTACTTTAGCTGAGGTTGGCTTTGAACTCTTGATCCTCCTGCCTCAGCCTCCCAAGCCTCTGGAATTATAGGTACACACCACAGCACCTGGCTGAATTTTGAACACTTTTATGACAGAGAAATAATAAATGTTTGAGGAGATAGATGTTTACCTTGATTTGAACAACATACCATATATACCTGTGTCAAAACACCAGAACCCCCCCCACCACGAGGATGTGTAATTTCTATGTGTCATCTCAAAAACACATATTTTGAAAAGCATTCATGAGTGAGGGGTAGGGAACCAAGTTACTTACAATAAAAGAAAACGCTGAAAAAAGATAATAAGATTCTCTTTCAGCCCCAGATACATGAAGACAAATAACACTATCAAACATCTAAAGATAAGAAGTATTGAGGCAAACTAGCATCCAAGTGGGAGGGCGGGCAAAGCCTGGGAAAGTTAACCACCCACAGACACCCTCTGAGAGAAACGTTCCAGGAACACAATGAACGCAGCAAAGAGGACCACGTGGGTTACAAGAAATGACGAGGAGAAAAGAATCAACAAAAGTCACAGGTACCTCTTATGCCTTAGCAATTATGCATGGCTTTTAATATGTATCTCATTGATCATAACCAGTAACCAACATCTCAGAAGGTGTCAACATGGACAGCAAAGTGTTCAGAGGACTATTGTGCTTTATCAAGGTGGGTCCAGACTGGTTAATTGTAGGTAGCAGTAGAAAAATATGTTTACTTGTGAGTACAAGATTATAAACCACTGTAAAAAGAACAGAATGATCAACTTTCAGACCACTATGGAACCAAAGGAAGAAACAAACAAACAAACAAACAAAAAACACGTGTCATTCAGTAAAAATAAAGCATAAAAATAGAAAATGTCTGAATGCAATATAGAGGACATACAAACATCAGTAATAGATGTTGATCTATGTTTATCCAAATACCTCAGTGATCCCAATAATCATGAACGGATCAGACCTGCCAACTAAAGGTCAAAGACTTTCACATGGTTAAAAATACATGTGTGTTAAGTAAAATCGCAAAGGAACTATTAAAAAAATAAATATTCTACCTTAGGCAAATGCTAGCGAAAGAAAACGAATATGATGTGGGAAGCATCTCATTCAAATGGGCAAGAAAGAAAAAAAAGCATGAAATAAATCTAACAAGCAATGTGTAAGACCAAATTGAAGAAAAACTTATGGAAGGATGAAGGACTAAAAGAAAACCTGCCATCCTAGTCCATTTTGTATTTCTATAACAGAATCTCTGCTGTTGGGTAATGTTCAAAGAAAAGAGGTTTTCTTTGTTCCTGCTTCTGGGGGTTGGGGGATCTAACTAGCACAGTGCCAGTGTCCTGATGAAGTTCCCTGGCTGTGTCATATAGGAGAGAAGCAGGAAAGAGAACCTGCTGAAGGGGCCAAGGTATGGAGAGGTCTTGCTTTTTAACTCTGGAAGGAATTAATTCACTCCGTGAGATCAACAGTAATCCACTCAAGGGTGAACCACAGCATCTGCATTTATGGAAAGATGCACCATGCTTTCTGGATTGGAAGGTTTAAATAAAAACATGCCCACACTCCCCCCTAATTAATGCACCATTTTACTGTGATGATAGTAAAAGTCCTAACAGGATTTCTTCCCCAGAACTGGGGGAATTAATTCTAAAGCTTATAGAATGAAGACAAATCCTGAAGAATACAGAAATGTCTGAAGAAGATAAAAATGAAAGGGAATGGGTGAAAATTCCATGATGTGGACCCAGGAAGAGGAAGTCATGCAAGGGATCAGAATGGGGGCCAGAAGGAAAGCATGCATATTGATTGGTCAGAATCACTGAAGAAAAGATTAGCCAGCCAATTATCGTGACAATGTGAGTCGCTACACATTAGGAAAACAGCCTCTGGAGATATCTCCGCCCAGGGCTGCTGTCCACGGTGCTGAAATGCATTATACACGTTGCAGTGTGAGAACTGTACACCCTTTCCAACATCCCACCTTACCAATACACACAAAGCCTAAAAGAGTTAAAGAGCAGGAGCTAAGAAACACAATTATAAAAGCATACAAGAAAATAAAGAATAACCTTTTTATTACAAGACCAAACACTGAAAAGCTGCAAGTGGACTCATGAAAAACACTGATTTTCATAGAACAACATAAAAAAAAAAAAATAGGATAAGTAACTTGAAAAGTTAAGTAAAGGCTAAGAAAAAAAATTCCATAAGCTTAACTGAAAAAAATATATATACATACATATACACACACATTATACATACATATACACACACATTATACATACATATACACACACATTATATGTATGTATGTATGTGTATATATCTGGAGTACTCAAAGAGTTTCTATGAGTTGTTAAGTCAATCCATCAACTCAGTAGAAATAAAATGGCCAAACACAAATGGTAGACTCACAGGAGAAAGACACTTGGCTGATACACGGTAAGGACTAGTGGTCAGAGACATTAAAGTTAACACCACATGGAAATAATTTTTCACCTAGAATAGCCAAAGTTGGTGAGACAAAGGAAAATGGACCCTATCACACCATCTTGGAGAAAATATAATTTGATTAAAACCTTCTCCAGAGACTATTTGTAAGTCTCTATGGATATGAAAAATTGGATACCCTTTGATGCACTCATTTTACTTGTAGGACTCTATTCACATCTGAGATGTGAAATTGTATGTGCAAAGGCAGGTGTTAGTTTGTTGCCTGTTTCGAATGAGATTCTGAACTCCCTCCTGAAATGTTTATCAGTAAGTGAACCGTTAGACAGCTCGGTCACAATTAACCATGGGTCCCAACGCAGCCCTTGTTTTAAATGATGCACACACAGATCCCCAAGAAACACTATGAAACCCTCCACATTCTATTGGCTAAAGCAAGTCCCAGAGTCGGAAGATCCAAGGGAAAGGACCACCCCAGAGTGTGACTGCAAGGAGACTGGGTTCACTGGACCCCCCTCTGGAGACTTGAGTGCAGAGAGAGGAAACAGAGTTGGAGTAGAAGAAAGAGAGTCAGCAAGGGGGAAAGGGAACAGGAGGAAGCTCTTACTTCTGAATGCTTTTCATAACCATTTTGTAAAGAATGTGTTCACTTTTTACTTGCATAAATTCAAAATAATGAAACTTTAAAAAAAAAAACCTACCAAAAAAAAAAAAAAAGAAAAAGATCATGCTTCATAAAATTGTATCCCCATGGTATGATCAGAAAATGACCAATGGACAACAGGTGACTCAAATTACAAGGGATCTGGTGCCGCCTTGCTCAATGGTCCTCTTAAGGGTCAACTAGTAGTGACTGTGCCATCTCCATGTGAAGATGGAGACAGAGCAGGCAGCCAGCCTCTTCCTCAGACAAGTCTCAAGAAGACTAGACCACTGGTGGCCACCAGGGAGACTGAGTCACTGAATTCCACCCAGATGGTCCCAGCGACTGGTCAGGTATAAGTAGGTGATCCCAGACAGACCAGCGAGTCACAGTCTTAGGGGTGTTGCTGGAACTGTCCAGGAGTGACAAAGTCACACCCAGCTTCTGAGAGCAGTGGAACTAATGGTAAAGTTGATCCTTCCTCCTGCTGCTCAGCACCAAGCCTTCCTAGACACAGGAGGTCAGGAGAATGTGTGAATATTTAATCCTGGTGATTTCCACCCTCAGTGGCTGCTTAAAGACATCATCTAACATTCATTTGGAAATATGATGTGTTATTCTCAAGCACAGCCCATAAGTGGGAATCTAACCTAAGACCTAAAAAAAAAATCATCATGGGCTGGGGATGTGGCTCAAGTGCTCGCCTGGCATGTGTGCGGCCCGGGTTCGATCCTCAGCACCACATACAAACAAAGATGTTGTGTCCGACGAAAACTAAAAAATAAATATTAAAATTCTCTCTCTCTCTCTCTCTTAAAAAAAATCATCATGACTTGAATATTTTATTGTTAGTATATTCAGTGCCTTGCCTTTTAGACTCTGGTACTGAGAAGACAAAAAAAAAAAAGTCTCTTAAATGACTTTAAAATACTTAAGCAATCATGAAAGTGAAGCTGTTAATAAAATCACATTTGTTTTCTAATAACACATAAAACTCTCCTACATCACTCACGTCATCAATTAATAAATACATCTCTGCATCGTGAGGATGAACTGGTAGAAAGAAATGGAATCTGTCTCATATTGCTTGGAGGTTACCAGCCATGCCTATGTGGTTTACTAGTCACGCCTATGAAAGCTACAAGTGGAAAAACAAAGAAAAAAATGTGCCTAACCCGGATTAAAGAGAGATTGCTGGGTAATCAAAAAGGGGGACCATGGGTACCACACCTATAAGCTATCAGTCTAAAACTACTGATCTCTAGGTGTGGTCTCCTGGCCAGCAATATCAGCAGCACCTGGCAACTTGTTAGAAATGCAAATCCAAAACATTCCACAAGCTCTCCAGAGGATGATACTGACCATTCCAGTTTGAGATTTCTCTGTATGAAGACCTGATCTCCATTTCCAAGTTTTCTGGGTCGCATTAGTATTATTTATTGTAAGGAAAATACAAAGAAATTCAGAGATAAGATGCAGAGGCAGGAAAGGTGGCAGAATGGCAGAGTGGCCAAGCTGCCAGCTTTATTTATATCTTTCTTTAGGTGGTTGGCATCATTAGTACATATTGTTCCTTGTATCATTAGGCAGGTTACAGACTTGGCAACATTGTGCAGCTTATTCCTCAGTTACATACTAAATTGCAATGTGCCATGTTAGGAGCTTTGTGTAGCTCTCAAGAAAGCCCATTGTATAAAGTTACTGTTATGTGGACAGGTTTAGGCTCAGTGAAACATTGTGGTTGTCTAACAAGAGAGACCCTTTATTCCCAGGAGCTGAGTCCCTGAGATCAAGGTTGAGGCTGATAAGACTCTAGCTGCATTGCCACAGCAGCTGGATGTAGCACATGTATTTGACATCTTACTAGTTCCTAGGAGAAACTACAGGGCCTTCTAAGGGGGAAACAGAGTGCCAGTTACCCCCCAGGAGTTTGCTCACCAGAGGAACACTTCCACTGTCAGAATCCCTACAATTTATAGGCTACAGAAGTCCAAGTCTTGGTTCTTCTAAGGTTTTCCAGCTTGCATCTCTAAACTTTTCAAAATTCCTTCCACAAACCAGTTCCAAAAGTTGCTGAACTGCATGGTCAGGTTAGTCCCACCAACAATTCCACCTCCTGATACCTTCTTCCAAGGTTAACACTGGAGATTTCTTGAAGTGGTTTTCAAATTGTCTCCTTCCGCCTCAGTATCCTTAGATGAGAAGAGTGATGGCAATAGCAACTCCCTTGATTTGTCATGTCTCACTCATCTCCTAGCACACCATGTAGCTTAAGATACCCTGGGTATTATTATTTGTCCACCTAATCCAGGTCCTTAGAGGCACCTTTACCCATGTATCTGAAGATTCAGCTACAGTTCACACTTAGCTAAAGTTGTTTAAGTTTCGGTGTGTTTTATTTCTGCCGTGTGTTTTATTTCTTATAGCTTAGATATGAGGTGTCCCCCAAAAGCTCATGTGTGAGAAAATGCAAGAATGTTCAGAAGTAAAATGATGCATTTATGAGGGCTGTAACCTAGTCAGTGGATTAATCCACTTAAGTGGATTATCTGGGTGGTAACTGCAGGTAAGTAAGGAATGTCTGGAAGAAGTGGGTCAATGGGGCTCTCTGCCATTGGGGTTATAATTTGTCCCTGGTTGAGCAGAGCTCTCTCTCTTTCTCCGATTCCTGGATGTCATGAACTGAGCAAATTTCCTCCACCACACCGTTCTGCCATGATGGTCTGCCTTACCTCAGGTCCAAAGCTCTGGTGTCGGCCAACCATGGACTGAAACTCCAAAACTATGAGTCAAAATAAACTTTTTCTCCTCAAAGTTGTTCTTGACAGGTATTTTGATCACAATAATGAAAAGCTAACTAAAACAGAAATTGTTATCAGGAAGTGAAATTGTTGCTGTGACTAACCTGACCATGCAGTTCAGAACTGGTTTGTGGAAGGAATTTTGAAAAATTTAGAAATGTAAGCTGGAAAACCTTAGAATGTTATAAGTGGAGCTTAATGAGTAATTCTGGTGGGAGCTCAATTAGAATGCTGATAGGACTGTGAACTGTAAAGACTGGGCTCATGAGGTTCCAGAGGGAAAAGAGGACTCTTGAAAATTGGACAAAAGGCCATTTGTGTTACATTCTGGAAAATAAATTGTCTACATTTTTCCCATGTCTTAAGACTTTTTTATGAGGCTAAATTCAAATGATTCATCAGTTATTTAATCTACTTAACCGGATTAACTGGATAGTAACTATACGCTGGTAGTGTGTGATTCCATGCTTATAACATGGAACTAGGTCAATGGAGGCATATTTATATCTGTCCATGCTGAGCAGAGCATGTGCCTGCATACCCCTCCCCCCCATCATGTCATTAATTAATATGGCAGAGGAAATTTCAAGACAGAACAATATTCAGGTGGTGGCATGGATAGTGCTGGTATGGTATATTTTAGTTAAGTTCACTGTGGATCATCAGGAGCAGAACAGCAGAAAGATAGGGAAAATAAGCAGTTTGGCCAGAAAAGTACAAGTAAAACTGGGCCAAGAACGGTGTGGTTGTTAAAGAGATTACAGCTACTAAAAAGATGGGGGGGACAGGAAGTTCTTTGACCATGTTCAGCTGCCCAGACACTCAGAGATTGCTGTAGTGATGATCCTAAGAGGCTTGGTTACCACTGAAATGGCGGCAGATCTTGGTATCTACCACCTGGTGCTACTTCTGCAAAAATGAAGAATGCTGAAGTTAGGAAGTTATGGCTTCCACCAAGATTTCAAAGGAAGTCCTGAGAAGCCATGCAAGATGTAGCGTGGTTGAAATCCTTGCAGTCAGCCTCTGAGAGGGTGATGTATGAAGCTGTGAGAAGGAAGCTGAACTCCAGTATAGACCTCCCGAGATTAAGAGATGCTTGTAACATGGAACTTCTGTCAAGGAAAGCTTCAGGAATTGGGAAAGAACGTCACAATTCCGTGTGCCCCAGATACCAGATGCAAAGCTACAGGACTTGTTTGCCCAGCTGGATTTTGGTCTCCTTTGGGGCCCATTCCTTCTTTCACTGCCCCTATTTGTACCTTGTGAATGGAAATGTTTACTCTGTGTCATTCTATGATGGATATATGTAAGATATTGTGATCTTTACAGGGGAATCACCCAAGAGTTTACCTTGAGTCTCAAATGAGATTGGACTTGGACTTTTGGGTAATGCTGGAACTATTAAAAATATAAGAACTCTTGGAAATGGTCTAAAAATGTATTTGCACTGTGCAATGGGGCATGAGCTTTTGGGGGCCAGGAGAAGAATGTTGTGGTTTAGATATGAGGTATCCCCAAAAAGTGAGAAAATGCAAGAATGTTCAGAGGTGAAATGATTTGATTATGAGAGCTGTAACCTAATCAGTGGATTAATCCACTTGAATGGATTCACTGAGTAGTAACTGTAGGCAAGTAGGATATGGCTGAAGGAAGTGGGTCAGTGGGGGGTCTACCGTTGGGGTTTATATTTTGTCCTTGGTGAATGGACCCCTCTCCCTCCTTCCTGATGGTCATGAGCTGAATAGCTTTCCTCCATCACCTTGGGCCCAGAGTTATGGAGTGGGCGTGGACTGATCTCAGAAACTTGTGATCCAACTTTTCATCCTCTCCATTGCTCTTGTCAGGTCTTTTGGTCACAGAGACACAAAAATAGCTAAAACAGAAACCAAGATGACATTGAAGGTCCTCAAACCTATGGCTTTTCAGTTCCTTCTGCTTTCTCTCCTAAGTCTGGACACTCCACTAAGCCTGGAGACACAGCTCTCAATTGGTAAGTCCCAGAACTTCCCAATCTTAGGAAATTGATGGCACAACAGTGGTAGATGGACTTTGTGAAAACTCAAGACCATGATATTAAAAAAATCATAAATCCAATCAAGCTTCTGAAAGCTTTCTTTGGGAAATAGATGGAATCTGGTGAAACAGCACTGTTATTAAAAATAATAACTCAAGGGCACAGAATAAAATTAGCTTTCTGAATGAGAAACGTTAAAAGCAAAAACATGTAGGGGTGGAGACAGAGTCCCTGCAACAGAAAGGAGAATGTCACTGATAGAATACACTGAGCTGGCTTGCTCAAGAATTCAAAGAAATAATGGGAGTGTGTAGGCAAGACATAAAAGCCATCAGAAAAGAGCTCAATTTATAAAGACGCTCAAAGAAAACTCAATGCATCGGGGGCAAAAGGAAAATAAATGAGAAATGTTGCTCCTTCAATGCTTAAGAAAAGAGCGATAACCACCAATAGCAAGACAAAAGCCATTATTTGACAAAAGAGTCATATGCTGCAACTATTGAGTCTGAGCAGAAAACGCGTGGACAGGGATGGAAGCAAAGAGGGAGCTGGGAAAGATGAGTCATAGCTGTCACCAGCTGCAGACTCCGAGGGCTCTGGCTTCACCCTGAAAAGCCATGAGCTGCCATCTCAGAGATCTACAAACATCTTGGAGAGGCGACCCAGCTGTAGCCAGGAGTGGCCAATGATACTGGCAACAGTGTATCTGTCCTTCCACCCAGGAGTCTCATGGGGTGTGGGGGACTGGGGAACACATTGTTGGAACCAGAATGTAGAAGATCCCATGGGGACCTGGGAAACTAGGGACAACAGGACCAGGACAACATGTCCATGAGTCTCAGGAGAGCTAGAACTCCGAGGTGAAGCTTCTACTGCAGACTCCAAGTTAATCCTGCTGAACATTTAAGACCATAACCACGAGTTTCCACCATGAGGACCCCTCCACAGAGGACCTCATTGAAGGAAGGATGAAGGACAGCTGAAATTCCATGAACCTGAGAAATAATAGTGTAAGTCACAATAAAAGATGTGTGCGTACGTGTAAGAGAAAGAAGGACAGACACTGGAAACTTGGCTGACTACTGAGAAGGGCTCTCCTGTACTAGGAGAAGAGGCACTTTTGTTTTTCCCTCTGTCTTACAATGTTGAATATTTACAACAGAAGCATGTCCGAGTATTACTTATGCAATTACAAGTAATTGCATGGCTAAAGGGTAAGGAAAAGAAACTGATGCTTAGCTCCACGGTTCTCAAACTTGAGCATGAATGAGAATCCCCTGGAGGTTTGTTAAGTACTATGTGCTTGGCCCCGCCCCAGACCTTTTGACTCAGTATTGCTGGAAGATCTTATCCGCAGATTTTCTAACAATCGATAGCTTTGAGAGGTAGAACGCTGAGCTTAAAATGTCACTGGAGGTTCTAGAATTTCAATCCAGATGACCTCACTCCACACGAGTCACATCATGCATGGCTGATGAGACATCTAGCAGTACAAAGGAGTTGGACAGAATGAGTGAGTCCCTAACTACTAGGCTAAAAAGCAGGAGAGAAGGGGTGGTGGGGGGGGTGCAATGGAGCAATCACATTAAGGTGTCACATCACATCTGGATCTCCACTAGCTGACCAGGGCTATCTCTGTGTGACAGGATTAAGGGAGATTTATTTATTGACTGTTGTTTTTGAAATATATTTCTTAGATTTCTAAATACAAAAATCAATTCACCCTGGAAATTCCCCCAAACTATACTTTCTGCATCTTTCAAAGTTGCTGAGTATTTATGACTTCGGTAATTTTTAAAAAATATATGTGATGAGCCTCCTTTGCCTCAAGGAGGTGTCTGCCTGAGATGGTGACTCCTGTCTCAGAGGTAACAGACGCAGTTCAGATGCCCTCTCTGCACTATACAGGCTGGAAAGGACTCACTCTTTCCCAAATAGCACGCATCATCCTAAAACACAAGTAGCTTTGATGAGCCCAAGGAGGTACATCTATGCTGTGACTGAGAAAATATTTTCTTCTGTTTAAAAATACATAAATAAAGGCCCAGCACAGTGATGCATATCTGTAATCCCAGCAATTTAGGAGGCCAAGACAGAAGGACCTCAAGTTCAGGGTCAGCCTCCGCAATTTAGCGAGACCCTGTCTCAAAATAAAAGAATTTAATTGGACTGGGGATACGGCTTAGTGGTAAAGTGCTCCTGGGCTAAATCCCTAGTACCAACAAACAAATAAAAGGGCCACATGATGTTGGTGTCCTGCATGCACACAGCAAGAAGCAATGTTGAATTATTGTGTTGTGCCTGGGCTTTAATATAGCACTAGTCTGAAAGGAGCATCCCATATCAACATGGAAGATGGCATGACAGGGGAGAGGCAGAAGAGCCAGGAAAAGAAGTGAAAGGAGGGAGGCTTGGGTCCTCTCTGGACTGGAATACTAGCTAACTTCCATATTAGAACCAGGATTTTAAAATACTAGCTTTGCTGGGAGTGGTGGGGCACACCTGTAATCCCAGCTACTTGGGAGGCTGAGGCAGGGGACAGCAAGTTCAAAGGCAGCCTGGGCAATTTAAGGAGACCCTGTCTCAAAACAAAAAGAGGCTCTACGTATAATTCAGAGGCCGAGCGCTTGCCTAGCATGTGTGAGGCTCTGGGTCCCATCATCAGTTCTGAAAAAAAAAAAAAAGGTTTAAACTTGCACATTGATATTTAAGGTAATTTGAAGTGGCAAATACACAAAGGAAAGGTGCACACTGCACACCCTCAGGACCATACAGAGGAAAATGGAACACGAGTCACCAAGTGACAGTGTGGATACAGAGCCATGGGGACTCTCACTCACTGACTGGCTAGAGTAAAAATTGGAGAAAACACTTTGAAAATCTGACTGGCACTTTTTCCCAAAGGGGAACATGAGCATGCCCTATGACCCAGCAATCCACACTGAGAGAAATGGACCCATATGGCCACCCAAAGAAGTCTGCAAATATTCACAGTAGCATGATTCATCACGACTTCAAACTGGAAAAGAAGCAAATATCCACCAACAGAAACAAACCATAGCACATTCACGTGATATAACATCACAGAGCTATGAAAATGGAAGACCCTCAACTACTACGTGCTATGGTTGATCCCTGTAACTGACAACAGAGAGGACTGTGTTAGTCAGCTTTCCATTACTGTAACAAATACCTGAGATAATCAACTTATAAAGAGAAAAGGTTTATGTTGGCTCACAGTTTGGGAGGTTCCAGTCCACAGTCCCTTGGCCCTGTTGCTTTTGTGGTAAGGCAGCACATCATGGTGGGGAGCCAAGTTGCTCACCTCACGACCAGGACACACAGAGAGAGGAAGCGGAAGAAGCTGGAGTCCCACAGTTCCCTTCAAGAGCATGTCCCCAATGACCTAACCAGCTCACAAAAGCACCAAGAAGAGAACCAATGCTTCAGGGAACATTCCGGATCCAAACTGTAAGCAAGGCTCTTCAACCACACAGTATTCATTCAGCACATGTTGACTGAGACCCACTCAGTGCCAGATGCTCATCGAGACACCGGGCAGGACACCAGCGCCCAGATGAGTAAGGTCCTCTACTTACTGAGGATCCACTTGGTCGGGAAAGTAGGTCAAAAGTATGAATAAATAATCCGTGTGGCCTTCACCTTCCTCCGGCACTTCTTGTGCCCATACTCCTGCAGAGCCAAATCTGTCACCCCCTTCCTGTCCCTTCACACATCCTGTGCTGCACATGTGATTTCTCCTGCCGGGAATCTCTTCCTTCCCCTGCTTGTCTCCTTCCTCCCTCCCCTTCTCCATTTCTCAGGTCTTTCCTTATGGTCTCTAATGATCCATATCAAATATCACGTGGCCAGCAAAGCCCCCCACTCCTCCTCATCTCCCAAGAGGACCCTGCGCCTTCCATGAACACTGACCTGGCTGCCTGCTGGCACGGGTGCCTTTTTTCAATCTTTTTATCATACCATCACGCTTGGCACGGAGAATGTAAGAAATCCATGCTGCCAAGACTCAAAATAGAGAAAACGTAAGTGTTCAAGGCTGTCTGGCATGGCCATCTCCTTCCTCCCTGCCGATACACTGACACCCCAGCTCTGCTCCAAAATGTTGCGCCAGGTCCCTGCACCATCCCCTGCACGTCCAGCACAAGTGCCAGCTCCAATTCACGCTTCTTGTCGCTCAAGCTGTACAACTGTGCCTCTCTGCGTTCCTAAAACCTGGCAGGGAATGGGTACAAAATCAATGTTAGTTGAACGGACTCACCACGGGCTAATGAAGTTATTTAAGATGCTTTCGACAACCCCCCCTCCGCCCAGCGGCTAGGACTAGAAAGCGTAGAGCACTTCATTTGATAGTGCAGGGATCTCGTGAATCATGATTTTTTCATTAACTTTTTATTTCACTTATTAGCACCAATTTGTATCGGTTGGTGATATGTAAAGGACTTGAACATTCTCTGACAGTGCTCCCCTGAAGTTATTCTGTGATTTAGACATAACACTGTAAAATAAACAGGCATCTCCCCCTCAGCTATATTAATCCCAAATCATGTCTGAGAGTGGGCATGCTGCAGTTAAACAGCAATGAGGGAAAATGCCAGGTGGCGGGTGAGCTTAGCAAAGGAAGAAGGGGGTAAAAGGTGCTTCATATGTGTAATGTTCTGTGAGTCCATAGCGAGGTCAAAATAAACAGGTTTTTTGGGGGGCCTGGGGTTGTGGCTCAGTGGTAGAGCACTCACCTAGCACGTGCGAGGCTCTAGGTTCGACCCTTAGCACCACATAAAAATAAATAAATAAAAACAAAGGTACTGTGTACAACTAAAAGAAATAAATATTTTTTAAAATAAATAAAAATAAAATAAAAAGGTTTTAAGAATTGGGCTGGGGGTAGCTCTGGTAAAGCACTTGACTAGCAAACAGGAGGCTATAGATTCAATACCCAGCACTGCTTCAATCAATCAATCAATCAATGGAAAAAAGTTGTACCCTATAGCACTACTGTATGAATTTCAGCATTTTCTCTCCGTTTACCCACGTGCTTACTTTCCCTGTCTAGATTGAATTAGGGGTGCAGGTACATTTTCTGAAGATCGATAAATTGATGCTCTCCAAATTGAACCACATGCTTAGTTTCCTAACGATGGATGATAGAATTAAGACGAGTGTGTATTCTGTGCACTAATCACCTAATCTTTAGGGGTGAATCTTAATTTGGCACGTGCACCTTTGAACAGAGTCTCCGAAATCATCCCACTGGACATTTACCACATGTTTCCATGTGCCAAGCACGCAGAGAGAAAAGGGAAGAAGAAAAGCCACTGACTTCAAATTTCACTCTTTCTCTCTTCTGTTCTTTTTAAAGTATGAGACTTTCTATAAAGAGCATATCTCACTTTGCCTGGACTAGAAAATGACAAAAGTCCTATAAAACGTACATTTATGTCTGTGATCTGCTTTATAGAAGACAAGAGTGGACTTTGGGGTCATATAGCCCTAAATGAAAGGCTCACGGCTAACTCTTGGTGCGAACTTCAACAGATTCCTGGACCTTTTTGAGTCTCTGTTTCCTCATCAGCAGAATGGGTTACAGCGAGAATTCCATGAGAGGTCATGGGACCCTACACTGGGCATAACCAGAGCAAGTTATACACAACTGCGTTCTGGACGTTGATTATTCATTGGTAATATCTGGCTGTGCTATTTCCAATTTCCTTTTTGCTATGGTTTCAATGATTTGAATCCCACCCAAACTCATAGGTGGCAATCTCATACCAATGGCTTTAGAAGTGAGGCATTTGGGAGGTTATCAAGTCATGAGGATGAAGCCCCAGAGAGTTCCCACGTCCCTCCCACCACATGAAGACACAGTGAGAAGCTGTCAGTCGTAAGGATGGACACCAAATCTCTTGGTGCCTTGATCTTAACCTCCAGAACTGTGAGCAATAGTTTTCTATTATTAATAAATTATCCAGTCTCTGGTATTTTGTTGTAACAGCTCAAATGGACTAAGACACTAACTCTTTTGCCTTCTTTTTTGGCCAATTCTGCATAATGTAATTGTGGGTGATTTATTTTCATTTTGTTTATGTATCTGAATATCACTTTATTGCATTAGAAATGAAATTTAATGTAAATGTTAATGCCTGATCTCTTTTCTCTAATCTAAGGAAATAATAAGCATGAGAGAAAAAAAATACCTGGTCCTTCTCCACCTTTCTTTCTAAGGCCTTTCCACACTGTACCTTGGATATCTAGGATACTTTTTCCTCCCTCTCCATCTAGTTAATTGAGATTTATCTTCAGACCTCCGATCCTTGATGAGGTCGATTCCCACCGACCCTTGGTTCATTTGATTTAACAATGGCTGGATCTTTGCAATTATTTTGGACACGTGCTATGGGTTGAATGTGTTCTTCCAAAGTTCACATGTTGGAAACACAACCCTCAGATTCACAGCCTCCTGTTATTTGGAGTGGTGCCAGATGAAGTTGGTTCTCTGTGATGGGATTAGTGGCTTTATAAGAAGACGACGAGAGGGCTGTTTGTCCACTCCTGTCCTCTCACCATGGAATTCCCTTCACCTGTTTTATGATGCAGCAAGAAAACCTTCACCAAATGCAGTCCTCGACTTAGACTTTCCTACCTCTAAAACTAAAAGAAATAAACTTATTTACTTCATAAATTACCCAATCTCGGGTATTCTGTTGCAGTAACACTAACCAAATTCAGATGAGGCAGAATTCACAAGCCACAAAAATTCACTTTTCAAGTGTACAGTTCAGTGATTTTAGTGTATTCACAATGTTGTACAGTCATCATCACTGTTTTATTCCAGAACCTTTTTATCACCCCAAAAAGAAACTCCAGACACAATTAGGAATTACTTCCCATCCCTCCCCACCCAGTTTCCAGCAACCCCTAATCTCCTTTCTGTCTCTACATAGATTTGCCAATTCCAAAAAACTATATAAGTGAAACTTTGCATACGTTTCTTTTTATCACTGGCTTCTTTCACTTAGCATAATACTTCAAGTTTCACCATGTTGTAATGTGTGTCTGTATTTCATTTCTTTTTATGGCTGACTGCTGTTTCATCATCTAGACATGCCACACCCTGTTTATCCATCCAGAAGTTGATAGAACTTGGGTAGTTTCCACTTTTTTGCTATTATAAATCATGCTGCTGTGAATATTCAAGTCTGAGTATTCATGTAGAGAAGCATTTTCGGTTTTCTTTGGTCAATAGCTAAGAGTGAAATTTCAGGTTTAATATACCCAAGCATCACCAGATTGTTTTCCACAGCAGTTGTGAAATTTTGCATTCCCCCTGGCCATGTAGGAGGGTTCTAGTCTCTCCATATCATCACCACCCCTTGTTATTGTCTGACTTTCTTCCTCCTCCTCCTCCTCCTCCTCCTCCTCCTCCTCCTCCTCCTCCTCCTCCTCTTCCTTCTCTCTTCTTCTTCTTGTCTTATTATTATTACTATTGCCATCCCAGAAGTCAGGATACTGCTTCATAGCACTATCTCATTGTGCTTTTGATTGGCATTTCTCTGAAGATGCTGAGCATCTTTTTATGAGATTATCAGCCACCTACATCTTCTTTGGAGGACTATCTTTTTAAATTATTTACCCAGTTGTTATTCATCTCTTTTTCCTTTATTGTTGTGTTGTAAGCGTTCTTTATGTATTCTGAATGCTAGTCTCTTATCAGGTATACAATTTGCATGTATTTTTTTCTCATGCTATGAATTGTCTTTCCGTTTTCTTGATAGTGTCCTTTGAAGCACAGAATTTTAAAACTTTGACAAAATCAAATTTATCTAAAGAATGCTGTTTCTGTTTATCTAAGAAGAGTTTCTTAGGCATGTATTGCTATCTAAGAAACTATTGCCTAACTTAAGATCACAAAGATGTATCCTTCTTTATTTTTCTGAGTGTTATGGGCTTTGCTATTATAATTAGGTCTTTGACACATTTTAGGTTAGTTTTTGCATATAATATGGGGAAAGGGTTCGATTCATTCTTCAGCATGTAAATATCTGGATATCCCAGAACCATCTGGGTAGAAATAGAAAAGACAGCTCTCTGTTGGATGCTATTGGCACCCATATCAAATGGATGGATCGGGAGACTATCATGTTAAGTGAAATAAGCCAATCCCAAAAAAATGATGGTCAAATGTTCTCTCTGATACGTGGATGCTAATACACAACAAGGTGTGGGGAGAACAGAAGTTCAGTGGGTTAGACAAAGGGGAATGAAGAGAAGAAAGGGGAGATAGGAATAGGAAAGAAAACAGAATGAAACTGACATAACTTTCCTACATACATATATGAATACACCACAGTGAATCTCCACATCCTGTACAACAACAAAACTGGGATCCTAATTAGCATAAGATATAGTCCATGTTTGTATAAATATGTCAAAATATACTCTACTGTCTTGTATATTTAAAAACAACAAATAACATTTTAAAAAATAAATTGATCACAAATATATGGGTATATTTCTGAACTCTCAATTCTATTCTACTAATCTATATTATCATATTATCACAAGCCGTAGTCACATTGTCTTGAAATCATGAGATTGACTTGTACTCCTTTTTATGTCTTTTTCAAGATTATATTGGATATTTAGAACCTGGCTACATTTTTTAAAATTGTTTAATTAGTTACTTACTTATTTGTTTATCTTCAACTAGTTTATTTGATTACCTGACTAGTTTCTTTTTCATTAGCACGTAGTCACACCTGTCTTTAACCCTAATTGTATTCCCAACACCTGTACAGGACCTGACACTAATATAAACTCAGTGTAATGTGCTGAATACATGAATGAGTGGCAGAATAATCCATTTTTATAATGATAAATATTCAAAACAGTCTAACCATCCAAAAATAGAGGAAAAATGTTTAAGTATACATCTAATAGAATGAACTAGTATGCAATCATTGAAAACTGTGTCTTCCCATAATATTTAATGATTTAGGAAATCATTGAGCCCAATCTCAGTTTTGCGTAAATGAAAATAAGGGCTAAGAAAAAGCATAGAAATTTTAATAGAAGTCATCATGGAGGGTTGTGGTTACAGATGATTTTAATTTTCTCTATTTTCTACAATTTTACCCTTATGAAAGAAAGCTAAAGATTGTTAACTAAAAGTATTCCCACTAATTCAGGTTGTGCACAGACTTTTGAATGTTTAGTAATGTTGATGATTCTCTCTCTAGTATTTTATTGTTGGTAGAGCCAACCCCTAATGAATCAAATGGCTGCAGTCTATCAGGGGAGGTGGCCACATGTTATGAATTGTTTTTTAAGAAATCAGAGTTATTTAGTTGCATCCAGGGCAACAGCACCCAGAAGGAAGACCTCCAGACAACAGAGGCAGAAGTGATGTTGGTAGTGGTGACCCAAGGCCAGCATCATTCTAAATGGAGAAGAATGGAAAGCGTTTCCTCTAAAAACTGGAACAAGAAAAGGATGTCCTCTTTCACCACATATATTCAACATCATCCTTGAAACTCTAGCCAGAGCAATTAAATCAAAGAAAGAAATTGAAGAGATACAAATAGGTAAAGAAGAACTCAAACTACCACTATTTGCTGATAACATGATTCTATATCTAGAAGATCCAAAAAATTCCACCAGAAAACTTCTAGAATTAATAATTGAATTCAACAAAGTAGCAGGATATAAAATCAACACCCATAAATCAAACACCTTCCTATACATAGCAATGAATCCACCAAAAGAGAAATTAGGAAAATTACTCCATTTACAATAGCCTCAAAAAATAAATAAATAAAATACCTGGGAATCAATCTAATAAAAGAAGTGAAAGACTTCTACAATGAAAACTATAGAACACTAAAGAAAGAAATTGAAGAAAACCTCAAAAGATGGAAAGATCTCCCATGCTTCTAGATAGGCAGAATTAATATTGTCAAAATGTCCATACCATCAAAAGCATTACACAGATTTAACGTAATTACAATTAAAGTCCCAATGACATTCTTCATAGAAATAGAAAAAAGCAATCAGGAAATTTATTTGGAAAAATAAGAGACCCAGAATAGCCAAAGCAATCCTTAGCAAGAAAAGTGAAGCAGGAGGCATCACAATACCAGACCTTAAACTATACTACAGAGCTACAGTAACAAAAATGGCATGGTATTGACACCAAAATAGACTTGTAAACCAATGGTACAGAATGGAGGACACAGAGACAAACCCACATAAATACAGTTATCTCATACTAGACAAGGGTGCCAAAAACATTCACTGGAGAAAAGAGAGCCTATTCAACAAATGGTGCTGGCAAAACTGGAAATCCATATGTAGCAAAATGAAATTAAACCTCTGTCTCTCACCCTGCACAAAAATCAACTCAAAGTGGATCAAAGACAGGCACTATAACAGAGATCCTGTGCCTAATAGAAGAAAAAATAGGCCCAAATCTTCACCACATCAGCCTAGGATCTGAGTTCCTTTACAAGACTCCTAAAGCACAAGAAATAAAATTAAGATTCAATAAATGGGGGGCTGGGGATGTGGCTCAAGCGGTAGCGCACTCGCTTGGCATGCGTGCGGCCCGGGTTCGATCCTCAGCACCACATACAAACAAAGATGTTGTGTCCGCCAAAAACTAAAAAATAAAAAAAAAATAATTTAAAAAAAAAAAAAGATTCAATAAATGGGATGGATTCAAATTAAAAAGCTTCTTCTCAGCAAAGGAAACAATCAATAACATGAAGAGAGAACCTACAGACTGGGAGAAAATCTTTACCACATGCACCTCTGATAAAGCATGAATCTCTCGGATATATAAAGAACTCAAAAAACTTAACACCAAAAACAAATAACCAATCAATAAATGGGCTAAGGAACTGAATAGACACTTCACACAAGAAGGAATACAGTCGATCAACAAATATATGAAAAAGTGTTCACCATCTCTAGCAATTAGAGAAATGCAAATCAACACTACTCTAAGATTTCATCTCACCCCTGTCAGAATGGCAGCTATCAAGACTACAGATAACAATAAATGTTGGAGAAGATGTAAGGGAAAAGGCACACTCATACACCGCTGGTGGGACTGCAAATTGGTGCAACCACTATGGAAAGCAGTGTGGAGATTCCTCAGAAAACTTGGAATGGAACCATCATTTGACTCAGCTATCCCTTTTCTCAGTGTATACACAAAGGACTTAAAATCAGCATACTACAGTAATGCAGCCACATCAATGTTTATAGCAGCTCAATTCACAATAGTTAAACTATGGAACCAACCTAGGTTTCCTTCAATAGATGGATGGATAAAGAAAATGCAGTATATATACTCAATGGAATATTACTTAGCTTTCAAGAAGAGAGAAATTATGGCAATTGCCAGTAAATGGATGGAGTTGGAGAATATCATGCTAAGTGACGTAAGCCAATCCCAAAAAACCAAAGGCTGAATGTTTTCTCTAATATGTGAATGCTAATTCACAATAAGGCGGAGGGCACTAGAGAAGAATAGCATTACCTTAGATTAGGTAGAGGGAAGTGAAGGGAGGGGAGGGAGGGAATGTGGGGATAGGAAAGATAGTAGAATAAAACAGACATTATTGCTGTATGTACATATGTGACCGAATGATCAATAAGATTCTGCAACATGACACTCAGAAAAATGAGAAATTATATCCCATCTATATGTATAATTTATCAAAGTGCATAAATGCACTCTACTGTCATGTTTAAATAATTAAAACAAAATTTAAAAAAAAAATTAAAAAGGAAATCAGAGTTCAAAAGGTTTGGGGTATAACAATCACTGTCAAAAAGTGCCTACCTGAATCTTATCCCCGACTTGGCAAATCAATATCCCACAAGCATGTGGGGACCCACAAGCCCCATGAATTTCCTCTCTTTTATCCAAACCCTATGGTTTGTTCTTCCTCTCCCACTGGTGTCCAGTGGGTCTGGCTGTGGGTCAGTGCTATCACCCATTCTATAAGACAGAGGTCAAATGAAACTGATTTACAGAACACATAGCAATTTTAAAATTCAAGCAAAATTCTGTTCTCAAATACTTAGGTTTGAAAAAAAATCCTTTAGAATTGGTAAAGTTAGTTGTGGATTGACATCACAGTGGATCCACCGCAGATACCCCCAACACCCACATCCCACCATCTAGGGAGTCCAGCACAGTGGTCTCACACATGTATCTGACAGCACCTTCTCACGACTTTCAAAGTCAATCACTGCCTATTCTCCAGCTTTATATAATAGGATGTGTTCATCTGATGTTATGACCAAAATAATCAAGTTCTGTAACCATTTGACTGAGTGATGCTAAAGTTAAGATTGTTAGGAATGTTTATAAACTTTTGAGAAAAGGAAAACTTTGAATTTGATGAATTAATTTACCTAATCTACATCATATAGCATTTTGTGTCATCAGTTATGTATTTAAAAGTTTCCTCTAAATAATAGCCTTGAATTTGTCTAAAAGTTACTATCTGCACTAGAGTAATTTCCCACACTTAATAGTATAGATCCACCAGTATTGTTAGTCATTTTTTATTTAAAACGTCATCTTTATAAACTAATCAATGGTGGCAGAAGAGTCAGAATATTCTGGAAGATATTTTTAAAAAGCTTCTGGGGACTCTAGGAACATGCTTTAGATCTAGGCAGATGGTGTTTGCTTGGATGTGTTGTGAAGATACATGTGCTCATAGAGCTCAGTTTTTAAGGTTTCATGGTCTACCATGTATGTTGTATTCAATGAAAAAGAACGAAAGGTCATTTCTTGGAAGAAAGCCCTAGAAATGGCAAGAAACTTTGGAAGCTACAAACAAGTATTAAAAATTGAAATCACCCATAACCAATTCACCCAGAATAACTTGATATTATGATAAATGTTTCTGAAGCCCTGTTTATATGGTGGCAGATGGTGGTGATCTCTTTGTTAATACCAGAGACTTTGACACCCCACTGGAAGCTGAAGCCCCACAGACACCACCCACCCCTGATGCGTGTCCCACTGTCCACGCGGCTCCCATCTAAAGGACTTCAAAACTATCATGGGTATCACTTTGTCCTCTGTCCTCCATGACAGGCTCCTGCTGTTACTGCCGTGACCCCAAAACTCACTTGCTGAATCTGTGAAGAGGAGAACCCATGCTCTGGGCCAGGAAGGACGCTCGCCACTTCCACCTTCCACCCCGTGGGCTCTCAACCTCCTCTGCGCCTCAGCAGGTCCTATGGAATGGATTTCACACACTTTGGAAGGCTGACACATGGCGGGAGTCACTATCCTGTGACATACAAGTCATTCTCTCTTAAATAAAGTGTCATGAATAATCAACTTCCTTAACTCCAGGCAGAGGCTGGCCTGACTCATGGGGCTTTGCGGTGGGGGGGGGGGGGGGGGGCACTTGGGATTGAATAGGACCAGGGATGGTTCAGAGAGTGAGCGTGTCTGCCACATGCCAGGCACTCGGCCGGGTCCTTCATGGGGCTCTCCCTTCATTCCTGCTGATGACCCTGTAAAGGCAGTGCTATTGTTGACCCCATTTTATAAAGAAGGTACTTGAGACTCAAGGACATTTCCATACAGCAACCTTCGTCCCAGGAGGTGAAAATGAGAATTAAGTGAAGTTGCCCAGTGGATCAGAGAGCCAGGCACCTGTGGTGGAGGGTGAAGCCGGCTCTCTCAATCTTTCTGATCTTTCTTAGCAAGGCCACAAACAGACGCATGTGAAAGGCGCTTCCCCCCCGGGACAGCCCTTTGGGAATAAGGGGGCTGGGTGTGGAAAGAAGAACCAACCCACCGACTCACTCTCAGTTTTCCTACCTCCTCTGCCAGACTTTTTCCAACTCCCACCCAGTTAATTTAGGGAAGAAAACTAGTCATTTAGCTACATCCTATTCCCACATCTGCTTCCTCAGTAAGTGTGACAACTCTAATCTTTTATTTCACAGAGAAAATTGTATTAATATAAATGCCATATAGGGGTTCATCAAAAGAACCAGGAAGCCTTTATGAACACTGGCTGGTGGCGTGTGTCATCGGTCTCATTACGACGAGGAAGCTGACTCAGACAGGAAGTGTTACTGGGGTTTGGTTAAAAGTAAACCACTGTGCTGGATTTCTTCTGAAGAATCACGGCAGTGCAACACACTACATCTGCTAGTCAGAGTCAAAGGACAAAGGTGAAGTAGATTCCAAAAATACATACTCATACCCAGCAAAAGCCACATTCCAGCTAATGTGCAAAGGAGGTAAAGCTGACCAACCAGTTTTATTCTACGGCCTTTCCATTCTCACTCTGACGTGAACCTGACTGCTTAGTCTTAGAAAACTCATTCTCTCCCCATGAGCACTGGTTTTCTCCAACCTCCCAATAAAGAGGTTATCAGGCAAGAGGGCCCCAGTATGGCCGGAGAAGCTCTTCTCTGTGCAGCTGAAGCCAGGGCCAATAGCCAGTGTCTCCATTCGGTTTGTGGTTACAGGGACCATCTTCTGTTGTCTTTTCTTGGACCCCAGTCATTGAATTGGAATCTATCCCGGAACACTTAGTTTGGTTTTGAGATGGGGTCTCACCATGTGACCCAGTCTGGCTTCAAACTCCTGAGTTCAAGTGATGCTCCTGCCTCAGCCCCCAGTGCAGCTAGGATGGTAGGCACAGGCCACTGCACCCAGCTGGATCAGACCGTATCTGAAACGTGGCTTGTGCTGTGCCCTGAGACACTGTCCCTTAAGACCACACTCTTCTTCCCTTCTCACTTCTGATGAACCACTCATTCCAGGACCTGGATGGAATGACCAAGAACAGGGCCAGTCGTCTCTGAAGCCTGAGCTACAGTGATGGCTTTAGGGGTCTCACTACCCTCATTCTGGTCCGTTGCTCTCAACTCATGGTTTTAAAAATACCTCTTTACAGGAAGCATGTGTGTCTCCTGGATCTCATGGGACTGCTTCATGCTAAATCTCCTACAATGTCAGCACGGTCTTGCAGCCACCAGCCAGCTTGCTAGACTTGTTCTGGGTGTCCTTGAGCCACCCTAAATAGCTGTGCTGGAAAATCTGCAGACTCTTTCCTCACCTCGGGCCCTGCACCACCACTCGTTTACACATCATCATCTTCCTGCCTCTGCACTGGGTCACCTTCACACATACCACCACCCCTGGCCTTAGGTTTCTCCCTCCTAGATCCCTACTGACGGTCAGCCCAGCTCTGGATAACTCAACTCTGGCATCTGAGGGTCACGCTATATAACTGCACAATAAACTAATTCATGTCCAGGTTGGGCAGCCCAGCTCATCGGCCTCTTTGTACAGGAACTTTTTTTCTATTCAACTTTCAGATTTCATTTTTCCTCACCAATGGGGATGATTCTTATTCTCATCCATAGTCTCTGTGGAGTTCTTTGCAGTCTAAAACCCATGAATGGGGATGACCCATGTGTCCAACAGAATGATGCAAAAGTATCATTTCTAAGAACAGGTCATAAAAAAAAAAATACTACCTTGATCACTGCTCACTTTTTGGGCAGGCCATCCACCATGTCATAAGGACATTCAAGCAGCCCTGTGGAAGGTCTGGAGGAATTGAGAGGGGACTGAGGCCTCCTGCATACAGCCAGTACCGATCAGCAGCCCTGCGAGTGGACCATCCTGAGATGGCTCCTCCAGCTCCAGCAAGCCTTCAAATGCAACTGACATCTGACAACCTCATGAAAGACTCCAAGTCAGAACTTAACAACAAAAGTTTTAAGCTACTGACTATTAATTTGTCATGCAACAACACATACCCAATAGGGTGTGTTTCTCTGTTTCTCCATGATCCTATAACCTTGCAAGGATGGAGGTATACACACACACACACACACACACACACACTTTCTAAATTAAACTTTGAGTTTTGAGATCATAGAAGATTTACATGAAGTTGTGAGAAATAATTCAGAAACATCCCCAGTTTTTCCCAATGATAACATCCTGCAAAACTCTATCAGAGTAAAACACATCACATACAGAACAGCTCCATCGGCACAAGGATCCCTCACCTTGCCCCTTTGTGGCCATGCCCACCTCCCTCCTGGTACACACACACACACACACACACACACACGTGTTTAACCTCTGACACCGTTTATCTCTTTTCTATTGCTATCATTTTGTCATTTCAAGAAAGTTAAGTATGTGGAGTAATGGCAGCCTATCAACTTTGAGTAATGGCTGTCTTCATTCAGTGTGATTCTATGGAGAGTCATCCAGAATGTTCTGTGTATCAATAATTCACTTCTTTTTAAAGCCACGTAGTGTTCCATGGTATGCTTGTTTAAACGTCCACTCTTTGAAGGACATCTCTGCTGTTTTAGTTTTAAGCTGTTATGAATAAAGCTGCAAGGAAACTTCTATGTGCAGGTTTTTGCATGCACATGAAGTATCCCATCTCTGAGCTAAATGCCCAAGAGTGAAATTGCTGGTTCATACAGCAGTTGCATTTTTAGTTTTTAAAGACATTTCCTGTGGTAGGAGGAAAATATTGAGGTCCTAATCCCTGGAACCTGTAAATGTGATTTTTTTATGGCAAAAGGGACTCCATGATTAAGGATCTCGAAAAGGAGAGATTGCTCTGGAACATCAAGCTAAACCATAAATGTTACCACAAGTGTCCTTGTAAGAGGGAGGCAGAGGAAAACTTGGTCACAGATGAGAAAAGGGCAATGTGACCACAGAAGCAAAGCCTGGCGTAACATGGTCACAGTTCAAGGAGTTCTTGCAGCCGCAACCTTAGAAGCTGAACAACACAAGACATGGATTCTCCTCTGGAGCCTCAAGAAAAAAAAAAAAGAGAGAGAGAGAGAGAGCCCTTGATTTTAGCCCTGCAAACTTTCAGAATTGTAAGACAATAAACTGCTGTTGTTTTAAGCTGCTTTGTAGTACCTTCTTAAATCGGCAACAGAAAACTACTACACTGCGGTACCGTTTTTGTTCTGGATGTCATTGGGCCCCAAGGTGTCACCCTAAGAAGCCACGCTGTTTCCAGGGTAGCCATGCCAGTTTAGGTTCTCATGAGTAGTGCATGATCTATTTTCTCCACCACCTTGCCAGCATTTTCTACTATTGTTATTTTTTAATAAACCATTCTTCTTGGCATGTAATGATACCTTTCTGCAGCATTAATTTGCATTTCCCTTATGGCTAATGACGTTAAACATGTTTTCATGAGTTTATTTGCCCTGGTGAAATATCTTCCAGGTCTTCTGTCTATTTGCTAATCGGATTCTTTTTGCTTTAGTACTACTTTTATTGCTTATTACTTATTATTAATGTCTCTTAATTTATAACTTATGACTGTTTCATATTGTTTTCATCACTGACTTTTTGAGAGTTTTATAGATTCTAGATACTAGTGCTTTGTTGGACATGTGGTTTGCAAATATTTTCCCTCACTTTGTAGTTTTTCTTTTCGTCCACTTACCCAGGTCTTTGTAGAACATATGTGTTTTTAACTTCTGACGAGATCCAATTTGTCACTTTGTCCTTTTTTATATTTAATTTTTTTATTTGTTCTAATTAGTTATACATGACAGTAGAATGCATTTATGCACTTTGATATATCATATGTAGATGGGGTATAATTCCTCATTTTTCTGAGTGTACATGTTGCAGAATCACATTGGTCACGCAATCACATATATACATACAGTCATAATGTCTGCTTCATTCTACTATCTTTCTTATCCCCTCCCCTCCCATCACTTCCCTCTACCTAATCTGAGGTAATACTATTCTTCTGTAGTCCCCCTGCCTTATTAGCATCTGCATATTATAGCAAACATTCGGCCTTTGATTTTGTAGGATTGGCTATTTTGCTTAGCGTGATAGTCTCCAAATCTAACCATTTACTGGCAAATGCCATAATTTCACTCTCCTTGAAAGCTGAGCAATATTCCATTGAGTATATATACCACCTTTTCTTTATCCACTCATCCTGAGGGACACCCAGGTCGGTTCCATAGTTTAGCTATTGTTAACTGAAGCTGCTATAAACATCGACTTGGCTACATTACTATAGTATCTGATTTTAAATCCTTTGGGTATTAATCAAGGTACTTTGCCCTTTTAAGGACTGTCCTTTGATGTCAAGTCAAAGGATTCTTGAACCAGCCCTGAATCTCAAAAATTGTCCTCTTGTGTTTTTTACTAGTTTTATAATTTCCACTTTACATTTAAGTCTATCATTCATTTTGAGTCAATTTTCACATAAGGCATGAGGTTTAGGTCAAGATTTATTTTTTGCCCATCAGTGTCACTTGCTCTACAACAATTTGTTGAAGAGGCGATCCTTCCTCTGTTAAATGGCTTTCACAACTTTGTCAGCAATCAGCTGTCCATATTTGCACAGATCTACTTTAGGATTCTTTATCCTGATCCCTTGATCTGTGTCTCTCCCTCCACCCTATCATACATTTTTAAGATATTTTAGGTATTCTGGGGTCTATGCCTTCCACATAAATTTTAAAACAAAATTTTTCCATGTCTACAAAATTCCTTGTGGGAATGGTGATAGGAATTGAATTAAAATAATAGTTTAATTTGGGGAGAATTAATATCTCTTCTATTTTGAGTCTTAGTCTAACAACATGGTACTTGTCTCTACTTACTCACATCGTTTTTTATTTCTTTCATCAGCTTAAAATTTTTCAGGAAACACACCCTTTACGTGTTATGTTGGGTTTAATATAAATATTTTTCTTTTCTAGTGTGTCTGCAAATAGGGTACAGCAATTTTAATTTCTACATGTTCACTTTGAGCCTTCAGAAATGGGATTACTTGTGTGTAAGCATCTTGGATCCTATAACTTTGCTAAACTTACTTATTAGTCTTTTAAGAATTGTAGCCAATCCCAAAGAACTAAAGGCAAAATGTTTTTTCTGATATGTGGATGCTAAATTACAAAAATGGGGGTGGGTAGGGAAGATTAGAAGTACTATGGATTAGACAAAGGGGAATGAAGGGAAGAGAGGGGGGATGGGAATAGGAAAGATAGTAAAATGAATGGAACATTACTTTTCTATGTGCATATATGACTATATGACCAATGTAATTTTACATCATGTACAACCAGAAGAATGGGAAGTTATACTCATATTTTATATATATGTATAAGTCTTGTCAAAATACATTCTACTGTCATATATAATAAAAACAAATAAAATTTTAAATAAGAATTGTTTTATAGATTCTTTAGAATTTTCTACTAGACAATCATGTCATTTGTTTCTTATTAACCATTCTGTTTATCTTGTACTTATTTTTCATGCTTTATTGCAGTGGCTAAAACTTTAAGTGTCATGTTGAATCAGAATGGTAAGAGCATACCCCTTGTTCCCAGAAAGCATTCTGTCTTTCCTTGGTAAGTGCACTCTTAGCTGTATGGTTTGGTAAGTCCTTTTTATCAAGTTGAGGAACTCCCCCTTACTCTTAGTTTGCTGAGGACTCCTATAATGAATGGGCATTGTACTTGGTAAATATTTTTTCTGCTTTAATTGATAAGATCATATGATTTTTCTTATTGAGACAACTAATTCTATTGCTGGATTTTCAAATGTTGGACAAATTTTGAATACCTGGAATAAATCCTACTTGGTTATGACATCTAATGGTTTGTAGATATTGCAGATTTTATTTGCTAATATTTTGTTAAAAAATTTGTTTGTGAAAGATGTTACCCTGTAATTTTCTCTCTCTCTCTCTCTCTCTCTCTCTCTCTCTCTCTCTCTCTCTCTCTCTCTCTCTCTCTCTCTGTCTTGCCACCCCACTCCCCAATCCCCAACCCTTAGTGCTGGCTTGTCTAGTTGTAGTATCAGAGTAATACTACTTTCATAAAATGAACTGGGAAGTGTTCCCTCTTCCATTTGCTAGAACAGATTAAGTAAAAGGAGTTTTAATTCCTTAAATGGTTAGTAAAATTCTCTGGTGAAACTCTCTGGGTCTGGGGACTTCTTGTTGGAGACCTTTCTAATTGCTAACTCGGTGTCTTTAATGATTGTGGAGCTGTTCTAGTTGTCTCTTTCATCTTGGTTGATTTGGGATAGTTTGTGGTTTTAAAGGAATTGACCCACTTTGTCTTAAGTTGTTGAATTTATGAGCATAATGATGTTCCTAGTATTCCCTTAATATCTTTTTAATGATTGCAGAGTCTGTTGAGATGCCCCCTATTTCATTCCAGATATTAGTGATTTGTATCATTCCTGCTATTAGTGATTTGTATCTTAGGTCTTTCTATCTGTGTGAATCTTGCTAGGTTTTTCAATTTTATTGATTTTTTTTTAAGAATCCGATTTGGGGTTTATTTATTTGACCCCATTCATTTCCCATTTTTAATTTCATTGATCTATGTTTTTATCATGGTTATTTCCTTCCTTCAGTTTGCTTTTACTCTTCTTTAGTTTCTAGAGACATTTAGATTATTGGTGGAGAACTTTTCTCTCTTCTGATGGAAGCATTTGGGGCTATCAATTTTCTTCTTTGTGCTGTTCTAGCTGTGCCCCCCATATTTTGATGTGTTGTAGTCTTCTCTCCATTTAATTCTATGCATTTTTTTAAATTTCCTTGGAAATTTCTCCTTTGTCCCATGGATTATCTACACACATTATTTAATTCCCAAGCATCTGAAGACTTCCCTGTTGTCTTTCTAGGACTGATTTTTAATTTAATTCCATTTTAATGCAATTCCATTATGTCCAGAGTGCATAGGCTGTAGGATGTTCATTCTTTTAAATTTGGTTAGATTTGTTTTACAGCAAAAGACGTGGTGTACTTTGATGAATGTGTCATGGGCACGTGCAAAGAATGTTTATGGGAAATAAACCTTGCTCATTGTGAATGTTCCTTGGTGAGTGTGTCATGATCGTGTGACAATGTTTATTCGGCTGTGGTTTCATGGAATGCTCTATGTATATCTGCTAGATCCTGTTAGTTGATTCTGTTTTTAGTTTTGATATGTCCTTGCTGATTTTCTGCCTAGCAATGGCTGAGAGTGGGCTGTTGAAGTCTCCAACTATAACTGTAGAAATATGCATTTATTTTTGTCGTTGTGAGACAAGAATGGATCCTACTGCACATGCTTTGCAGCATCAAGCTCTTGTCAACTAACATTGCCTTGTGGAAATCTTTTCAAACTAACTGTAATGGGATTCTAATTCACTTCCTTACATGGCTGCCTACGTCCCATGGTGTACATACACCTGAATTTATTCCACTATTCTATAGTGATCCACGCATTGTGTTTGGTGGGTGATGTAATTTCCAGTCACCATTCAACTGGCCTTCTCAGTTGATAGGGGGCTGACGGGTAGAGATTCACAGTTGTGAAGTGGCCCACGGGGCTGAGGGAGGAGAGCACAAGGGAGTCTATAGTGAGCTTTTTGATTAAACAAACAAAAAAAAAAAAGTATGACTTTGGAAATCACAATAACCCTGTTTGCAGATTTTTTGAAAAGCCATAAAGTAAGCTTGATCATCCAATCGTCCTTTCCTGAAAAAAAAGAGTAGCAGTATCTTAGATAAAGATGAAGTTATAGTTCCGTCATGCAAACATAGGAACTAAAGACCAGAAATATTCTTCAGACAGGACCAGAGTTCTTAAAATAAAACATACACCAACCCTGGCCAAAACTGCAATTCCACCATATTCTTTACTCCAAGTAGGGTCTCTTGAATTTAATTCACAGACTAGAATGTAAACAGATAAGAGAATCCCAAATATAGTGGAATCACTATTGAAGGAATGAGAAATGTTTAGCTTGGGGAAGAGAAAAGGGAAAATACATCTTCAGCTACGCTGAAGATTGTTCTCTGGTGAGGAGGGAGTCCGGGGCTCCAGAGGGCCAATTTCAGCCGGATGAAGGAAGGTCAGCAAGCATGGGGCATAGTGACCTGAGAATACTGACGGTGACTCTCTTCAACATCATCAAAGGAATTTGAGCCAGATTCTAGCCCTGGTTGGGTGTATTCCAGCTCTAAGGCCACAGTCCATGTTAGGGGCAAGTGACAACTCACACCGAGGGCTGGCTTCCCTCCAAGGACAGTCAGTCTGCAGCAGAGGGCCTTCCCGGTCCCCCCCCCCCCCCCGCAGACACTGCTCACTCTGGTCTCCAGAGAGCTCCTCACGAGCTCTCTGCCCTGACACCCTCCACCCCTCCTCCGTCCTGATTTGAATAGTCCTTCAGGACCCTGAATACATCCCGCCTCCTCTCCTCCTCCGCGAGGACTTTCCTGGTAACCCACCCACCACTGACCTCTTACCACGAAATTGGCCCCTTTTGGAACACAGGGTTCTTGTTATTATTGTTGTTGTTTTTTCCTTGTTAAAATGGGGCAGCTTTTTCTGTTTAATTAGGTGGTAGTCCGTTTTAGAAAATCACCCTGTACCTCTTTTACCACCCACCATCCCTTCCACAAGGCAAGGTACACAATTGAACCCATGAAAAAGATGTGTTGGTCCATTTATTTCCCCCATTTCCTTTTTATAAATTCATGTGCTTTAATTAGAGGTGGGTTGACATGGTGGCATTAAGGAGTTTGGCTTTCGGTTTGGAAACATCCTGGCTGTACAGAATTTTAACATAATAATGATCTCTCGTGGCTCTCATTAAAGTTGACACTCTTACTCAAACTCTCCTGGGGTTAACTAAAAAAAAGAAGGATGGCAGGGTGCAGAATTCATGGGTCTGCTAATTATGGAAAGCCTGCAAAGTCTTGGGGTGGGCTGGGCAGGCATACATGCCCGTTGAGAAATAAGGGTCAAGGAATCCGCAAAGAGAACAGAGTTCAAAATGTGCTCTCTGGAGTTGCCCTTCTACAGTCGAAATAAGTCCTTAGGGGAATTTCTCCACCAATCACTTTTGATCTGTCACATTCCCCAGCGCCCTGCAGCCACCTCTCTATTCCTCTGTCCTCACATATGACCTGTTTGTCAGGGAGAGCTTCCTGTTATGGTTAGAATATGGTTGTCCCCTTGGACACTCACATCACCCAATGGGAAGGTGTGGGGGTCATGGACATGGAACCTTCAGGAATGCCATCTATGAAGAGTGGGCTAGTTCTCACCTTCACAGGTACCATGAGAGTGAGTGGCTGGAAAGAAGACTGCCTTCGGGTTTGGCCTCTCCTGCACATATACCTTCTTGCCTTTCTGCTTTCCGCCATGAGTTAAGGAGTGCAAGACCCTCACTGGGTGTGGTTTCTCAAGCTTGGACTTTCTAGTCTCCAGAACAATGAGCCAAAATAAATCTCTTTTCTTTATATAGCACCTGTCTCAGGTATTCTAAAAACATACTAAGAAAACTGACTGACCACCTTTCCCATAATCCATGGCCTTACAGCATGTCTTAGTTGGCTCAGGCTGCTATAACAAGTATACCATAGACTGGTAGCTTTAACAACAAACATTTCTCAGAGTTCTGGGGGCTGGCAGCCCAAAGTCAAAGTCCAGCAGATCCAGGGTCTGGTCAAGGCCCTCTTCCAAGCGTGCAGATACCAGTGCTCACATGGTAAAAAGAGAATGAGAGGGCTCCCTGAGACCCTTTTATAAGGGCATCCATTCCTCCCATGCCTCATGTCTAAATACTTATGGAAAGTCCCAACTCCTAAAACCATCACCTGAGGGCTGGGATTTCAACATGGGAATTTGGGGGGACACAAATACTCAGAATACAGCATAGCGTATAATTCATAGTCTTTTACCATGACCTTTCAATTTATCTTAGGTTCTCAGGACCCTGGCCCCAGGCATTCGGCAGAGACTCTCACTTACAGTAGATTTTTATGTGATGACTACAAAGAAAACACTTGAAGCTGTGGAGAGCCTGACAAGGAGCCCTGACAAGCTGCACGACAGAGGTAGGAAAGGCGGTTGCTTATTTGGGCTGAGTCTTAAAGGATAAAGAGCATTATCTTAGATCAAGGTGGGATGGAGAGACGGGGCCCAGCAGGGAAGAGTTAAATCCAGAGGTACAAGAGGCCTGGGAAGAAGCAAGTTGTCCCATGCTGTTGAAGTTGTTTTTTTTTTTTTTTTTTTTTTTTTGGGCTGGGGGGACAAGAGTTGAGGTTCAAGAATCAAAATGAGGCCACATTGAAAGTTTTCACACTCCTATTAAGGAATTTGGAATGAATTCTGAAAGCAAGGAAACACAGAGCTTTTATTTAAATTAGAAAGATGAGATGGCAAACACGAACCTTAAGAAAGACAAATAATTCACCACATTAACAGAAAAAGGTAAAAAACGCATGTTTATCTTACTAGATGCTGAAAAAAAAAAGATAAAATTCCACAACCATTTCAGATGTTTTTAATTATAAAAACTAGAATCACTGAAAAAAAATTCTAATTTGTAAAAAGTGTATATAATAGCAAATGTCCTCTTTTATGGTTGAATACAGAAGGATTCGCTTTGTAACCAGAAGCAAGAAATTAACCTCCATCAATAGAATTCATCATTGTACTCGAGACTCCAGCCAAGGCAATAAAAGCAGGAAAGGACTGATATTAGCTAAAACTTATTGTGCACACAGGCAAAAAATATTTCCCTAAGTGGAGAAATGAATACGGAAGAATGTGCACTATTGTATTATTGTAAGAAATGATAAATGATCTTTGTGTCTAATAGGGAACTGTTGGAATAAATTTTAGCCCAACCATAATTTGAAAGTGAACTGCATACCAAAAAAGGAGGAAACACAATTGTAGGTACTAAAATCTAAAGTTCCCCAAGGCATGTTAAGTGAAAAGAGAAGTCGCAGAACAATACAGGTCGAATGTTTTGCTTTGAATAACGGAAAGGAATAAAGAAAGGAAAAGAAGAAGTTGTGTGGGGTGTGTGTGTGTGTGTGTGTGCGTGCGCGTGTGCATGCACACCCTGGAAATTTAAACAGCAAGTAAATATATCAAATTGGCTCTTGGAGAAATAAAATTATAAGCATTGAGAAGGGCAACGAGGCCCAGGAAACAGTGGTGCCCAGTCACTGGTGGAGATCTGACAAATACACGCACCCTTAGCCTTTGACGCTGGTCCAGCGGCCATCACCTCTCCTAATTATCACCTAATGGCCTCTACTCTCACTCCATCCTTTCCAGTGGTTCTCCACATAGAACATGGAACCATCTTTCTTCCACACTCTGCAGGTCCAGAGGGCTGCAGGGCCGGCCTGGCCTCTCTCCTCCTCTAGCTCTCCACCCACACAGCCAGCCTCTATTTCTATCTCCTCCCCGAGAACGGCCCCACTCAGGCCCAGGACTGACACTTACCCACACCTATTGCGCCCACCTTCCAGAATGTTCCACCCAACATTTAAGTCTCCGTTTAACATCGTCTCCTGGGAGAGCCATTTTGATTTCCATGTCACCATGACCAACGTGGTCCCTCACATTGCCTCTCCTCTGCCTCCCTCACCAGCACCAAGAGGACCGGAAGTACATCTAATCCACCACTTTATCCCCAACTCCTAACGCAGCTACCCCCGGAGTAGAAGCTCAATAAACACCTGTTGAGTTAAAGAATCCATTAATGACTTGTTGGAGGAATGCGGTGAAGAGTAGTCGGAGAGGGGAAGACAGTTCAAGAATGATCCTGAAACAAATCTGGGAAGACAGAGAAGAACTGGGTGCTTCTTTCACAAGAACCAAAGAAGAACCTCAAGGCAGAGCCCGGGAGTCTTTTAGAGAGAGGGTGGGGGTCAACAGAACCTGGAGCTGCAGGGAAGGAGGTTGAGCTGGACAAGATCAGAGGAGGCTACAGATTCCATATCGAGGGACTCCAGGGAGCCCTTTCCAGAAAGCTGTCCACAGGTTGGGAGACGCCATCACTGCATGTGGATGTGGACAGAAGTGAAGTGCAGAAGGGAGGGGTGCAAGAAGGAAGGAGGGAGGCTGAATGGGGGGCAAGAGGAAGAGAAAGCTATTTTAGTGTGGAAGAGACTTAAGGAAGATGTCTATTAATAACATAAAAAACAAAGATCATAAATGCTCAACACCCAGCATTTCCCAATATGGCGCTGCATCTAGTCCATACCTGGAGATGGAGTCCATCGGATCCATGTGGGGTATCTCCACAGGAGTACCACTGCCCATCTCTTCCCACTGCCTCCTGACAGCATTGGGCAACACCACAGATCCTCCCTGCCTTCTCCACTGAGCCAGCCATTCGCCACACTCCAGCACACCCGGCCCCGGGGGCTTCTAACCCAGATGGTGAACGGGGGCAGCAGGAGGGAGAGAGTGGGGCAAGGCAGGCGGCTGCAGCCCACCCTGGGAAATCAAGCTGGTCCCTGTGGCCATTGTTTGATGAGTTCTGGTTTACTCCCCCAGCTCAGTCCATGAATCACTTTGCAAACAGAGTTGCTATCTATTACGGGAGTTGCAACTCCTAGTGGGGGAAATCACAGCTCAGTTCTTTAGATAGAGCAGCCAGAACCACTTCAGAAATGATCATTTAGAAAGCGGTTGCTCCTTCCCTGAAACCAGAGGAGACCCTACAGAGCTCAGCTCTAGACAGAAGTGAACGGGCCATGGGCCACCAACACTATCAGTCTGCAAGATGCGAACAGTCAGAAGTAGACAGAGACTTCTTGGGATGTAGGAGCAGGAGGGACCCCAGGTCAAATGATGCCCCACACCCCTTGCCCACCTCTGAACTCATCCCAGCTTCCTGAAATTTCCCCTCCCAGTTCCAATTTCTTTCTTCCTTTCTTCCTTCCTTCCTTCCTTCCTTCCTTCCTTCCTTCCTTCCTTCCTTCCTTTCTTCTTTTTCTCTTTTCTTTTGTTACTGGGGATTAAACCCAGGGGGCACTTAACCACTGAGCCACATCCCTATCCTTTATTATTTTTTATTTGAGACAGGGTATCGCTGAGTTACTTAAATTGCTGAGGCTGGCTTTGAACTTGCAATCCTCCTGCTTCAGCCTCCCAGACTGATAGCATTTATTTACTATTTGTTCTACAATGTGGTCAAGGCCAAATAGAAACACCCTTCAAAATACTTGTCTTGTTAAAAAAAAAAAAAAAAAAAAAAAACGATAAGAGGAAATTTTAAATTGAGAGAAAAAAATGCATCTGTAAATTATTATGGTTATGATTATTTGCAAATTAGAAAAAAAATGGTGTGTCAATTTTAGGAGTCAAATACCTTGGCGCAGAAACATGCCTCTTCTCCTGTGTGGCCAGTAGTGATTTTGTATCATTAATGTATGTGATGACTGCATATCCTGCTGCTGACCTGGCTTCTCCTCATGTGGTGACACTAGGTGGGACACATGAGTTCCTCAAAGTGTCCGTCCAAGCCTCCACTGGGTGACAAGTTCAGAACCCTCTGTGGATGCCTGAGGTCAAGGATGGTACTGAAATCTACATCTATATATAATTAGATTTTTTTCCCCTGAAATGTACAAACCTATGATAAATTTAATTTACATCAGCTATAGTTAGAAACTAACAATAATAATAAGTAGTAAAAGAGAACAATTATAATAAAAGTTATATAAATGTGTTTTCCTCTCTCTTGAAAGAGTCAAGACAAATATTCATATTTTCAAACTGAGTTTGACGGGAGGTAACAAAAACCACAAACAGTAAAATTCCAGGTAAGGAAGGGGGCAATCAATTTGTGGCTTGTATGTTTTGTGTGTTGTGTTCATGTTTTAAAACCCCCATCTTTAAATTTTGTGCAAGAACGATTGGCAAGGCAAGTCACAAGTCTCACGAGTAATGTCACAAGGCTCCCAGGGCCTCCGGCGAAAAGTCAGGATCAGTGTGAGATGGTTTAGGATCGGGAGAGCTCCTCTGGAGTTCTGGAGAGCAGGAGTCTGACAGTGGGCTGCAGCCTCCTGATCCTTCATCAGAACCAGATGCGAACACCCTGCCTTAGAGAAATAATTCAGAGTTTTGTGGCAAATGTCTGTCCGCCCCCCTCATCCCTCCTCCAGGGTCAGGGAATGGCAGAACAAATGGGGTCAAGACCCATTTTCTCCCACTACCAGTTCTTAGGCACCTCTCCTGCTGAGCTGGCTGTGGGGCCTCTGGCTAGGGAAGGCTAAAGGGGTCCAAACTGAGACTCGGGGAAGAAGAGGAAGCAAAAAGGGATATTCTAAATCCTTGGCAGCAAAGGTCTTTGGGATCTGATGTAGGACACCCTAGTGGCCTCTGCCAGAACTACACCATGAGCTTGCCATGGGCCGGGTCTATTTCTGCCAGCCTGAAGCATGGCTTGAGAGCTAAGAGGGGGCAGGAGGTCCCCAGTGGCCTGGAGACACACACCTGTGCTATTCACTTTTCTATTTAGTCATAGGAAAATGCATGTTCTCTGGAATGATGGGATGCACAGAGCCCTCCTGACTAACTTGCACTTTGCCCATCTCCAAGGGGAGCAGTAAGTCATCGTGAAGGGCTGGCTCTTCCAACCAAATAAAACCCTTAAAATAGTTATGTTTTCCTTGTTTTACCTGGAGAGTGAAAGCTTTCAGTGACCCCTCCTTTGGTCCTTTGGAAACCATAGGAGCCCAGAGTATTCAGTACCTCTGTTAACAACATCCTCAGGGGCTATTTCTTTGCCAGCAGAGCTGGAACCCTGTTTTGATTCTTAGTTTTGTTTTTCTTTTTCTGTGTGGACTGTTGGCTATCGAAAGTTTTAATATTTGCAAAGTAAAAAGCAATAGTATTAAACAGACGGTCCGCAGGGCCCTCTAGACTGCCAAGCAATTATACTTAATGGACTTTGATCAGATGGAGTTTGTCAGAATGACCTCAGCAGAGAGCCCTGCCGATGTGAGGCTGGGTGAAGGCCAAGTTCCGTGGGGTTTGAAGAGTTGGTATGAGTTAAAGTTCTTAAAATTTGGAATGAAATTTTTGCTTCTTATTCTGCCTATTCAATGGATGGAAGGGTGGAAGGACTCGGAGGCCTTCTGCTTTGGGAAAACACATTTCAGATGACACTCCAGCATGGCTTAAAGTCCAAACTCAGCAGCATTATAACAATGAGTTCTTTGAACATCTTTTCTCATGAAGCCTCAGTTTTGAAGAGTGTCTGATTTCTTTACATGGCCACCAGGGTTTCAGGAGTCTGGGAACTCGAATGGTCAAGGGAAACACCAGTTCAAACAACCTCATTGAAATTCCTTTTCTGCAGCTTCCAAGTTTCACTACAGTTCCTCCCAGGAGCCTGGAATCATGGCTAAAGACCCAAATTTTCCCCATCAGTAGTAGGATTTGCTAGGTTACTTCTGGAGCAGGGCGAGCATGGTGCACATGTGTAATCCCAGCAACTCAGGAGGCTGGGTCAGGAAGATCACAAGTTTAAAGCCATCCTCAGCAATTTAGTGAGGCCCTAAGTAACTTAGCAAGTCTCTGTCTCAAAATAAAACATAAAAAGGGCTGGGAATGTGGCTCCGTGGTTAAGTGCCCCTGGGTTCAATCCCCGTTACTATATATTTTTTAAAATGGATCAAAGAAGCCACAGATCCAGCTAAGCTACCATTGTCTGCCCTGGCAAAAACAAAAGGCTGACCCAAGGCAGAGACACGTTCCAGGAGCTGAGAAGATGCTAGCTCACCAAGGGCAGTAGGTGCATGTGCCCTTAAACTTCTGGGCATGTCAGGTGGGGCAGGAGGCTTGAAGTATACCCAGCACCTCCCCACTCACGGAGATGGAGCAGTACAATATAGCCGGTAACTATGAAATCACGGCCCTTGGCTCCTGGTATCTTGTTGGGGATCCAGTGGTCTAAACAGAGATGCCCAGTTCCCCCCACTCCAACTGAGCCGGTGACATTTGTAACTGTTCTGAAATTCTGAGAAAAGTCACCAATCCTAGCACTGGGAAGCACCATCTGTTGCACATGTCAGGGGACAATTGTCGCACTCTTATTGTTTTAGTGAAGGGAGGAAGAAGTGAAATCACAATGGGAACAAAGCAGTTTGGTTTTTTACCCAAACTAGAAGCTAGTCATTATGAATTTATAGGTCCAAAAGCTTATTATAAGTGTCAAGGTATAGCTGCTCATACATCTGCACACTCCATCCGTCCTCATGTGCAATTACACATCCACATGCACCACACTTCACCGTGTAAATTTATATACCCACACACCCCATCCATTCAGGAATGCAGTTACATATACATATACCCCAATGGCCAACATCCATTCTAGTGTGTAATGGCGCACGCGCGCGCACACACACACACACACACACACACACACGGGTCAACATCCACCCACTCAGTGGGCTATTCCTATGTTCAATGCCTCCCACTGTAGACATTCTTTATCTAGAACATACTGTAGATATTATATGGTAAAATGCAAAATGAGAAACAGTCTCACATACCAGGAAGTAATTCACTCCTTTTCTGATTGTTAAGATCTCCTACAGATAGCCGATTATTTTCAGTAATGAGTGACACTCCACCAACCAAACCCTGTAGAAGTCTGACAGAGCTGTCACCAAAATTCATGAATGGCATCATCAGCTTGCTCAGTAAATGCTGGCAAGAGTATTACAGCTCTGAGCAGTGTGCCCTTAAACCCTTGCTCTTAAATTAGGCCTCCTGATTCTTGATATTAGCACTTGGGTCAGTTCTAAATGTGGTCACTTCTGATTGTGTGTACACGCACACATGGTGGTCATTGATCTCAGGGCCTCAACATGCTAAGCACATGCTCTACCAGTGAGCCACATCCCTACCCCTGTGAGCTTTGTGCAAGTCTGTGATGTGCCCCGTGGAGGCACATTTCTTGTGGGACCTACCACTGGGCCAAAGGCTGACCCGGTGCAGCCCATACAGTATCACCTTCCCGTCTTTAGCCTTGAGCCTCAGTCTTGTCTTCAAATGGTTCTTCTACAACAGCTTAGTGGCTCTTTAAGAACTGAGCTCCTCTCCACCCCCCTGAACTAAGCACATCTACCTTACCTTCCTCAGTTTTCCCAGCACAGACCTGAGAAGCAACATATTGCCTTCAAACCTACCAAAAACCTACAGCAGCTGCAGGTCACTGGGATGCTAGCCACCTTGGACTTTAGGGCAATAGATTTTTAAGGTGCCCAGCACCATCATCAATATTCTTTTGTATTTCTATCCATCTATTAGGTCCAAATATAAAATAGGTTTTAAATAGAAATTTAATGAAAATATTCATTCATCTTTGCTGTTGGGTTTTTCTTTTCTGTCTATCCAAAGCATATTTTCTTGTTCTTTCTCTGTCACCAAAATGAAAAGGAAAAAAAAAAAACAACAACAAGTTGTAGCTAGACTCAGATGTGTAAAAAGGTGTTGCTGGTAGGGACTCCCTGACATGAATACAGACCTGGAGACTTCCTCAGGTACATAACCTCTTGCTGTTAATAAATGGCAAACTCAGTGGTAGCAGAAAGGACAGATTAAACATACCACAAGCTCTGGATTCTAGTGTTGCTCAGGAACTTTTTTACAGTGTTAAATTTTGATTCTTCATTAATTAATATTACTGATATAATGCTTTGAGGCTTCCTAGATGATCAAAAGCCACCAGACTTCTGTATTTCTCAGTCCTCCTCTTATGTAAGAAAATCAAGTTTAAATATTTGCTAATTATCATGCTGTGTGCAACATCCTGATAGCACCTGTCATCAGGTATTTCTGAGAAGCCAAAGTCTCTAATGATCCAATATATGAATTTTCCAGAAAACTGGAAACCATCCAGGGCTTTCCTTAATTTAGGAAAAAATATATATATATCAAAGAGAATAACAAGTCCTTTCTCCAACTCTAGACCTTTAGACTTTATAATTGATATCCAGTCACATGATAAAGATTGCCCATTTCTATCTACCAGAAATTATTTAAAGGAAGGATATCAATAGAACTATTTACAAATCAGTAAAGAACACACAAATAAAGGGTTTTTTTCCCCAGTTTCACGATTTTTTAATAAAATACATTGGTGGTTTAACTGTACATGGGCAATGTGGGAATTTGCACATGTGCACCAACAGAGGGCCATGTGATAATTTGAATCAACATGCGCACAAGGAATGAAATTGTCCTTTAGTATCTGATTTCCTTTCTGCGTGATTTCGAACTTCTCCAAGAAAGCAGGGACAACGCCAGCATTTATGTTCACATGACCCTGTGGTTCACAGCTGCTGATGAGCAAGGGGGCAAACCAAGGACAGTACCCAGCACTCATTAGTCATGCTATGTACCCACTGGGTCACTGTAACCCACAGGACATAGATAGGCTCTGAACAGATCCAGCCAGCCCTCTGACTCTCGGAATACCATTACTGAGGGTCACTCAAAAGATGGCCAAGCCGAGCAGATTTATTTTAGAATGATCATCATTATTTTGCCACAGCTGACCTTCAGAATTGGACAGTGGCCTTCATTCTAACACAGAATCAAAGCCCTAAGCAGAGTGATACTTTTTTCAAGGTAAACTTTAAAAGCCTTAGTTTGACATTATCCTCAGTTTGAAGACTACCCTCTATGTTTGACACAACATATAAGCTTTGTCAAGATATATTGATGTATTTTAAATGTAAGTCTTTTTGAAAAATAGCAATTATACTAACGTTCTAGAGATGGTTAATACACTCTAGTGTTACAGTTTAACCTCAGAGTTGTCAAGGTTTTTTGGTTTGGTTTTGGGTTTTTGTGGAGGGTTTTTTTTTTTTTGGGGGGGGGGGTGAGGTTGGCTCCTGGTTATGTACTTTAAACAAGCAATACAAGAAGAATATTCATTTCTTTTAAGATAAACTCAACCAAGTGTGCATACTTTATGCTGATCTATATCCCTTTTGGTAAAATATAATAATCCATATTCAGAAGCTAAGAAGCAGGTCAAATTAAAATGCAGACTCAAACAAGAAGGGACCCTTTCTTAAACACCAATAGTCATATTATTTATCAGTGCTTTTCATATAGGTAAAGATAACCCTTACAATAATCTGTTTCTTTGGAAATTGTGGTTCCAGAATTGCCAAGATACTCCATGTTACCTGAAGATGCGTTCTGCTGATTGTTCGATTGGATCTGCAGCCAGTATTTACATACCAGATATCCCCACTGGTTTTGCAATGTTATTAACACAGGTGGGGATAGAATTTGTGTCTCAGTTCTTTTTCAATTAAAAAAAAAAAAAAAAAAAAAACATGTCTTGGATCCAATGTAAGTTGGATCTTCCCCTCTTGGCCAGGGGAAGTCTGTCCAGGTGTGGAGGCTGCTGATCCGCTGCCTGGCAGGCAGGAGGAAATAAGCATTTGACAGATTAATTGAACTGAGCTGAGTATTTGCTCCTTAAACATCACAACATGTTTGCATAAAGAAAAAAAATCTATTAACTACATCGTGTTTTTATAATTCTCTGTGTTGGAAGAAAAACTCCTTTCCAGCCTGTGGCTTCAGCCCCTCTGAGCCCATTTAAATGGAAGGCTACAGCCACTGGGAAAATAGTCCCAAATTCTCCTTTCTCTGCTGTAAACCAAACCACTGGATATGGAATGAAAGACCCACGAAAACCTTGCTCACAAGAAAAGTAGAAGCCGTCTTCTAGAAAGCAAGACAGCGTTTGACCCGCCCTGCCAGGAACTGGAGATTGTTGCTGTGGTGGGCAACCTCTTGCCCACCCCACCAACAGGCGAGGACACCGTGGAAATAGAGACATTCGGTGAAACTCTCATCCCCGCAGGGGACTGCCCGGGTCTAACAAGTGTGTTTCAGCAGCGCGAAGTAGGCCATTCCCTCGGTCCCACGGATAAGCGCCCACGGTGAAAGGGGCACTGGCCGGACATTAGGTGAGGCCAGGTAGCAAAGGCATGCCAACCGGGTGGAGCCCAGGGGAAAGCAAGACAGAGTGAGGTCACGCGTTTTTTTCAACCTTTTCCCACTGGATGCGGGAAAGGCGCATTTCTAGTTCGCTCCCGAACTGATTTCTGAGGAGTGCGCATCTCCTCGCCTCTAACGTGACAGCCACGGGTGTCCCCCCGCACCCTAGGGCTTCAGGAAGAGGCCTGACCGCAGCTGGCTCTCCTGCCCGGCCTCCGGGACCCCCACCAGGACGGCCCGCGCCAGTACCCACCTTGACCACATAGGTGACTCCGGGTCCCAACACCTGGTCGTTGGCGTGCGGCGCCCCGCGGGGGGGCCTGGGCAGCGGCTCGTCGCCTGGCCGGCCCTTCTTGGCGGTGCTCATGCTCACGGCCGGGGCGCGGGGCGCCGGGGGCGCGCTGCCGTCCGGGGCGGCCAGGCTGGGCGCGCTGCAGCTGCCCGAGAGCCGCGCGCCCGCCCGCTCCCGGGCGGCAGACGACAGGCCGCGGAGGCCGGAGCTGGAGAGTTTCAGGTGGGACACCTTGTGAAGCAGGTGGCCCAGGCTGCCGGGCCCATCGTCGGGCGCTTTGCGCAGGGCTTCGCCGGACACCAGATAAGGGGCCGCCTCCGGGGTCGCGCGCGCCGCGGAGACCTTGCCGCCGCCGCCGCTGCCGCTCACCGACAGGCTGTGCAGAAGGTCATCGACCGATGTCACCGAGTCATTCCTGAAGCGGTTGTACTTGGTGCGTGGAAGCATGCCCCTCCGTGGGCTCGCCGCATCCGCCCGGGCGCTGCTGGTGCCGGCCCCCGCGCGGGCTGCCGCGCATAGCAGGCGAGCCGCTGGCCCCGGAGCGGGACGAAGAGCTGGGGTCCCAGGACAGCCTTCTGGAGAGGAAGAGCGGAGTCCGAGGACGATGCACTCCCACCATTAAAAGCCAACACAGCAGCGGCCGCGCAGCCCCGGCCCGGGAGACCGCTGCTTGGGGTTGAACGTTTGCTTTGCAAAAGTCATAGTTGCCTGTGATGGAGAGCCCAGCTGCTTGGGGCTGCTCACAGCAAAAGCATGACTCACTCTGAGAGGAGACCCTTCTCAACAAAGGCTCGGTGAGCACTGCAAATCACTTCCTGTAGAAGAAGAAAAAAAAAGGGAAAAAAAAAAAAGAAGCGAAAAAAAAAAAAAAAACCGACATCCACCCGCTGACAGCAACTGGAGCCAATCAATTCTCAAATTTCCTTTTTCTACCTTCCCAGATTTTTCCTTCCAACCTTTGATTTTTCACTTCCCCAACCCCCCATTCCGCAATTGTACCAAAGGTAAATCCAATTCCTTCAAATGATCAAATGAACTTTCGGAAACCCATTATTCCATGTTAGGTTTTCCTCTTCCCTGCTTAGCTCATCTATGTGAGCCCTAAAAGTGCATGACAGCGATGCGTTAGAATGTGACGAAGGCTTTTTAAGAATAAGTCTTCAGCGAATCCTGGTGAATTCTGACTTGGAAAGCAGTAAGAATTTTTAAATAGAAAACAAAAAGGAATATTCACCCCCAGGTGAACATAAAATACCAATTTCCTGGGGTTTTTTTTTTTCTCTCTCTCTCTCTCCTTTTTTCTTTTCAAATCAACAGAGCAGCCATGATGAGCGTCTTTGTGGCAATGCAGTTCCTCCCCCAATAAAATCTGCATATGAACTTCTGCCCAGTGCGCTCAAGGGGGTCTTCCCTGCTCATTTACAGCAGTCTTTCTCAGCCAGGGTTAAGTTGGAAATCTACTTCCAAAAAAGAAATGCTTCTTCGATGAGTGGCAACAGGCTCCAGAAATCCATTCCAAAAAACAGGGGGCTGCGTTTCAAGTTTTATTCCAACTGAATGTGTTTAAGCCCTGGAAAAATGCCTGAGAAATGCTACCAATGCATTACAATGTCCCTTCAGTTGCTGCCTGCAGCCCGGCAGTCAGGAGGGAAAAAAAAAAATGCAGCTGCACATCAAATCCACAGGGGGAGGGGAAAAAAAAAAAAAAAAGCCTTGTTTTCAGGAATCGGGCTCAGGCTTGCAAAGAAATGTGCAGGCCTCCTTCCTCCCAGTTAGGAGAACAGGACGTTGGCAGCCTCTAGGTCTGTCCTCCACTCGGAGACCCACTGACCCCTTCCTCAGGAGCCTCTGCCCGTCGGCCTCATGCCTTAAGATAACCTGGCCCACAGTGAAACGCTGAAAGTTCCCGGCAACTTCTGTGCACGAAAATTTATTCACCTCTAGCTCACTCTCAGGTCACCCGAGTCTTCCCAGGCCTAGCCCTGTCAGGTGTGGCATACGAGGTCCCGCGTTCGGCACAGGGCTCGGCCGAGCAGGGTTTAACGAGCGCCGCTCATGGCGGGCGCGCGGGTGAGGCCGGCTCCTAGGACGCAGGAGCGCGGAGAAGCCGCGCGGTCCCGGCGCAGGAAACGTGTCCCCACAGCTCCCCTCCTGCGCCGCAGCCCTAGCAGAACAGCCACTCGGCACTCCTTTTTCCTCTTCCCCTGGCTCGCCTAGCAACAGCAGATGCACACCCCCGGAGGTGATTTTGATGGTTATCAGAGTCTCCCCCAAACCTGAAGCCAAACAGCCCTATCATCCCCAAACCGTGATCTTCATTAGAAGCAGACAAAAACAGCAAAATGTGAATGAGACGCTGTTTGTGTGAATGAAAGGGCGAGCGAGCGAGCCAGCCTTTCTGTGAATGAAGTCGGGCCCGGCAGCCGGTGCCAGGCAATCCCCTGGGCTCCCGAGGCCTCAGCCAATGAGCGGCCGCGCGGATGACTCATTCAACAAAGGCTCGCTCAATAGTGGAAGATTCCATTTCAATCAAGGGCGGGATCTTTTATCCAACGGCAGTGTGGGAAAAAAAGAAATACCACCCAGCTCGATCACAAAGATTCTGGGAGAAGGACGACGGCTGTTAGTGGAGAAAGGAAAAAGGAGTTTTTCAAGGAAATTCAAGATCCACGGGTCAGGTCTCAGTGTGAACAGGACCACTCTCTTGGAGGTGAGCTGTGCCCCAAACTTTCATTCACCAGTTCAGTTACATCAAGGAGCAGCCATGAATGTGCCGTTCGGTTCCGCTTTTATTATGAATGTACATTGAATGCACATTCAAAACCGAGGTTACCTTCCCTCCATTCTTGTTATTTTTTATTTTTTTGATAAAGGAATAGAGAACACCTGTGCGAGCTAAGGGTCTCCAAGGGAAGAAAAAAACATTGGTATGGAATTAACCCTTTAGCCTACAGGAGACTTTGAGTTCTTTTATTATGAGGAGGCCAATAGGGAGAAATGGGATATTTTAAAACATAAATAGCAGTAGTTGCTACATATTAAAAGATATATACTCAAAGAGGATGGTTAATGTTCCAAGATCATAATTGTGCAGTAAAGCCACACTTAGGCAAGATGGTATCAACGTTCTGGGCAGATATAGATCTGTAATCCCAGCTACTCGGGAGGCTGAGGCAGAAGGATTGTAAGTTCAAGGCCAATCTGGACAACTTAGTGAAAACCTGAATCAAAATTAAAATTTTTAAGGAGCTGGGGTTTTATCTCAGCAGCCAATTGCTTTTGGATTCAATCCCCACTACCACAGAGAAAGAAAGGAGAAGCCAAAGGTGTCTCAACATCAGATCAGAGCTGTGCAGCCATGCAGACAGCTTAGGTACCACACCCACGGGGAGCCCTTGCCTCACTGGGGAGCTATGCATTCTTATTTTAGGCCCTGTTCCCCAAAGCCCTAGGATCTGGTCTATCTAACAACCTAGAGATGGATGAGAAGGAGACTACTAGGTTAGGTGATGATAAATCTGGATGAAATTTTCATAGTCTGTGCTATGGCTTACATATGATTCGTCCTTTCTAAAAATGATGTTGAAATTAATCCAACCATGGTGCTTAGCGGTGGGCCCTTTGGGAGGTGATTTGGGTTAAATAAAATCAGCAGGGGAGAGCCTCCATGATTGAATTCACTTGAATTTATAAGAAGAGAGGGAGAGACTAGAGGATCTCTCTCTCTCTCTCTCTCTCTCTCTCTCACACACACACACACACACACACACACACACACACACACGCACACACTTCCTGTCTCTTGCCACGTTATGTCCTAAGCCACGTCCCGACTCTGCCAGTAAGAAAGCTCACCACTTGCAGGCCCTTGACCTTGGACCCAAACTCTGAGCCAAAATAAATCTTTCTTTTTGAATAACTTGCCCAGTCTGTGGGTCTGTGTTACTAGAAACAAAAACAGACCAAGACAGTCTGACAATGCAGAAGAAGCACCCTGCTGCTGTTACCGTTGTGCCTCCCCAATGCTGAAGTATAAGCACACCGAGGAGGCAAGTTTAGAGTGGAAAGTAGAAACTTTATTAAAAGACAGCAGAAAAGACTCCCTCCCCCCGCCCCCCGGAAGAAGGGGACCCAAGAGGTGGAATCTGTGGAAGGGGGAGGTCTTCCGTCTTCTATAGCTAAGGCCTTCTTTCAGCTTTCCCACATTTCTGTCAGGTTCCTGTCCTTTGTTCTGTTACCTTGCAGTGATAGAATGTAGGTGGGGAGACCCAAAAGGTGAGGGGCAGTTGGGCTGTAGGAGTAATCTGGGCAGGAAGGGCCTAGGGCCGCTTCTGATTAGCACCTCCCTGTTTGCTGGGAGCTGTTTCATTAACATTTCTTTAGAATGGGCTCTGGGCCTTGGGAACATTAACATTTCAATTTCCCAAGTGCTGCTCTGCTTTCCCGGGCTCCATTCTCAACATGGCCTTCATTTTTTATTTTACTCAGTATTAGACCCGATTTACCTAACTACGCAAACTACCTATCTTTAAATCTGGCTTCACTGCTGAGGCCCCCTGAAGGAGCCCACAGTGGATTTGGCTAGCCCCTGGTACCCCGCAGGCCACCTTCTTCTCCTGAGAGGAGAAAGTGAGGCCCACATTTCTGACCTGGATTCGAGGCTGAGTTCAGTCTCCTGCATTAGGATGAAGAGGGCAGGGAAAGGTGAGATGCTGCATGCATACAAATGATGGGGCCTCCCACATAGAGATGTCCAGAGCTGGACAGTCAGGGCTAAAGGCTAAAACTTGAAATTGCCAGGCTTTCCAGATAGGAGCTAAGAAAAAAATGGTCAGAAATCGGAGGATAAATATGGAACCCAAGTTCAACGGGTACCACGGAAAAATGAGTTTCAAGAGAAAGGCAATGCTGACCACCGTGGCTACCTTGATGGAGTGTCCTCACACACCAGCAATGCACACTTTATTAGAGAATTCGGATCTTATTGTGTACAGAAAGAAGCCAATGGTCAGAGAGGTTACAAAATATGCCAGGTTAGAAACTGGTAGGGTGGTCTGACTCCAAAGCCATGTTCATGACCTTGTATTTTCCTGATTTAGAGAGGCTGTATAAAATACCTGCTGAGCGCTCTCCTTTGCAGGTGGTGACTGTCCATTCTAGTGTCACCAAGGAAAAACCTAAATAAACCCTCTAGCTTCGCTGGCTCTTAATTAACTTAAAATCATTAATTTTGGAAGTCACACAGCTGGCAAAACGTTATTCACCTCCCACTAGCTCTGCTGTAGGTAAAAGCTCTCACACGTGGGGTTAGGATGCTAACATCTGCCTAGGTTACTTTTCAGGGATGTAAAGGCTGCTTTTACTGAAAACACTGACTCTTCCCTTGGGCTGGCAGATGTCTGGTGACTGGAATGAGATGAAAATCTTAACATCTCTGTCCTCATATTGTGTCTGTCTCCTTTGTGGCCTTAAACTTTGGGTCAGAGTCTACTCAGCATTGCACATAGAAATGTTGATCCCTTGAGAAATATTTTATCCCAAACTATAACACAGGGTTAACTTGACCTAGATGTGGCTAGTCTCTCCCTGCCCCCCCCCGCCCCCCCCACACACACACTCACTTCAAAGCTAAGGACTTTCTACCTGCTGCCAAGACCAGAAACACCCAATCATGAAAGGAGTGAGAGGTGATGCCCAAGTTCCTGGCAGATCTCCACTTGTTCCCAGAAAAGACACCAATACCCCTCCCCTTTATTAGCCTCTCCCTCTCCCTTGTTATTCCCATCTCTTATCCGTAATAACCTCTCAAACCCCTAGAGTGGAGAAGCTGATTTGAGAGCAAAACTCTCCCTTCTCTATTCTTTGGCCACTGAATAAAACCTTTCTTTGTCCCCAACACTCATCTCTTAGACGTTGGTCTCTCCAGGGATTGAACTTCCGGACCTGGGTTTGGTGACGATGGGACATCTTTGCAAGGAGAATGATTGCCAACTCAATGAAAAGATCTCACTTTCCAGAAGATGGGGTGAACAAAAGGGAAGGTAGCCTGCGACAGAGAGAAGCCCAGCAGAGAGCAGAGCCAGCGATGGGAGGTTTAGAAAGTATTTAGAGAAAGAGACTAGAACACGAAGAGGAAAATTAAGATACGGGAAAGACAGAGCATGAAGAACCCGGGGGACAGAGAGCTACGGCCCTCTTGCAGAAGGCGGAACACCTCCTCCTTGAAAGGGAGGGGAAAATTGATGAGCAGATCTTTCAGGGTCCAGGTAAGAAAAGAGTGTCCCCCTCCCAGATGGTTCCAAGAGAGCGTTTCAGGAAAAGGGCACCCAGAGAGCTGGTGTGAAGTCAGCCCCAAGGATGGTGATACACCAGGGATTCCTGGGAACCAGAGCCATTTCCACCTTTACAACGGGAAGGAGATGGAGTCACACTGGAGCCAGTGGAGTTCCACTGGAACTTTGGGGACACGATGCTGGAGTTTTAGAGGACTACAGTTGCTGACAGAGAGCAGGGAACAGGGAGAAATAGGCCGCCTCTGCCTTTGCCTCGCTCGGGTCTCCTGGGAAGCCAGAAGTGCAGGGTGGCTGGTGAAGGGTCCCTGTGGGGAGGCAGTCATCAGGCACAGAGCTGCCACAGAGAAGGGATTTGGGAAGGCAGGCGCAAGCCAGCACCCCCACCTCCGGTGGCTGCATTTGAAGATAAGTACGTCCAAAGCCATGGTAGGAACTCAAAGATTTTATGAATATGACACCTGATTTTCTCTGTGAATCAAAGGCCAGGTTTTACTTTAAAAGGTACAGGGTCCATTCATATATAGAATCGGAGTTAAGGATAAACGTAGAATCTTCTGAGGGGGGTGGAGCAGTGCCACTGGATGAGATAAAGGACGGGAGTGCTGCATGGCATCGAGGTCCAGCCATGATTCCGGGGTGCCCTGGCAGAGGTGGTCTTGTGGGCGTTTGTGCATCTGCCCAGCTGTGAGCTGGAAGACAGGGCGTGGTTACAGATAGCTTCCTCCAGGATAAAGGCGGGGGGTGTGGAGGACTCAGGCTAGCAGAAGTCAGGAATGGGTTAGGGACAGGAAGAACGCTAGAGGAGGACCTGGCCACTGAAGGAGCAGATTCAGGACCAGAGCTCTCAAAGCCTCGTCCTTAGGGATACATATCCAGAGAGGTGCACAGACAGAAGCAGACGATCCCTAACCATGTCTCCCAAGGCATAGGTGGGGAGAAGGAGCAACTGCACCGAAGGACTTGAGGTAAGGGTTCCCAGTTTTCTTAAAGCCAGAGGTGGACATCATCAGGGAGAAGCTGGGGATAGAAAGAAGGGAGCTCTCTCCCCACAGCAACATGGGAAGAGGTGGCATGAGCAGGCACTAGGGAAAGAGCAAATGAGAGCACACTTTGTTATAAGGAAAGAGATGGGAGCCATACCTTGAATGGATGTTGGAGGAAAAGGTCCTGTATTAGTCAACTCTGCATCACTATAATGAAATACCTGACATGGTCTACTTATGAAGAAAAGGAGCTTTATTTAGCACATGGTTTTGGATATTCAAAGGCATCCGCTCAGCTTTAGTGGGGATCCAGGGGTGAGTGGTAGCTGGCAGAGCACATGTGGGATCCAGCAAGCAACTACATCTCAACCCAGGAGCAGAGAGTTGTCCCACAATCCCTTCTGAGGACGGTACCCTCCCTGATCTAAGGACCTCCGCCAGGCCCACCTCTTGCAGGTACTGCCACCCTGGGGGGCAAGTTTTCCACACACAAACTTTGGGTAGACTCAAACCATATCCAAACTGTAGCAGGACCTGAGGTCGAGGTCGGGGTGCCAGATCTGCTCTCTGCAGGGACCTTTGGGGACCCTGTGGTCATTCCCCACATAGGGAGTAGGTGGGCAGAACTGGTGTTGGAATATGTGGTGAACACTCTGGGGCAGGTCACCCAACTGTCCTCAGAGGCAGGCCAGCTCCAAAGGAGGGTCAGAGAAAGTGGCTCCCCTCCACAGTGCTGTTTCTTGATCGCTCAAGTTCCATGTGCTGCAGCTCCCGTTTCCCACGCCCACTGGGAAACAGCAAAGGAGGGCCACAGTTTCTCAGAGTCTGCTCACTGAGGCCAGAAGAGGCTAAGTGACTTCCCAGCATGACACAGCTCACAGGTGGCAGATCAGGAATTCCCAACAAAGCCAGCCTGACTTTAGCACCCCCACAAGGACATTCCTGGAGGGGGGAGGGGGATGGATGGAGGGGTGGAGAGTGTCCTTCTCAGCTCTGCCACTGCTGTTTCTATCTCCAGGGAGGGAGAATAAAACCACAGCCTATCACTGTTGCCATGGCGACCAGGCAAAGCACGAGAGCGCACGGATTCCACATGATATGTTTTATTATTGGTAGGGGGAGAGGGACAGGTCACTGCCAACTTTACCCTCCAAAAGAGGTGAAAGTAAATGACAGGGAAACTCTGTCAACATGTTGGCCTAGTTAGGGGAGATGAGAAGGGAGAGGAGGGCTTTCGTACACTTTGGAAACAAGAGGTGCTGTAAAGCACACAATACTCGGAAAAGAACTCTTGTTTCAAATAGAAGAATCCCAGGGAGCGATCCCTCAGAAAAAGGTAAGAGAATTACAAGGATTTGAACTCCACAGTTTATCTGTGAAGCTACTGTGGGCTTAGAAACAGTTCTTGACTCGAATATGTAAGAGCGTCACTTCATTTACAAAATTATAGATTATAGCTTTTCCTGAAGAATTGATTCATTTAAAACATTTTTAATGAAGTCTTGTATTCCCTTTAGAATCTTTTGACTCTAGCTTTACGTAGAAACAATTTCATGTTTCTCATCTTTTCTCTAATAGAGACTTCTCATATTACGATACAATCTCCATAGATATGTTCTATGGCTGGATGATATTCAGTGGAGTTGAGACGTTAGCATTCCCTAACACCTCCTATCAATGGACACTTCAGTTGATTAGAAGATGTCAGTATCATAAACATCGCCATAAGAGCCTTTGCACACATGGCTTTCTTTGTATCCATTGAATTATTTCTCAATATAGTCCCAAGGGAAGGAAAATGTCTGTATCTCTTGATTGAGATTGCCATGTTAGTCAGTTTTCCATCACTGCACCAAAATGCCTGAGATAACTAGCTTATAAAGAGAAAAGGGTTATTTGGGCACATGGTTCTGGAGGTTCTAGTTGAAGATCAGGTAAACCCATTGCCTTGGGCCTCTGGTGAACCTGCTAGATGTCAATGATGGGGAATGTGTAGAGTTAGAACCCTTTTCCTTTTGCTTTCATAGCCAGAAAGCAAAAGGAAAAGGGGAAGGGGCTGTCTGACAATCCCCTTTGAGGGCACACACGGCTCCTCCGTGAGGCTCCATTTCTTAAAGTTTCCAGCACTCCTAAGAGCAACCCCCGGGGATCAAGCCTTTGACACACAGGCTCTAGGGGACTTTCCAGATCCAGATCACAGCAGCTGTGTTTTATCAGTTTTCACTACCAACGAGCCTAGTAATTTTCTGCCACCTCAGCAACTTTGGTTCTTGTTACTTTTACTGTTTTCGTAATTGTCGGTGTGCCTCGTGTTGAGTAGTTGTAAGATGGCTATTGAAGGATCTGTGGCATTGGATGGGAGGAGGCAGTGACGGACTTCCGCCTGCATCCTGACTGGTAGGTTCCAAAGCCACAGTGGGAAGACCTGTCAGAGCTCAGGGGCCGAGGCCGCTGTGGACGTGAACCCTGCAGACCTTCGCCTCCACCTTGCCATCAGAGAGGGCCCCAGGTTGAGCCTCAGACTCAGGGCTCTGGGTTCCTGGTAATGTTTAGTTACTTTTAACTAAATTATTTTTGCCTGTTCCATGTAGATTTTCCCTATTATTGTCAAATGTTTATCATTTTAATATTTTTATGATAAATATTTTAGCATACATATAAAATTATGCACAATATATAACACTATATATAAGTATTTGTTGTTATATAAGTATTTATGTATTCTATATTATGCATTAGTATTTACACATAATTATACTAATATATGTATTTTATTTATGTTGGCACAATATTTATGTGTATTAATTATATGAATTATTTCTTATCTATATAGATAATGTGTTTTGATTTATATATAATTATATACACTGATATATGTAAAAACTCTTTATTGGTATAATATTTATATATTATAAATACATACTATTTTCTATTATAAATATTTCTTTCATATATTATGATTTGTACATAATTATAGATACTAGTATACATATATAGCCTATATTTGTACAGTATTTACATATGTTAATTATACCTATTCTTTTTCTTTCATGTGGATGTAAATTAAACATAATTTTAAATACTAATATATGTATAAAACCTATATTGATATAATATTTATACATTACATATACTATTTCCTATTCATATTATGAAATACATATAATTATATATACTAACCTACTTACACTACCTATGTAGGTATAATATTGATATTATTAATTACACATATTATTTCACTTTCATATGGATGCAGTATGTTACGACTTATTCATAATCATGGTCTAATGGTATCAGACCTAGGTTGGTATGATATTCATGTACAGTATCTACTATTTCTTTTTCATAAGGAGAGTCAGTAACAGGTGCACAGGGGCATCCATCAGTCATTGGACACGGACACACAGAAAGACCTTCTCTGTGTCAGGGGAGTGTAGACCGCCCGACTCTGCCAAGCCTTGTCCGTGACAAGCCACCAGCAGTCATTCCGTGTTCTCTGATCCTCCAACCTGAGTGAGCTTCTGAGTCCCCTGGTGGGCTTATCACACACAGGTGACAGGCCGCACCTCGGAGTCTATGACCCTGTTGACCTCCACATAGACAAGACCTGCTGACCTCTCAGCCACGGGGCAAGCCTGCAATCCCAAACTGAAAACTAAAGTCCTGGGTGTACCCAAGCCCAGGGCAAAATACACTGCCTGTCCAGGGTCTGGTGACACTGCCCATGCAATGTCTTCCTGGAGCTCAGAAGAACATTCTCCTGTAAATCCGTCTTCAGCAGAATTCCCAGCCTGGCCGCCCGTCGGAACCACCCAGAGAGCTTCCTAATCAAGAAAGCCAGGACTTAAACCAAGAAGCCCTTAAAACAATAACAATCACAAAAATACATGCCAGATCCTCCTTTAGCTACTTTAAGCACATCCTAATGGTGCCAGTTTTATCATCATCTCTGTTTTATAGATGGGGAAACTGAGGCAGGAAGAGATTAAGTAAGTTGGTCGAGTTCACAGGCTTGCTGGAGGCAGACGTAGTCACAGCTTTGATCACTGTGACTTCAAGAGGAGCCAGTGACCTCCACAGCCTTGAGTTAGCAATGCCCAGTACCTGGGTGGAGTGTGTGAAGAGGAGGAGATGTGATAAAGAGGCTTGCTGGGAAGTCTGCTTAAAAAGTAGTCTGACTGGGCTCGGGTTGCAGTTCAATGGTAGAGGACTTGCCTAGCGAGTACCAGGCCCAGGGTTCTAGCCCCAGCACTCAAAAAAAAAAAAAAAAAAAAAAAACAACTTGACTCCCAGCCCCTTTCCACTCTACACATCCAAGCTGTCTTGTTTACCTCACCAGGAGACAGACACTTATGCTCTAGAGAGGGTAGATGGGAGATCTGTACTGGGAGATACCAGGTGCAGATAAGATGGAGGCACCACAAGAAAATGAGGATTAGCCAAGATATTTACTATGAGCACATGATAAAGCTGGCTCCTTCCCACACTGGCTCCCAGAACAATGTGGCAGGGCCTGCTCCTTCCAAACTGGACAGGGAACTGACCAGGCCTGACAGAGAGGCATATGATGAGGCCTATTATTATTGACAAATACCCGCCATGCACTCCCCCAGGTAGTGCCCCCAGCAGGAGCAACATGAACCTAGAGACCTAAACAAGGAGGAAAATAGCAACTCGAAGCCAAGCCCGGTAGCGTGTGCCTATAATCCCACTCAGGAGGCTGAGGTGGAAGACCCACTTGAGCCCAGGGGGGTGGGGCCAGTGTGGGCAACTCAGTAAGACCCTTTGCAAAAGGAAAAAAAAAAATTAATTTCATGCAAGGGTTGAAAAGTCAAGTTGAGAAAATAGAAAGTAAAGCAAAAGTGCAAATTGGTAGAAAACAACCAAAATCCCAATCAGAAGTTCCATCATCCAAATTATAAGAGTTACACAAGAAAAAAGAAGAAAAGAGAAAAGGGAGAGGGAAAGTCATCAGGGAAATAATCAAAATGTCCCAGAAGAGAAGTGCCCACGCACAACACTGCAGGTGCTCCCCAGGGGCAGGAGAAGGTGCTTGAGGACCCGGGGACAAAGAGACTGTGTGATGCGGGCAGGCCTTAGCAGTAGGGACACGCACTGAGAAGCAGCTCACTGATAAATAAGCCAGAATCAGGGATCCTGGGAATCTTAGCAAGCCAGACTCTCCAGTCCCAAGGGAGGTGATTTCTGACCAGAGTCACTGAAGGGCAAAGAAGAACAAAGACCATTTTAAACACTCAAATCTCAGAAAAGTACACATCCCTTTTCAGGCAGAAGCTATATGATGTACACCTAACAGAGGAGGCATGGGATCCAGGAAATGCATCCAAGCCAAGAAGACGGAGAGGGGATGTTCAGGGTGAGGATGAACGAGACCCCCAGATCATCCAGGCCACCGCAAGAGCAGGCAGATGCACCAGGGGTGTGTGCTCCAAGTCCACCGTCTAGAGTGAGAGTCAATTTAGACTACTGGCAGGGGCTTGGGGGTCTAATCATGATAGGTACAAAGATGTACCTATGATCAAATAAAAAAGACAAATTTTAAGCTCCAAGGAATACAAAGACATGGGCAGAAAAGACAAAAAAATTTAAAAATCTTAGGATGCCATGTGACTAAGTTCTAAGTAACATATGCATAATCAGAAAATTGTAAACACTGAGTGTATCTGAGGATCCTGCATCCACAGATTCAACCAACATTGGAGTGAAATTATTATTTTTGTATTCTAGAAGGTCACCAAAAACAAAACTTGAATTGGCTCTGCACCAAGTACGACCTTGAATCCTCAAGTGAAGAGATGTGTGAATGTTGCACTAGATATCATCAGTCATCTAGAGGTGACTTACAGTATATGGAAGATATGTGTGCATTATATGGAAATGCTACACTATTTTGTAGAAGGTCCTTGAACATCTGCAGATTTTGGTGTCTGTAGGGGTCCTGAAACTGATCCCCCTCAGATGAACAGAGATGACTATAAATGTGCAGGGAGAATGGGAAGTTGGGAAGTGCATCTGTGTCGTGTGAGAATATATTGAAAATTTCAAGGAATCAACAGATTCCAAAGAGTAATTGAAACTCATGTTGCTGGTACATGAGATTTAGGAAGAGAGGGTCAGGGGCTGCCATTTCTCCTGACATGCTCTATAGAACTGACCCATCCTCAGTTTGCACACATAATGTTAGCCCACAGGTTTGTAGATCACGTGCTATAAGAGAAATCCCACAGGAACAAATGTCTTTCTTAAGGCTCTGATTTTAACAGTTCCATATCTTGTGATCCTGCCAGTAGGAACCGGCTGCAAAACATATTTCTAGATATCTAAGTAAGTGAACTGTTGGATAAAATTTCTTATGATTGTCTGTCTGTGTGGTGAGAGTCTGCCAACACTGATGGCTGGTTCTGTTGCAGTTGATGCTGGTGGTTCTGTGGGCTGCTTGGGCCACACCTGTAGGCAGTGTTGAAGGCCTTCCATCATCAGAGCAGGGAGGACGTCCGTCTTACCAAGACCAGGGCAAGGGGGCACACAGCGCACTCAGTGAAAACCTAACCCTATGGGAATGCAAAATGGTACAGCCACTTTGGAAAACAGTTTGGTAGCTTCTTAAACTGAGGGCTTGGAATGTGATCAGTGGTAGAGCGCTTGCCTAGCATGTGTGAAACCCTGGGCTTGATTCCCAACATGGCAAAAAAAAAAAAAAAAGTTAAACACAGATTTATTCATCCACCCAACAATTCTACTCCTGGGACTCTACCCACAATATATGAAAAAATGTCATCTACAGAAGACCTGTGCCCAAACATTCATAGTATCATTATTCATAATAGCCTCAAAGTGGGCAAAGTGGGGTCCACTCAAGTACCCATCAATTGCTAAATAGAATACTACTTGGTAGTAAAAGGAGCAAGCTACTGTTATACGCTACAACATAGATGGACCTCAAAAAACATTATGCTCAGAGAAAGGAAGCCAGACACAACAGCCGACCAGCATGATTCCATCTGTGTCAAGTATTCCCATGAGGCAAATCTACAGCGACAGAAGAGAGATCACTGGATGCCTGGGGCTGGGGCCTGGGGGTCAAAAATGGCACAAAGGGACTTTTGGGTGGAAACATTTAACGTTCAGATTGTGGGGATGGTGGTCCCCTGGAAATATCCTAAAAATTATTGAATTGCTCTTTGATGTCAATCAAGCCTAGAAACAAAATCTGTTTTGTTTTGTTTTGTTTTTTGTAAGTGCCAGAAAATCTAATTTTTAATAAAAAATAGAAAGACATCACTTTGTATAAAAGCTTAGGCATTCTGATGCTCCCAGTGCTATTGTGGGTGAGCCCTTGAACCCATTTGTTCCTCACATGAGATGTAGCGTCAGCACAGCTGTCCTGCACCTCGCTCACAGAACAGCTAAGTGGGTGGGATGGATTTAGACGGGGCAGGAGAAGACCTGGCAAAATAAAGAATCTGCAATTTTAGCAAATGAGAGAAAATTATTGTCCCTTTTAAAACCAGAGTATACTATACTTTGAGGTCTCTCTGAAGAAGCAATGCCCATGACATTCGATTTTGCAGTAAAAAAATCTTTTGGGGGGCACCTCTCCACCTTAGTCAGGGGTGAGTGGGGTAATGACTCCCATCTGATGATATTCTCAAAGGTGCAGAGTGGAGAGAAATAATTCACACCATAATCAATGAAAACTGGTGCCCAATGTTAGTCGTCTCCGATCTATTGAAAGTCGTTTTTTTTAAATATGTTTTTAAAAGTTGAATGATTTTTGTGCGACCTTCTCGGAACTGCAAATTTCCCTGGTTCGGTTTGGCTTTCCTGGAAAATTTTATCAAGTCATCAAAGAATAATAATGGGTTTGAAGAGTCAGGATGGGCTTAGGGGGAGGATGGCTGCCCACGGCTTCACCTGAGATGGGTCTTTTGAGCGATCTTTTGAGCACACAGGGCATCGGAGGGCTGATAATAATCTTTAGGTAAATAATATAAGAATGCCAGAGTGATATATAATAATCTGCAATATTATAAGTGAATAATGTAAAATAATCTGTAATATTCTACATGAAATACTCTACATGAACATTTTCCTACGTTGAGCCTAGGCCTGACATTTGATAATATTTAGTTGTGATGGCAGGTTAGTTTTGCCGGGTGGTTAGTTCCCTCCCTGAGTCAGACGTTTACAACAGGGGTGTGACGCAGGGGGAAACAACCCTTAACTTACCTGCCAGTAAGTTAATGTCAGGCATAACTTACTGCCTGGTATTACCACCTATAATGGTACAGTTAACTTTTGGAAGGACTAAACATGCAGATCCCCGTGCCTGGTTTGGCATTACCAGGATAGACCAGGTTATGCTGTGATAACAAAAGACCCCCAACACCTCTGTGGCTTACTGACTGCCCTCTCCACACCTTCGCCCTGGGTCAGATAAGGCTCTGTTCTCTACCCTCAGGGACTCAGCAAACAGAGCAGCCTCCGTGTGGGACCCTGCATACGACTGCATTCAGGAGCAAGGACCCTCCGTTTTCCACCAGGAAATGACACAAATCAATCACCACGTTGCTCATACTGTACCAGCCAGGGCAAGTGACGAGGCCACGCTGAGCTCAGCAGGGGGGAGCTGCACTAGCCTCCCAGCCTCTCAGCTCGGCCCATCATGTGTCACAGGCTCGTTCGCATCTCAGGAAAGACCAACCAGTGAATGCTCAGGTGACGGAATGAAGGAAGGAAGGCTGAACACTAAAGCCGTGCCGTCGGGGATTGAGCATGGAGAGGCCCAGAGCCCTTGCCATGAAGGAGTGGCACCAACCATGATCCAGAGCCCCAGGGCCTGCCCCCCTGATCCCGTGACCTAGTGAGAAGGTAAATGTGGAGCAGGTAATCATGAGAGCACTGTGAAATGAGAAGGGCAGGGCTTCTACCGCCATTTACACGGGCACTTAAAATATAGACATGCAAAAAAGAAAATAACCACTGCCAACATTCAGTGCACTCTTTCATCCTCTGTCTATATTTTGCACATAAATAAAATCACCTTGCTTTCACTTAATGATAACATGAACATCTGTCCTTAACCAACAGATATTCTTCTAAGAAAACAGGGTTCATAATCTGGGGTCCATGTAATTCAATGGGGGGAAAAAAACGAATCCTCATAATTTGGATTTACTGCAGGCAGCAGCCACAGTCGTTGATGATCGGTACATTTTTTTAAATCCTTTATGTTTCTCACTATCTCAAATTACAATGATAACTACCACCACTCTATCTGGATATTTTATGAAACCATAAATAAATACCTATAGTTGTATGTGACTTGTATTTTTAAAATATAATTGGTTGCCTTTGTAACTTCTTATAACTTTTATTTTATACATCCAAAAACATTATTATGTATAAATATATGCTGGATTTTTTTTTTTTTCATGCCAGGCAAACACTCCACCCTGAGCTACATCCCCAGCCCAAGAGACACACTTTAGACAGGCATGGGTTGAAAGCGAAAGGAATAAAAAGTCATTCCATCCAAATAGTGACCTGAAAAAATCGAAATAAAAAGGATTATGAGAAAATACTATGTATAATCACACATTAACAAATTGAATCAACTAAATGGAAATGATAAATTCCTAGAAACCTATGAACTACCTACCCTGGATCACAAAGCAATAGAAAATCTGCACAGACCTAGAACTAGTAAGGAGATTGAATCAATAATCAAAACCTGCCAATGAAGGAAAGCTGAGGACCAGGTGGCTTCACTAGTGAGTTCTAAAAAAGAAAATCTAAAGAATTAGCACGAATCCTCCTAAACTGTTCCCCCAAAAAAATTAAAGAGAAGGGAATACTTAAAGCCAAAGAAAAAGGGAACCACAGGTAAATATCCCTGAGGAATATTGATGCAAAATTCCTCAACAAAATACTAGCAAACAGTTGGGCGTGGTGCTGCACACCTGTAATCCTAGCAACTCAGGAGGCTGAGGCAGGAAGATCACAGGTTCAAAGCCAGCCTCGGCAACTTAGTGAGGCCCCAAGTAACTTAGCAAGATACAGTCTCGAAATAAAAAAAATAAAAGGGCTGGAGATGTGGCTCAATGGTTAAGTGCCCCTGAGTTAATCCTTGGTCCAAAAAAAAAAAAAAAAAATACTAGCAAACAGAATTCAACAGCTCATTAAAGAATAATACACCATGCCCAAGTGTGATTTATTCCTGGAACACAGAGATAGCTCAGCATATAAAAGTAAGTAATGTGATATGATACCATATAAGCATAATGTAAAAAAAAATAACCCCACATAGTCATCTCAATGGATGTAGAAGAAGCATTTCACAAAATTCAACACCCTTTGTGATTTAAAAAGACACTCAACAAACTAGGAATCGAAAATAAATTATCTTAACATAATAAAGACCACATATGGAAAGCCACAACTAACATCATTTTCAATGATGAAAAACTGAAAGCTTTGTTTTTAAGGTGAGAATCAAGACAAGAAGGTCCACTGTTTACCACTTCTATTCCATATAGCACTAGAAGTCCTTTATAGAGTAATTAGACAAGAAAAGGAAATGAAAGGTATCCAACTAAGAAATGACTAATACAATGAACTCTGCAAATGACACGATCTTATATGTAGAAAACCTTAAAGATCACACACGCAAATGTGTGAGCATGTTAGAACTAAGAAACAAATTCAGCAATGTTTCAGGTTACAAATCCACCCACAAAATCTATTATAACCAGGACCGGTGGCACACACCTCTAATTCCAGCCACTCAGGAGGATGGGGCACTTCATGGCTAGAGCAGGATTCAACTTTGAGGCCAACCTCAGGAATTTAGCAAGATACTATCTCAAAAAATAAAAAAGGACTGGGGATGTAGCTCAGTGGTAAAGCACCTCTGAGTTCAGTCCACAGTATCTGGCCCTGCCCCGCCCCCAAAAAAATCAGTAAAGGTCCAACTTCTTTCTTATAAGGATCTGGCTTTCCCAACACCATTTGTTGAAAACACTTTTTTTTTTCTCCTGTAATTCTTGCTTTCTTCTTTTTTTAATATTTATTTTTTAGTTGCAGATGGACACAATTTTATTTTATTTTTTAATTTTTATGTGATGCTGAGGATCGAACCCAAGGCCTCACATGTGCTAGGCAAGCATTCTACTGCTGAGCCACAACTCCAGCCCGATTCTTGCTTTCTTTAAAGATAAGTTGCCTCTTCATCTTGGGTCCACAGAACATAGAAGGGAGCTCTGGAAGGTTTATATTATAGGTTAAGTCCATTGGAAGAGACTACCATTTCTGTTCTACTTCCAAATACTGCTACCTTTTTGAGATTGGTTGGTTTGTTCACAGTGCTGAGGAGGAAACCTAAGGCCTCAGGCACACCTAACAAGTGCTCTAACTGAGCTTGCCCACAGCCTGAAATATTACTATCTTCATGGACCACTTACTGACTTAGTGTTCATAGGCTTGAGACCACTTGACTACTGGGGACTCCTTGTGGAAATCATCAGTTTTATCAACATTTATGAAGTGTATCCTGGCTACCTAGTAGTGTTATGAGCATAGGGATACAGCAGTAGTCAAAGCAATGTCCTTGCCCTTAGGGATTTTTTATTGTGATAGACATGGGGTTGGAGAAGCCAGGGTAGATTCTGAGAACAAGAGTTAGGGTGTCCAAGATACATTCACTATAGTAAGTAAATACCGTCTATAATAAACCATATGCCACTTGTGTAAGTGCCAAGGACCTTTAATAGTCATATTATGAACTGCCTATTTTTCTTTTTGGAGCATTACGGATTGAACCCAGGGTCTTGTGTACACTAAGCAAGCCCTCTACCACTAAGCTACATTCCCAGACCTTAGGATGAATTACTTTTAAAAAGAGGATTTATTTGATAAATAAATTTGTACAGATTAAATTTCAAGTATAATTTACATAAATATTACTTCTCAATGAAGATAACTTTTATAAGGTAGAATCAAATGCATTTAATAAAAATAGAAGCTTTTTGGCACCATCATAAATATCTGGGATAATCAACGTAGAAGAAAGTTGTTGTTTCGTTTTGTTTTGTTTTTACAGTTTTGGAGGTTTCTGTCCATGATTGATGGGTCCTGTTGATTTGGGTGCATGGTGGCACTTCATGGCTGGAGCAGGTGGCAGAACACAACTGCTGTCTTTGTGGTCAGGATGTGAAAAAGTGCAAGAGACCAGAGTCTCATGATCTCCTTGATCTGAAGACCTCTCACTAGGCCCACCTCTTAAAGGTTCTACCACCTCCCAGTAGTGCCACTCTGAGGATCAGGCCCCTGATAGATGCAGAACATTCTAGACCAAAACCATAGGAATTGAGCACCACAAAAAAAAAATAAATTAGGGAGATATTAAACTTGGCTGTAAAAAACCCCCATAAGATCAGAGCATTTCCAGATAGACTGGGTGGTTAGTGGGGAATGGAAAGCAAAGAGGGGTAGGAGGGCATACCTGCTTGTAGGAGGCACTTGATGATCAACCTTTTAGGTGATGGGCAGAGAGGCAGGGAGGCTTCAAAGTGGGGTGGGCAGTGTGCAGGTGTTCATCTGAGACATCCTTGAAGGGTTTCCAGGAAGGCTCCACAGGTAACCTCAGAGAAGACGTACGTTTTCCTGGTAAAGTAGTGCTCTTGTGTACATCTGGAGAGATGGTGGCACATCAGCTGGTGTTGAATCTCAGTTTCAGCATGAGGGGCCAAAATGATGAGCTTCACATTCAGACCTGGATGGAAATTTTTCTTAGGAAAGGCATTTAATTATCCCAAGTCTTTGTTTCATCATCTATGAATTCAAGAATAGAATCAATCTCTTAAAGTTATAAGAAGGCATCTCTTTTTTCTTTAAAACTTCCAATCATTTGTTTTGTTCTCAGATAGGGAATTGGACAAAACTTGGCCATCTCTATTTCCCACCATGCCAGCTGAGGCAGAATGATAGGTGCACTCATTTGGTGTACTCAACAGCATCATGGTGCTGGTTGTTGGCTAGTAGCTCAGTTGGAACTTGTCTAGGGCTTTGGTTCCTCTTCATGTGGGCCTCCACACTGCTGCTTGAGCTTCCATACATCATGGTCTCCAAGAGCAAGTGTCTCAAGCAAAGTCAAGTCTGTCTATCTATCTATCTATCTATCTATCTATCTATCTATCTATCTCTATCAAATATCTATCTACCTCTCTGATTCCCCCTCATTCCACCTCCTTTTCTCTTACTCCCCCTGGCTTGACCATATAACCAATACAATTCTCTGAGTTCCTAGTCATTTAGCTTTTATGAACACATTCCTCCCCCTTCTGATATCCAACCTGGCATTAGTCTGTTCTCAGCTTCCTGCTCTGGCTGACATCTTTCTTGACTCCCTCAGTCTTGATTTCTGGTATTTATCTTTGGCTTGTCTCCAGTGTCAGCTTTCACATATTGGGTAGTAGTTTGATTTCCTCCTTCACCCATGATTCTTTGGAACTGATCTAGTTTACTTTCTGGTTTTACTCCACACACTCTTCTTTCCAGCAAGTAGTTTCTGCTGGGTATTTGCTTTCATTTTGCAGCACTTATGTGGGGCAGGAGCTTGCAAACAACAACAACAAAACAGTTGGGTAGTTGTAAGTAACAGTACCAGAAGGATCAAGGATTCGGGTGCACTTGTCAATATGTTGGGCAAGACATTTACACTTTTAGCCTTGATTTTTTTTTTCATTTTAAAATGGGTCCCAGGTGTACTTGGACAGGAGGGATGACTTCTAATGTTCTATAACACCGTAAAATAACTATGGTTCACAACACTTAATTGTATGTTTTGAGCAGAGAGGATTTTGAATGTTCCCAACACAAAAGATGATCAACCTTTGAGGTGATGGGCGTGCCAGCTGGCCTGATCATCAGACCAGGGTATGCATTACATACATGTATTGAAATACCATACAGTACCCCCCACAAATATGTAGAATTATATGCCAATTGAAAATTTAAAAACAAGCAAAACTCCCCAATACTAACAATTATAACAAAAAAAAATGAAGAATACAATCCACTTGATGTGCTGTTATGAGGGCTGAAGGAGATAGTTCATGCTATGAGCCTAGTTGGAGGTCAGTGAGTATTCATTTCCTCCTCGTTTGCCCTCTCCTCCTGGCACATGGAAGAGCCAAGTGCTGCCTCCTAAGCAGGTTGTTCTTGTCAATGCTGTCTGCATCGAGGGGACTTGCTGGGGTGAAAGTGGTGGAGGTGGCAAAGGTGTGGTCAAGGCTAAGCACAGGGATGCTGGGGTGCCACTCAGCAGAGCCCATAGGGTGTGGGTGTGGGTCTGATAGCCATCTAGGACTCCAAGTCAAGGTTGCAGACCTGGAAGTGGATGTGGCCATGACAGCACTAAGGCTGGACCCCTGCAAAGCAGGATGTGAGCAGAGCCCCTGCATCCTGGCTGATGAGGAGCTGAGTTGCTTCAAGCATCACTGGGAGCCCTGCAGCAGCGTCAGGGTGCATAGATAAGAGGGTTCAGCTGGTTCCTCCTTAAGATCAATTGGGGCATCAAGTTTGTTGTTGTAGGTTGTGAGGGACTCGGAGGGGAGAGGAAGTTCTCAGTCCTCCAGTTGGTGACCTTGGTAAAAGAGCTAGCGGGGATATGATTTGTAAGATTAAGAGAAACAAAGTCAGGGACAGCTCTTGGTCCAGGCTCCATTCTTCTTTAAAAGCTTCTACAAATGTTTGTCTTGTACGTCTCACTGTAAGACTCAGGCAATAAAGGCAAGCAAAAATAGAAAATCAACATTACCTGTATTTAAATGCGGATTCATATGCAGACAGTGAAACTCCACAGCATGTTCGACCACAAGATTGGGATCCTGATTAGAATAAATTTTACTCCATGTATGTATAACTTGTCACAATGCACTCTAGGGTCATGTGTATCCAAAAAGAACAAATTTAAAAAGATATAAAATTTAAAAGATGGTTCACAGCTTTCCTTCCTTTCATCTGCACATATGCCTACATAGGATTTCAGTATATGAATTTACTTAATTATTCATAATTAATTAATTTTTAAAATTTACTTTTTGTGTACCATTTGTTTAACCGACTCTCCATTTTGAACATCACATTTCCAGGTTTTAAACATTCCAAAATATGACTCTTAATTATTCTTGGGTCTGAATCTTAAGGCACATCCCTGGTCATTTTCTTAGAATAAGTTCACAGAATTAGAATAGCTCTGAAGGCATTTGACATCAAGTGACAAAACACCATCCGCATGTTTGGACTAATTTATATTCCCTTCAGCAAAGTGTGAAGCTGTCAGTTTCTTGATGCTCAGACCACCAGTTAATTTTATTAAGAGTTTTTCTCCCCAAATTTTGAGTGAAAAATAGCATGGATTTGTTATGGATGAATTGTGCTTTACCAGAATTCATATGTCAAAGCTGAACCCTGGATGTGACTATAGGTGGAAATGGGACCCTTGAGGAGGAAATAAAAATTAAATGAGGCCGTGAGGCCAGAGCCCTGATCGGAGAGGGCTTGTGAGAAGAGGAAGAGAAACCAGAGTGCTCTGTCCCTCTTCTTATTTCTGTCTCTGACTCTATCTCTCCATGCCTGGGGAAAGGCCATGTGAGAAGGTGGCTGACTGCAGGCCAGGAGGCAGGCCCTCAGTGGAACCCACCCATGCTGGCAATTCGATCTTGGATTTCCAACCTCAGAACTATGAGAAACAAGTACTGTTGTTTGAGCCATCCACTTGTGTTGCGGTATTTTTGTTATGACAGCTTGGGCTGACTAATACACACTTTGTTTTACTTGCATCCCTTTGTATGTTCATTATGTTCTGGATACAGGTCATATTTACTTATGATCACCTCATTGTAATAAAGGCCTAAGTTCAATGCTTCTGGGAAGCAATGGAAACTTTTACGAGGTGGGGTGCAGTGGGAGGTTTTGGGGGCATACTGTTGCAGGAGGTTCTGAGACACCAGCCCCCTCCTCTTCCTTTCTTTTTTATGCTACCTGGGATCTGGCAGTCTTTCTCTGCCACGTGCTCCCACCATGATGGGCTGTCTTGCAACTAGCCCCAAAGCATCAGGACCAATCAGTCATGATCTAAAACCTCCAAAACTGTGAGCTGATGATCTCAGTTCACTCTTCCTCCTGTTCTTCATCATAAATGATGCTGCCTGCCATCTGTCTCAGCATGTTTAGGAGCATGAAAAAGAGCAAGTTCTAGAGGTATCTGGCCAGTACCTGGCCCTGAAGTTTCCCTCTAGAACTGCTTCTCAACCTGCAGAGAATAACACACAAGAGTCCTCTCTGAATGCTGCAACCACCACACAAGTCCAAGTGCTTATGGTGAACTTAGACTGACCCGATGGGGAGAGAAAAACTCGGGTTTAGGGTTTTCAAGTGGATATTTATTTAAACTGCATTTTCGTTAAGCAGAGAGTGAGTTCACAATCATCGAGTGAATGATTTCAATTTAGAAAACTCATTAAAACTGTGTTGACAGTAATGCAATTCAGGCGTGAATCCAGCCTGCTGCATCTGCAGGTGACCAGTGTTCCTGCAGGCAGAAGCCACACAGAGGCCTGGCCCTGTGCCACTGTCCTCATTGGACACCCTGCTGACAGCAATTGAAAAATGCCCTCCCTCCCTGCTGGACTGCTCCATGGGGTGGTCGTGACATTGGAGCTGGAGTCACCTGCCTGCAGAGCCATGCCGGGAACCTCAGGCCACGCACTGGCCTGTGGCCAGGCAATTCTCTCCTCTCTCTGGGGCCTGCTGCTCTCATCTGTAAATAACTTGGCCTAGGAAGGGGAGAGAACGAAAGAGGACTCAGGACCTGGCCTTGTGCTCTCCCTGGCTCTGGGCTCATCCTCCTGAGACTGTCTCTGATGACACTTTGATAACACTATGTCTAGAAATCACATTTTTTCCCCTTGAGATTTAAGACTCAACACATACATGCACATGTGTACTTGGGTGCTCACAGACAAGCACACACACACATACACACACTCACAGGTGTGTACACACATCCACTCACCCACATACATGCTCACACAAGAACAGCAACATCAGACCTGAGACCCAGATTCTGATTTAACTGATTGGAGTTGGGTCCTGGGGAATATTTTTTTTTGTAATGGAGCATGCACACAGATAAACCCCTCAACACCATGAGTGTCACAGCAGACACCCCATCAAATGCAGCATGGTTTTGCATTATTCACAGATGTTTCTCACGATGGATTGGTCGGAGAAACCTAAGAATGACACAAGTCTGGCTTTGGTGGTAGCTGCCTCCCAGGAACCCACTTGGTTGTGTGCATGTTGGATTAAATTCCTACTGTCTGGATTTACTGCTGCTTACAACATAGAACACAGCCAGGCCTATACCATCCCTGGGTCCCCACTTTCCTACTGTCCCCAAGGCTTTCTCCAATGGGCTCACCAATGGGGAGCACTGGAGAATGGGAGACAGGTGAGGGGATCAGGATACCATAACCTGGCTGGGTCCCTCTGCTGCTGGCCACTTCTCTCTTTTTAAGGGCAGTCCTTTTTATAAGACCCCTCTTCTTGGGCCCAGAGGGGTTCAAAGCTGCACTGTGATGACCCCAGGATGTTTTGCACCAGTCCCTGTGGTTTCCCTAGGCCATATTTTTTGCACACTCTCTTTATTAGACCCTCCTCCAATCACCTTCACGGAAGACTTCTCATCCACTTTATGCTGGGATTCTGACCCATAAGATTGACTGAAGTGAATGACGCAGTTGTCCTTGTCCCTGAGACCCACTGTGGACTGCATGTCCCAGAGGAATCTGCATGCAAGCTGGACAACCCTGCTCATGGTGCCAGTGGTAGGATGAGGCAGTGTTTTGATCTTGTGCAGGAAAGATAATCAACATAGAGAAGGTGCTTATTTTGAAACGCATGGGGAATAATTTTTTAAATGTGGTACCCAAAAGGGAAAGCCAGAGGAGAAAAGCTCAGAACCATTGTATGAATGAACACACACACACACACACGTGAACACACACACGTAACAGCGCTACAACACAGCAACACATCTAAGCCTAAGACACACTCCTTCAGGAGGTGTGTGCAGTAGGCAATAGAGAAAGAAACAGACAGGCAGGCAGCTCTGAGCAGGACAGCAACACAGAACAAGAGAAGCTTCTTCAAACAGATGCTGATCAGACCCTACACATTAAAGAGTATGACAAATTCAATGCACTTTGCTTAGAGGTTCAAAACATGCATTTTATGAAGATATGCTAGGTGCTGTTTTGTGGTAGTCTGTCAATCACAGAATGCCTGTATGATGTTCTTACAGAATACCTCTTCCGATATTTTCATTGTCTTTGTGTTTTTGCAAGAGGCTCAATTTTGCCCAAAGAACCTGGAACTGATTCCTTCCACTCTGTGTCATGGCAAAACATGTGTCACCATGGTTTCCTAAAACAAAATTTCAATTAGCAGATGGAGCTACAGAGAGGAAAGTGTCTTATTGGTGCAGAAATTTGGAACAGGATTAAAGCTAAAATAAACACATTTCAAAAAGTCCTACCATTTAGAATTACAATGAATAGCTGCCAACAGCATGGTGGTATATTAGTTATTGTGTTAAACATTCTTAATTGATATGTATCTTATAAAAATTAGCAAAGTCAGTACTGAAGTTTAGCTTACAATATGTTTTATGTTAGTCAATAATATTTTTAAACTTAAGAGAATGTTGGATGGAGGTAGATAAAATGCAGGAATTTATTTAGAATTCACTGTGGATGATTATAAACCATTGGAACATTTTGAAAATGTTGAAATGAATCAATGGAGATAATCTAAATTGTCACCAGAATTTCAATTATTTTATCTTGTAAACTATTTTAAGCATTCAGAAATTACAAGGTGAGACTGATAGTCTATGAGTGGTTTGTTATCATTCTGTCCTCCCAGAGCAAAATATCATTTTAGCTGAACACATGCCTATTTAGAATGAGGACTCTATTTCCCCGCTTCCCTTGCAGCTACACATGGTCATGTGACCAACCATGCAGGCCAGGGTGCTTCACCTTTTTGGAGGCTTCCTTAAGTTCTGCCAACCTGCACCTTCTTTATTCACTTCTCCTCTTTGGTCTCATGTTGGTGGGTGTTGCTCAAGCTTCTGGGTTTGGTTTCTCTGTGAGGACAATCCATTTCTACCTAGAGTAAGCAGAAACTATCTTGCGTCTGCTTGCCATTTGCAGAGGTTCTCAATTCTAACCACTGCAAATTCCTTCGTCCACTCCATAGGGTTGAGAATATAAAGGAACAGCTGGTGTTCTTAACAAGTTCTCCCAGGAGAATATGATTAATATTGCAGTTCTGAGTGACAATGGTGAAACTCAGATACCCAGGGTTCTGGAAAAAAAAAAAAATACCTGGTCCCAGCCCAAGGTTCTGTGAGACCTGAGAGAGGCAGACAGATCCAGGATTGCACAGGGTGCGATTTACTGGGGAGACTCATGGAAAGAAGTGAGTCCTGGGTGTGAGCAAGACAAGTGGGTCCCTGTGATTTGCATCAGAAGGACAGGGCTTATAAAGTACCCAGGACAAAAGTGATTTCATCCAAACTTGAATGTGGCTGGTTTATCTTAAGCGAATAACATCAGGCACATTTCTGGTGCTGATGTCAACCAGGATCTGGTTGGTTGTGAAGCTCCAGGTATCACTCCAGTGGTTTTGCTGACTTATAGGTTTCTAGGAGAACAGGTTCAACACTCCTCAGGAGCACACATGTTGGTTACAGCGTAAGGTGGCTGGGTCAGGTGGATCTTGACTGCTGCATCCCTGGCCTGGTAGCCCACTCTCCCACTGTCTCGGTCACCCACTAGGAATGGGAAGGAGCATGACTATGGGGCTGGGTTGAAGAATTGGGTAGGAAGCCACTAGCTCACAGTTCAGGCAGTCATGTTTGGGGTCAGGATTGGTGAACAAGATGAAAACCTGTGTCACAATGACTCTGCTGGGAAAAGGGGTCTCTCGCATTCGATGGGGTCTGTTGACATCTGCCTCTGATTCTCCGCAATTTTGCAGCCACATTTCGCACATCCCAGGCTGATCCCTTCCAGTGCCCTCCTGCCAGCACAGGCTGTGGCCACTCATTCAGTGGGGTAAGCCAAAATCCCAGGGCTCACCCTTGATCCTGCCTTGACTCCAAATCCCTCCTCCTTCACATCATGACTCCCCTGAAACAGTTGCCTTCTCTCATTTACAGACTCAGGACTGGACCAGGGTACCCCAAATCGCTGACCTGGGCACTGGCCTCCTGCAGGAACCAACCTGCATCCTCTCTTGTTCATCTCTGACCTGTCTCCACACATTACACAGTGACCACATCACTTCCTGCTCAACAGCCTCTAGAGACTTCCTCTTACCACCAAGATCTGCACCCCTCAGCATCCACAAGGCCTTGCCTGGCTTGTCCCGTGGACCTCTCTGGGATCCCTTGGCTCTACTTTCTCTTCCTCTCTACTTTTCAGCCACACTGGCCCTTTTCAGTTCTGCCTGTGCCTCAGGTCCCCGCCACTAGGGCTTTGCGTGAGTTTTTCCCTCTTCTGGTAACCCTCCTCTCCCTACGTTCAGAGCATCCAAGTCTCATGTCCCATATCACTTCTTCAAGGACCCTGGTCAGTCTCTCCTAATGAGGTTATTTTAATCAATAGAATGATTAAATAAATTCCCCACCCCGTCTCCTATCATATCTACCTACCTATCATCAACTGACCTTCCTACCTAGCTGTCATCTACTTATCGGCTATCTAGACTCTATGTATTTATCACCCATCATTTACCTATCATGTCAGTCATCTATCTTTCATCTCATATCACCTAACTATTTCTACCATCTACCTACCTATTTATCGTTATCACTAGCTTTAAAACAGATCCCAATGTAAAGATTAGCAGACTCATAGAAGAGGAAAAACCTCTCACCTCTTCTTCAACTGAATCCTTAACCTGACTCTTCTTTCCTTTCTGGCCACAACCTTACCTTGTACCTCTCTTAGATTCACATTATAAAGTCCATAGGAAATACTCTTATAAGCTTGGTCTCCATGTCTGGTCTCCATGTCTGGTATGTATGTATTGGTACCAGGGATTGAACTCAGGGACACTCAACCCCAGAGCCACATCCCCAGCCCTATTTTGTATTTTATTTAGAGACAGGGTCTCACTGAGTTGCTTAGCACCTCGCTTTTGCTGAGGTTGGCTTTGAACTTGAGATCCTCCTGCCTCAGCCTCCAGAGCTGCTGGGAGTACAGGTGTGCACCACCATGCCTGGTGGTCTCCATTTTTTAACTCCTGTTGTCTGTGGAACCAGTGCAATCTGCCTTCATTTAGGTCACCGAGGAGCATTCACATACCCCAATCCTGGAATCCATTCTTGATTCTCGTAGAACCACTTGAAAGTATATACTATTTTCTCCTCCCCTTTTGCCTCCTGTTCCAGGAATACTCCCCCAAATCCTAGACCTTGGAGTGCCCAATAAATTCAGGGTTTAGATTTTGTTTTCTTTTCTGTCCACTTTCAGGAGTTGATCTTCTTATGATTTTAAATACTGCACAGTCTGATCATTCCCAAATGTTCATGCCTAGTCTTTCCTTCTCCCTTTAGATTTTGACATGCAAAATGCACATCTCAAATTGCAACACAGAGCGTGGATGGATGGGGGTTTTGTCTCGCAAATTTTTAGAATGAAATCTGTGGAAACAAGGGAGAAAGCACACAATAACAAGATTCATTAGAGTGATAGAAAGAAAGTGGAGCTCCAGGAGAGGAAAGGGTCCCAGCAGAGGGTTGCCAACGGGTGGGTGGCTGTTGTCTAGGAGCTCCATGCTCTGTTGATGAGGAACTAACTAGTCTTTCATTAGAAGGTCCCTCTGTCTCAATGGAAAGCATACAATTTTAATTTCTTCTTCCCATAATGGGATGGCTTAATATCTTTGTTGACCTGAGTTTGTTCCTTAAAACAAAAGCACCGCTTGTGTTAAAAATAACTCTTTGAAGTTGACTAAGGTGAGGGTTAGGGAACCCAAGCATGAGTGGAACTTTCAGTTAGGCAGCCAAAAACAAAGAACGAATTTTAGCCTAGGGTTTCAATCTGGGGTGGTGGGACCCCCTTCTCTGGGGTCCCTGTTTCTATCTGCCTACATAAAACCTATCCTTTGCCTCAGTGTGGGAGCAGCTCATAGAAATTCCACACACTGAAACTCCAATGCAGCCAACATCAGGTGAGGAACTAGAACTTGACCAGCTCCCCAAGACCCACGGACCCCTTTGCAGTTGTTAATCTCATCGAGTTAACACTCTCCCAACTTCTGACAGCAATACTTCTGCCTGTTTTTAAATTCTGTGCCAGTAGAATCATGCAGGGTGTATTGTTTGGAGGGTCTCAAGTCATTGGCTTTTATCAGAGTCCCACTGGGCTTAAGCTAACTGTTCCCATTTGACCAGAATTGAGGTGGGTACCTGGCTCATGGATCTTTGATTTTTAAAACTGGTAAGATCCTGGACAGATGGCACGAATAAGTCTCCCAAGGCTTGAACCAGTCGACCATGTGTTCAAGTGTGAGACAAGAAATGCCATTAGAATCACAGGTGGCGAGTTGGATTTACCCCGCAACTCTGTCTAGATTATTTCCCTATCACACTCGGCTCTCGGAGAACATGAGGCTGAGGGCTTTGGTATTTGCTTGTGCAGATGTAGGCACTTCTGAGAAAGCTTCTGTTAGTCAGTTTTTCATCACTGTGACCAAAATACCTGACATAAACAACTCAAAGGAGGAAAGATTTATTTTGGCTCACGGTTTCAGGCATTTTTCAGGCCATGGTCAGCGGACTCCGCGTCTTTGTGCTTGAGGTGAGACAGGCTCTTCAGATGCAGGGACTAATGGCGTGGGACCTAACGTTGGCGTGGGACCTAACGTTGGCATGGACAATGATGAGCTCCTGTCTCAAAACCCAGAGGGCCAGGGAGCCCCAGCTGCCCCCACTCCATGTCCTCTCCCTGCAGTGTTCCAGGGAGAGGTGTGAGTCAAAGCATGTCCCCTTCTCAGTGATATTTTCCATCTTTGGAAAAAAGATTTCTTCTAATCAAGTACATTATGGGATTCAGGCTTTCAATGACAAACATTATTATTCTGTAGACACCTTTTTTAATTCCTGCCCTTGAAAGGGATGAATATAGTTCTTGCAGGACCCTAGTTAGTGTCTTGAGAGGAATGCTACAAAAACTGTGACTAACTCCTTCCTGTAAAAAAATAATAATAAAGAGGTGACGCAGAGACAAGGTGCAGAGGCAGGGAAGGTGGCAGAGTGGCCCTTTGTCCAAGCGGCCACGTTTATCTATACCAATAAGTCACATTAGGTCGTTAGTACCGTAACCACACTATTGTTTAGAGTATCAGTTAAGTTGCTTATTCTGCAGTTACATTTCACAGTTACAATATGCAATGTCAGGAGCTTTGTGCAGCTCTCAAGAAAGTCCATTGTCTGAAGTTACTGTTAGGTGGGCAGCTCCAGGAGCACGGGATCTTGGTGAAACATTGTAGTTTTTAAGCAAAAAGTTCCTTTATTCCCAGGAGTTATGTGCCTAAGATTAAGGTCGAAGCTGATAAGACTCTAGCATGGAGGGCATTACCATGGCAACCAGGCATCCTATGCCTTTGCCCAGAAACTGTCCCAGGCTCCAAGTATGTCACAGCCATGAAGTTATCAAGGACCCCAATCCCAGACACAGAACCCCTATACCTTCCCCCCTGGCTTCATGTCTCACAGTGTCTCTGGCATGTGCTCCTGTTGTGATTCCATCTGCCATGATGTAATGGAGCCAGGTGGGCCCTGGCCAGAGCCAGTGCCATGCTGTTTGGAGCTTCAGACTCCCAAACTATGAGATAATAAATTTCTTTACTTCAAAGTACCCAGCCTCAGGTATATTTTTACAGCCATGGAAAATGACAAATACACTGTAATTTAACGTGTCATGAATAATTTTTTTAACACTGGTTGCTATCAGGTTAGATGGATCATTGTCTTAGTCCGTTTTGTGCTGCTATGACTGAGCAAGTTATGAAGAACGGATATTTATTCCTTATAGTTCTAGAAGCTGAGAAGTGCAAGGTGGAGGGGTTCACATCTGAAAAGGAACCCCTAGCTGTGTCACCCCATGGCAGAAGGTGGAAGGGCAAGAGAGCATGCCAGGCAGAGAGACTGGAGACAGGAAGTGTGAGTGCAAGGGAGAGCCAACCCACTTTTATAACCAGCTCATTCCCCCATAATAATGTCTATCCACCCACCACGACAAAACACCTCTATTTGGTCCCATCTCCCAATACTTTTGCATTGGGGATGAAGTTTCCAAACTATGAACTTTGGGGGATACATTGAAACTATAGAAATCTTGAACCCAATTGCCTTCTCATAAACTTTAACACATCCATCCACTGAGGAAGCCCAGATGCAGCTAGGAGCCCCTCTGCCAATCCTTCTGCCAATCACTCTTGTTCTTTTCACTTGTTGGGTGGGAGGTGGTGGATCCATTCTTGCTTTCAGATCTTAAGCTTGTGCTCCCATGGTGAAATGGTTTATTCAGCTAGTGTGCAGTGACCTAGCTTGTAAACTATGGAGATCCGTGAATATGCATGTGTTACTAAAGATTAGCAGTGAGTATAAAATAATAGAAGTTGAAATCCCTATATTAAAAGTCCGTGACTGAGACTTAAAACATCAGTCTGGGAGAGTGTTACTTATGTTGTGGGTCTTTTACGCATCCGCACAGGGAGTTCCTTTGACAACTGGGTCTGTTCCTTTAAGTGGATAGAACAGGAGGACTGAGTCTATGGAGATGATTTTATGTATTTAGATTTTTACTCTTTGGGGTTAGTATTCTATTTAGTGTTTCTGTATTCTTTGTTTTAATTATCTAAAAAAGTTTTCTGGCTGGATAAAGTAGGAGACAAATAAAAGCAGATGTGTTAGGGTGGGGAAAGTAGTCCCTAGCTGTCTCTGGCCTTCTTGGTCTAGCCTCTTAAGAGAGAAGAGCAGGACCCAGCAAGTGAAGGTCCCCAAATGCCTCCTGGAGAGTGCACCATGTGCCACTGCCCGTGTTTAGTTCTCTAGCCCTGTTTGTAACTGAATGTGATCTATTTTTCAGTGATTGCTTCAGAACTTACATAATCAAGCTACTGACGTTCGAAGTAGGCATTAGGAAAACTGCGTTTTTTATTTTAATAATTTTTCCTGATTTGCCAAGACATTTTCAGAACCGGCTGCTTTCTTTTTCTGTTTCCTCCTCTCCTTCTCTCTTCCTTCCTCACTTATTGACTATTTACTAAGTGTTGAACAAAGCATATAAAATGAACATGATTTGATTTTTCACCTCGATTAGGTCGCATTTCCCTGTTATGGGGTCAAACAACGGTCTGGATGTCACCCATGGAGGTGTTTTTAGTGGATCGACATATAAGTCAGGGGACTTGGAGGGAAGCAAGTTATCCTCTGTAATATGGCTGGCCCTCATCCAATCAGTGGAAGGCTTAAGAAAAAGACTGATCAACCCTGAGAAGGAGGGAAGTCTGCCTCCAGAAAGCCTTTGGATTTGAACAGCAGCACCAACACTTCCCTGGGTCTCCAGCCTGCCCTGCAGATTTTGGATTTCTCAGCTCCATCATCAGGAGAGCCGATTCCTTAAAATAAATCCCCTGTTCGTCTCTGTGTCAATTTTGGTCTCTGTCTCACGCATATACTATTCGTCTGTTTCTCTGGAGAATCATGAGTAATAAAATGAGTGAATTCAGTTTCATTAAGAAGTATCTTTCAGGGCTGGGGATGTGGCTCAAGCGGTAGCGTGTTCGCCTCGCATGCGTGCGGCCCAGGTTCTAGCCTCAGCACCACATACAAACAGAGATGTTGTGTCCGCCGAAAACTAAAAAATAAATATTTTAAAAAAAAAAAGAAGTATCTTTCATCTGGAACTACCCTGGACTCTTCATATGTACATGCAGCCAGGGAACAGTGTGATGGATCCATAGTGGACATGTGCAGAGGACCGTGGGAGCCCCTGTCTAGAAGTGACTGTGCTGGCTTCAGTGAGAGAGAGCTTCTAGACAAAGGCAGTGACTCAGCTTTGGTTCTGAGTTGGTGCTTGTGTCATAGAGGAGCAGTAGTTGTAAGGATACCAATAGGAAAAGAAGAACTGAAACTAGCAGTATTTGCTGATGACATGATTCTATACTTAGAGGATCCAAAAAATTCCACCAGAAAACTTCTAGAATTAATAAATGAATCCAGCAAAGTAGCAGGATATAAAATCAATATCCATAAATCAAATGCACTTTTATTTATCAGTGATGAATCCTCTGAAAGAGAAATTAGGAAAACTACCCCATTCAGAATAGCCTCAAAATAAAATAAAATAAAATAAAAACCTTGGGAATCAATTTAACAAAAAAAGTGAAAGACCTCTACAATGAAAACTACAGAACTCTAAAGAAAGAAATTGAAGAAGACCTTAGAAGATGGAAAGATCTCCCATGCTCTTGGATAAACAGAATCAACATTGTCAAAATGGCCACACTACCCAAAGTGCTATACAGATTCAATGAGATTCCAATTAAAATCTCAATGTCATTCCTTATAGAAATAGAAAGAGCAACCATGAAAGTCATTTGGAAAAATAAGAGACCCAGAATAGCCAAAGCAATCCTTAGCAAAAAGAGTGAAGCAGGAGGCATCACAATACCAGAACTTAAACTGTACTACAGAGCTATAGTGGCAAAAATGGCATGATATTGGCACCAAAATAGACCAATGGTAGGCCAATGGAAGACACAGAACCCACATAAATGCAGTTATATCATACTCGACAAAGTTGCCAAAAACATACATTGGAGAAAAGAGAGCCTCTTCAACAAATGATGCTGGGAAAACTGGAAATCTATATGCAGCAAAATGAAACTAAACTCCTATCTTTCACCATGCACAAAACTCAACTTAAAGTGGATCAAGGACCCAGAAATTAGTCCAGAGACCCTATGCCTGCCTAATAGAAGAGAAAGTAGCCCCAAATCTTCATCTTGTCGGATTAGGCCCCTACTTCCTTAACAAGACTCCTAAAGCTCAAGAAATAAAATCAAGAAGTAATAAATGGGATGGATTCAAACTAAAAAGCTTCTTCTCAGCAAAAGAAACAATCAGTGAAGTAAAGAGACAGCCTACATCTTGGGAGCAAATATTTGCCACACACACATCAGAGAGAGCACTACCTCCTGGATATATAAAGAACTCAAAAAACTTAACACAAAAAAACAAGCAATCCAATCAATAAATGGGCTAAGGAACTGAAAAGACACTTCTCAAAAGAAGATATACAATTGACCAATAAATATATGAAAAATGTTCAACATCTCTAGTAATTAGAGAAATGCAAATCAAAATTACTCTAAGATTCTCACTCCAGTCAAAATGGCAGCTATTAAGATTACAAACAGCAATAAGTGTTGGTGAGGATGTGGGGGAAAAGGTACACTCTTACATTGCTGGTGGGACTGCAAATTGGTGCAACCAATCTGGAAAGCAGTATGGAATTTCCTCAGAAAACCGGGAATGGCACCACCATTTGACCCAGCTATCCCACTCCTAGATCTATACCCAAAGGACTTAAAATCAGCACACTACAGGGACACAGCCACATCATTGTTTACAGCAGCACAATAGCTAAACTGTGGAGCCAACCGGGATGCCCTTCAATAGATAAATGGAAAAAGAAACTGTGGTATATATACATAATGGAATATTACTCAGCATTAAAAGGGAATATAATTATGGCATTTGCAGGTAAATGGATGGAGTTGAAGAATATAATGCTAAGCGAATTAAGCCAATCTCAAAAAACCAGGGACCAAATGTTTTCTCTGATAAGTGGATGCTAATCCATAATGAGGTGGCATGGGATGAGTGGAGAAAAACTGGATGGAGCAAAGAAGAGGCGGGGGAAGGGGGTAGGAAAAACTGTGGAGTGAGGCAGACATAATTAGCCTAGGTACATATATGATTGCACGAGTGGTGTGTCTGTACTTCATGTACAACCTGAGAAGTGAAAAATTCTGCTCCACTTGTGTGCAATGAATCGAAGAGCTTTCTGCTGTCATGTATAACTGATTAGAACTAATAAATAAATAAGTAAAAGCACCAGTTGTGACCCTTACTTAGAAGTGAAGGATATTGTTGAGAGGACCCAGGGGACTAGTAGAGGGTGAAAGAAAATTGCTCAGCTCACAGAAGCCAGGAAGCAGAGAGACATAGAAAACAGAAGTGCATCCATGAGGATCCAGGGGCAAGGGTCCACCTTCAGTGACCTTCCTCCAACATGCCCCACCTGCCTACAGTTACCACCCAGTAGCAGACGGTGGCATTGCTTGGTGCACAGGAGCTTAGCACAACCAGTGGTGAAAGTTGGATGGTGCATTCAGAGTCAACCAACCTGTCAATCCTGACCCTCTAGTGTCTGTGATCTTTTACAAATGAACTTACTCTAGCTGGAGTGAATCCAGGATAAAACAGGCAATAGGCTGAGTTCTTGGGAAGCACAGCAGGCGTGGCCTAGTGCTACATAGAACAAGCCACGGTTGGCAGAACCACCCACCCGAGTTACAGGCCCTGCCCTGGGATAGATCCTGACCTCTCTCCCAGTCGTCCCTTCCTGGACACATCTGCACCATCTTGGTCACCTGTATCTTTCTTCTGTCAAGCATTCTGCACTTTGTAGAGGGAAGAGTGTGGGAAAAGCTGACAGGGGCTGTGTTAGCTTTTTAACACTGTGACGAAAACATCTGACAATAGCAACTTGGAGGAGGAAAAGTTTATTTGGGGTTCAGGGTTTCAGAGATCTTTGTCTGTGGCCAGCTGATTTCATTGCTTTGGGCTTGAGGTGAAGTAGAGCATCATGGTGGAAGGGCATGGTGCAAGAAAATTGCTCAGCTCACAGAAGCCAGGAAGCAGAGAGACACAGAAAACAGAAGTGCATCCATGAGGATCCAGGGACAAGGGCCCACCTTCAGTGACCTTCCTCCAACCATGCCCCACCTGCCTACAGTTACCACCCAGTAGTCCATCCAGCAACCAGTGGATTAGTGGATTAATCCAGTGAATGTATTAACCAACTGATTCCATCAGGGCCCTAATCATTGCCTAAAATCCCTACCTCTGAGTTTTCCAGTTGGCAATAAAGCTTTTGAAGAGCTTGTGAGGGGACACAGCAGATCCAAGCCATAACAGAGACTGTCCACAGGATATGTGTGTGGCCTTCTTCACCCTAACTCAGTGAGAGCCAAGGCCACAGCCATCATCCCACAGCCTCTTTTTAGGTCTCGCTCAATATACAAACCCTGCAAATGCTGCTCAGCACAAGTTCTGATTATAGGAGGAGGTTCAATTTGCAAAGATAAGTACCTTAGGCTCATTGTTGTGTACCTGCTGAGTGTGCTCCAACCCAGCGTGATACCTGCAGACTGTGTTGAGGAGGGATTCCAGAACACCCAAGGGAGACTCTCATTAGACATTACACTTCCTGCCAAATACAGCAGAAAGAGATGCTATTAAAGCACAGAAAACTTTTGTTCCTAATTCTAAGCCACTTTATCTCCATTGATTATAAGTTCTTATTTTTTCATAATGTAAAATTTGAACACTACATAATTCTAGTGATTTAGCTATCACTAGAGAATTGTTTCTGTGAATGCATGAGTTCATCTATTTTTTTAATATATATATTTTTAGTTGTAGATGGACACAATACCTTTATTTTTTTATTTTTATGTGGTTCTGAGGATCACACCCAGTGCCTTACATGTGCCAGGCAAGTGCTCTACCACTGAGCTACAGCTACAGCTTCATCTATTTTTATGTCTAGGTGCTCCAGGGTTTATTTATTTGGTGAAAAGACTCTTTATACTTAGGTAGCATCATATCCCAGTATAATTTTGATGTCACAGATTTGTGTTCCCTTAGAGTAGATATCTGCCTGATCTTCCTTCTGGAAATGGACCCCCAGTCTATCCCAGGGAATACTGGGCAGGGGAGTTACTCACATGCCCCTACCTTCCCAGGTGTGACTCGAGGCCTCAACTGGCCACACTGAGTTATCTTCAGGGAATAATGTGGCTGTTGGCAAAGGGAGAGTTTTTATCTTCTATCTGGAGGCTATTAATTCTAAACAACAGGAAACTGCACTTGTCCCTGGCCATCTGTGCTCACAAGTAGAGAGAACTGGCCTGAAATGAAGGTGATAGAGTGAGTAGCTGATCTGAAGATGTCTGATGACATCATTTGAACCCCTGCAGCCAGCCATACCTGACATAACCCCATGCCAGTGTAAGCCAGTGAATTACTTCCATTCTTCTTTACTTAGGCTAGTTGTTTTTATTACTATTAAATTTTAAAAATGTTGAATTGTGGTAAAATGCACACAGCATAAAATTTACCATCTTAGCCATTTTTAAGCATGGCATAGTACATTTGACATTGTACATTCACCAACATCTATCTCCACAACTCTTTTCATCTTGCAAAACTGACACTCTGCATCGGTTATAGTTTAGACATGTGGCTTCCTCAAAAAACTCACATGTGAGACAAAGGCAGGAATGTTCAGAGGTCATATGGGAAGAGCTGTAATCAAATCAGTAGATTCATCCATTGATGGATTAACAATTTGAAAGAACTACTGTACTGGGTGGTAAGGTAGGCAGGTAGGGTATGCTAGAGGAAGTAGGTCACTGGGGGTGTGCCTTGAGATTTACATTTTGTCCCTGGTGAACTGAGCTCTCTCTGTTTCCTGGCTGTCATGACCTGAGGTTCCTCCACCATACCCTTCTACCTTACCCCAGGGCCCAGAGTTATAGAATTGGCCGACCATGGACAGAACCTATGAAACTGTGAACCAAAATAAACATTTAAGTTTATTTTGCAAATAATGCTGCTACAAATATAGTGTCTATTGTTAAACCTTAAAATTCTGAGATTATTGTAGATTTGCATACAGCTGTGAGAAATAATATAGAAAGATCCTGTGCCTTTTCTACACGGTTTTTCTCAATGGTAACATCTTGGCAAAACCGTAGAACCATATCACAGCCAGGAGATGGACACTGATAGAACGCCCTTATCTTACTGAGATTCACCTAGTGTTATTCGGACTGTTTTGTGTGTGTGTATGTGTTCAGTCCTGTGCAAGTTCATCACCAGCCGTGAACAGTTCTATCACCATCAGGAATCCTGTGATCCCCTGCCCCACCCATCTCCCTCCACCCACTGTCCTCAGTGCCCAGCAACCACTAATCTGGTCTCCATGGCTATAATTTTCTCATTTCAGGAATGTTATACAAGTGAAAACATACAGGAGATAATCTCTTGGTGTCAACTTTTTCATTTAGCATAATTCTCTGGACATTCATCCAAGTAGCTGCTTTTTAAAAAATTTTTTTTAAAAATTTTTTTAAAAATTTTTTTTTAAAAAATTATGTAGTATCCCATGGTATACCACATATTGCCACAGTTTAAATTACTCATTTAATGACCCCTGAACTTTTTCTGGATTTTGGCTATTACTAATGAAGCTTTTATAAATATTGATTATAAATATTAATGTGCAGGTTTTGTGGATATATTTCTCTGAGATACATGTTCAAGTATACAAGTTGTGGGTCATATGGTAATTGCATGTTTATCTTTGTAAGAAACTGGTTACCAAGGTTTTCTGTTATTTAATATCCCAACTGGCAACAAATAAGTAACCCAGTTTCTTTTTTTTTTAGATTGAAATCGATTGCATTCTTTTTTTTTTTAATTTGTTCTAATTAGTCATACATGGCAGTAGAGTTCTATTTTTGACACATCATGCATAAATGACACATAAATTCTTATTCTTCTGGTTGTACATGATGTGGAATTACACCAGTGATGTAGTCATATATGCACATAGGGTAATAATGTCCAATTCATTCTACTGTGCTTCCTACCCCCATATCCCCTCCCCTCTGCCTAATCCTTACTGTGAATTAGCCTCTGTATATCAGAGAAAACATTCAGCCTCTGATTTTGGGGGATTGGCTTATTTGGCTTAGCATGATATTCTCCAGCTCCATCCATTTTCCTGAAAATGCCATAATTTCATTCTTCTTTGAGGCTGAGTAATATTCCATTGTGTATACATAACACATTTTCTTCATCCATTCATCTGTGGAAGGGCACCTAGGTTGGTTCCATAGTTTGGCTATTGCGAATCCAGCTGCTATAAACATTAATGTGGCTGCAAAGGGAACCAGCTTCTCTGCATCCTTGACACAGTTTGGTGTTATCAATAGTTTTAAGTTGCTCTGATAATGTTTCTTTTTCCCTCCCTCTTTTCCAAATTCTTCTCCACACTCCTCGTCTCTCTCTGGAGGTTTCCTCCTTCTGGAAGAATAGAGGAGTAGGGGAAAGGGAAATAAGATAAAGGGGAGACTGAAGTAGTAGGCTTGACAATTAGCATGTGGAGGAATTAAAATTGCTGTCCAACGTACAGATCATCCCTGGGAGGGAACTTAAGGAACTGGGAGGAGTCGGTGCCCTGGGGAGAGACACTGGGGGATGGGTACATGGATGGATTCGTGATTGAGTCAACCTTTGTGATGTGCTACTTAGTTGTAAAAATATCTGTCTCTCTTTTGTCTCTGTCTTAACAAAAGCAGAATACAGCTTCCAAACAAGTATATAAAAAAAGAATTTGAAGAAAATGTCACCAATGTAACAGAAGGTGGGGTGAACAGAAAACCACATCAAAGATATGTGTATGTGTGTGTGTATACACACATGTATATATACATGTATATGTACAAATACATATATCTGTAATCATAACAAATAAAAATAGGTTAAATGAATCCAACAAAAGACAGAAATTTTCATTCGGAATAAATAAAAATCAACCAGGATCTATGGCTTATGATAGAGACACCTAGAACATAAGCCACAAATATTGACAGTGATGTGAGACAAACTTTTTATGTTAGTAAACAAAAGAAAGGTGATATAGCTATATAAATTTCAAATTAAGTAAACAGTGTAGGGGAAAAATCTTGAGGACTAATAAAAGTTGTATTAGTTAGTTTTCTGTCACTGTGATGAAGCACCTGAGGTAATCAACTTAAAAGGAGGAAAGGTTTATTTTTGTTCAGGGTTTCAGAGGTTTCAGCCCATGGTCACTTGGCCTTGTTGCTTTGGGCCAAGTGGCACAGTACCTCATGGTGGGAGCCTGTGGCAGAAGAGGCCTGTTTACTTCATGATTGGGTGTGAAAGAGAAGGGAAGAGAGGAGCCAGGGTTCTGATAGCCCCTGTAGGGGCCTGGTCTCAATGACTGGAAGACTTCCTACGAGGCCCTGCTTCCTAAAAGTTCTGCCACCTCCCAACAGTGCCTTTAACACATGGGCCTTCAGAAGACCCCTACCCAAGCCAAGGCAAGGGTCATTACTTAATGAACAAGGGACCCTTTATCAGGAAGATTTTCCTAAAACTGTATGACCTAACAACTCCCCTTTGGCTTATCTAAATATACAAAGACAGTGGCAGATTTTAACAAGTCTCTTTCATGAATGGATGTATCCATTAGACAGACATTTAGTCAAGACACAAAATATTTGAAAATCAAAAAAACTGAAAGTAAAGCACATCCTTAGAGCCCCGCATCAAATAAATAATAAGTGCTAACATTTGCAGAGTGCTCCCTGTGAGCTAGGAACCGTTCTAAGCTCACAGGGTTAGCTCACGTTGACCCATGAAGAGGAAACTGAGGCAGGGGAAGGTGAACAATTAACCCAGGGTTGCTCAGCCAGTAAGTGGCAGTGCTGGTGTCTGAGCCATCTGTCTCTGGAACACAGCCCTTTCTGCTCGTCCAGAGGTCAGCGAACTTCTTCTACCACATAGTATCCTAGGCTTTGCAGACTGTGGTCCCCGACACACTGTTCAACAATGCAGCCATAGGAAATACGTAAAAGAAATGACCTGATGTGTTGCAGGAAAACTTTTTTCACAAACCTAAGGAGTTGGCTGTGATTGGCTCGTGAGCTGTAGTCCAGTCCCTGCACTAGACTGTGTGATCTGTTGTACCGTGTCTTCAGCCTTTGCAAAACAGTTCCAAAAATTGAGAACATGTGGACACGCCCTTAATCCCAACAGCTCAGGAGGCTGAGGCAGGAGGATCTCGAGTTCAAAGCCAGCCTCAGCAACTTAGCGAGGTGCTAACCATCTCAGTAAGACCCAGTCTCTAACACACACACACACACACACACACAAAAGGCTGGGGATGTGGCTCAGTGGTTAAGTGCCCCTGGGTTCAATCCCTATTAGAAAGAAAGGAAGGAAGAAAGAATGAATGAATTTCAGTTGGCCTACAAATGATTAAGAAATTATGTCCATATTGAAAAGTCTTCCCACCACTTTTAAATTTCACCCTCCACCCAGGGAGAGATAATCTTATGAGTGGGCATTATTACCATTAAGGAACAGCCAGTTCCTATTTTTTTGGAAACGGTTTTGGAGAATTCAAAATGAACTACTGTTCCCTAAATCATGGGGTTGGTATACAATCATTTTCTTTAAAAGATATAAAAACTTGGCTGTTGTGAATATTGCTGCTATAAACAGTGATGTGCCTGTATCTCTGCAGTATGCTGATTTTACTTATTTTGGCTAGTTCTGAAACCAGTCCAGGTGCCTGTCAGCAGATGAACGGATAGAGAAAATGGGATGCATACATACACAATGGAACTCTACTCAGCCGTAAAGGAGAATGGAACGTGGCATTTGCAGGTAAATGGATGGAACTGGAGACGATCAATCATGCCAAGTGAAATAAACCAGACTCAGAAAGCCAAGGGTCAAATGTTTTCTGTCCTTTGCAGACACTTGAGCAAAATAAGGGGGATAAAAGAAAAAAGGAGGACCCTGTGGAAAACAGAACCAAAATCAGTGGAGCAGAGGAAGGGGATGAAGAGGAAAGGGAAGAGAGAGGGAAGGGGGTGGGGGATGGAGAAGAAAATGCACCAAATCATGCTGTGTACATACACGAACAGACCACAGTGCATTTCACCCTGATGTGTATCAATAAAACATGAATTTTAAAAACCATACATAAAGAGCAGGAATACCAGTAGTGTAGGCGAAGGGGAAACAGGGACTGGACTACAGCTCACGAGCCAATCACAGCCAACTCCTTAGGTTTGTGAAAAAAGTCTTCCTGCAACACATCACGTCATTTCTTTTACGTATTTCAGACTGAAGAAAGAGACAGACAGATCCAGGATAACACCCAGCACAATTTACTATGGGACTAACTGACAGAAGTATGGTCCTGAGAGGCCAGGCCAACTAGATCCCTGTTATTTGGGTCAAAAGTAGAGGCATATATATTGGCCAAGACAAAAGTGAATTTATGAGCTAGGCCTCATGGTGCCGACCTGTAATCCCAGCTACTTGAGAGGCTGAGGCAGGAGGATCTCAAGTTTGAGGCCAGCCTTAGCAACTTAGCCAGACACTATCTTAAAATTTTAAAAAAGGTTAGCAATGTGGCTCACTGATCAGACACTTGTCATGTGAGGTCCCTTGAGTTCAGTTCCCAGTACCAACAGGGAAAAAGGTAACTTGCTCCAAGTCCAAATATACCAGGTTTATGTCAAGCTAATATTGAAGAGTCCGGCACATTCTGGTGCTAATGGTGTCCAGGCTCTAGTCACAAAGCGCCATATAGCTCTCCAACATTTTGTCTATTTACAGTATGCTGGGAAACTATGCGGGGAACCAACTAGGCAAGAATGGCGGTTACACTGGAGTCAGCTGCAATCAGGTCAAGCTGGAGCCCTACATTCCTCACATGGCAGGTAGCAGCCGGGAGCAGGCTCCCTCATGACTTTTCTCAGGGCATTGATCCCATGCATGAGCCTCTACCCTCCTACCTCATCTAATCCTAAATGTCTCTTAAAGGTCCCACCTCCTTATACCATCCCATTGGGAGACAAGAGTATCAACATATGTGTTTGGGGAATATACAGACATCCAGTGTATAAAAGCACTTATCCGAGAAGAGCAGGTGTTTGGCAGACACCCGTCCCAGAGAAGACAAAGCCATTTTGCAGTTGTTTCCATGGTGGGGTTGGGGAGTGGGGGGTGGGGGGTCCTTTCTTCAGCTAAGTCCAGAGAGATCAGAAAGAGCCAATAGACACGGAGAAATCAGCCAACAAGCAAGAAAGAAAAAAGGACAGCAGTTCTCCCTGCAGCCCAGGGCAGGGAGAGAGGATAGGGCTAACAGAATGAGACCATGTTGACCACGGAAAATGACCATAAGATTATTTTTTAACTTGGGAGTGGCCAGCAAGTTTGGGGCTTGTTAGATCAGGGACAGTGTTGACTATCCCCACCGAATAAATATGTAAACAGAAAACAGGAACGCTGCATTTTTGTTCATCACACTGGTTGTGCTAGCTGTGTGTGTTTTACAGCCCTGTGCGGCACATGCATTCTAATGGGGTCTCTAATACCCAACACACAAAGGCATTGTGAGAGGCTTTTACTATCTATTTAAGGCTGGCTAAGTAAAGCACAGCAGGGACTACTTGAACGGGATTTTTCCTCTGACAATTCTCTATTACTACTATCTATACATATACGCAGAGTGTTTTTATTTTCATATGACATTGCACATGTGTTGTGAGGAGATGACAGTTGCCATTTCTCATTATATTGTGGGAAGGGGAAGTACTGGGGGATATCGGAGGCTCCCCAGGGAGAGCCCAGAGTAGATGTCCTCAGGGAGGGAAAAAGCAATTTGCAGGAGGCCCCCGAGGAGGTAAGAGAGGAAGACAGGGAGAACAGTGATCCAGGTGAGCTTCAGGAGAGACAGCATCTTCTCTGGAGGCCAAACACTGAGTGGCAAACCTCAAGCTGGAGGGAGGGCAGTTCCAAAAGCCCAGAGCAAGGAGCAGGATCCAGGGCTTGCAAGCCAGACCACCTAAAAGTAAACTTCAGATGGTGGAAAGAAGTTTAGTGGTATTGTCCATCTATCCTTCCCGATTTGTCCCTCTCTTTTGGGGTCCCCACTTTCTGCCTCTGGGAATTTTTTTTTTTTTTTGGTGCCAGAAATTGAACCCAGGGACAGTCAACCACTGAGCCACATCTCCAGCCCTTTTTTATATTTTATTAGAGAGAGGGTCTCATTGAGTTTCTTAGAGCCTCGCTAAATTGCTGAGGCTAACCTTGAACTTGTGATCCTCCTGCCTCAGCCATTCAAGCCGCTGGGACTACAGGTTGAAAAAAATTTTTTCAACATTCACCCACTCAATTTTGTGACACATTATTGATACGTGTTGATATTTTCTCAACCATTGAATATTTGCATAACAGGTACTTAAGGTGCTTAACATCAATGAAATTCTTGGTTCCAGATCTTCCTAGGGCAACAATGGAGTGTTCCAAATCACATCACCAATAAGTAAAACATGGAAACTCGTGTCTGTGGAAGGAAAAGGTTGGTGGAAGAGTTTGCATCTTTAATCTCTCATCTTGTAGGAAATCCAAAGAAAGGACGCCAAGCCAAATATGACAAAGATTCTACAGATTCCCACAAGCTTCACCTGTGACAGATTCCGTCCTCTATATTTACTGTCCATTGAAAATTCTGCTTTAAACTCGGAGCAGGCCTGTAATCCCAGTGGCTAGGGAGGCTGAGGCTGAGTTCAAAGTCAGCCTCAGCAATGGCAAGGGTCTAAGCAACTCGGTGAGACCCAGTCTCTAAATAAAATACAAACTAGGGCTCTGGGTGTGGCTCAATGGCCAAATGCTCCTGAGTTCAATCCCTAGTGCCAAAAAATAAAAATTCTGCTTTAGCCAAGTGCGGTGGCCCGCACCTGTAATCCAGCCAACTGGGAGGCTGAGGCAGGAGAAAGCCAAGTTCAAAGCCAACCTCAGCAAGGCCCTAAGCCACTTAGCAAGACTCTGTCACAAAACAGAAAATAAAAAGGGCTAGACATGTGTCTAAGTGGTTACTGGGTTCAATCCCCAGTACCCAGTGGGGGGGTGGGGGGTGGATTCGTGAGAAAGACCACCGTGAAAAGTGGGCCCATTTTTCCCAGGAGGAACATTAAGAATGGAAGCGCATTTACAACTTCAGAAGTGAATTCCCTCCCCAACCTTGCCCTTTCTTTCATCTATAATAATAATAATAATAATAATGAATTAATGAAGCAAGCCGATTTCGATTCATGCCTGTGGTTGGTGTGCTGTATGGCCTGGACTCCTCGGTCGCCGGAGAGACCTCAACTGAGGACCTTAGTCTCTTTGGAGACGCTCTCACCACAGATGACGGGTCGGATTTCGCTATGTCACAATTCCTGCCCTGTCGCGTCAGCAGCGCCGACGTTTCCCTGGGGAAGCGGTGAAACCGCTCGTCGGCACCCTGGGGTGGCGTGCTCCCCGGGCTCCGGGGGTGTCTGTGGCTTTGGGCGACGGGGAGCCGCGCTCTGCCTCTTCGCGGCGGATCTGCTGCTGCGCGCTGCGCGCTGCGTGCGCCCTGCGCTCCCCGCGGCCCCCGGCGCCTGCAGCGACACGTGCGCCCAGCCTCCGCCGCCCGCCGCGCGTCCCCCGGGGAGGATCCCGCAGCGAGGAGCAGTCACGACTCGGCGGAGGAGCCCCACGCAGGTCAGGCTCCACTTCCTTAACAACCCGAGACCAGCCACGCCAGGAGCCCGGAGTCCAAGTGACACCCCCGCGCCACGAAATGACAAAGACGGGCGGCCAATCGGAATCACTGAAGAGTCGGACGAGCCCGTTTGGGCGAAATTAAAATGGATCTCATCCTCATGCTAATGAGAACTTGGAAGCGATCCTGCTGCCACAACTCAGAGCCTGCTTTGGGCGGTGACAGGAGCAGGGACATTTCCAGAAGACCAGGGGGTCCTGGGGAGGAAGCAGTCAGATCTTCCCCCTGAACCCGGCTGAATTGGCCGCCGTGGGGGGCGGGGGGGAGCAACGATTCGAAGCACAGACCTAGAAAAGGGCTTTTTGAAAAACTGCTGCTTTTTCCAAAATGTAATTAGTATACGAGAACCAATGTGCGTATCCGCCTAAGACGCAGCACTGCTAGGGGCGGATTGAACCGTTCAAATTCCTTGCAAGTAATTCAACTATTTTGCATCCTCGAGTTTCTTTTAATGAAGTTAGTGAAACCATATTCGACAATGACTTAAAAAAATAGATGTTTTAAGAATGTAAAGATGTATGTGTAATGGAACTGTTTGAATGTAGTGCCATGAATACCTTTTTTGAATCATTTGTAATTTCAAATAATCTCATTTTGATTCTGAGGTCAGTTTTGCTGGTTTGGCTAAGAAGAAAATAAGTAATATATTAAAAGTGTCATTTATATATATAGGTAACTATGAAAAACCACATAGTCTGTTAAGATGAGAGGTTTGCTAATATGATTTTCCTTGCCCGACAAGGAAATCTATTAAGTATCAATCTCTAGTGGATGGAAATCTTCATTATTCCTTCATAATTTTTGACTTTTTTTTTAGCATGTTCACAACATGAGAGGGTTTTTCAGTTCTTCCAATCACAAACATCTTTTAAATAAGAAAATAAATATTTTCTTAAATGTGGCTAAAACATTTTAATGGCTAAGTAGATTACAGAAAATGTTTTAATTTCAACTTGAATGACAGACTCTAAAATTAGCTGACTCTGGTTTTCTAGAACTGGCCCTATTGGTCCTGCTGCTCTGGTGATTCCCTGTGTGTTTCCAGAGAATCTTTCCTTCCAGGTAATCAGGACATCACAAAGAAGTAGAACCAAAGCATTATGACACATCTTTTAATTATTTATTTGTAAGCTATTAATAATTTTTAAATATTTGCCCTTGGGAGATTGGTTTAGATCTCATGTATAGTACTTTTAGAAAATTATCTGAAAATGCTAAATATTCTTTTGTGTGTTGGATATTATAGACTCTTAAACTGGGCTGCTGTACATGTTTATAAAATATACCTAAGCACAACAGGTGTAAATGTGATTTCATTTTGTTTTTTCATTCTCTAGGAATATTCTCAGTAGGGGATGTTCCTCCAGACCTTGTGAGGAGTTTAAGTGCAGGATTACATTTTGTTTTATGAATCAATAACATTCCTTTTGGTCGTATTCCACAGCATGGATGTATCACAACACTGCACATTGAAAGACATGTGGGTAGTTTCCTGTTTTAGATTAAACAAAAACAGTTATGTTTCACTATCACCCTTCCTTCTGTCCTACCCAGCCTCTGATAACCACTGGTCAAAATTATAGTTAGACAGTAGGAAAAAGTTCTAGTGTTCTGTCACATGGGAGGGTGGCCGTAGTAACAATAATGCCTTGTATATTTCAGAATAACTATAAGCTTCTGGATATTCTCACCACAAAGAAACGATCAATGTTTGAGATGATGGATATGTAAAGTCATCCTGATTTGATCATTACACAGTATATACAAGTATCAAAACATCACACCATAAATAGGTACAATTATGTACTGTAAACTTTTAAAAGATTTATCTTCAAATAGCAAAACAAAACATACTGCTATGAACATTTATGTACAAGCGTCCACATAAAAATGTTTTCACTTGCTAAAAGCATGACAATCCAATTGATTTTTTTTTTCAAAATTATTTGTTTCCTTCATTTTCTCTGTTGTTTTCAATTTCATGAATTTCATGTTTCCTGTTTTCTGTCTTTTTGTAACAGGGATTTAGAGGCTGTTTTGGTTAAAACCACCGACTTTTCACCCAGGACATGGGATGTTTTATGGGTAGCTAAAAACAGGATAAAATCTTAGCATCTCTGTTTTCATATCACATGACTCATTTCATACCATAAACGTAGGGTCAGATTCTTGCCCAGATCTATGTAGCTATGTCTCCCTCTACTGAAGTCACCTTAGGTTCCAGGAACAACAGGTCTGATGGAGAACCATCTAGTGACAAATTAGAAATGACTTCCCAGAGAGCAGCAGCAACTTTCTCATCACCATCAGGACCCCATCTGACCAATCCTGACATAGTGATCAGACCATGGGCTGACCAAGTTTGGTGGCTATGTGAGTCCCCAACCCTTACTCTATAACCCTGAGACCATTGTTAGCCCCATAGAGAAACAGACTTGCAGTCACCAGACTACTGTTTTTCTCCCCTGTATGACCACACAGAATAAATTAATTTCTTGCCATCATCCCATTTTTCTCTCCAACTGGCTTTTTTGGGAGGGATGTTCAGACCTGGTTCACTGGGACCCCAGAGTCAGGCCCCTAACCTAGGACTCTGGTTATACTTTTACTAGTTCCTCAAGGGTTAGAATCAAGATATTTTATTTCTGACCGTCTGTATTTTCTAATGAAACCCTCTAGTCATATATTTTTTTTTAAAGAGAGAGGGAGAGAGAGAGAGAGAGAGAGAGAAAGAATTTTAATATTTATTTTTTAGTTATCGGCGGACACAACATCTTTGTATGTGGTGCTGAGGATCGAACCCGGGCCGCACGCATGCCAGGCGAGCGCACCACCGCTTGAGCCACATCCCAGCCCCCTCTAGTCATATTAATATAACTCTTGGCTCTGTGTTGGTTCCACAAATTTGACACATGACTTTATTTTGTCTTTCCGTTGTCTCTGTAAGAATTTATTCAGCAGGGGATGTTCCTCAGGACCAAGCAAGGAATAAGTGTCCAGAATTACCTGAGATGATTTATTTTCATTCAATTGTCTGTGTGTATTGTGTGTTTATTTTAAGACTTCTTCTTTGCCCCATGACTAGTTAAAGTGCATTTTAAAGTTATAAGTGTTCAGAGATTTTACTGGGCCTTTTTGTTGTTGTTGTTGTTAATAATTTCTAGTTTGATTCCATTCTGATCCAAGAATACATTCAGTGTGATTTTAATTCTTTTAAACTTTAAGGTTTGTTTTTTGACTGTGGATATATCTATCCTAGTGAATCTTTCCTGGGTACTTGAAAAGAACGAAAGTTCTACTTTAGTTGGGTATTCTGTAGTTTCATTTACATCCTGTTTGATGGGGTTGTTCACCTTTTCTGTATTCTTGCTAATATTTTGTCTAGCAATTCTAGAAATTGCTACGAATGGGGTATTAGTCCCCAGCTGTACTTATAAGTTCTTTCCTCTCCATCAGTATGTGCTTTATGTGTTTTGAAACTCAGTTGTCTGGTGCACACACGTTTAAGACTACCATGCTTTCTTGGTGTACTGATCCTTTACATTGTCTGAAGCTCCTCTTGCTCCATAGTAATGTTTTTTGCTCTGAAGTGTTGTCTGATATTAATATATTTATTTTTTTCTTTTTTAAAAATTGATTTGTATATCTTTGCCCACTTTTTGTTGTTGTAACTGAATACCACAGGGTAATTTAAGATCAAAGGATTGATGGTACAGCTCATGCAACTCATCATTCTGGAGGCTGGGAAGTCCAAGACGTTAGCACTGGCACCTTCTCAGCATCTGCTGAGGGCCTTCTTTCTGCATCATGGCATGTGGAGGGGGTCACAGGGCGAGACCAACAAAGCTGGTAAATTCAGGTTAGTTGACAATTCTTTTGTTTCAAAACTTGAGCCGGGTGCGGTGGCACAGGGCCTGTAATCCCAGCAGCTGGGGAGGCAGAAGCAGGAGGATCATGAGTTCAAAACCAGCTTCAGCAAAACTGAGGCACTAAGCAACTCAGTGAGACCCTGACTCTAAATAAAATACAGAATAGGGCTGGGGATGTGGCTCGGTGGTCGAGTGCCCCTGAGTTCAATCCCCGTTAAAACTTGAAACTTTTGTTCATCTCCTTTAAGCCTAGTAGTTTTTTATGAGAATACTACTGTCCTCTATAGATAATACATCATTTCTTTCTGGCTGTTGTTGATATTATTTACTTTTCTTTCATTTTCAAGCCTATGATGTGTTTTGATATAATTTTATTGACTGTCAAATTTAGATTTTGCTCAACTTCTTGAAGTGCAAGTGTATGTCTTTTGCCAAATTTAGGATGCCATCAGGCATCATTTCTTTGAATACTTTTTCATATTCTTTCTTGAGACTTCAATAATGTTAAACGTATTTTGTACACACAAACACACACACACACACACACACACACACTGCCTCATAGATCACTGAAGCTCTGTTCCTATTTTGAGTATATTTTATCTCTGCTGTTCAGGTTGAGTAAATTCTATTGATCTGTCCTCATGTTCATTGATTCTATCTTGTCATCTCTGCTCTACAATTGAGTCCATCCAGTGAGTTTTAAAGAAATGAACTATTGTATTTTTCAGTCATAGTAATGCCCACTAGATTATTTTTGTAGCTTCTATTTCTTTGCTGAGATTTCCTATTGTTTAAAATTAGCTTCAAGATAACTTGTAATTATCATCCGTGGTTCTTGGTATAATGAATCATTTTCATTTGGGTGGGGACATTTCGGTTCTTAGACTGGAGACTCTCGATCCCATGCAAAGCCCTTTCTTCTCACACACAGTTGCCCTGTTTGATTTTACTGTGGGGGTTCTTCCTACTTTCCTGGTCTGTAGTTCCGATGGCAATTTTGCCCTCAGAATTGGATTCTAGTTTAGGTCACCTTTTGGTGGTGTTGGGACTCTCACACCATCCCTGCCCTTGTCACCTGTAGGGGAAGAAGCCCCTCCATGATCTGCCTGGTATGCTGGGCCACTTTCTGAGGTCAGAGTGGACTCTCCTGGGCCTGGGTCTCCTTCTCCCACTGGCTGGAGAGTCAGCAGATGCTGGGCCGCAGAGGGATGGTCCCAAACACTTCTGCTGTGGTGGTGGAACAGGTGGGGCTTTGAAGCTACCTCTGGGTATAGATCAGCCAACAAGGCCAGGGGGGGGTCTCTTCAGGGGGTTTCCGTTAAGTCTCTGTTGGGTTTGTCCTTTCCTGGACCTTTAACCAGAAAGAGAGAAAAAGGTCTATCTTTATCTTGCATTTGGTTATCTTTTTATGCCTGTTTGTTTTGTTTTGGTTTTATCTATACTGGTGTTGGTGTTTCATCATTGGGAGCAGAATACCTGATGAAAACAACTTGGAGGAGGGAGAGTTTATGGGGGCTCACAGTTCCAGAGGCCTCAGTCCATGGCTGACTGGCGTCATTGCTCTGGGCTTGAGGGAGGCAGCACATCATGGTGAAAGGGCACAGTGAAGGAGAGCTGTCATCTCACGGCAGCCAGGAGGCTGGACAGGAGGGGCTGGGCTAGAGGAGCCCTTCCAGAGCACCCCCTCAGTGACCTCCCTTATCCAGCGAGGTCCCACCCACCGCAGTCCATTCGGTTATCAGTGTATTAATCCAGCAATTGGATCCATCCCCTAAGGAGGGCAGAACCCTCATCACGGCCTACAGTCCCTGACTCTGGGCTTTGTCACCCTGAGGGCTGGGCTTTCAACACAGGCTTGAGGGGACATTCCAGATGCAGGCTTCAGGCCTCTCCAGCACTCAGTCTGGGACACACGGAGGGAGCAAGCAAGCCCAGGGAATTTACCAGATTACCCTTCCTCGGGTCTATAGGTCCATAATGAGTCGCTTTCCTCCTCTTAGGCCAGCTTCAACCAGGCTGTATAACTGAGAAGGGAATTCATGGCCCTGAGGGAGGGAAGGATATTGTGTGAGTGGACAAGAAAGGGTCATCTGCAGACCCAGAAAAAGGCCAACAAGTCAGCAAGCTTTAGGGAGAAGTGGAGGGGGAAAGGACTTGTCACCTGTAGGGGAAGAAGCCTCCTCCATGATCTGCCTGTGGGAGGCATGATGGAGCCAGAGTCCAGGGCTTCCTTGAGCAGACAGAGGCTAAGTTTCCCCAGCAACAGGACCCTCCCTTCCCTCCCCTCCAGCTGTGAATTAGGATCTGAAAAGCTACACACAGATGAAGTAGCTGAGCAAAGAGCCTGCCCGCATCTGAGTCCGCCTCTCAGAGAAGGGCCAGGGATGCAGCCATCCAGGACGGTGCTGATACCGGGAAACTTGAGGACACAAGATGGGAGCCTGGAGGAACCTGCTCGGCTCCGCTGACTTTGGCGGGGACACAGCCTGGGTTTGTGCTGCCACCTGGCCTGGTTCATTTCACGCTGCATGTCCTCATTTATGGAAGAGATGCAGCTGAGGCAGGCCACCTGACCACAACTGCTATCCTAGCCAGTGGCAGACGAGGATGCCTTCTGCTACCACACCTATCCTCACCTGGACAGTGACACAGGAAAGAGAAACAGAAATCCTGTGCCTACACCCTGAGCACTGTTGTGTTCTGTTTGTACGGGCAGACCTCAGGCCATCCTCCCAAGCATATTGTCTCCAAATGCAGAGAAGTCCAGCCTGGGCAGTTGGTGGGTGTCTCAGACTACATGATTGAAGGCAAGGGAGCAGTCAGAGGCTGCAAGATGATGAGATCTTGCCAGGGTTCCTCCAAGGGAAAGGTGGAAAATACTGCTGCACAGCAATGTTCAGGTGTAACCTACAAAATTCTGTGACATCAGAGAACATTTAAAGAGAAAGTCCTCAAAGACAAGGAAAGAGGAAAACCAATGACTCATGTCTGAAACATTTCCTTCCATTATATGGCCTTTGCAGGGAGCAGGAGGTAAATGAATAAAATGTATCCATTTCCTCTGCTGAAAATATGATAAGTCAAAAAAATGGGATAAATCAATAATGATTCATATTCATGAGGACCTTGGAACCAATTAAGAAGTCCATGTGTCCAGTTAGTTTGAGAATGTAGACTCTACTCACCAAAGATACTGCCTGGGTGTGAAGGACAGAAGGGCCCAGGGTCATTTTGGGGGGTCAGGGAGGAGTTCCTGTTGGCCATTCTCAAAGTCCTACTTAAACTTTGGGTTTTTGTGCTGTGAACCCAGTCCTGAGCAATCGGAAAACCCACCTTCTGGCCCCGGTGATTGGCTTAGAGTCTGGCTTGTCACCCATATGAGACCAATTATCATCTTCCCTGGGAATGTAGCTCAGAAAAACCCCTCCCTTCCTCTGGCAGGTAAGAACCAAAAGGACTCACGGGAGTCGGGAGTTAATGGGGTGTCTTGCTGCCGTGTTGAGAAGACCAGCCTCAGGATGGGGCCAGGAAAAATAGTGGGAGTGAGAGTAAGGTCACCACTGAACACCTGCATCTAGGTGTGCCCCTTAAAACAAGCTGGTTTGAATTGGGTTTCTGTCACTTATTACTGAATGAGCTCAGGCTAGGAATGATGGTGCACCCCTGAAATCCCAGTGACTCGGGGCCCGAGGCAGAAGGATCACAAGTTTGATCCTTCTTGTCATGTATCTTAAATAGTGTTACGGATCACAAGTTTGATCCTTCTCCATCAACATCCTTCATAGAAGTGAGTGATCTGTGAACCCAGAAAAGAGCTCTCACCAGGACCTGACCACGCTGGCATTTGACCTTGAGCTTCAAGTCTCCAGAATGCTGAGAACTAACTGCGGTGTATGTCCCCGGTGTGCTACAAGCCCTGGCAGCCTGTGACATGCAACTTAGGGAAGTCCCAAGAATGAGAACTGGACTCTTATATTCTTGATATGCAAAGTCCTTCACTTGAGGAAACAGTCCTGCACTTTAGAGAGGAGGCTTCCTTCCGAGGACATTGGACTCAGGGTGGTGTGACTCAGGCCCTTTCTAGTGACCATTCCCTTCCATTCCATCCCCTTGTGCTGTGGCTCCTGCAGAGACGGAGGAGATGGCAGGCAGGAGCCAGCATCACCGAGAGAGAGAGGGAAAGGAAAGAACGAGGCCAGTGTGCAGTCTGTGACGTCCATCAAATGATGATGCCCATGGGCTCCAGGGATGTGAACAGCCCAGGGGAGAAGGGCTGCCTTCCAGAAGTCCTGTCTTCTTCCCACACTGGAGGAGCTTGTCCGAATCACCTGAGCTCCCAGTGTGCTTTTGGCCACGGAGTGTACGGGAACATGCCATGTCCTGGGTTTGCTCTCCACTTCCCTCGAGGAGACATCTCCCATGGAGAAATACAGTCATTGAGTGTCTACCCCATTGCTTGGGATAGAGCAGAGCCTGGCAGACCTTTTGGTAAAGAGGCAGATAGTGAATACTTTAGGCTTTGTGCAGTCGTTCAATTCAGCCGCTCTCACGTGGGCAGTACACAAATGAGATGTAAAAAAAAAAATGGGCAACGCTATGTGTCAATCAAACTTTGTTAATCTGAACTTTCTATGATTGTCATGTATCTTAAATAGTGTTACGGTCTGGATGTGGAATGCCCCCCAAAACTCATGCATTGAAAGCTTGGTCTCCAAGGTAGCAATGTCCAGAGGTGGGCCCTTGGGTAAATGGTTGGATCAGGAGGACTCTGCGCTCATCAGAGATTAATCTGTTGATAGCCAAATGGACTTATGGAAGAAGATGGTAATGGTGGACAGGTGGGGTATGATGGGAAAAAGCAGGTCACAGGGAACAAGGCCCAGGGGACTATATCTTGTCCCTGGCCTTTTCTGTTTCTCTCTCTCTCTAGCTCTAGCTTTCCCTCTGCTTCCTGGCTGTCTGGAGATGAGCCATGCCCTTCCTTTCACCTTGCCCTTCCGCCATTATGTCCTACCTTGCCTTGGACCTGGAGCCAACTGACCGGGGACTGAAACCTCTGAAACCGACCCAAAATCCACCTTTTCTCCTCTTACTTGTTCTTATCAGATATTTTGGTCACAATGACAAAAAGCTGACTGACACAAATGGAATTCTTTTGATTTTTTCCCCCGGCTATTTAAAAGTGAAAACCACTGTTTCACCGCCAAGTTCATGACATTTCTGAGACTTTTCTTAGTTTTCATCATTTCCTCCAAGTTGCCTGCTCCTGTTGGTTTCTATTCCGTGAGAGGCTTTCCCCCAGATGCCTTTTGGCACTGGTTATGGCTCACTCTGAAGAAAGCGCCACTGATAAGATGATCGGGGCTCTAGGTCTTGGTCTAGGGCATTGCGTATGGTGCCACATGAGAACTCAGAGAGCTTTGTGGGGGAATCCCCAATGTCAGCATCAGTCTTGGCCAGTTTTCTGCTACTATAACAAAATACCTCTAAAGAGAAAAGTCTTGTTTTGGCTCATGGTTTGAGGTTTCGGACCATGAAGTTAGCCCCGTTGCTTTTGGGAGTATGATGAGGCTGCACATGTAGATTAAGATATACTCAGAAAAACCCATTTGGCTCTACCACAGAGCAAACTTTGGGAAAAGACTCTATGCCTTCCTACTAATCTCCTTCCTAGCATCGGGTCCACTGATAGACCCAACCTGATCTTTTCTTAAAATTGGGAGCCATCTCGCCACAAAGCCATGAAAAGATAATTTCGGCTTTACTATAAATTACTGCAAATTCTGAACCTGCTTGCAATGCCTGCCCGTGCCTTGAACTCACCCATGCCTGGCTCTCTGACCAGATAGCAGCCCTCTCTGAAACTTTAGTGACACCTCATAAATATTAGCCTTCCCTGGCCAGACAACGACCCTCTCTGAGGCTCTAATGGTCCTCATAAATTCTGATGTTGGGGCCAGCAAAAAATGTAAACTACCGTTAGTGTGATGCTTGTCAGAGTTCTGTTATCTGTAACCCCCCTTTGTGTAACTTTCTGGGCTATAAAGCTGGGCTGAAGGAAATCGACTGCTGCTGTCTTGTTCCCATGGTTTTGGGAGGGAGAGGCAGCCCGGCCGGTCAAAATAATAAGCTTGCTTTAATTTGATTTTAATTGGAGTCAGTGGTCTTTTCTTTCGTCCTGGTCTAACACCACCTGAGTACTAAGTGCTCAATCTCTTCCACACTGAGGATGAGTCTTGGGGTAGTCTTCCTCCAAAGCCTTGCCCTCTTCCCCAGTAGAATCTAAATCCAATCAGATGCAGGAACCTCAGAAAATGACATAGAAGTGTGTGTATGTGGTATGTGTTTGTGTGTGTGTGAATGATTCATGTATGTTTGGTGTGCTTATGGCATGTGTGTGTGTGTGATATGGGGGATGTATTGTGAAGTTTTCTGTGTGTGCTATATACAGATGATATGTGTGATATGTGTATGTATTGTACGTGTATATGTGTGCATTTGTGTGTGTGTGTGGTACACAATGAGTGAGGTGTGTAAGTGGGTGTGCATTTGTGTATGTTGACACAGTTATGCATGTGGGCACATGACACCACCTCTGGACTTAGGAGGTGATTGTGATTTGGGGCCATCACTTTTTTGGAGAAGGAAGGAGAAGTCATTTGAACTTGGAACCATTGGATGATCAAAGCTCGGTGAGCTGTTGATATTGTTTCCACTGCAGTTGTGTGCATCACAGGTAGAAACAGAGCCTCAGCATCACACCTCTGTAGTGTGTCTCACCATCCGGGAGTGTACTGGTCCTCTGGCAGCTAATCTTAAGGAAGGGGTCACCTGGAGATGGGGATCTATCTCCCTTAAAGCTGCTAAGTTCGAATTTGAACTCCAACCACCTAAGTCTACCGCTTTGTCCCCACACATCAGGGGCAGTTTCCTCACTCAGTACACCTTCGGGTAGGGTGTCCACTGCCCTTTCAGCTTGTGAGAATTCTGTGAAGCATTCCATGAGGGCTGAGGGACTTGGCAGACTTTCCATGGGGTTGTGCTTGGCAGAGAGTTTCTGTTTTTGGTTTTATTTTCAGGGCTGGTGACAGAGCAGCTCATGAGTCTATGAAAGGGATGAGTCCCAAGATCCATGCAGCCTGATGTGGGGCGGCCATGACACCCTCTCTACAGTCTGCATCCTCTCACTAGGACATGGCCAGCTGCAATCCTGGGTCCAGGAAGCTCCAGTCCTCGGGTCTTTGGTTGAGAAAGTTGTCCTCCCAGAGATCAGCAGTGTGAGGGAGGGGAGGCTGGGCATGCAGGGCCTCCGCAGTCACGAAGCACCCGAGACAGCCAGGGCTCAGCAAGCCAGATGCAGATAGTGGACCCCCAAGCCCGTGGCTTTGCCTTTTGCCTTCCGGGGACTTGTCTGTGGGACAGGTTCCCACAGTAACACACTGACCATATTTTCCTTCCACAAATTAAAAGACCAGATAATTAATTAAAAGGGAAATACTCAGGAAATTCATTTTCCCTCCTGCCTGCGTTCAGTTTTCATTTTGCAGGTGTATGGGTACGAGTGCACTTTGAATCTGGGCAAACTCTTTCTGAGGGAAACTGGAAAATGACCACCCAGAACTGGACAAGACTTAGCAGAGAAGGAAGGTCAGGAGTGGTGATAAAATTGTCAACTCTATCAGGCAGATTCATTGAGCTGCATGAAAATCAGAGGAGCCTTGGAGGGTCCCCTGCACTGGGGAGTTTCAGGCACGCTGGGTTGGTTAGTCACTGTTATTGTTTAGATGTGAGGTTCCCCCCCAAAGCTCATGTGTGAGACAAGAAGAGGTGAAATGATTGGGTTATAAGAACCTTAACCCAATCAGCACATTATTCCCAGATAGGGATTAACTTGGTAGTAACTGTAGGCGGGGGGGGGGGGGGGGTATGGTGGAGGAGGTGGGTCCCTGGGGCTGTGCCTTTGAGGTACATATTTTGTCCTGGTTGAGCAGAGCTCTCTCTGCTTCCTGGTGCAATGATGTTCTGAGTCACTTTCCTCCACCACACTCTTCCGCCATGATGTTCTGCCTGGCCTGAGGCCCAGGCCAATGGAGTCGGCCATCTATGGTCTGAGACCTCTGAAACCGTGAGCCCCCAAATAAACTTTTCCTCCTCTACATTTTTCTGGTCAGGTCTTTTGGTCACAGCAATGAAAAGGCTGATTAAAACAGTCACCCACTGGACGAATGCCTTGACCAAGTCAGAGCTTTGTTCTTCCCCAGATTTTCCAAGGACCCCATGGTGTAGGTATGCAGGAATGGGTCCCCAGGCAGCAGGGAACAGGGTGGAAGGAACAAATGCCCAAGAGGTAGAGTTCATCCTGACCCATCTGAGGTCCAGTACTTACATCTACCTGGACATTCCTTGTGTGTCTCTGGCTTGCCCAGCCTGTGGGAGCCACCTGTCCTGAGCTCTTCAGTTGCACCCCCTGGCTCAGGAACGGGCTCTCTGATAAAGAGGTGCCCATCTTTGAGTACTGCAGTCTGATGGCTCTCTCTCCTGTCACTCAGGGGGTGATAGAGGGTTGGAGGTGTAGCCAACATGGCTGTTCCAGGGCATGAGTGAACACAGCAGCCAGCACTGGTAAACCATTTCCCAACTCAGCAATCTCCCCCATACCATTAGCAAAGAGTTTTCCTTTTCTTATTTTTTTTCCATTTTTTCTTGCATAGTTGTAGGTGAACAGCATGCCTCTATTTATTTATGTGATACTGAGGATAGAACCCAGTGCCTCCCTCACACATGCTACGCAAGTATCACTGAGCTACACCCCGGCCCCCTCCTTTTCTTATTTTTTATTTTATTTATTTGTTTGTTTGGTTGGTTTTGGCCTCAGAAAACCACCTTGGTACCTCCAGGAATATTCTTTCTCATCACATGCAGTCAGGGGTCATACAGAATCAGGAATCAGGAAACGGGCTAGTTTAAGGAATTGTTATTTACATCAACAAAACATGTCCCCAGCACATCAATGAAAGTTGGCTTGGTGGAAGATTCTGGATTCCAATCAGGATTTCTGATGAGCTGTTACAATCTTCTTGCCAGAATATGATTTCAGAGACATTGAAAGGGAGACTTCAAAAATATTTTGATTTGCTTCATTTGGGGCTTTCTAAACATTTACTGTTTAAAATCTTTGCGATTAATGATTCAAAATGCTGTTTATTGCTGACAACTTATGTTTGGTGTATACTTGCCATTTATAAATGTTCAACAAACCAGTCTCATGTGGCATCTTAATAATGTTTGTAATTGCTGTTATTGTTTTTGTCTTATGATCCTAGTGTCTAAGTAACGAGGGGGATAGTGGAAGGTCTTCAAGGAAGATCGATGCAATTGTAAGTGCACAAAAAGTCAGAGGAGAACTAGGGAAGGGTATGTCCTTCTCCCTCCTACATGGAAAACCTCTTACAGTTTCTGGTGGATTCATTGTGAATAGATGGAGGAAAATAGTCCTAAATTAAATCTAAATATTCCAGCCAACCCTGCCTCTCAGCCTAACACCATCTCCAAGCTGCAGATAACACACTGATGTACTTATGGGGTCCCCCTTAGCAACAGAGTTGCCATGGAAACACATTGTGAGTCTCTGAGAGGAAGCAAAAGAGAGCAGGCAGGAGGAGTTCACAGGCATTTCTCATTGAAATAATGACAGTCGTTCTCAGTGTGCTTAAGAAATGAATACACCATGAATTTTTAAAATTATTTTTCGAAGCGTGTTTCTGACAGTCTTACATCCAAAGAGTTTAGCTCAAATGTTTACCATTTTAAATCTCAATCATATTGTATTTTTTGCAAAGCATTTTGGAAGCTCTTGGCGGCCAATTTTTGTTTTTTTTTTTTTTTCTGGGATGTAAGGAGTCCTGTGCATTTAAATGTTTATCCACATAAAAATCCCACCGAGGGGGGACTGGTTATGTATGTGTGAGGCAGAAAGACTGGGTGTGGCAACTGTTTTTTAGCAAGTTCATCAAACTGCAAGTAATGATATTCACCTGTAATCCCAGGTACTTGGGAGACTGGTGGGGTGGGGGAGGGGTCACAAGTTCAAAGACAAGCCTGGGCAATGTAGCAAGAGCCTATTGCAAAAAACATAAACAGCTTCACCACAAATTTGATAGAATTTTCTGTTAACTGTGTATCTTCTGTGCTTTGGTCAATTACCATGCATAATGATTTTTTTCTTTTATTTTTGGTTGATCAATTTATCCAGCATAGGTAGCTCCTATCAGTGCTATAACTTCTGAATGTCTTGTCATGTAGGAAATTCTAGGGCCACTATGGGAGATTTTGTGTATATTTAGAGAACATCAGGTGCTTGTCTATATTTGAACTAAAATAATAATAACATGCACTTAGCGAGTTATTCCTAATATTCTGCAATGGGCACGTATTTTTATTTTAAAAGTAGCCTCTAATTCTGGAGAAAAATGTTGACTTCTTCCTGGGAGAGTTTTTTGTCAATGTATTTTTAAAAGTATGAGGATTCCCAGAAATCTCACCTCTGAAGAATAGAACACCAATAAGATTTTGGCATTCTTCCTGGAGTCCTGATTCTAACCTTTTGTGTTGTTTGGCTGGTTGGTTTGGGGTTTTTTTGTTTGTTAGTTTTATTATTTTTGGTGTTCTATGTTAGTCAGCTTTCCGTGGCTATCACAAATAACTGAGAAAATCCATTTCAGGAAAGAAAGGTTTACTTTATTTGGCTACAGCCAGGTTCAGAGGGCACTGCTTTTGCTGTAATCAATTACTTTGGCTCATGGTTTCAGAAGTCTCAGTCCACAGTTGGCTGGGTGTGTGGTGAAGCAGAACATCATAGTGTCAAGAGCATGTGGCAGAGGCCCCTGCTCATCTCATTGCATCCAGGAAGCAAGGAGATGGAGCAAGAGGAAGGGACCAGGGACAAGAAATGCCCTTCAATGAGGTGCTACCTCCTACCATTTCCATCACCTCCCAATAGTTCCTTCAGCTATGAATCTGTGGATGGATGAACCCACTAATGGAGTTAGAGCCTTCAATCATTTCCCAAACCCCCACATCTGAACAGTGCTGCGTTGGAGACTCTTATGGGTTAGATACGAGGTGTACCCCTAAAGTTCATGAGACAAAGCAAAAATGTTCAGAGGTGAAATGGTTCCCTTATGAGCTGTAACCTAATAGCTGGATTCATCCATTTGCTGGATTAATAATTTGAAAGGATTACTGGTGGGAACTGTAGTAGGGAGGGCATGGCTGGAGAAATAGGTCACTAGGGGCGTGGCCTTGGGAGTTACATTTTTTGTTCCTGGCTCCTCTCTGTCTCCTTCCATGGGCTGAGCAGCTTTCTCTGCCACACCCTCTGCCATGATGTCCTATCTCACCGCAGGCCCAGAACAATGGAGCTGGCTGATGGCCAGGGGACAAAAACCTCTAAAATTGTGAGCCAGAATAAACTTCCCCTTCTCTAATTTTTTTTTGTCAGGTATTTTGTCACAGCAACGAAAAGCTGACAAGCACAGGGATCAAGCCTTCAACACGTGAGCTGTTAGGGGACATTCCAAACCCAAACCATACATCTACTGTCTTGGTGCCCCAAAGAGGCAGGGCACCAAAGAGAGCAGGAAACAGTTTTATTTGGCTGCAGCCAGGTTCAGAGGGCACCACTTTTGCTGTAATCAATTAATCCCCTGAACCCCGAGTTCAGGTAGTTTCAGAACTTTATAGCCAGCGTGTAAGGGTAGGGGCTCAGAAGCTCCCAGTCTGCAGAAGTTCACATAAAGCAGCTCTTCCTTTCGCTGTTCTGGGCAAGTTAACCCTTCAAGGACAGCACCTGAGAAGGGGAGAGCTGCTCCTCCCCTTTCTTTCCTCCCCTGCCAGCTGTTACCATGGAGCCCAGTGGGTAACTTCTCTCATCTTAGAAATTATCTCTGTGAAGCTCCACCTCAAGGCAGAGGCCTTGTTAAAGGACTTGTCTTTTTGTTTTTAATCCCACTTTACATTTGCAAACACACTTCTACAAACTATGATCCTGGATAAATGTTTGTGAAATACTAGTAAAGGGGAGTCCAGCACCTGGAGTGCTGATTTCTTCCAGGCCAGTGGCCAAGTAAAATAGAGCAACAGGAAAACAGGAAGTTTACCTACACTGAACTCTTTTGTAGACTCTTCTGCTGACAGTCCTAAATCAACGATGGTGAAGATTTCTGGAGAAGCTTAGTGAAGATTTTCTGTGGAGGAGGGGGTGCCACCACACTACTTCTCTGCAGGGTCCTTTCAATAGCATCCTTATTTGGACAATTGCGGCCCTGCTTCTGTCTTCCACTCAGCATCTCCATCTGGGGGTCCAAGGGACGCTCAGACCCTCTCCCTCCAGATGTGCCCCCCTCCCTGCTTCCTTCCTGTTGGTGCACAGAACACCTACCCACACAGGCACTCATAGAGACATGATGGGGCAGCCCGGATGCCTTCCTTTTGGGCAAAACATCTAAGTCAATATGGACTTGTGAATAAGTAGAGGTAAGAATGTTCTAGAGTTGGGGGGCACATGGAGATGACTGTCGGTTCCTCTTCACAGGGCAAACTTCCTGCTCCGGCCTGAAGCCCTTAGTGCAGGCATGTTCGGGTCCACCCATCTTCTTGGCCCTCAAGTCACACATGCCAAGAACCCAGAAAATAGAAAGAGGTCTAGCCTTTTCTGTACTTTTTTTAGAATATTGCTATCTTTTATATCGACTTTCTCCTTGAAGAAAGAGAAAAGAAAGTCTGCAGTCCTCACTTTAAATTTAATGCAAGGGATATGGCTGTGGTTTGAATAGCGTGCATCTCCTCTGAGACTCATGTTGAGATTTCATAATTATTAGGAGATTTTAAGAGTGGGACAGGTAAAATGTTTAAGGGGTGATTAGGACTCTGCCCTCGTGCATGAATTAATCAGGAGATTAACAGATTAATGTATAAAAGAGGTTCTGCTACAGAAGCCATTTTTAAATACCCATGCTCCCTTGTAATGTATCCCACTGTCATAGATAGATAGATAGATAGATAGCATGCCCCCTGTTTCCACCTTTCCCTGCACCACCTTGGAACCCTGCCCCTCTACCTTGAACCCAAATTATGAGCCACAATAAAACATTTTTCTTTATAGCTTACAGAAAACAGACTAAGACAGACCTGAGCATTCAAAAAATCAAACTGAAATTTCTAGTTTTCCTAAAGGCAGAGGAAGGCCAATGAATTCATGTATATTTTAAGGATTGGGACATGAGATTAAATAATGTGGTCATTATCCATCACTTTGTAACTTACAAAGCACTTTGGATTCATTGTTCTGATTCAGAAAAAAAAATAGCTTTCGGGGAATGGGTTTGTGATTTTCATTTTATAAGTAAAGATAAAGTTTGGAACAGTGAAGAAATGGGAGGAGCCCACCTGGGGAGTGGCAGGTGGGCAGTGGGGTGCCGGTAAATGTGGTAACCAGCTTTCCGGGAAACAAACAAACCCTGATGGGTAGCGTTTGCCAGTTTCTGGAATGTAAATGTTCCCCCAGGACCAACTTCAACTACTAATTTAACATGAAGCTTGCAAAACACCTGTGAATTCAACAACTGGTTCTTGTGAGCTGGAGAAGTGCCCGCCATTGCTGGGCAAGGAATTTGAGTCTGTGGTGGTCCCTCGACACCTCACTGCCAAAGAGAAGGCAGGAGCAATGGGGAGGTGTTTACAATGCACAGGAAAATTGGCATGAAATGCAACACTGCTTGGGTCGGCATTTCTGGAGCTTTGGGGGCTTCCTTCCACTTGTGTTCTAAGGCCGCAGAGTGGTTCATTTATTCGAGTTGTGTGGACCCTCCCTTGAGAGTTGCTGATGACCCTTTTGCTGTCACTGCGGGGGTGGACTTTGGTTTCTGTCAAGTGCAGCTGTATTGCCCACATTTCTAGGAGCCCGCTTGCAGCCTGGGAGGGGGAGGAAAATGGCTGGACCCCTTAGGAGGCATTGGGGCGGGTTTTCTGTCTGCACAGAGCCACTATCTATCCATGTTTGGGTTTGGGGACACTGTGGTGAGCATGTTGCTAGGGAAACAGCCAGCGGAAGGGGGGCCATGGGAGTCGTCATTCAGAGATGCAGAAGCTGAGGATAGCTGCACGTCCTGTGGTCAGCAGGGCCTCTGCCGCGGTGATGCAAAAGGTGAGGGACTCACTGCTGGGATCTCAATGTCCCTGCTGCATGGACGAGATGAGGCTGTTCTGGATGTTTCACCAGGGAAGGTTCAGATCCTTTCCAAGAGAAATTCAGTACACCACTTCCTCGGGGCTTTGACCCTTCGGGTGGTATTTTGGTAGTGTAAAGTCATTGTCAGTCCCATTCAGGCCACTTTAGGAAGAACATAGAGGTGGTCAATCACTTGCGTTTATGCTTCTGGTTAACCTGAGCCCAAGATCTGGCTTCCTGACTACACCCTACACATCTGCTTCTTTTTTCTTTCTTTCTCCCTTTTTTTTTTGGAACTGGAGATTGAACCAGGAGCCACATCCCCAGCCTTTTTTACTTTTGTATTTTTTGAGACAAGGTCTCTCTAAGTTGCTTAAAGGTCTCACTAAGTTGCTGAGGCTAGCTTTTCAAAGCTGGGGTCCTCCTGCCTCAGCCTCCTGAGCCACTGGGATTATACACACGTGCCACGGCTCCCTGTTGCTTCTTTTGTTTTTGTTGTTTGTTTTGGGGTCTTTTTTTTAAAGATTTTTTTAAGTATTTTTCGTTGTAGACAGTCAAATGCCTTTATTTTATTTAATTTATTTATTTAATGTGCTGCTGAGGATTGAACCCAGTGCCTCATACATGCTAGGCAAGTGCTCTACCACCGATCCACAACTCCAGCTTCTTTTGAGGGAAAAAAAAATTTTTTTTTAGGTGTTCCCTCTATCAATTAACTGGTTTCATCCCCCAAAACCTAAAGTAAATTGAAAATACCACAAGCTGAAAATGCACTCAGTATACCCAGCCTCCGGAATTTCACGAATAGCCTGATACACATGCTCGGCACAAGCAGCCTATAGTTGGGCAAAGTCACCTCACATAAATCCTCGTTTACAGTAAAGTGTTGGTGCTCTCCTATAGTTTATTGAATGCTATACCAAAAGCAAAAAGCATAATGATTGTGTGGAGATTCTTTTACACAGTCATAAATTGGGGCCATCTGCGTACCTATATCACACACTTCAGTCAACAGTGGGCCTCACATGTGACAATGGTCCCATTAGAGCAAAATGGAGCTGACAGATTCCTACCATGGCTGGGCATGCTGGCACAGGCCTGTAATCCCAGCAGCTCAGGAGGATGGCGAGTTCAAAGCCAGCCTCAGCAACTTAGCCAGTCCCTAAGCAACTTAGGGAGACCCTGTCTCTAAAAATACTTTTTAAAAGGGCTGGGGATGTGGCTCAGTGGTTAAGCACCCCTGGTTTCAATCCCTGGTACCAAAAAAGGAAAAAAGAAATCCTACCATTTGGTGACATCTGGCTGTTGAGACGTCATAGTGCTCCACCCAGCCCGGTGTGTCTATGGTGATGCTGCTACAACAAGCCTACCGTGCTGCCAGTTGAATGAAAGCCCAGCACGTCCAACTGTGTAGAGTCCGTAATGCTCAATAATGACCATGAACAACTGTTACATCTTGGGTTTATTGTGTCTCTTCATCACATCATGTTCTCTCATTTTTTATTTAATCTCATCTTGTGCTGTCCGTCACGGCTCTAGGGGCTGTAGAGAAATTTATTATGAGAACTGGCTCGTGTGCTTCTGAAAACTAAAAAGTGCCACAATATGCTACCCATAAATGGAAGACTAAGAAAAGCTGGTGGTATAGTTCCAGGCCATCCAAAGGCCCAAGAACTAAGAGTCTGGGCAGGAGTAGATGGATGTCCCATTACGGGACATCCAACTAGAATAATTACGGTCAATGCAACTAGAAGAAGCTCATTGCTCTGAATGACTCCAACTAATCATATCAAAGGTGATTGTTAATGTATGTATGCTGAAGCAAAACTGCACTGTCCTCTGAGAAATATAAACAGCAGGGACATATTCCTGGAACATGAAGCATCTCCCATTGTTCCTTGGACTGTACTTGGAAGATGATTATTTAAGGAGCCAATCCAGGTCATCCAGAGGAGGGTTACTTGGAAGTGAAGATATTTCTAGTGCAAACTTGCCGTACTAGGTAGTATCCTGTGTGCTTTCCCAAAGAATCAGCACTTATAAGAGGCATAAAAACAAGTTTCAGGTCAGTGAGTTTCTGTTCCTGACCTGGGCCACCAGGAAAGTTTAAAGTTAAGTGGCATTTGGAGTGAGGTGTCTGGGGACCCTGACTGCACAGGAAAAAGAAAGCACACTTTTGCTCTCCACCCTTTCACAAAGTTGGTCCAAGTTAGGAACCCAAGGACAAGTTGAGGGACAGGCCCCAGGGCAGGTCTGAATACCAACCGCAGACCTCTTGTTGTGACTCCTCCCTGAACTTGGCTTGTTTCTGCCTAATTTCCTTACTCTCTTCCCCTGGCTCAGATTTTTGAGACAGAGCATTATGATTAGCTACTGGATATCGGGAAGCCTTTGGATGGGTTCCCTGTGATCCAATCAACTATTGCCAGGTTGGGGGTTAGGTCTGAAGACTGGAATGAGCAGCTGTCTCCTACTAGAGCTGCTGCTCCTAGGTAACTTACCTGCTCGATTCCCAGTGTCCTTAAGATAGGCCTGAGCTCCTGCACACAGTTTGCAAGGTCCTTCTAGACCTGTTTGCTGCCCAGGCATTGACCAAGTCACACGTACCATCCAGGGATGGCAACTAACGTGCAGGGCCCAGGGCAAAGTGAAAATGCTGAGCACCGTGTTCAAAAATGCAGGAAAATGAGGGAGTAATGGCACGCTGAAGGTTTCGCTCATCTTCTGTGCTTCCTTCCCACCCTCTGCCCTCAAATTTTTTTTTACTATTTAATACTTTTTACTATTTACTGTTGTTCTTAAGAAAAAAATAAGGGCTGGGGATGTGGCTCAAGCGGTAGCGCCCTCGCCTGGTGTGCGCGCTCGCCTGGCGTGCGTGCGGCCTGGGTTCGATCCTCAGCACCACATACAAACAAAGATGTTGTGTCCGCCGAAAACTAAAAAAAGAATAAATATTAAAAATTCTCTCTCTCCCTCTCTCTCTCTCTCTTTTAAAAAAAAAGAAAAAAATAAGTAAAATTTAAATTGTCATCAGCTTTATCGCTCATCTTTTTACTGTGCAATGCTAGTTTTACATGCATATACCAGAGCCTTTCATTTGTACACAAAATCATGGAAACGCACAGCTAGCCGGTGTTTCCTGGCCAGAGGGAAAGCACAGTGAGGCTCCGGGAGGTTGGAAGTGGGGTGGAGGGGATCCCCTGACACAGTTCAGGGCACACTCTCCTGGCCCACATACTCCAACCTGGAACTCAGGGTGTGCTGGCACTGCCACAGCTTGAGGACTACTGGTTCTATGCTGGGAAGCTGTGGACTGATACCTTGAGCCCCAGGGGGGGCAGATCTGAGGAAGTAGAGTCAGGCAACTCCTCTTCTCCTGGGACTACTCCTGGATACAGAAAATGACAAACCCTAGAATAGTGTGGCCTGGGAGAGGGAATGAGGAAGAAGGCAATACATTGATTCTTTCCCAATATATTATTTCCCAATGACAAGACAGACCCTGGGAAGGAGATATCCATGAAGTTGGAATGATATCCTTGGGAAGAGGCCAAAGCAGTGATCCTTCCCCAGACCCTCCATCTGGCTCAGTAAAGACAAATCCCAGATACTGACCACCAACTCCAGATGCCTTCCATCTTGGCCAGTAAAACAGATCCCAAATTCCTGAATGCCCAAACTGACATGCTCATTAATTAAGTCAACTCTCAGAGTACCCTAGGTAAGCACAGACTCCCCCTTTTGCCAGTGGCTCATTTTCCACCAGGAAAGTGGGTCCATCAGAGGGGGGACTCTGCTCCTGAAGAAAGGCTTTTGCTGATCCTTGAAGTCTACACCCTGCTCAGTCCTTTTGTGCTAACTGTCTGGATCTCTTCCTAACTGGATGAGAGTCTCATCCCATCCCAGAGGTGATCCTCAGCTGACTGCCCACTGGTGTGAGGTGGTACAGCCAGACTGCAGTTGTGTGGCCTACAATGCCTCACCCAAGAGGCTGCAGGGCACACCCACCAGTGCCCAGGCTCCTGTGAGGTGGTCAGATGTGAATGGCGGGAATGCCGGGTTAAGAGAATAATAAGATCCCAGAATGTGGATGGGAGAGATGGGACAGATCCAGCCCAGCATTGGGAGACCAAGAAGCAAGCGGTCCAGACCCCCTGGGGAGAGAGAAGGAGGTGGTAAGATAGGAATTTGGGGGGACAGAAAAGGAAAGGTAGACTGAGTCTTAAAACATAAGCTCCCAGGAGCCCCTGGAATGCAGGAAACAAGCATTCCCAAACCACCCAGCCTCTGCCCTTGGCCCTGGGTTACCCTGGTTACCCTTCGAAGGTAACCTGGGGGCAATATTCAAGTACCAGAAAAATAAAATTGTGTAACTCTGCCCTGACTCCACCCCTAGTTCAGCCCCTAGCAACTATCCCTCTAGAGATGTTAACAGCCTCCCTCACCAAACATGTATTCACCTAATGCTGAACATCACCTTTTTTACAGCCAGTTTTTCCAAGGCATTTTGGAATCTTCCTCAAAATGTAAATCAAATCATCACTCACTAAGATTAAGCATTCATGGGGGTAAACAAATAAAATACAATGTTACCACCCCACACCAAAGGGTTGCTCTCTCTCCCTCTGGAGTGAGATGGCCTGCATTCTCCTTTGAATGTGTGGTCTTTTTTTTTTTTGTGCCACTGGGATTATACTCAGGGGTGTTTCTCTTACACCGAGTTATATTCAGCCTTTTTTTTTCTTTTTTTGATACAAATTCTCACTAAATTGCCAAGGCTGGCCTAGAACATGGGACCCTCCTGTGTAACTCTTTCAAGTTACATGTTTTCCCCAAAAGCTTCTCACCCCCAAGATGGCCAGCATTCTCCCACGAACATGAATTTCTTACTTTACCCAAAAAGAACATCTCTCCCTTGAGATAGGCTGCATTCTTCCTTGAAATGTGTATCCACTTTCCTAAATAAATCTGCCTGACTGGTGCATGCTGTGATTCTTTTTCTATCACAAAGGGCAAGGACCTCTCTTGCACTGAGACCAGATTCCCCTTTCCAGAGCTGGGGCCTTCTGGGAAACTGAGGCAGCCCTCAAACCCCAATTCTTGTTATCAAGTCAGAAAGATTTCAGACATGTTGCTAAAAACAACAGGAATGAGTTTATTGAAGGGACAAGAGAAGGGAAAGGGGACACTCTCAAGAGAGAGACTGGGTCCTCTCAGAGAGGACAAGGACAGTGGACAGTGTGCCTCTCCTGCTCCAGTTTTATTGGGGATCCCTGAGAAGTCTCCAGAGTCCCACCCAGGTCCACCTCTTGACTTCCGACTGACAGCAAGATGACATCCGACATCAGAGTCTCCCCCTCAGGGTAACTTCTGCTTATCAACATTCCTTGCATGCCTCCTGCAGAAAACAGGTAGTTTGCTGAGAAATGTGACCTCGCTTGTCCACCTAGGCCAGGCAGGGCCGCAGCAAAGTGCCTTGGGGAAAGAAAGCCTGTGGAGTCCGCACAGTGGTTCCTTATCATAGAATTATTCTCTTAACCTGGCATTCCGGCCATTCACATCTGTCTGTCCCCTGTCACAGACGCTCCCCTGGTTCAGGCAGGACAGCTTAGGGACCCTAGTTCCAGGCCCCGCCACCACAATCCAATCAGCAGAACTGACAGGAGCCTGAGGACCTCTCTCCTTCATCCTGTCCTGTTGCATTATGGGAGGGGCTAAGTTCCCTGAACTGTAAACAAGATCCTGTTTTCAAAATATTGCCCAACCATTGGGGGAGCTTGTGCAGAGACCCCAAGTTCCACTTACGGTAACCTAAGAAGGAAAAGCCTCTAACAACCACACATGTTACTTGCATCTAATGTCAAACCCGAGAAAGAGCATTCGGCATATGTGCAATAGGCATTATGGGCAAGGCGCAGGAGTCTGTCAATCACCCCCTCGTTTGAAATAATCCACCGCTAACAAAAAACCCCTTCAAGGCCAAGAAAGAACTCAGAAGCGAATTTAAGCCCAGATCCCTGTGAGGCTGCAGGCAGGTAGGTCTCGGTCATGGTCTTTCCTCCAAGAAACTCTCTTTTTTTGTTTTTTTATTAGTTGCTCATGACAATACAATGATCTTGACATATCATACATTTGAATCAAATGGGGTATAATTTCTCATTTTTCCAAGTGTACAGGTTGCAGAATCACTTTGGTTATACAGACACGTATATACATACAGCAATACTAGTGTCTATTTTATTCTGCTTCTCTTTGTCTTGATGAATCCTTCTCACTGTGTGTGCTCTGCCTGCCACCTAGGTCCCACGACTCTGGTGACAGTGGTGCCATGTGAATTAAGACCCCAGGTCCCAAGGACGGCTTTATGGTCTCATCACCTTCACTCACAAAAAGACAAAGATAAAAATAAACATTTCAAGATGAGGCCCATGGAACATGAAAACTCCAAACATGGACCTTTCTGAGATGGGCCTTTGCTGCAGCTCTGGGTACAGCCCAGGAGGCTGGCTCAGTGGTAACAATGTCCACTTTATGCTTGAAGATAGCCCTTGCTGCTCTGCCTCTGTGACTTATTTTTAAAATGGACCTGTTTCTTTCTCTTCTCTCTCCCTGCTCCTCCCTAATCTCTGGCTCTCCCTAATTTTAGGGGAAACAGGATTACTTTTCTTCCCCAACCCAGGCTGACTTATCTGTCCCTGAGCACACACCCACCATAGGAACAAAGTCATCCAGACCTAGTGGATGGCACCAGGAGATCTCACAGTTGACTATGTCCCAAATTAACAAGTAAATTACAACTCCAACAGAGAATATAGCCCTGAGTCACCTCTTTAAAAGCCCCCTGTTCCTGCTGATGGGTAGACTCACCGCCTCAGGGATAGGAGTCCCCTTGGTTTCTCCTTTGCTGGCAAAGCAATAAGCCTTCTTTTTCCTTTTTCTCAAAACCATGTCCTCATTATTGGATTGACATGGGGGATAAGAGCTGAGATTTCAGCAATAGTGAGAACAGATTTTAATCAGTAATAACAATTTCAATAGAGAAAAGAGAACTGACTCAACATGGATTTGTAGACGTGAAGAGGTCTCCTAAAGGAACCAGGAGGGAACAGGGAATGGGAGAAACAGGACCTCAGCAGGGTCAGGAGCATGAAATTTAAAAAGCAGGAAAGGGAGTCGGCCCATGTGAAACCTATCTAGATTTGCTCCAAACACTTAGAGACGTTAGCCTCTGCTGTCTGCACCCGCCCCCGCCAAGGCTTGGAGACAAACACTCTGCCCTTAGGCTTGGTTGAAACTACAGTCAAGTATTTTTAGAGCCTTGAGTTATCTCAGGCCAGCACTTTAGTAGTGGTTAGGCCCATCTTCAAGGTGAGGCCTTCAGTTGTTAGAACTGGTTAGTGTAATCCCCAGGATACATAAAGAACTCAAAATATTTAACACCAAAAACAAACAAACAAACAAATAATCCATAAGTGGGCTAAATAACTGAACAGACACTTCCAGAAGAAAATATACAATTGATCTATAGACATATTAAAAAAAATTCAACATCTCTAGTAATTAGAGAAATGCAAATCAAAACTACTCTTAAGATTTCATCTCACTTTAGTCAGAATGATAATTATCAAGAATACAAGCAGTAATAACTGTTGGCAAGGATGTGGGGGAAAAGGCACACTCACACATTGCTGATGGGACTGCAAATTGGTACAACCAATCTGGAAAGAAATATGGAGATTCCTTGGAAAACTCGGAATGGAACCACCATTTGACCCAGCTATCCCAAAGACTTAAAATCAGTATACTATACTAATGCAGCCACATCAATGTTTATAGCAGTTCAATTCACAATAGCTAAACTGTGGAGCCAACCTAGGTGCCCTTCAATAGATGAATGTAAAAGACACTGTGGTGTATATACACAATGGAATATTACTCATTATTGAAAGGGAATAAAATTGGCAATTGCAGTTAAATAGATGGAGTTGAAGAATATCATGCTAAGCAAAGTAAGCCAATCTCAAAAAACCAGAGGTCAAATGTTTTCTCTGATAAGTGGATGCTAATCCATAATGGGAGGGGGTGAGTGGAGGAAATTTGGATGGGGCAAAGGAAGGGGGGGGGGGCAAATGGGTAGGAAAAAAGAGTGGAATGAGACAGACATCATTAGCCTAAGGGGATTATGGAAGGAACTTTGGATTGGGCAGAGGGGAGTGAAGGGAGGAGAGGGGTATAGGAGTGGGAAGGATGATAGAATGAAACAGATATTACCTATGTACATGTATGATTGATTGCATGAATGGTGCAACTCTGCATCGTGTACAGCCAGAGGAATGAGAAGTTGTGCTCCATTTGTGTACAATGAGTTGAAATGCATTTTGCTGTCATGTATAACTAATTAGAATAAATTTTTAAAAACTGGTTAGTATTTGTTCAATTCCTCCTAGAATTCTGAGAAGAGCCTGCCTAGACCTTGGTCAAGGAGCATGTGTTATCTCAAAGCACATGCCTTTCTGTCTGCTTTGAAGAATCCCCATCCAAATTTTCTTCTACTCAATTTCAATGAGGCTTCCTTCAGAGGGTATGTCCTGACCCATTTTAGGCTGGATTAAGGTTCTTGGAATCCCTATGAGATAGGGATTTGGGGTTATAGGGAAAGAAACATTGAGTCTCAAAAGAAGTGTCTCAAAAGAACCACCTGAATGCAGGAAAAAAAAATGCACCCATAGAATACAAAGCAAGCAAATCACGAGCAGTCATGCCCTTGACCCATGCCCTTGACCCATGCTCTTGCCTGCAAAAAAGTAGCATGATAGCAATGAATGAGCCCTGAAAACATCCCATGAATTTGCATTACTCCTCCCTGGCTCCACCTCCTGTCCAGCCCCCAGCTACTGTGCCTCTGCAAATATTACCACCCCAGACCAGGGAGATGCTTCTCACTTTCTAGACAGCCTACATTCTCCCTTGAATGTGCCTCTGCTTTCCTAAATTAATACTGGTCTCGGACTGGTGTGTGCTGAAATTCTTTTTTTTTTTTTTTTTGTAATTTCACGTTTATTTATTTATTTGTTTGTTTACTTATTTTCATCACATGCATCAAGGACTCCAGCTGTCCTGAGTTGAGAACACCTCTCCAGGAACTGCTCAGACCTCTAGTGACCCCTAGGTGTAACTGCTGTTTCCTGAGTTCCCTATGAGCCTCTTCCTCCCTGTATGCCCAGCGTGCAACTGGCCCATGGAACATCCTGTAAGAACTTGCCGCATGAATGAACGAATGAATGAGGGTATCGAGGACGAAGGGGCAAAGGAATGTGCCCTTGTGGCCAGAATGTTCTGCCAGCATCTGGTAGTGCATACAGGAGCATGAATCTAGAGATGCCTTTGTTTTTTACATTCTAGAATTCTGGGGTCCACATCCTTCTCTGGCTGGACCATGACCCACAGAAATAAATTATCAAAAGGGTTTTTTTCCTTGAATGGTCTGATGAAAAGGGATGGTATTAGTTAAGAGGAATATTTAATTTTTTTGGTAAATTAGGAAGATCTAGACATTCTCTAATCATATAGGAAGAATCAAAGCACATTTATGTCAAAATGATAACAAAATAAAGCATCAACAACTTAGATTTTGTGGAGGTATTTTGACGTTTTGTTCAATCTTCATAACTTTCAATCTTAATAACTTTCTATCATGAAAAATTTTAAACACAAAAAGACAGAGTAATATGATAATATCACATATAGGCTATAACGTCATGTTACTATCATTGAGATTTCTCCCTTATCAATATTTTACCAATCTAATTTCTTAAACCCCAAACTTTGTTTTCCTGGAGCGTCTTCAAGGGAGTCTCATATTTGGAGTCAATTTACTTAGAAACATTTCAAAATAAAGCTCTAATAAGACAACTGACTAACAGTCTAGTCCTGTGACTAGATGCTTCATACTTCTGGAAGTGCCCCTTAAACATGGAGATATGCAGGTCCTTAGCTCTACCTGGGGAGTTTTCCAGTCCCACTCTTCATCCCTTCCAGCAATACGCAATCTTCCCTGTGACTGGGACTCAACATTTGGCTCAGAGGCCTGGTCAGCCTTGATTTGGTTGAACCTGTCCTGCCTTCTTGAGGCCTCTGCTGGGCCTGACCTGGCCCCTGCCAATACAGTTGCCCCTCCCTGCTCTTTCTCACTGTCTCTTTCTCTCCTAAAGTCCTTGGTGCTCTGTGAAACCCCTCTGCAGGTACGCACCAGCTGCAGTGCCCTTACTGACTTTCCTGGGTGTGCCAGACTCTCTGTGGATATTTCCACACACATAGTGCACGGCCTGTGCAGTACAGAGGCAAAGAGGTCAGAATCCTGTGACATTTCAGAGGGAACTAAGATGGGCATATTCACTAGTGCAAGGTTCCCTGGGCCAGCACCTCCTCCTCCTGTAGGAAGCAGCACAGATACTCAAAGTGAAGAATGTGCATCCTTCTTTATACCTATGCTGTGTACTGCATACCCATTCACCTGCGGATGGACGCTTGGGTTGTGTCCACACTTCAGCAGAGACGAGTAATGGTCTGGTGAATGTGAGTGTGTGCATATCTTTTTGAGTTCCTTCATTCACTTCTTTTGGATATGTATCAAGAAGTGGAGGGCTGGGGTTGGGCTCAGTGCTAGAGCACTCGCCTAGCACATGTGAGGCCCTGGGTTTGATCCTCAGCACCACAGAAAGATAAATAAATAAAGGTATTGTGTCCATCTATAACTAAAAAAAAAAAATTAAACAGTGGAATTGCTGGGTCACCTGGTAATTTTGTGTTTAATTTTTGGACAAACCATCATGCTTTTCATAGCCACTGAATCATTCTGCATTCCCAACTGCGGGGTTCTGGGTCCTCCCCAACACTTATTTTCTGGACAGATTGATAGATAGATAGATGGATAGATATCTCAGTCATCCTGAGGAGTGTGAGGTGGAATCTCATTGTGGGTTTTGCTTTGTATTTACCTAATGATGATTAGCATTAAACAACTTTTCATGTGTTTATGAGCCATTACTACATTTTTGGAAAAATAACTTTGCCTATTTTAAGATCAGATTGTTGTGGGTGTGTGTGTGTACGCACGCACAGGTGGTTGAACCCAGGGGCACTTAACCACTGAGCCACATGCCCGTCCCTTTTTATTTTTATTTTGAGACAGGGTCTTGCTAAGTGACTTAGAACCTCAGTAAGTTGCTGAGTCTGGCCTCAAACTTGTGATCCTCCCACCTCAGCCTCCCAAGTTGCTGAGATTACAGGTGTGTGCCACCATGCCTGGCTAAAATCAGATTGCTTTTGTCGTTGTTGAGTTGTAGGTGTTTCCTTATATAGTATAAATATTAATATTTTACAAGATATCTGATTTGAAAATATTCTCTCTCATTCTATGTGCCATTTTACTGTGTTGATTGTGTCTTTTGATTAACCAAAATTTTTCATTGGGAGGAGTCCAGTTTGTCTACTTTTCTCTTTGGTTGTCTGGATGTTTAATTTAACATCCAGGAAAACAATTGCCAAATCCAATGTCTTGCAGGTTTTTTCAAACATAACTCTTCTATTCTAAGAGTTATGCCTTATGTTTAGGTTTTTGATCCATTTGGAGCTAAATTTTGTATTCTGCATATTGGTTTGTGTATTTTACTATAGACGGTAACTTCATAAAAAGTAGGTTTAAGTCTAGGGTTGCAGCTCAGTGATAGAGCATTTCTTTAGCATGTATAAGATCTTGGGTTCAAATCCCAGCACCACAAAAATATATTTTTTATATTAAAAAAAAAATAAGGGGCTGGGGTTGTGGCTCCGTGGTAGAGTGCTTGCCTTGCATGTGTGAGGCACTGGGTTCGATCCTCAGCACCATGTAAAAATAAAGAAAAAGATATAAAAGTAAAATAAAATAAGAAGAGGTTTATTTTGGTTCATGGTTCTGAAGGCTGAGGCCCCAGGTTGAGGGGCTGCATCTGGCGATGATCATCTTACTAGCAAAGTTCCAAGGTGACACAGCAGCACATGGTAAGAGACAGCAGGTAAACATGTATAGGTCCTCTGGTACCTCTCCCTCCACCCCTCCTTATAAAGCCACCAAAATTCGATCCTGGGGGCTCCGCCCTGATGGCTTTATCTAATCGTAATCAACCGCAGACACCCTGCCTCTAAATGTTAGAATAAATGTTCACCCTCTTAACACCTCAAGATGGAGATTAAATTTCCCTGCATGAACTCTTGGGTGACACTCCCAAACAGTATCCAAACCATAGCATGGTGTGAGGTAGGGGTCAACGTCATGCCTTTGCATGTGGATATCCAGATTTCTCAACACCACTTGTTGAAAAAGTTGCGTTTTTCTCCTTTTGTGGAACTATTTCTGAGCTCCCTATTTTATTCCATCCATTTTTCTTTAGGCTAGTTCAGCACTTTTTAAAAATTGTTCTTTTTAGCTATGCATGGCTCATGCAGCACTTTTTATTACTATAGCTTTGTATTATGTTTTCAAATCAGAAGGTGTGAGATCTCTCACTTTGGGGTTCTTTTTCAACATTGTTTTGGCTCTCGGGTCCCTTGATATCCTGTTTGAGTCTAAGGAAGGGGTTTTTCTGTTTCTGCAAAGCCAAAAACTGAAACAACACAATTCCCCCTTTGAAAACAAAAACAAACAAACAAACAAAAAAATGGCCAGATACAGTAGCCAACACCTGTACTCTCAGCAACCTGAGAGGCTGAGGCAGGAGGATGGCAAGTTTGAGGCCAACCTCAGCAATTTAGTGAGGCCCTTAGCAACTCAGCAACACCATGTCTCAAAATTTAAAAAAAAAAAAAAATTTAAAAGGGCTGGTTTTGTGCCTCAGTAGTTAAATGCCCTTTGATTCAACCTGTGGGACTCCACACACACACACACCAAAAACAAAGAATCAAAAATAGCACTGAGAGCTTGGATAAGAATTACATTCAATGTGTAGTTCACGCTGGGTAACATTAACATCTTAACAATATTGCTTCCAATCGATGCACACAGATTTCTTTCCAGTATTTGTGTCTTCATTTCTTTCAGTGACACCTTGTAGTTTTCGGTGTACAATGCTCTCACCTCCTTGGTTAACCCAACTCCTAAGTATTTTATTCTATTTCAATGCTGTCTTGAATGGAATCAGTTTCTTAATATCCTTTCTGAATGGTTCATTGTCAGTTTCCTCATCTTACACCTTATACTCAAATCTGCCAGAAACCTAAATGGAAGAGTTAAAATTATCAAAACTCTTAGAAGAAAATATGGGGAGAAACCATGGAACATGCCTGTAATCACAGTGGCTCGGGAGGCTGAGGCAAGAGGATCTCAAGTTCAAAGCCAGCCTCAGCAACAGCAAGGCACTAAGCAACTCAGTGAGGTCCTGACTCTTAATAAATTACAAAATAGGGCTGGGGATGTGGCTCAATGGTCGAGTGCCCCTGAGTTCAATCCCTGGTACCAAAAAAAAAAAAAAAAAAAAAAAACATGATCATAACATTACATTGGTTTTGGCAAAAGTTTCTTGAATGTAAAACCAAATGTACAGGCCACAAAGAAAAAATGGATAGGGCTGGGGTTGTGGCTCTGTGGTAGAGCGCTTGCCTAATATGTGCGAGGCCCTGGGTTCGATTCTCAGCACCACATAAAAATAAATAAATAAAATAAAGGTATTTTTTTAAAAAAGAAGAAATAGATAAATTGAATTTTGTCAAATTTAAAAATATTGAGGCCCTGAAAGTCACAATCAACAGAGAAAAGTCAGCTCACAGAACAGGAAAAAAGTATTTATAAATCACATGTCTGATAAGGGTTAGTATTCAGACGGCATAAGGTACTCCAACAACTCAACAACAGCAAAACCACAGAGTTTAAAAGGGGCCATGGGCTTGAACGGACGTTTCTTCCAAGCAGATACAAATGGCAGTAAACACACGGAAATGTGCTCCATGTCGCTAAAAATCAGGGATGTGTAAATCAAAACCTCAGTGAGATAAGAAGGGCCACTCTAGCATCCTGTGTGTGTGGGGTGGGGGGAGACAGAAAGACACCATGTATGTCCCTGGAACCATAATCCCAGTAACGTGGCCAAGTCAAGGGAGACCGGAGAGCAGACCTGGGTCAGGAATGTCCCAATAAACTCGGACGCTGACCTTCTCCTGCCTCTTCTGGGAACCAGGCCATCTTGGTATGATCTGGAGAGAGCTGGGCTTTGACATGAGTATCAGGACAGCTGCTCCTTGGGATTCGCATCCTACAAGTAGCAAAGCAGCTGATGCTGGCCATGCCCCTGGTTCTGAAGCCTGATTGATAAACGCCTTTCCCCAGAGGGGTCAGAGAGCCCAGGAAAGGGAAGTGCCTGTCCAGGACAGAGGTGGACAGGGACAGGAGGCACCGCTGTCTTGCAAGGTGCAGGCGACTCTGCCTGGAGCCGAGGTGAACCTGTCCAGCCCGCCGCCCGTCCCCGTCACACGCTTCCCTAAACCCTGTGTCACGCATCCCAGCTCCAGATGTCCTCCTTGATCTCTTGACGACCTCTCCCACTGTCTGGAACAACGGGATGGCAGATGGTTCAGCCACTATCAATGGAAGGAAGGAAGGATAGAAGAGAGGAAGATCAAGAACGACAACATCAAGTGTTCATGAAAATATGGAGACACTAGGACCTTTGTAGATGGCGAAGGTGAAGGCAAGATGGTGCGACCACTGCGGAGGGCGATTTCTCAAGTCATCACAGGATTCTGTAAGTGCCCTTCTGAACACACACCTGAATGTACGGAAAGCAGGGACGCAGAGGGAGACGCGTGCATCCGTGCTCAGAGCGGCACTGCTCCCAAAGGCCAAAAGGTGGCCCCAAATATCCATCAGCAGAAGACTTCCTTAAAGGAAGTTTTGACATGCTTACAGGGTGGCTGAGCCTTGAAGACAACTTTCCAAGTGGAATAAATAGTTACAAAAAGGCAGATTTCGTGTGATTCCACATGTATGAAGGACCTGGAGTCGTCAAATTCAGACACATAAAGTAAAACGGTGATTTCCAGAAATTGGGGCAAGGAAGGAATGGAGAGTTATTCTTTAGTTGGTCAAGAGTCTCCAAAGTTCTGGAGATGGATCGTGAGGATGGTTGCAGAACAATGTGAACATGCTTTAATGCCACTGAACTATACTCCAAAAAAATGGTTAAATTGGTCAATTTTATATTCTGTAACTTTTACCACATTTTAAAAAACAATCAAAGCAAACAACAAAAAAAGAAGACGAATTTCTGAAGCATTCACTCCTCCAGGGACTCAGGAGGCTGAGGTAGGAGGATCTCAAGTGTGAGGCCAGCCTCAGCAATTTAGCAAGATCCTGTCTCAAAAGAAAAATATTAACAAGATAGTATCTCCACATAAAGAATAAGGAGGACTAGGGATGTAGATCAGTGGTAAAGTACCCCTAGGTTCAGTCCCCAGTATAAAAAAAAAAAAAAAAAAAAAAAAAAAAAACTTGGTTCCACCTCTACTCCTGTTCCAGGTGCCAGGAAACATCTGTTTCCCTTGCTGGTTTCTGTTGCTTGCAATTAAAGTAATTGTAAACCAGGCACATATACCTTCCTGTAATCCCAGTTACTCAGGAGGCTAAGGCAGAAGGATTGCAAATTCAGGATCAGCCTCAGCAACTTACTGAAATCCTCAGCAACTTAACAAGACCCTGTCTCAAAAGAAAAGAAAAATTAAAAAGAACTGGGGATGTAGCTCACTGACCAAAAGCCCCTGGGTTCAAGCCCCAGTACCAAAAATAAATAAATAAAGTGATTCTAAGATCCCTACTGAGATCCTAAGGATTTGAGACTGTGGCCTGGCTTCAGCTTTCAAATAATGAAGAATAGATAAATATTAAGGAGGGAAAAAAGATTGTCATTTTTATAAGCTCATCTCTGCTAGACATCTTACACACTGCCTATATACCAGTTCTTTTTATATATAGTGAATTGGTTGATTCAAGGGTGTAAGATAAGAGATAAGTTCATCCAAATTTTCTAGCATGCCAAAAATGCTTTCTCCCCAGAAAACTAGCTGCTCGAGCGTGACAGTAACAGGGAGATGAGGCTTGGGAAAACATTTCAGCACATCTGCAAGTTGGCACCACCTGAACCTTTCTCAGTAACCATGGTAACTACTGATATGTGGGTAAAAGTGAAACAAAGGCATTGACTTTTAATGCCTGTATAGCTAGTTTAATCAGTCTTTGCCTGAGCACCAGATAGTTTTGCAAAAGGAAAAGGAAAGAGGGAGGGGAGGGAGGGAGGGAGGGAGGGAGGGAGGGAGGGCTGAATCATAGAGTTTCAACGAGGCCCTATGAGTTGCAACCCGAATCTGAAGCTGTGGGTAATTAAAACTAATGTGCGTCAACCTTGAACCAATCAATAATGTGGACTCCGAAGTTTACAAAAACAAAGAATTTTTTTTTTAATATTTATTTATTTTAGCTTTCGGCGGACACAACATCTTTGTCTGTCTGTGGTGCTGAGGATGGAACCCGGGCCGCACGCATGCCAGGCGAGCGCGCTGCCGCTTGAGCCACATCCCCAGCCCCAAAAACAAAGAATTTTTAAGGAAACACTAACTCAAATAGAATGTCGATGAGGATGAGCACGCTATAAAGGAGACCAACCTGAAGTTACGCAATAGATGAAAGCTGTGTTTTAACCTTAAAATGTTTGTCTAACTAATACTGTGAACTCGGAAGTAATAAAAAATTGAGATTTTTATAAAAATAATATCTCAAAGCCCAATATCCTCTACCCTGAAAAGCAATTGCTTCAAGATGCAACAGACAGTTCTAAGGTACTGGAAACATTCTAGTTTCTAAACTGAACGGCAGGAGTTACATCTGGATGTGGTTTGTCCCCCACAGGCTGAAGTCCCTAGGTGGCGCCAAGGGAAGGGAAGTAGACCAGGTAATTCCAAACTCATCAGTGGATTAATGCTGGTCTCATGGACTGGGTTGGGTGTCCCAGAAGTGGCTTAGTTCCTGAGACATTGTATTGTTATAAAAAGATTAAGCCTGGTCCCTCAGAATCTCTTTCTTCCTGCCTTATCATATACATTCCCACCTTTAGGATACCATCTGCCATGTGGCCCTCACCAGAGCCAAGCAGATGCCAGCACCATGCTCTTGAACTTCCAGAACTGTGAGTTAATTAAAACCTCTTTTTTTATATAAAGTACCCAGACTCAGGTGTTTTGTTATAGCAACACAGAATAGATGAAAATAGTATCTTTTGTCTTTTTGATCATGGCCATCTTAACATATGAGTTGATAGCTCTATGGTTTTCATTTGGATTTCTCTCATGTTGAGCACTTTTCATCAATCTGTTGGTCATTTGTATGCCTTCTTGGAAAAATGTCTATTTATTTAGGCCCTTTGCTATTTGTAATCCCTTTTTTGCTATTAAATTAGTTGAGTTCCTTATATATTTGAATATTGCCCTTTATCAGATTTATGATTTGAAAAAAAAAATGTTTCCCGTTCTATAGGTTGTCTTCTCATCCTGTTGGTGGGTTTCTTTTGCAGTGTAGACATTTGTTGTTTAAAACAATTTATTTGACTATTTTTGCTTTTGTTGCCTTAATTTTTAGGGGTTAAATCCAAAGAAATGATTGCCCAGACCAATGTCATAAAACATGTTCTCTAGGTTTTCTTCCAACAGCTTCACAGTGACAGGTCTTGTGTTTAAATCATTAATTCATTTTTGGTTTATTTTTGCAAACAACCTGAGATAAGGGTCCAGTTTCCTTCTCCTGCTTAAGTGCCTCCACTTTTCCCAGCACCACTTACTGAATGAGACTCTCCCTTCCCCACTGCATGTTCTTGAACTCCCTGCTGAAGGTTGCTTGACTGTAAATGCATGGATGTTTTTTGGTCCATGTAGCATTTTTTAATTTATTTTTAAATGCATCTTTGAGCTCTCTCGTCTGTCCTGTTGGTCTGTATGTCTGTTTCTATTCCAGTACCATATTGTTTCTGCTACTGTAGTTTTATTCTTGCTCAAGATCGCAGTGATTATCCAGGATCTTTTATGGCTTCGTGTGAATTTTAGTATTTTTTTAATCTCTGTGAAAAAAATGTCACTGGAATGTTGAGAATGATTGCCTTGTGTCCATATTACCACTTGGGAAGTATGGCTATTTTATCTGTACTAATTCTTTCAATCATGAGCACAGAACATCTTTCTATTTATTTGTGTCTTCTTCAATCATTAACATCAATGATTTGTAGTTTTCAGAATACAAATCTTGCACCTCCTTGGTTAAATTCATTCCTAAATATTTTGTTCCTTTTGATGCTATTATAAATGGGATTGTTGTCAGATAGTTTGTTGTAACTGCCTGGAAACACTACTAATTTTTTTTTGTGTGTGTATTGATTTTCTGTTCTGCAACTTTACTGAATTAATTTTCTTGGTGGACTCTTTAGTGTCGCTGATCACGTCATCTGCAAATAGAGAAAATTTTGCTTCTTTCTGATTCACATGTTTTTTATTTCTTCTCGTCGAATAATTGCCCCGGCTAAGACTTCTTATCCTATGTTGAATGACAGCAGGAAGGGCGACTCCTGGCCTTGTTTCTGATCATAGAGAAAAAGCTTTCAGCTCTTCACTACTGTGTGGATACGCAGCTGTGGGCTTGTCATGTAAGGCTCATGCTGTATTGAGCTACCATCCTTTGACACCTAATTTGCTGAGAGACTTTTTACCATTAAAGATGTTGAATTTTCAGACACTTCTCAGATGGTGATATACAATCAATCAACAAATATATGAAAAATGTTCATCCTCACTAGCAATTAGAGAAATGCAAATCAAAACACCTCTAAGATAACATCTCACTCCAGTCAGAATGGCAGCTATTATGAAGACAACAATAAGTGTTGGCAAGGATGTGGAGGAAAAGGCACACTCATACATTGCTGGTGGGTCTGCAAATTGGTGCAGCCAATTTGGAAAGCAATATGGAAATTCCTTGGAAAATTTAGAATGGAACCACCATTTGACCCAGCTATCCCTCTCCTCAGTCTAATACCCAAAGGACTTAAAAACAGCATACTACAGGGACACAGCCACATCAATGTTTATAGCAGCACAGTTCACAATAGCTAAACTGTGGAACCAACCTAGATGCCCTTCAGTAGATGAATGGACTAAAATATGTGGCATATATACACAATGGAATATTACTCAGCAATAAAAGAGAATAAAATCATGGCATTTGCAGGTAAATGGATGGAGTTAGAGAAGATAATGCTAAGTGAAGTTAGCCAATCCCCCAAATAACCAAATGCTGAACGTTTTCTTTGGTATAAGGAGACTGATTCATAGTGGGATAGGAGAGCGAGCATGAGAGGAATAGACGAACTCTAGATAGGGTAGAGGGGTGGGAGGCGATGGGAGGGGGCATGGGGTAAATAATGATGGTGGAATATGATGATCATTATTATCCAAAGTACATGTATGAAGACATGAATTAGTGTGAATATACTTTGTATACAACCAGAGATATGAAAAATTGCCCTCTATATGTGTAATAAGAATTATAATGCATTTCACTGTCAATATAAATTTTTAAAAAAGATGTTGAATTTTGTCAATTGCATTTTCTACATCTATTGAGATGACCATATGCTATTTATCCTTCTTTCTGTTCATGTGGTGTACCACCTTCCCTGATGTGTGTGTGTTTTGAACCATGCCTGCAACCCAGGGATAAACTCTGCTTAATCACGGTGTACAATCCTTTTAACACGCTGTATTCATCCTGCTAGCATTTCATTGTGAGATTTTTGCATCCTTTCTCTTCAAAGATGTTGGCCTTTAATTTTCTTTTCTTGTAGCCTCTTTGTCTGGCTTTGGTATCTGGGTAACGCCAACTTCATAAAATAAGTTTGGAAACGTTCCCTCCTCTTCAACTGTTTGGAGGAGTTTGAGAAGAATTGGAAATAATTCTTCTTTAATGTTTGTAACATTCACCAAAAAAGCCATCCAGGCCTGGACTTTTCTTTGTCAGGGGGTCTTTGATTAGGAATTCAATCTCCTTAGTCATTATGGGTCTGTTTGGATTTTCTATTTCTATATAATTCAGTCTTGGGAGGTCATACGCTTCCAGGAATTCACTCACTTCATCTCAGTTGTGTGATTTTGGGGCATATAATCGTTCATAGCAGTCTCTTAAGAGCGTCTGTCTTTCTGTGGTATGGGTCGTGATGTTTCCTCTTTCATTTATAATCACATTTCTTATGGAAATCCTTTTTTCTTAATCTAGCTAATGTGTCCGTTTTATTGATGTTTTCTCTGACTTGGTTGTTTTTGTTCTAGTCTTTATTTCTTTCCTGTGATAGCTTAGCTTGTTCTTGTCTTTCTGGTTACATGAAGAGTAAGATCAGGTTGTTTATTTGAGATATTCCCTTTTTCTTAGTGTAGACATTATCACTGGTAACTTTCCTCTTAGAACTTCTTTTGCTGCATCCCATACATTTTGGTATACTCAGGAATTATTTCTGTTTGTCTTGTGATTTTTTTTTTTTTTTTTTGCTGTACTGGGAATTGAACCCAGGGGTACGCTATCCCTGAGATACATTCCCCAGGCCTTTGTTTTATTATTTATCCTAATTTGTCATATGTAATAGCAGAATGCATTTCAATTCATATCACACATATAGAGCACAATTTTTCATGTCTCTGGTTGTTCATGAAGTAGAGTCACACCATTTGTGCCTTCATACATGTACTTAGGGTAATGATGTCCATCTCATTCCACCATCTTTCCTACCCCCATGCCCCCCTCCCCTCCCCTCTCTCCTCTTTGCCCAATCTAAAGTTCATCTATTCCTCCTGTGCTCCCCCCTCCATCCCCATTATGAATCAGCATCCTTATATCAGAGAAAACATTCGGTATTTGGTTTTTTTTTTTTTTTTTTTTTGGATTGGCTAACTTCACTTAGTATATCTTCTCTAACTCCACTCATTTACCTGCAAATGCCATGATTTTATTCTCTTTTATTGCTGAGTAATAGTCCATTGTGTATATATGCCACATTTTTTTTATCCATTCATCCAACTGAAGGGCATCTAGGTTGGTTCCACAGTTTAGCTACTGTGAATTGTGCTGCTATAAACATTGATGTGGCTGTGTCCCTGTAGTGTGCTGTTTTTAAGTACTTTGGGTATAGCCTGTGGAGAGGGATAGCTGGGTCAAATGGTGGTTCCATTTCCAGATTTCCAAGGAATCTCCATACAGCTTTCCATATGGGCTGCACCAATTTGCAGTCCCACCAGTGAGGTATGAGTGTGCCTTTTCCCCCACATCCTTGCCAACACTTATTATTGTTTGTATTCTTAATGAACTGCCATTCTGACTGGAATGAGATGAAATTTTTTTGATACAGCCTCACTAAGCACAGGCTGACCTTGAACTTGCAATCCTCCTGCCCCAGACTGCTGAATAACTAGGATAATAGGAATGTACATGCCTTTATTTCCCTTTTGATTTCTTCTTTGACTCATATTTTGTTCGGGAGTATGTTACTTCTCATATATATTTTTTTTAATTTTCACTTTCTCCCTTTTATTTATTTCTAATTTCATATTATAATCAGAAAAGATACTTGATTTCAATCTTCTTAAATTGGCTAACAACAACATTCTATTAATTTCTGGACTAACACATGATGTCTCCTACAGAATGCTGTGTGTGCCTGAGAAGAAGATGGACCCTATAGCTAAAGTGGGAGATTCTGTGTGTGTGTTGGGCTCACTTGGTCCAGTGTGTTAGTCAAGTGCGCTGTTTCACTATTGATTTTCTGTCTTGATGATCTCACCATTGTTTTTTTTTATATTTATTTATTTTTTTAATTTTGGGCTGACACAACATCTTTGTTTGTATGTGGTGCTGAGGATCGAACCTGGGCCGCACGCATGCCAGGCGAGCGCGCTACCGCTTGAGCCACATCCCCAGCCCGGATCTCACCATTGTTGAAAGTGAGGTATTGAAGTCCCCTACCATGACTGTTTTGTTATTTTCTCCTTAGATTCTGTCAATGTTAACTTTATGTATTTATGGACCCTGATGGCAGGAGCATACATATTTACAATTGTCATGCCCTCTTGAAAACTGGTCCCTTTGTCATTACATAAAAGCCTTTTCTGTGTCTTGTACCAGTTTCTGACTTAAAGTCCATTTTGTCTGAGGCAAGTATAGCTCCTCCTGTTCCCTTTTGTTCCGTTTTGCGCGGAATGTCCTTCTCCACCCCTTGGCTTTCACCCTATGTGCGTCCTTGAGTCTTTTGTGGATTGTATGTTGTTGAATCTTGTTGTTTTTCATTCTATGTCATTAGATTGGATCATTTAATCTATTTTGTTAGAGTCTGTAAACAAGTCTGGATGGCGCCTGGCAAAATGCCAGAGGGAGTGGTTTGTGAAGTAACGCCAGCGAGCCATTGGCCATTAAGTGTGGAGATTCCTTATTGGTTGACTGATGTATCTAGTTTATGCTAATTAGATAAGCTGTGTGGAAGGTATAAATACTGCTCCTGTCCTGCAATAAACGGCTCCTACTCCTGCTGTATCAATCTACACAAGTTATTCGTCACCCCCTGGGTTATTTTGCTGCAGCCGGACTGCAGCACTATTTAAAGTGATCACTGATAGGTAAAGACTTACTACTGCCACTTTGTTGATTATTTTGTTTCTCTTTGCTCTTTCCCTGCCCGGACCCCACCTCGGTGCTGGGGATCCGACTCAGGCGTTAATTGCATACAACACCCTCAGCCCTTTCCCCCCACTCTTTATGTGCTCATTGGTGATTCAGTGGGGCTTTTTTCTTTTGCCTTTCTATTTTTCCAACAGTAGTATTTGGTTCTTTGTATCTTTCATGTGTCTACCACAGGGTTCTCCTTATGTTTACCACGAGACTTATGTAAAGCATGACAATCTATGGCAAGCTGATAACTTAATTTCAATGGCATACTCTGCCCTTTACTTCTCCCCATACCTACAATGTATCTTATTGTTTTCATAACTTACATCTTCTCATATTGTGTATCCATAAATAGTTCTGCCTTTTAACTTTTTAAGATATTTTATCAGTTATTGATGGACCCTTATTTATTTGTTTGTTTACATGCGGTGCTGAGGATCGAACCCAGTGCCTCACATATGCTAGGCAAGCACTCTACCCCTGAGCCACAACCCCAGCCCCTGTTTTTTTTAACTTTGATGCTAACATTGAAAGTGACTTATGTAATCATCATCGCAGCGTGAAAATCCTCTGAACTGGAATATCAATTTACTTTTACCCATGAGATTTAGATTTTCAAATCTCATGTTCCTAAGTTATCATCCTTCCATCTCCACTTGAAAAACTCCTTAGTGTTTTCCATAATGTAAGTGTAATGATGATGGATTCCCTGGGTTATTTTTCTGGGGAAGTCTTTATCTCTTGTTCATTTCTGAATGATACTTTTCTGGATGTAGAATTCTTGGTTGAAAGGATTTGTTTTTTGTTTTTTATTTTGTACCGTTTTGAACATATTACCCCCACTCTCTCCTGACCTGCAGGTTTGGCTGAGAAATCTGCTGAGAGCCTCATGGAGATTCCCTTTTCTGCAATAGGATCTTTTTCTTCGGATGCCTGGGAAGTTCTCTTGGTCTTTGCCTTTGAGGATTTGATTATAATAGATCTTGATATAATTTTTTTTTAGTTGAACTTATTCAAAGAGCTTTGAGCTTCCTGGATCTAGATGTCTCTGGTCCTTCTCCTCATGATTAGGGAGTTTCAGCTATTATTTCTTTAAGTTGTCTTTCTTCCTCCTTCTCTTCCTCTTTTCTTTGTGGAGCTTGTGCAATGCATACATTTGTTCATGTGCTGATGTCTCACAAATCTTATAGTCTTTTTTCACTCGTTTTCATTCAGTTCTTTCCCCCTCTGACTGGTTAATTTCAAATGGCCTTTCTTCAAGTTCATAGACTCATTCTTCTATTTGGTCAAGTCTGCTGTTGAAGCTCCCTTTTGCTGTTTGAAGTTTTAGTTATCCTATTCTTCAGCTCCAGAATTTCTGTTTGGGTCCAGATTTTTTTTTTTCCTAAACTAGAAACTGAATCGAGCACCTGTATATGCTAGGCAAGCACTAGACCACGGAACTATAGCCTCAGCCCTTTTTAAATTTTTATTTTATAAGACAGGGTCTCACTAAACTTCCAGGTTGCCCTTGAACTTGAAATCCTCCTGCCTCCGTCTCCTGAAAATCTGGGATTATAGATATGTGCCCCAACACCCACTTTTTGATTCTTTTTCTTTTTCTTTCTCTTGGTTGAACTTCCAATTTTGTTTGCACATTATTTTCATTGTGTTCTCTATTTGTGTTCCCCTATAGCTCACTGAGCTTCTTTAAAGCCATTATTTTGAATTATTGGAAGGCCATTCACAATCTCCACTTCTTTGGAGTTTATTTATTGGAGACATTACTGTGTTTCTTTGGTGACATAAGGTTTCCTTAACTTTTTTTGTTTCCTAAAGTCTTGCTATCTTCACACTTGAGACAGGAGACACATCTCCTCTATTCGTTATTGATTGACTTTGGAAGAGAAAGACCTCTGCTAATTAGTTCAGCCAGGCATTCTGGGTGTCTCTCTGTATATCTACCCCCTCCACATCTCTTGTGTCCTCTTGGGGAAAAAGCTCAATCTCACAAAAGCAGGCCAAGTGCTTAGAGACTCCTGATTATTTTCCCTGTGGCAGTGCTCTGAAGTGCTGGAGGTTAATTGTCTTCCCCAGTCCTGTGGAGCTGAGCTGTTTGTCCACATGTGCTTCTGTATCATCTGGAGGGATGCTCAGAAAACCCCAGCTACTGGGGATTGCAGAGGCAGGGGGGCACATCTGGGCTGTTTCAGGGGGGTCGGCAGGGGATGCATTCTGTAAAGTTTGGGGGTGGCTCTTGATGGAGTTTGCAAGATGGTCATAGAACCCAAGTCCCTTTGTCAAGTGAAAGAAATCACTGGCTTGTCACTGAGTAGTGCCATTGAGGTGAGTTCATGTAGGTCAAGTGCACCTGTTCATCTTCCCCTCTTTAATGGGTCTGTTCTCGGATTTTTTTTCTCTAGTGGGGTCCTGAGGCCTCTCCCCTGAACTCCCAGGCTCCCACAGAGGTACTCTTGTCCAGGGATAGTTGCCAAAATCAGTGTCTGTGGGAGGCTAGGGGCTCAGGTCGCCTGTTGTGTCAAACGCTAACATCATGCCTCAGTGTGCTGGTTTGTGAAGGATGAACCTAACACTCTCCTTTTTCCTTTTGCTCTAATATTCTTCCTTGAATTTTCATTTTTATTTTGGTTTTGAGTTTCACATGCACCCACTTTACACAGCCAAGTTATTAGAAAATCAAATAATAAAAGACTTTTCTTTTCATCCAGCATACTTTGTTTTTATAAGAAAATAAGAAACGTATTTATTATAACAAAATAAACATTCCAGGCTGGGTTCCGTGGTGCAGTCTTGTAATCCCAGCGGCTCCGGAGGCTGAGGCAGGAGGATCATGAGTTCAAAGGCAGCCTCTGCAATGGTGAAGCACTAAGCAACTCAGGGAGACCCTGTCTCTAAATACAATACAGAATAGGGCTGGGGATGTGGCTCAGTGGTAGAGCGCTCACCTAACACGTGTGAGGCTCTGGGTTTGATCCTCAGCACCACATATAAATAAATAAATAAATAAATGTATTGTGTCCAACTACAACTAAAAAATATATATATTTTTTTAAAAAGATAGGCCTGGGGATGTGGCTCAGTGGTCAAGTGCCCTTGAGTTCAACCCCAGTACCCAAATAAATAAATAGTCCATTCTCTGAAGTTCTTCTGTTGATTTGGCTACTTAATAAGCCACTAACACAAAATCTGAAATAATTCTAATTATGATAAGTTAAAACGATGTTGTATCTTATTAGAAATTGATAATAGGTGCATATGATGATTCAAGGTACTTATCCCTAAAAAGGGCATATAGTTTCCCACTAAATATCCTCACTACTGGATTAAAGAAAGATATCTTCTTCTTGTTTCACTTTTCCGGCTGTCTCCTAGTATTTCTTCTAAACATCTTATTTACTACCTTAAAAGAGTTATCAATGAGAAAAGCCAACTTAGAACTTTTCCAGTTAGCTTCTCTTATGTGTGGCTTCATCCCCTGAGGGCACCTGATCATCTTCTACCACACCCAGCCTACTCCTTGCACCCTACAGCAGGTGATAGGCTGGATTGATCTGGCCAGACCTGCTTCTGCCAATGGTGAAATTATTAGGAATCCTGTGAGCCTATTGCTGAGCAGCTGGTGACTTGGAATCTGATAATTGGGGAGTATCAGAAATCAGCAAATGTTACTAGGGCTTCTTCCACCTCTCCAGAGCGGGTTGTTAAATGTGGATTTAGGACAGAATTGCCTACAAACCTACAGAAGGAGAAATGCTATCGCTAAAGCTTGTAAACCTTGGGAGCAGCAAGCCCTCTTGTGGCTGTTGTCGGAAGTGCAGAGGCTGAGAGGGTGAGATCAAGATTTCTCCCACCCTTTATATAAGGCGTTCGAATAACAGTACTGATTGTTGTGGTTCAATGTCACCTGACTCTGGCCAGGTTTTCCTCAAACCACCCAAGGAACACCACTAAGATGTCATTCTCAAGAGCTGTAAATATCTTCTTAGTATAATTTTCTTTGTGTATATGTAGCAGACTTATTTCTTTTGAAGACCAGCCATCTTTTTTTGTGGTTCACTGGGACATGTCCTCAGGAAAGGTGACATGTCCCAAAATTGTCTAGGTCCCTTAGCCGTACAGTTAAGCCATGTGAGAAATGCAAACTGCATACTGAAACACAAACCACATCAGGACACCTTCCTCTGCAATTGTTTCCTGTCAGATCTAAAATAAGGTCCAAACTGCTCACCAAGACCCTGGGCCTTGGGCAGTCTAGTTCCTGCCAGATCTTGGGCTCTTCTTCCCCTGGTTGACCCCTTTCTGTTTTTCAGGTGTCGGCTCAGAGTAGGGCTTTTTCTGGGCATCTGTTCTAAACCCATGTCCACCCACACATCTGTGCATTGATCACGTCAGCAGGCTGGACTTCTTCAGACCCCTTATCTCCACCTGAAGCTGCCCTGTTTGGAAGCTCCGTATGGACAAGGCCCATCTGTCTTACTCATAGTGCTTTTCCCACAGCAGAACTCTGGGATGAGCAGATGTCTAGAGTCAAAACAATTGAGAATCCTGAACCCATCTGCCTTCCCACCACAGGTCTCATCCTGGCGTAGGGTGACCAACTTCACCCATTTCCTTGGTAAGTCCTTGTTGTGACACTGAACATCACCATCCTTGGCGATTCCACAGCCCCAGGAAGAACCAAAAGGTTGCCATCCTAGTCCGTTTTCTGTTGCTATAACAGAATACATGTGACTGGTTAATTTATAAAGGAAAGAGGTTTGTTGGAGTTTACAGATCTAGAAGTCCAGGAGCTGGCATCTGCTTGGCTTCTGGTGAGGACCTTACACTGCTCCATAGAAGGGCAAGCAGGCCCGAGCACAGAGGGGAGCAAGAAAGAGCCAAGGAGAGCCAAGCTCACTAGGTAACAACCCACTCTCTGGGTAACTACTGCAGTCCCACCAGAGGGAGAGCTCATTCACAAGGAAAGGCATCAACCCATTCATGAGGGCTCCTCCCAGGGACCCAAACTCTTCCAAAGGCCCCCCCACAACACTACTGCATGGAGGAAATAACCTCAACATGAGTCTTGATGGGGACAACAGTACCCAGTGGCAGCTGGTCACCTTGGAACTAGTCACCTAGAATTACCATGTGGAATGATTTTGAAAAATACCTTAAGGGGCATTAAATTTTTTAAAAAATATCAAGAGTAGGGCTGGGAATGTAGCTCAGTTGGGAGAGTGCATCCCTCACCCTCTGGGGTGGATTATTTGAATCATCAGAGTCAAACTGTCTTAGCACATTCATCTGTGTTAGTCTTAGAACTTCAAACATATGCAACACACTGTTTCCTTAAAAAGGATCAGATGGCACATTTTGCAGGTAATGTTTTTAATATTAAATGTCTTTTCAGAAATAATGTGTTACAAATACCATATGCATGACTCATTGCTAGTAAGGTTAGGAACTGCCCACATGAAGTCACTTGGATTTCTAAAATAAGTCTATTCATATGTTTCGTTTACATGTTCCTGATTTCAAAAAAAAAAATCAAAAATTGAGTTTTCCTTGTTTTATTGGCAAACCTTTCTATTTCTCCTTGAACTTGAAGGGAAACAGTCATCCAGAGAAGTCATCCCACTAACACTGGCTGAGCCATCCAAGATGTCTAAATTAGGAGATATGAGGTAGACCCTGGTTTGCATTTGTCAGAATGATTCAATGAAGGAACAAAACATATCAAAAGATGAGTTTTAAATCTCTTTAGTTAATTAAAATGCAACCACGTGTTATGTGAAACTATCCTTGGTGTGCAGAAGAACTGTGTTCTCTGTCTTGATGCTAAATACATGTTGGGGGCCAGCCAACCACTTCTGGTTGCTGTATTGTCTCATTGGCCAGAAGACAGCTGACAAGAGAGACACCAAGGCCACCAGCCATCCCACCTGCTCTTTCCAATCCCCATTCCCACCCTTGTCAGAGTTCCCACCTGTCCTCTGAAATCACGGAGAGCCAGCAGGGACAAGGTCACAGCTTCCCTGTGCAAGTTCCTGTAATCCATGCTGATGACTAGTGTTGGAGAGGGAACCTGTGGGTCTCCTTATTTCTCATCCGAAACACTGTTGACTACATTCAAAGACCAACAGGGAATCTGCAAGACAGAGGTCTTGAATCCAAATCCGTGATGTCACCCACCTGGTTCACACCCATGGCACTCCTGAAAGTGTGATTCAATGAATACACACCCCAAAGTCATGGGGGTGCTTATTAAACATACAGGTTCCTGTGTTCTACTAGATCAGAATCCCTGGGGCTGTGGGGTAGGAACTTGCATTTCTAACAAATTCTTTGATAGTTTTATTCTGTGTCAGGGTTGAGCCTCAGTGATCCTCTCCTGGATTTGAACACATTCCCCAAATTTCATGTATTGGAAATTTAAACCCCGATGCAGCAGTGTTGGAAATGGGCCCCAGCAGGAGGTATCTGGGTCATGAAGGTCCTGCCCTCATAAATGGATTGATGTCACGTAAAAAGAGATGGCGGGAAGGGCTCATCTTTTGCTCTTCTACCATGTGAGGAACAGAGTCACATCTCTGGCCCTTCCTTCCACCATCTGTCGCATGAAGACACAACAAGAAGGCCCTCAGGCAATGGCCATGACTTTATCTTGGACTTCAGATCCTCTAGAACTCTGTTTTTCATAAATTACCCAGTTTAGATGTCCTCTTTCACCACTTATACTCAACATAGTCCTTGAGACTGTAGCCAGAGCAATCAGACAGATGAAAGGAATTAAAGGACAGAATAGGAAAAGGAGAACTCAAACTTATCACTATTTGCTGAGGACATGATTCTGGATCTAAAAGATCCAAAAAACTCCACCAGAGAACTTCTACAATTAATAAGTGAATTCAGCAAAGTAGCAGGATATAAAATTAACCCTCATAAATCAAATGCATTTCTATACATCAGTGATGAATCCTCTGAAAGAGAAATTGGAAAAACTACCCCATTCACAATCGCCTCAATAAGATAAAATAAAATAAAATAAAATAAGATCTCTATAACGAAAACTACAGAACATGAAAGAAAGAAATTAAAGAAGACCTAAGAAGACGGAAAGATCTCCTAAGTTCTTGGATAGGCAGAATTAATATTGGCAAATTGACCATACTACCAAAAGCACTACACAGATTTAATGCAATTCCTATTAAAATCCCAATGACATTCCTCATAGAAATGGAAAAAGTAAATGTGAAATTCATTTAGAAAAATAAGAGAACCAGAATAGCCAAAGCGATCCTTAGCAAGAAGAGTGAAGCAGGAGGCATCACAATACCAGACCTTAAGCTATACTGCAGAGCTATAGTAACAAAACAGCATGGTATTGGCACCAAAATTGACATGTAGACCAATGGTACAGAATAGACAACGGAGAAAAACCCACATAAATACAGTTATCTCATACTAGACAAAGGTGCCAAAGACATACATTGGAGAAAAGATAACCTCTTCAACAAATGGTGCTAGAAGAACTGGAAATCCATATGCAGTAAAATTAAATTAAATTCCCATCTCTCACCCTGCACAAAACTCAATTCAGAGTAGATCAAGGACCGAGCAATTAAACCAAAGACCCTGCACCTAACAGAAGAAAAAGTAGGCCCACATCTTCATTATGTTGACTTAGGACCTGACTTTCTTAACAAGACTCATATAGCACAAGAAATAAAATCAAGAATCAATAAATAGGATGGATCCAAACTAAAAAGTTTCTTCTCAGCAAAGAAAAGACTTAATTACCTACAAGACAACCTACAGTTTGGGAGAAAATCTTTACCACATGCATATCAGATAGAACAAAGATAGAAAATCTTTACCACATGCACATCAGATAATATATATATATATATATTTAATTTATAACATTAAATGTTTATAATCTCCAGGATATATAAAGAACTCAAAAAATTCAACACCAAAAGAATAAATAACCCAATCAATAAACTGGCTGAAGAACTGAGCAGACACTTCACAGAAGAAGACATACAACTGATCAACAAATATATGAAAAAATGTTCAACATGTCCAGTAATTAGAGAAATGCAAATCAAAACTACTCTTGAGATTTCATCTCACTCTAATCTGAAGGGTAATTATCAAGAATACAAGCAACAATAACTGTTGGCAAAGATGTGGGGGGAAAGATACACTTGCATTGCTGATGGGACTGCAAATTAGTGCAATCACTATGGAAAGCTGTATGGAGATTCCTCAGAAAACTTGGAATGGAACCACTATTTGACTCAGCTATCACACTCCTAGGTCTATACCCAAAGGACTTTAAATTGGCATATTACAGTGACACAGCCACATCAATGTTTATAGCAGCTCAATTCATGATAGCTAAACAATGGGAACAACCAAGATGTCCTTCAATAGATGAACAGATAAAGAAACTGTGGAATATATGTTCAATGGAATATTACACAGCCTTAAAGAAGAATGAAATTATGGCATTTGCAGGTAAGTGGATGGAGCTGGAGAATATCATGCTAAGTGAAATAAGCCAATCCCCCCAAACCAAAAGCCAAATGTATTCCCTCATAAGTGGATGCTGATTCTTAACAGGGGGACGGGCAAGGAAAGAATGGAAGAACTTTGGATTGGGCAGAGGGGAATAAGAAGAGGGGAAGGGGGCATGGAGTGGGAAAAATGGTAGAATGAGACAGACATTATTATCCTATGTACATGAATGATTGCACAAATGGTGTGACTCTGCATTGTGTACAGCCAGAGAAATGTGAAGTTGTGTTCTATTTGTATAAAATGTGTTGATGATGCAGCCTGCTGTCAGGTAAACTAATTAGAACAAATAATTTTAAAAACTTACCCAGTCTTGGGTATTTTCTTATAGTAGCACAAAACAGACCCAAACATCCTTGGTCTTTTGAGCAGGACTAACTCTCAGACTCCTTCTCCCCTCTGGAGACATCTTTTCAGGAGATTTCCTGTCCCAGTCTTGCCAATGGCAAAGCCCCTTCTCAACAGCCTTCTCTTTGGGGAAAAAAAAAAATTCATGAGCCCTGAGGATTTGAAATTAGGTGCCCATGAAAGTGCCTCGCCGGCCTCATCTCCTGCAAAGCAAAGAATGACCTGCAGGGAATGACCTGCGTAAGTCTGTCCTCTGAAGGACTTCACCTGACTTCTTGCTTTCACTTGATTTTGAGGAAGCCAGACCTCGGGTTTGCCTTTTGCTTGAAGCTCTGACAGGCTATGAGCTACTGGTCAGGTGCAGAGGGGAGTGAGGGGAAAGATACGCTGTATTATACCTGATAAATGGGGGTGGGGGGGAGGAATATTCCCTCATTCCCCAGTGAAACACAACCCAAAATGACATCTAGCAATCGCATCCAGAGGTGAAATGGGACCCAATTGGAGATTACAGACTGGATTGTGTTCCTAACAAACTGGATACTTGGTTGTGGCCAGGTGAGTCTTATCAATGAGTCTTACTATGTTTGTGTGCACAAGGTACCAAAAAAATTTTTTTCATAATTGGTTGCTGTGTTAGCTTTCCATAGCTGTGACAAAATACCTGAGGAAAATAACATAGAGAAAGGAAGATTTATTTTGGCTCAGAGTTTCAGAGGTTTCAGTCCGTGGTGGGCTGATCCATCACTGTGGACCTACAGTGAGGCAGACGTCAAAGCAGAAGAACATGGTAAAGAAAATTGCCTAACTCCTGGCAGCCAGAAAGCAGAGAATGAGAGGAAGGGGCTAGGTACAAACTACAGTCCCCCGGGCCACACCCTCAAGGACCTACTGGTTTCCCTAGTTCTCACTGTTGTAGTTTCTCACCTCCCAAGAGTCCACTCAGCTATCAGTGGATTCATCCACTGATGAGGTCACAGTCCAGTCACTTCCCACAGCCTGATCTCTGAACACGACTGCCCTGGGAACCAAGCCCTCGACCCATGAGTCCGTGGAGGACACTTCATGTCCAAACCCAGTCCACGTCATTGTTAAGTGTCTCTGTGGCAGACAACAGTAGGTTTGGTCTGTGTCCCTGATTCCTGGCACAGAGCTCCTCAGACCCTGGAGCTCCCTGGGTGTCATGGGTTAGATATTAGGTATCTCCCAAAATCTCGAGTGTGAGACCATGAAAGAAGGTTTAGAGCCGAAATGATTGAGTTGTACGAGGTTTACGATCAGTGCATTCACCCCCGATGGGATTACTGTGGTGCAACGTACAGGTCGGGGTGGCTGCTAGGTCCCTGGGGGTGGGTGTCCTTGCTGAGCAGAGCTCTCCCTGCTTCCTGGCCCTAGGCCCCGCTGCTTCCCTTCACCACCCCTCTGACCAGGATGTCATCTTCTGCCTCATCTCAGGCCCCAGGGAATGGGGTCGGCCGTCTGTGGACTGAGACCTCTGAAACCGTGACCCCGTAAAGGAACCTTTCCTTCCCTAATTGTTCTTGTCGGGTCCTTTGGTCCTAGCATCAAAAAAAATGTGACTGAAACACTGAGTGACTGCCTTCTTATTCACAATAAGCCATTTCCTACTATACCCGAGTTTATGCTAATGAGTTGATTTACAGTGGGGTCCCTAGCTGTCCTCAAGATAGGACTGATTACTTACCCACTGACTTCCCAGAGACTGAGGGACAGGTAGAGGGGGTTGTAAGAATTCCTGAAAGGTCTGTAATGCCAGCTACTCGGGAGGCTGAGGCAGGAGGATCACAAGTTTGAGGCCAATCTTGGCCCTTGGCAAGATCCTTGTCTCCCAATAAAAAGTAAAAAAAAGGGCGGGGGATGTAGCTCAGTGGATTCAATCTCTACTACCAAACAACTCTTGAAGGATAGTGGGTGGGCTTCTGGGTGGGACGGTGAACTCACAGAGGTGCTAGAAGGGTGGCGCACCCTCAGAGGTGGTGAGAGTCCTGTGCCACGCACCCACCCCATTCATTTCCTTTCCTATACATTTCTCTTCCCCTGGGCCATTCCTGAGTTCTAGGCTTTCTAAGAAACCAGTGAACATTAGTTGAAGGTCTCTCTGAGATCTGTGAGCAGTTTAGCAAATTATGAACCCCGAAGAGAAGGTTGTGAGAACCCCAAAATTTTTAGTCATCCTGGCAGAAGTATGGGCACTCTGGGCACCCCTTTGTGGCTTGCATCACCAGGAGGGGGACAGTCTTGGGAGACTGAGTCCTTAACCTGTAGGATCTGTGATAATTCCTATAGTGTCAGAATTTAATTGAATTGTTGAACACCAGTTTGGAGAACTGGAGAATTGGTGTTGGAAAATATAGTTGTCTCTTGATACCCAAGTGGATGGATCCCCCGCTCCCAACACACAGGCAGGATGAAAAATCTGGGAATCCTAAGTCCCTTATATAAAAGGCACAATATTTGCATGTAACCTAGACACATCCTCCTGTACCCTTTAAAACATCTCTAGACAACTACAATACAATACCTAACTCCGTCAAATACTACATAAAGGGCTATTGTTCTATTTTGTTGAGGGAATGGTGACAAGGAAATTAAAAACCTGCATAGGTTCAGTACAGATGCAGTTTCTTTCAAAATATTTTCCATCCAAGGTGAATTGAACCTGTGGTTTCAGAACCCACTGGTACAGAGGGCTGAGTGTTGGGGGGGGGGGAGAAATCCCTCACACATTCCTAGAGGGAGGGACTTCAGATTTGCATTCAAATTGAGGACTGGTATGCTTGGATTCTGGGCCTGTCCCTTGTGATTTAGCCACATATCCCTGCCCCTAGAGTCTTCTGGCCACCAGACCTTGAGCTTTGGTCTTTCCAATGACCTGACCATTGGGAGGACCAGGGTAAAAGACTAAAGAGCCCTGACAGTGGCTTTTCCCCTTGCCTTCTACCTTTGCCCCTTGACCCCTTGAACTCTCCTCTCCTTCCCATGACCCGAGGCTAGCCAATAAGTCACCAGGTGAGGAAAAGCAGAAAAACAAGGTCATGTTGCTTAATCATGGGAATTCTGAGAAATGGCCATTAGGTGACTTCCCTATCATGTGAGCACCAGAGAGTGAACTTGCACAAACAGAAATCACTGTGATGGTACTAGGTGACGTGATCTTATGGGACCACCATCGTATGTGTGATCTGAGATTGACAAAAAGTGTGATCGATGATGACTGTGTCCAGATGGGATTGTTATCAGGGTTGTACAAGGGCAGAGACGTAGTTCCGTGTTAGAGCACACGCCTTACATGGGTGAGGCCCTGAGTTCAATCCCCAGCACCACATATGCATGCACACACACACACACATACACACGCACAAATATTGTACCAAACAATATCACACTCCCACTGGGCCACCCTTCCTGAAGGTTCTGTTATCTCCCAGTAGCACTAAAGCTGGGACCACGCCTTCAAAACACGGAACCCTGGGGGACATTCAACATCCAAATCATCACAAAGTCTTCAACCTCTGTTGGGTCTCTTGACTCATTTCCTTTTACACCAGAAAGCTCTGGCCATCTGGGTTTGCAGGCTAAGTGGATGCTGAGATTTTCTATTCAAACTGAAGCTACCTAGAGAACTTTCTCCCTTTTCTATTGTCCTCAAACCCACCTAAAATAGATACAAAGCTTCAGTGATTCATGGCTTCACACCAGGCTCCTTTATTTTTCTTTTACAATGTTCACTTGGCCCCGGGGCTGGCCCCCTGGGGCCCTGTGTGTGGGTTGGGCAGCATGGCAGGTACCCTAAACAATCCCCTGACTTTTAGATGGTGACTCATGCTTTCAGGAACCTGCCAGACCCATTTCAATGTCGACCACCTTCACCTGATGCTGCAGTGTTCCAGGAACAACTGACTGCGTGGACAGGTCAATCGACTGGACCCGATTAACAAGGGGTAGCTGGACCACTCGGATCCATGATCAGAGGGGACGTCCACACTCATCATAGGTATATGTATGCATGCCTTTATTCTGATGTTTTAAAATACTTTCCTCTACGTTTTATGCCAGGATTTCTGACATTTGAGATAAATGATTAGAATGTAACCAGCTGCAAGTTGGCACCTTGAAGGCAGAACTTCTGGTGAGGACATCCACCTAAACAGCAATGTCATCCCTACCCCAAATCAGGCTTGCCCTTCTTGGTCTACTGCCCTTAAAAATCACGTCAGTCACGGGGCTGGGGTTGGCTCAGTGGTGCAGAGCTTGCCTGGCACCCGTGGGGCACTGGGTTCGATCCTCAGCACCACATTAAAAAAAAAAATGAAATGGACATACGGTGTCCACCTACAACTAAAAAATAAATATTAAAAAAAATCATGTTAGTCAAAGTAGACTTGAAATTTCTCGCTTTTCTCATCCTGATCATGTAGTTTATAAACACTCGTGCACACATGCACATACACACTAACGCACATGTGACCCGTGCACACACACCAGACGGTTTGAATCAAGTTTGAATCCTGGTTGCTCAGTTGAATGGCAGGGGAGGTCAGAGCAGGTGATGATATTTGACTTTGTCCACACAGGGAACAACTTCCCAAGCTAAAGAAGCCCAGGGGAGGTACTATAATTCGGATCTGAAGTGTCCCCCAACGTCCCACGGGTAAAAGCTTGGTCCTCAGACTGAGGTACTATTCAGAGGTGGCAAAAACCTTTAAGAGGTGGGGCCCAGTGAGAGAATATTAGTCCATGTTGGTCATGCCCCTGGCTATTGGAATGCTGGGTCCTTCCTCTTTTTGCCTTCCAACTGCAATGAGGTGATTAGTTTTCCCCAACACCTGCTCCCCGCCATGACAGGATGCCCTCCCACACACCCAAAAGCAACCAAGCCAACCAATCATGGACTGAAAGCAGGAGCCACAATAAAACTTTTCTCCTTATAAGCTGATCATCTCAGGCATTTGTTACAGTGACAGAAAGCTGACTAACCCCAGAGAGGTACACAAGGGGGACTTTGAGACTCAGGGTTCTCCAGAAGTTCCACCTGGCCCCAGAGAATGCCAATTTCAGGAACTCACCCTTTGTAGTCAGAGCTGAAACACTCACTTCCAAACCCTGGAGAGATAATGAGGTCAACTTGCACTTTAAGAACCTGCCAGATCAATCTCTGAGATTGGTTTTTCAGAGATGTCAAGGCCAAAGTTTGGCAAGGAATCTTTGGGGACACCAAGGAAAGTCCCTGAGATTTACTTTATGTCTCACAGGAGAATTGAGATTCACAGTGTTTTTGTTTTTGTTTTCTTACTGGGAATCAGCTCTCAGTAGAAAACAATCACAGACTCCAGTGATCCCCCAGTTCCCATCTCCTTTAAGTGGCCTGTAAAGCAATTAACTGGGACCTAGAGCTCTCCCCGCAGAAGTCTCAGAGCCCCAGGCAACCGTAGGCAATAAGTGGACTAACTAGCTTAATCGTGAACATCTCAAGCCCAGAATGAAATCAGAATCTCATCTCACAGCCCATCTCCCCACCTTGGTCAGGAAATTCTGACCATCGTGTACTTCCTTCAGGGTGCCATTAGCTGGTAACCCAAGCCTGGCCAAGTTCAAAACTCATCACTGTTGGGGTACGCACACTATTAAAGAGAAAAGTAGAATTCAAGAGCAAGAACCAGGGCAGCTCAGGGGTCCTGGGAAAGGAGAGCCTGTGGCCCGTTTCCTTGGGACACTACCGTTGGGAGACTCGGCTTCAGTTACCATCAGCCCTGAATTTGCTCAGTTGGTGCCATATTCCCCTGCAGTGGCTAAAGGTCAGGTGGGTTAGGTGGCCAATGGGACTCCCATAGGCACCTCTCCAAAAGAACGGATGCTCTCAAGGCCAAAAGGAAAGGCGGCGTCCAGGAGAGGGCCATTCCAGGGTGAATAGAAAGTAAAAAGGAGGGGAGAGAAGGCGATGAGGTCAGTGGGGGGAGAGGGAGGCAGAACTAAGGAAGCTTCGTGGAGACGCGTGGGAAGTGCCACACAGGAAGTGGTACGGAGCTGGGGACTTCCAAGAAGCCAAGGTAGCCTGAAGACGCCCCTTCAAACCCCTGTTCTTGTGATCAAGTCAGAAAGATTTCAGACATGTCGCCCCGACATGTCGCTCGGTCACGGGTGAGTTTTACTGAAGGGAGAGTGGGTCCTCTCGCAGAGAAGGTCAGCGTGCCTCCCCTGCACTCCAGTTGTATTGGGGACCCCAGAGAAGTTTCCAGAGAGTCCCATCTTGACTTTTGACTGACAGCAGGGTGACATCAGACTTTCAAGTCCCCACGGCCATGACAATTCTATGTCACCTTGGTCCATTGTGAGTCGTTCTAATTGGATTCTTAATCGTTTTCACAGGTTTTATGATTAGGAGGAATTATCCTCATCTTTCCGAATATGGTCTGAGAAAAGGGTCACAGAATTCTCTCCCCTCAAAGTAACTTGGGTTCCTCTCAGCAGTGTTATTTCTCGCCTGCATTTCCTAGCAGATAACAGATAATTTGCTAAGGAATGTGACAGATCCTGTCCACTTAGGCCAGGCAGGGTGGCAGGTCAATTGCTTTTTGCAAAGAAAGCATGTGGGAGTCAGTAGAGCAGGCCCATTTTATAGAATTATTCTCTTAACCTTGTGTTCCCACCATCCCCATCTGTCTGTCCCCGAACAGAAAGGAAATTTTGGACCAACATAATCCTCAAAGACAGGCACAGCGGTGCATTCCTGTGATGGAGATAGATGTCAGAGACTCAGGAGGCTGAGGCAAGAGGATCACAAGTTTGAGGTCAGCCTGAGGCAATTTAGTGAGATGCTGTCTCAAAATAAAAAATAAAAGGGGCTGGGGATGTAGCTCACTGGTACAGCACTAGCCTAGGCTAGCATGGGTGAGGCTTGGGGTTCATCCTCAGCACAGGAAAGAAAGAGAGAGAGAGAGGGAGAGAGAGGAGAAATAGAAGAAAGAACAATGACCCCGAAGCCATGTGCAACAGTCCTCAATAAACTACAAAGATGGTGATCAAAGGAGTTGTGTTCAAGTTCACATCCCCCAGATGGTGTCCAGGTTGAAGGTGAAGCATCGGCTTCGGTTCCCCTAGCCTCCGCCAGTCACAGCATTCCTTAAAGTTTCCTTGGTCACTCGTTGAAATAAGGAATGTTCTGCAAAGGACACAAAAGCATGAAGAAAGAGCCTAGAAATGGAGGAAAATCTTTGCCAGTTATTCTTCTGTCTGGGGATTAATAACCTGAACTCAAAAAACACCAGAAAAATGAATAACCCCTCACTCAATGGGAAAAAGATCTAAATATTTTTCAGGGAAAAAAAATATTACAAATGGTCAACAAATACACGAAAAAGTGTTTAGCATCCTTAGCCATGAGGGAGGTGCCCATCAAAACTTCACTAGATTTCATCTCCCCCCAGTCGGAATGGCAGCCTTCAAGAATACAAATAATGACAATTGCTGGCACGGATGTGTTGGAAAGGGAACACTTACACTTGGTTGGTGAGACTGCAAATTAGTACAACCACTTCTGCAAGCAGTGTGGAAATTCTGCAAAACACTAAGAATGGAATCCCCTTATGACCCGGCTATCCCAGTCCTTGGTATTTATCCAAAAGATCTAAAATCACATTCTGTAGTGATATAGGCACACCAATTCACAATGGGCATGTTATGCAATCAGCCCACATGCTTGTCAACAGATGAATGGATAAAGAAAATGAGGTATGCAGCCGGGCCGGTGGCACACACCTGTAATCCCAGCGGCTCAGGAGGCTGAGGCAGGAGGAGTTCAAAGCCAGCCTCTGCAACAGCGAGGCACTAAGCAATTAAATAAGACCCTGTCTCTAAATAAAAATACAAAATAGGGCTGGGGATGTGGCTCAGTGGTCGAGTGCCCCTGAGTTCAAGCCCAGGTACCAAAAAGAAAGAAAGAAAGACGTGCATGTAGGAATTTATAGCGATGCATTCCGATTTTATATTTAACTGTAATGTACCAACTAAAAAATAAATAAATAAATAAATAGAAGGAAGACCAATAGTGTAGAGCAAAAATATTGGGAAGAGGATAGTACTGAGGACTGAAATGGAAAAAAGTATGTCATATGTATTTATGAATGTCAAAGTTAACTCCGCTATTATGTATAACTACAAGGCACTTAAAACAAACATTAAAAGAAAAGGAAAAAATAAGGACTCCAAAGTGGGTGTCCAGCCAAGGAAAAGTAGTATGTCGAGAAGGGTTATTAGGAGTGATATTTTAATATTTAATTTTATTTAATATCTAATTTTATGGAATTAGATATTAAATATCTAAATTTATGGAATTATTCCACATTTTACCCACTGTTCCTGGCTTTTGATTTCCTCATTGGCTAGCACAGTAAGGACGTTTTTTTCTTTAAGTATTTGGCCTTTCCTCTTTGGTTCCTGAAACACCTTTAGAAAAGCCTCAGACCATAAAACAGAGTTTTTTTTATGATGTACAACAAACACTTTCAAATACACCTGAGTTTATGTTAATGAAGTGATTTTTGGAAAATTTCCAGATAACCACTAACAGAGGTTTGGTTGCTAGAGGAACCAGTTTTTGCTCAGAAGGATGGAAGTTTGGGGTCCACCTCCCAATCTCTGGGGTCCCTGGAGGATATGAAGGTTAAAATCACCAATGGCCAGTGACTTGATCAATCGTGGTTATGTTATGAAGCTTCCATGAAAACCCCAATAGCTTCTAAGCAGCTATTGACCCCCATGCCCACATTAACATGGGACTGACTTGTAGATGAAGCCCCCCTAAATGGGATGGCCACCAGGACAGTTCCAGAGAGGACCAACTAAAGTCAAAAACTCCATCACCACGTGAATCACCACCTGATTGGCAGAGTCCAGGGGTGGTCCCCAGCTCTCCTGGAAAACATGCCACAGTAATCAATCTGGGGACACTATCACCTTTGTCCCTCTCTGCTCAGAACTGGCCCCCTCTCCCTCCAGAGAATGCTCTCTGCTTGAGCCTCCCTTGGCTTTAATTTTACTTTCACCTCACTTTCTCTTCTAATAAAGTCCTCCTGCACGGCTTTTTGGTGTCTGACTTTAAATTTCCTTTCTTGGAAACACAAGAAACGAGGTTTAGAATTTCTGCTCCTTGCTTTTCCGTGACAGAGGGGTCTTAGCAGATACAGAAACGAGTGGACCTTTCTGTCATATGGACTAGTGATTTCTTATGAAAATATTCCAAAGAAGTGGGGAGATTTGGGGAGCTCTGACTTCAAGTAGAAAAACAGGAAGTGCGGCAGAATTGTTCAGCTGCTGGCCATGACGGGAGTCATGGACACAAACCCACACGCACTTGACCCTGGCCAACAAGGCCAGGCGGTGGCTGAAGGCTGGACCCTGGTTTTCTGCCTCCCAGTGTTCCGGGTGGAACTCCTACTCCCTCGCTGCTCAGGCAAGAGGCTGGACTCCACAAATACTTAACTACTCAAATTGGCAGGAAAATAGGTTTTATTCAAAGTCAGCATTGCAAGAAGATAAAAGAAACTTCTATGTTTCCAATTTCCATCTTTGGAGGCTGTGGGGCCAGGAAAGCTTTTAAGAGAAGAGGCAGCCTGCAAAGAGGGACAAAAGGCAGGAGATTTACATATGCAGAGTTAGTTAGCTGGTGCTGGACAGGGCCAGGGGCATCTCCATTCCAACTGCCTGGGCCTCCCTCAGCCAGGCAGGGGCAGAAAAGCAGCTATCAGGAAACTGTTTTTGATTTCTCTCTGTTTCACCAGGAGAGTACATACAGGTGAAACTTCCCAAACCTATACCAGTTTCAAGGTAGGATACATTATAGTAACACGATTTTTATGAAACCATGCTTGATTTTATAATTCATACTAATTTGGGAAAGTGTCTTACTTTGAAATAATTTCATATTTACAAAAAAGTTAGAAAAAATGGTACAAAGAATTCCCCTGTCTCCTTTACCCTAGATTCACCAATATTTCACATTCTGCCATGTTTACCACGTTATTTTCTCTTTCCAACCCCTCCCCCCTCCTTATATACTCACACGAGACAGAATGCCCCTGTTGTTAGGAAATACGCTGCATGTATACATAGATAGTGATAAATACACACGTAATGAAGTGGGCCAGAGGAGGCTGGACACCGAGGAATTTTCAAGAAACAGATTTATTGACAGAGGGCTATTGCCCAAACATTCTCTGGACAAAGATTTTGGAAATTCTTTGAACTATATACCCTGTGGGAGGAGGGGCTTGGAGGTTTACATGACAAAGGTGCTTTTTGTTCCATTTTTTTCTTTAGACTAGAAAGAGTTGTTGTTTTTTTTTCCCCTGACAATCTGACATTTACAAAAAAGAGGAAACTACCAACCACAATGCCCTTCTGTAGAAGTTTTTGTTGATAAAAAGCTTTCTGACAGGGTAAGAAAGATGGTGAAGTGAGACAGACATGATTACCCTAGGTTGGTGTATGATTGCACCAATGGTGTGACGCTACTTTGTGTACAACCTGAGAAGTTAAAAATTGTGCTTCATTTGTGTATAATGAATCGAAGAGCATTCTGCTGTCATGTATAACTGATTAGAACAAATAAATAATTTTTTTTAAAAAAAGCCTATTATCTAAAAAAAAATAAATAAAAAGCTTTCTGACATGCTAAGAGGAATTTATATGCTCACAAATATGGTGGGGGTTTCTGCTTAATTATGGTAAGGGTCTTGGGTGGGGGACTCTGGCCTGCTTCAGTAATATCCAAGTGCCGTGTAATAATGCCTAAGTATTTTGAATCACTTGAAAGTGGGTTACAGACACGATCTGCCTTTACCCTGTGACCAAAGGGAGTAATTTCCTAAGATCAGGGACATTCTTTTACCTAACCACAGTAGACTTTTCAAAAGAGAAAAGTTAACATTGACACAGAACTTTGCCTACTCTACCACACTTTCAATGTCTCAGATCTCCTTGAGAGCAATTTTTCTTTTTCCTGGCACTTCTGAACACACATGAATGTTACGTCCCTTTGGTGTCCTTTAATCTAGACCCTTCTTTGTCCTCAGTCTTTGTCTTTCATGTCCTTGACATTTTAAATATTACCATTTATCTTCTCCGTTACCCCTTCACTTGTTTGATGTTTCCTCAAGATTAGATTCATGGTATGCATTTTTGGTTGGAATATGGCTGGAGATGTGGGTAACCGATCTCAGGTTCTATACACATCTAAAGGTGCAGGATTTTCATTTGCTCCATATAATATTAATTTTGATTATATATTAATTTTGATAACATGGTTAGGGTGTTTTTCAGTTTCTCCTCTTTATTTTATTTTTTGATCCCAGGGGTTGAACTCAGAGGCACTTGACCACTAAGCCACATCCCCAGCCCTATTTTGCATTTTTTTAGAGACAGGGTCTCACTGAGTTGCTTAGCGCCTCATTTTTGCTGAGTCTGGCTTTGAACTCAGAATCCTCCAGTAATCCTGAGCTGCTGGGATTACAGGTGTGTGCCACTGTACCATGCTAGTTTCTCCTCTTTATAATTATGTTTTTTTTTTCTCTTTGTAGTTTATACACTGTGCCAAGAATTGTCACACATTTTACCAAACTATCAGAACAGGATTTTTAAACATATATCTTTCTGCAACATCTTGGCAAACAAAAATTACCTCCTTAAATATTTAACAGAGTGAGAAATGTGGTGTGCCTCCGTGGTAGAGTGCTTGTCTAACAAGCAAGAAGCCCTGGGTCAAAACCCCAGCACTACCAAAATAAAATAAATGAAATGAATAACAGAATCAGAGGTGGAGACATTGTATCCAAGTTGCAGATTACTAAGGACACAGTTCTGTAGCTCTGCCTTTCCAACGTCTTGCGAAGTTCCAATAAATGAAAGATTCCTTGTTCCTCCTCCTCGGATCTGACGAACTTCAGGTGCCACTTTAGGCGGACAGATACATGAAGATGGTGAGAACACAAGGTTAAGAGATTAATTCTATACCATGAACCCACTATACTGACTACCTACTACTACCTATTGCTTTTTTTTGCCAAAAAGCAATCTGCATGGCCTGAGGGGACAGGATATGTCACCTTCCTGGACAAACTGAGAAACTGAGGCAGGGGTGAAGGTCTGGCAATCAGTGTAGATAATGAATGGTGGGATGCAGAGAGGATGAAGACTGGTTTTCATTGGTTATCAAACAGAGAAGACAACGGGATGCTATCAGTTAACCTCCTCCCTAAGCCTTAGGCACTTACATGGAGAAGAAAGAGAAGGTGGGGGTTCTGGGGTCTATAAAAGAGCAAGACACACCCACTCCCAGGGACACCCCACTCTGGGCCTCCTTCTCTTTGGAGAAGTCTATTGCTATCTTTTTTCTTAAATAAAACTTGCTTTCCACGTTGACCCGGAGGTTTCCAGGGTATTTGATGTTCAATAACCCAGGGAACAAATACCTGTCTCTGATCTCCAAGACTGTGTCATTACCAACTCGTGATACCAGCACAATGGAGAATATTTTTCTTTATTTTTTTAAGGGTTTTCAAATAGAAAAGGAATTCTAAAAGAAAAGAAAAATAATTTGTAATCTGAGTGATTCTTCACTAGGTATTTGATATCACAAAGAAATGACCAGCATTCATGGAAAGGATGCTGTGTGAAGGACTCTATGAAGCACTGGTATTCATTATTTTTACCTAATCTTCACAATTCTGTAAAGAAAGAACAAGCTCAGTGAAGTTCCAGACTGTGTCCAGGGTCACAGGGCTTGTGAGCCCACAAATGGTTCCAGAGCTGTGTGTCGGAAAACCCACGCCCTGGCTATGCGTGATATGCCAGTGGGATCCATGCCTGGAAATTAGTTTTTAAATGATTAGCTTGCAACTCATTTTTCTTTTTCTTTTTTTTTTTTATTGGTTGTTCAAAACATTACAAAGCTCTTGACATATCATATTTCATACATTAGATTCAAGTGGGTTATGAACTCCCATTTTTACCCCAAATACAGATTGCAGAATCACATCGGTTACACATCCACATTTTTACATAATGCCCTATTAGTGACTGTTGTATTCTGCTACCTTTCCTATCCTCTACTATCCCCCCTCCCCTCCCATCTTCTCTCTCTACCCCATCTACTGTAATTCATTTCTCTCCTTGTTTATTTTCCCATTCCCCTCACAACCTCTTATATGTAATTTTGTATAACAATGAGGGTCTCCTTCCATTTCCATGCAATTTCCCTTTTCTCTCCCTTTCCCTCCCACCTCATGTCTCTGCTTAATGTTAATCTTTTCCTCCTGCTCTTCCTCCCTGCTCTGTTCTTAGTTGCTCTCATTATATCAAAGAAGACATTTGGCATTTGTTTTTTAGGGATTGCCTAGCTTCACTTAGCATAATCTGCTCTAGTGCCATCCATTTCCCTGCAAATTCCATGATTTTGTCATTTTTTAGTGCTGCGTAATACTCCATGGTGTATAAATGCCACATTTTTTTTATCCATTCATCTATTGAAGGACATCTGGGTTGGTTCCACAGTCTAGCTATTGTGAATTGTGCTGCTATGAACATCAATGTGGCAGTATCCCTGTAGTACGTTCTTTTAAGGTCTTCAGGGAATAGTCCGAGAAGGGCAATAGCTGGGTCAAATGGTGGTTCCATTCCCAGCTTTCCCAGGAATCTCCATACTGCTTTCCAAACTGGCAGCACCAATTTGCAGTCCCACCCGCAATGTACAAGAGTACCCTTTTCCCCACATCCTCGCCAGCACTTGTTGTTGTTTGACTTCATAATGGCTGCCAATCTTACTGGAGTGAGATGGTATCTTAGGGTGGTTTTGATTTGCATTTCTCTGACTGCTAGAGATGGTGAGCATTTTTTCATGTACTTGTTGATTGATTGTATGTCCTCCTCTGAGAAGTGTCTGTTCAGGTCCTTGGCCCATTTGTTGATTGGGTTATTTGTTATCTTATTGTCTAATTTTTTGAGTTCTTTGTATACTCTGGATATTAGGGCTCTATCTGAAGTGTGAGGAGTAAAAATTTGTTCCCATGATGTAGGCTCCCTATTTACCTCTCTTATTGTTTCTCTTGCTGAGAAAAAACTTTTTAGTTTAAGTAAGTCCCATTTGTTGATTCTTGTTATTAACTTTTGTGCTATAGGTGTCCTATTAAGGAATTTGGAGCCCGACCCCACAATATGTAGATCGGAGCCAACTTTTTCTTCTATCAGACGCAGAGTCTCTGATTTGATATCAAGCTCCTTGATCCATTTTGAGTTAACTTTTGTGCATGGCGAGAGGAGGGGATTCAGTTTCATTTTGTTGCATATGGATTTCCAGTTTTCCCAACACCATTTGTTGAAGATGCTATCCTTCCTCCATTGCATGCTTTTAGCCCCTTTATCAAATATAACATAGTTGTAACTTTGTGGATTAGTCTCTGTGTCCTCTATTCTGTACCATTGGTCCACCCGCCTGTTTTGGTACCAGTACCATGCTGTTTTTGTTACTATTGCTCTGTAATATAGTTTGAAGTCTGGTATCGCTATACCGCCTGATTCACACTTCCTGCTTAGAATTGCTTTGGCTATTCTGGGTCTTTTATTTTTCCATATGAATTTCATGACTGCTTTATCTATTTCTACAAGAAATGCCGTTGGGATTTTGATTGGCATTGCATTAAACCTATAGAGAACTTTTGGTAATATCGCCATTTTGATGATGTTAGTTCTGCCTATCCATGAACAGGGTATATTTTTCCATCTTCTAAGATCTTCTTCTACTTCTCTCTTTAGGGTTCTGTAATTTTCATTGTATAAATCTTTCACCTCTTTTGTTAGGTTGATTCCCAAGTATTTTATTTTTTTTTGAGGATATTGTGAATGGAGTGTTTTTCCTCATTTCCGTTTCAGAAGTTTTGTCGCGGGGCTGGGGATGTGGCTCAAGCAGTAGCGCGCTCGCCTGGCATGCGTGCGGCCCGGGTTCAATCCTCAGCACCACATACAAACAAAGATGTTGTGTCCGCCGAGAACTAAAAAATAAATATTTAAAAAAAAAAAAAAAAAAAAGAAGTTTTGTCGCTGATACACAGAAATGCCTTTGATTTATGCGTGTTGATTTTATATCCTGCCACTTTGCTGAATTCATTTATTAGTTCTAGTAGTTTTTTTTGTAGACCCTTTTGGGTCTCCTAGGTATAGAATCATGTCATCTGAAAATAGTGATAATTTAAGTTCTTCTTTTCCTATTTTTATGCCTTTAATTTCTTTCGTCTGTCTAATTGCTCTGGCCAATGTTTCAAGAACTATATTGAATAGAAGTGGTGATAGAGGGCATCCCTGTCTTGTTCCAGATTTTAGAGGGAATGCCTTCAATTTTTCTCCATTCAGAATGATGCGAGCCTGAGGCTTAGCATAGATAGCTTTTACTATGTCGAGGTAAGTTCCTGTTATCCCTAGTTTTTCTAATGTTTTGAACATAAAGGGGTGCTGTACTTTGTCAAATGCTTTTTCTGTGTCTATCGAGATGATCATATGGTTCTTATCTTTAAGTCTATTGATGTGGTGAATAACATTTATTGATTTCCGTATATTGAACCATCCTTGCTTCCCAGGGATGAATCCTACTTGATCATGGTGCACAATTTTTTTGATATGTTTTTGTATCCGATTCGCCAGAATTTTATTGAGGATTTTTGCATCTAGGTTCATTAGAGATATTGGTCTGTAGTTTTCTTTCTTTGAGGTGTCTTTGTCTGGTTTCAGAATCAGGGTGATATTGGCCTCATAGAATGAATTTGGAAGAGCTCCCTCTTTTTCTATTTCCTGAAATAACTAATTGTCTTCTGTATTTCTGTAGCATCTGTTGTGATATTGCCTTTTTCATCCCGTATGTTAGTAATTTGAGTTCTCTCTCTTCTTCTCTTCGTTAGCATGGCTAAGGGTCTGTCGATCTTATTTATTTTTTCGAAGAACCAACTTTTAGTTTTGTCAATTTTTTCAATAGTTTCTTTTGTTTCAATTTCGTTGATTTCCACTCTGATTTTAATTATTTCTTGCCTTCTACTACATTTGCTGTTGTTTTGCTCTTCCTTTTCTAGGGCTTTGAGATGAAGTGTGAGCTCATTTATTTGTTGGTTTTTTCTTTTTTTGAGGAATGACCTCCAGGCAATGAATTTCCCTCTTAAAACTGCTTTCATTGTGTCCCATAGATTCCGATATGTTGTGTCTGTATTTTCATTTATCTCTAAGAATTTTTTGATTTCCTCCTTTATGTCTTCTGTAACCCATTGATCATTCAGTAACATATTGTACATTTTCCATGTGATGTAGGATTTTTCCTTCCTTCTTTTGTCATTGATTTCCAGTTTCATTCCATTATGATCAGATAAAATGCATGGTATTATCTCCACCCCTTTATATTTACTGAGGGTTGCCCTATGGCATAATATATGGTCTATTTTTGAGAAGGATCCATGTGCTGCTGAGAAAAAAGTATATCCACTTGATGATGGTTGATATATTCTATATATGTCAGTTAAGTCTAGGTTGTTGATTGTGATATTGAGTTCTATAGTTTCTTTATTCAACTTTTGTTTGGAGGATTTGTTCAATGGTGAGAAAGGGTGTTGAAGTCACCCATAATTATTGTGTTGTGGTCAATTTGATTCTTGAACTTGAGGAGAATTTGTTTTATGAACGTTGCAGCATCATTATTTGGTGCATAAATATTGATAATTGTTATGTCTTGTTGGTGAATGGTTCCTTTTAACAGTATATAATGTCCTTCCTTATCCCTTTTGATTAACTTAGTCTTGAAGTCGATTTTATTCGATATGAGGATGGCCACCCCTGATTGCTTACGAGGACCGTGTGCGTGGTATATTTTTTCCCAACCTTTCACCTTCAGCCTGTGTATGTCTTTTCCAATCAGATGTGTCTCCTGGAGGTAGCATGTTGTTGGATTTGTTTTTTTAATCCATGTTACCAGCCTATGTCGCTTTATTGGAGAGTTTAAGCCATTAACGTTTAGAGTTACTATTAATATATGGTTTGTACTTCCAGCCATGTTTGATTATTTATCTTTTTTTAATTTAGTTTGTTTCTCCATGATTAGCTTTCCCCCGCCCTTTGTCTTTACTGAGGCACTTCCCACTGATGGTTTTGGTTATTGTTTTTCATTTCTTCCTCGTGTAGTGTTTTGCTCAAGATGCTTTGCAATGCTGGTTTTCTGGCTGCAAATTCTTTTAACTTTTGTTTATCATGAAAGATTTTTATTTCATTGTCGTACCTGAAGCTTAATTTTGCTGGATACAGAATTCTTGGTTGGCATCCATTGTCTTTCAGTGTTTGAAATACATTGTTCCAGGATCTTCTCGCTTTCAGCGTCTGTGATAAAAAAATCCATTGTTAACCTTATTGGTTTACCCCTGAATGTAATCTGCCTCCTTTCTCTTGTAGCTTTTAATATTTTCTCTTTGTTCTGTATATTGGATATCTTCATAACAATGTGTCTTGGCGTTGGTCTGCTGTGATTTTGTGTGCTCGGTGTCCTGTATGCATCTACAATTTGTATATCCGTTTCCTTTTTTATTTCTGGAAAGTTTTCTGTAATTATTTCATTCAGCAGGTTACTCATTCCCTTGGTTTGAATCTCTATACCTTCCTCTATCCCGATGACTCTTAAGTTTGGTTTTTTTATGTTATCCCATATCTCTTGGATGTTTTTCTCGTGATTTTTTACCAGCCTTTCTGAGTTGGCTAGACTCTTTTCAAGATGATATATTTTGTCTTCATTATCTGACATTCTGGCTTCTACTTGCTCCACTCTGTTAGTGATACTCTCATTTGAGTTTTTAATTTGGTTTATAGTTTCCTTCATTTCTAGAATTATTGTTTGATTTTTTTTTTATAATCTCTATCTCCTGATAAAGATGCTTAACTTCTTCTTTTATCTGTTTATGTAATTCATTTTCAATGTATTCTTTCACTGTTTGAATTTTCTGTCTCATATCCTCTTTAAGGTTCCATTCCATCTGTCTAAGGTATTCCTTGAGTTCTTTATTTGACCATTTTTCTGCTGACTCTAGGTCCTCCTGAATATTTAGGCTGTCCTGCATTGTTTGTGCTCCTTTTCTTCCTTGCTTTTTCATGCTGCTCATGTTACTTCTTGTTCTGTTTGACTGCTGAGTTACTGTTTACTCCTATAAATTTATTTGATGCTTGGGAGGAAAGGTATTAGAAGGGAAGGGAAGAAGTCACTAAAGAGAATGAGAGTAAGCAGGTAGAATTCAAGGAAGGGGGAATAAGAAAATTGAAAAGAAATGAAAAGACAAAAGAAAAAAATAGAAAAGAAAAAAAGAAAAAAAAATTTAAAAAAATAATAAAAAAAAATTAAAATTAAAATTAAAAAAATAAAAAAATTTAAAAAAACAACCAAAAAAATGAAAATGAAAAAAAACCCAAATTAAAAAAAAATTAATAAATGCAGTCTTAGAGTTTGATTAACTTTTCTTCCAGTAGGTGGAGCTGTGCCCACCGGGCCAAGCTTCTCCTCTCAATATGCAGGAACCAATCATGTGCAGCAGCTCTTCCTCCCAGACTGGGCGGGTCTCCAATCCTGGGTGCCTAGGGCCTTCTCTTGTGTCTAGTCACTTCCCCACTTTTCCTCAAGCCAGGCCCCGCTCACCGGTGACGCTCACCACAATACTGGCTACACGCCAGGTATGCTGCTCCCGGAAGCCCTGTTTTCATGAACGACTGGGCACACTCTCCCTGTTTGCCATTCCCTCAGACCCTAAGTTTGTAGAGCTTGGGGCTGAGAACCCTCAGCGAATTTTCCTTGCCCTCCGGTAGCCACGCCCCCGGTAGCTGGTGCAAGAGACCTCAGTTGTCAGCACTGGTGGGAGCGGTAGCCGGGAGTTCTGTGCCGCGGGTCCCGCGCCACTCCTGATTCCCTCGGTCTGGCTATCGCGCTCACGGGAGAGCTGGGAGGGGCCCTTAAGGTTTCCCCGCTGTGTGGAGAGGGAGGGCTAGGGGGTTACACACCTGTCGCCGCTGGTTTCAATGAAGTTATCTCCTCCACCGCATTCTGGTGACATCAGTTCTCTGCCATGGTGGTATCCCATGCAAATGGCGACAGTTCGCTCCCTTTGCCGGGTGACCAATGCAACGGGTGGGTCCTGTCTCTCCCAAGCCCCGTTTCAATCCTGTGACCACTGCCTATGAAGGCTCGGTTGGCATTAACCTCCACAGGTTCAGAAGGGCCGACCAGTTGTTTCAGCGGATGCAACTCATTTTTCCCAGAAGATTTCTCATGAATCAGTTCTACGACTTAACAGAGACCCTATTAAGGGGAGAAGTAACTTCGCAAGGTGCTTAGAAATGCACATTCTCATCCCTGCAATGGATCCTGGTTGGAGAAACACTGACTTAGTCTATAAATATGTCTCATAAGCGCAATTTATCATCCATTAAGGCTAAGATTGTAGCCTGTGTAGGCTGGGTGTGGTGGGGCACTGTCAGAATCCCAGTGATTCAGGAGGCTGAGGCAGGAGGATCACAAGTTTGAGACCAACCTCAGGAATTTAGTGTAACCTTGTTTTAAAATAAAAAATTTGCACCTGCCTGTAATCCATCCCAGCAGCTTGGGAGGCTGAGGCAGGAGGATTGTCAGTTCAAAGTCAACCTCAGTCATTTAGTGAGACCCTAAGGAACTCAGTGAGACCCTGTCTCTAAATTAAGTACAAAAAGGGCTGAGGATATGGCTCAGTGCTTAAGTGCACCTGGGTTCAATCCCTGGTGGAAGGAAGGAAGGAAGGAAGGAAGGAAGGAAGGAAGGAAGGAAGGAGGAAAGAAACGAAATGAGGATGTTGCTCATTAATGAAGTGTTCTGGGTTCAATCCCCAGTACCATTAAAAAAGAGAGAGATTTTGCCTGTGGAACAGATGCATCTATTTATTTATTTTGGTTTTCATCAAAATGAATGCACAACACTAATAGTGTTCTCACAGAGCTCTCAAACTTTGGAGTGTATATCCATGGATGTAGGTATGGGGAACTGCAATTTGAAAACACAGTTTAGACATGGTCTTAATCTGCCAGAACTATTAGTTATCATTACTTTTGATTGCAAATAACAAACACTGGGCTATAGAGGCTTATCCAGACAGGTGTTGATTTTCCTCATGTGACAAGAAGCCCAGAACTGAGCATCCTAAGGCTAATGCAGCTGCTCCATGATATTAATCGACTGCTGTCCTCCACATGTGTCTTTCAGAGTTGCAAAATGGTGGTTTCACGTTCAGGCTTTGCATCAGTATCCCAGGTAGAAAAACTGTGAGAAGGACAAAAACACTTATACCAAGGGCTTTGTCCTTCTGTTCTAGAGGAGACTCTTCCCATGGAACATCTCCTTGGTCCCTCTTACAGCTCATAGGCCAGAGCCGAGATGTGTGCCTATCCCTAGCAGCAAGTCAAGCTGAGGAATCTGAGTGATTTAATGCTCAGCCTCAATCACTGGAGAAAAGGAAGGAAAATGGGTAGGCTAGCCCATAAAATCCAGCTAACCCAGGGACCCTTGGCCACTTTTATTTTTATTTTTTTTAATTTTTTGTGGTGCTGGGGATTGGACCAGGGCCTTGTGCATGCGAGGCAAGCACTCTACCAACTGAGCTATGTCCCCAGCCTCTTGTTCTCTTGCAAGCCATGTGTCCTTTTGTCACCCAGTGAAGCCTATGAACCCTTTCTTAGGAAAGTTCTTTGCATAAAATAAAATGCATATTCAGAATGAAAACCAATTAAAACTGAAATACAGTCTTATGAATCATTTTGGGCTATTAAACAACACAAAATTATTTTCTCACACTTGTGAAGGCTGGAAGACCAAGATCAAAGTGCTGGAAGATTTGGCTCTTGGCTAGAGTTCTCTTCCTGCCTTGTAGAGAGTTGCAAGTTGCAACCATAGGCATGTGGGTGTGATCTTGTTCTTTTGTTACAAGGTCACCAATCCTGTCAGATTAGGACCCAGCCTCATGGCCTCATTTAACCTTAACCACAGCTTAGAGTTCTTATTTCCACATACAGCAACTTTGCCAGTAAAGTGAAAAACAATTCAATCCACAGCAACAGTTAAGAAAATACTTAAAAACTAGACATGACATAATAAGAGTATGTGTACTTCTTGAACAGATCATATAACAAGCAGCATCCAACAGTCTAATCAGTATTGTGAAATAGTGTGTGAGGATGGCCTTAGGCCTGAGCCTAAGCAACTCCATTTTAAAAACTCCAGTTTAAAACGTACAGTCTCACCAGGCACACCCACAGATCCCTCCAGTATGGCCTCAGACAAGTCACTTCCCCTCACCCTGATAAACAGAGTGAAGCCCCTGGCAGGCTGTCCTCACCTGATAAGAGGGAAAGGCGAGAAGATCAGGGTGGAGACTACCAGACCAGACATTTCTGACCCCAGGGTAAATGATGTCATGGAGAAATCTGGTGGAGCTGATAAGGATTGAAAGGGGGGGTGTCAAAAAACCCCAAATTTAGTATACGTAATAGAGCTGATGAACGGGGATTCAGCAGCCGAAACAAGGATGCACTTGAGCTGGAGGGCCTGCTGAGGACCTGACATCCCATCACTTGTCATGGTTCCTGAGCCTCTGCGTGATCCTCACCGCTCTCAAACTCTACAGCCTGGTCTGGACCTTGGTGAGAGCCAACTCCTCCCTACGACCCCCTCCTCAACTGGTCGTCCACTCCACGCCAGGACAAGCCTGCCTAGGTTCCCCACCCGATCACCGCAGTCTGAGTGAGTGTGCATCTGCTGGACATAAAGCCTAAGGCTTAAGACTTTTGAACTTAGCCTGCAGAGGGAATGTCTGTCCTTAGCCTGTCATGATTGTGTTTTCAGTGCTTAGAATTCATCTAGAATTGTTTGATGTGAATTGAATTGATTATGTCTATTGCAGTTCCTAGCATTAAGGATTGTCATTTTCTTGATTAAGAACCTATAGAGTGAACCTGTATTTAGTAATAAAGCATTGAAAGGGGCAGAAGGCGTGGACATTCTTTATTTCTCACCTCTACTGCAATTTTGCCCCCTCGCCACATAGTGATAAGTGAAAACGGGACCTTCTCCGAGTATCCCAACAACTGTAAAACAATGTAGCTAATGTTGCTCTGTCTTATCCCATATGGAAGTTTTCAAAAATCAAAACGGAGTCACTCTCATTGTCACTGGAGAAGAGGTATCTTAGAAAGAGGGTCCTGAGGACTTGGAGACGAGATAAATCTCAACTTAGGACCAATGGGGTCCAATGGGGTCTTTTAAGTACCTGATAGAAAAGAATTTCAGCACATGGCACTAGAGGTGCAGGCAGATTTATTTAGGAAAGCAAAGAGTATGTGTTCCAGGGAGAATGTGGCCAGTTGGAGAATAAGAGATACATTTTCAGGGTTGCCAGCTCTTTTGTTAAAGGAAACTTTGTAAGGGGTGCATATGGGAAGGTGGGTAAGAATGACATCGATCTGATAGTTCTCAGGATCCTTAACTGATATGGTCTTTATTCTCTGATCAGTAGATCACACTGGGAAGTCCTCTGAATTATAGATTGCTTAAGATATTATCTCTCTCCTTGCTTAATCTATTTACCGGTGAGCTAATTAACAGTACACAAGGTAGTTATTGTGAGTGGATGAATTTACAGTAACTAAGATTTACAGAAATTTGGGAGCAACAGGCTTGGAAGATCGACTAGCTTGATGAGTAACAGGCCTGGAAAGCACATAGGACTTAAAATTACATTTCCTTGGCCTTCCTATATGGTTGCTTCTTACCTTTTTCTTTTTATTTCTTTTAACCTACCTCAATGTCAACTGTAACAACTGTAATAAATGAAGTCAGGAAGTTATGTGGGAAGGGTTCTCCTACACAATTGCATGGTAGTAATCATTGCAAAAGACTCTGCCAGTACCACAACCTTGCACAAAGGCCACCATAGCCTACATCAAAAATGTTTCGCCAGAAATGCCCAACAGCTATCTCTTCAACCTCAGACTGATACCACTCTTGTTACTAATCTTTGTGGCCAGGTGTTGTTTCAAAGTATCTTACATGATTCCTCATTTTTGCTTTTTGCTCCTTCCTTCAACCTTCTTGAATAGGCACATAGCTCACTGTGTCACACATATTCTGTTGCAATGTTCTGCTATGCCCAAATGAGTGTCATTATTTGGAGAATATCTCTCTGATGTTTAGATTGACATTCCCAACATTCACAGTGGAAGAAAACACTAAGTTTCAGTTATTCTAGGTAAGATCTGGATATCAGTTCTCTGTGGGTTGAAGTGTCTTGCCAATGTCTTGCACCAAGACCCTGATTACAAATATATTTTGTGGAAATACTATTCTTGTAGTCTAACCCATCATCTATTGGTCTCATAGCTACACTTACATAACTGTCCTGCTTCTTATGACTCTGGGGTCATGAAGGTGTTTTCCATTTTTAATCTTTGTATGGAACATTTTTCTCAACTATATACTTACCCTACCATATGTGGTTCCATGCTTTTCAAATATTTACCCCCATATATACTTGAATTTATTTCTGCACAGCTTATTCTGTTTTATGGTTTTCCTGGGTTCCTTTATCATTAAAAAATCGAGTTAGCTCTTTATGTACCTTTATTCCTCCATATAAATTTTAGAATGAATGTTTCAACTTTCTCAAAAAAAAAAAAAAAAACTCTCTAGAATTTTTTCTGGGATGGCAATGGATTTATAAATTTATTTGGGGAATACAGACATCTCACAATAATACATAGGCAGTACCATAAACGTGTTATACCTTGATATTTGTACAGGTTATCTTTTGTTTTCATTCATTGTGAGATTAAATCTTACTTTGTAGCCGTGCTTGCAATCTTTTTTACATCATGGTACACATGGAATATCTGCATGCAGTAACAGTAGGCATCTTTGTACTATTCCCAGTTTTAAAGTGGGTATGTCTCAGGTTCTATTATGGTTTGGATGTCTGGTGTCCCCCAAAAGCTCACATGTGAAACAATGCAAGAATGTTTAGGGGAGAAATGATTGGGTTGTGAGTCTTAACCCAATCAGCGGATTAGTCCGATGATAGGAATCAACTAAGTGGTAGCTGAAGGTGGGTAGGGTGTGGCTGCAGGAGGTAGGCATTGGGGGTGTGGCTTTGGGGTATATATTTTTGTATCTAGAGAGTGGACTCTCACGTGCTACTGCCTGATCATCATGTGAGCTGTTTCCCTTCACCGCACTCTTGGGCCATGATGTTCAGTCTCATCTCACCTTGAGCCCCAGGAATGTAGCCAGCTGTCTATGGACTGAGACTTCTGAAACCGTGAGCCCCCAGATACACTTTGCCTCCTCTACAATTGTTCTGGTCAGATCTTTTAGTCACAACAGTGAAAAACCTAATTAAGATGGTTTCTCTACTGAACATGTGCTGGCTGTAGGTATTTGTATATAGTTTCTATCAAATAAGGTTTTCTTTTACTCTAATTATTTTTATTATAAATCAGGGTTCAACTTTATAAGAAGCTTTTCTACATCTATTGACATGCTATTTCTGGGTTGTTTTTTTTCTTGTTGTTGTTGTTGGGGTTTGAACCCAGGGCCTTGTGCATGTGAGGCAAGCACTCTACAATTGAGCTATATCCCCAGCCCACCTTGCTATTTCATTTTTCTTTTGTCCATTAACATGTTAATTATATCGATAGATTGACTCATGGCCATTAAATTCATCGTTATTAAGTTTTGGAGACAAATCCTTGATAAAGGCAATGTTGGGTTCAGTAGCTAAATTTACATCTGTATTTAAAATCCAAAGGACTCCACTTTGGTGTTCATGAACTATTTCCCTTCTCTGAAATTTATGCTAGCCTCATGAAATGAGTTGGACTGTTTTCCCTCTGTTTCTTGGATGTAAACTGACTTTCTGAAAGACATATTTTGAGTAGGGTTTCCCATTAGTTTATAGCCTAACAGTGTGTCTTCTTCATGATCTGTTTCAACGCTCTTCCGATGCTACAGAGGTTGGAAGATGAAGAGCGCTTCCTGGATCTCGGTGCTGCTGTGATTCTCAGGGTTTACTTGGGTAAGACTTGAATTCAGCACAAAGATAAAAGGGATCCGTTGTCTGTTGCTGCTTAACAGACTACCTTCCCACATTAGTGACTTAAAATAATTGATTCCTTTTCAGGCTTCTGAGGGTTGCTGGGGCAGTCACATCCCCGTTTCCCTTGCCCTCCCTCAAGGTGTATGCTGTTTGGTGCTAATGGACACCTAGGCAACTTAGTGCTTCCCTACATATCTTCCTGAAATCAATCACATTCCTAGACAGCATTCCAACAGGTAGAAACTGCAGTGCTTCCTAAGGACTAGCCTCAGAAACTGCTGAATGCCACTTTACCCATAATCTGTTGGTCACAGGAAGTCAAAAGACCAGACTAGAGGTGAAAAAAAATTGATTTCACTTATCTAAGGAAAGAGTGGTGAATTCTCATTGTATACTAGGAGGAAGGGTATTTGTGAATACTTTAAAATTTACCCCAAACAGGGATGTGGTATTTGAAACATCTTGTTTTGCTACTGCAGATGGTAGCAGAAACAAAGTGACTGTAGCTACCAGTTCTGGTAATGGATTCCTAATCTCTTTCAAATTCCTAAATTTATTAGTAGCTGTGAAGTTAAATTCCTTAGCGAGGACCCTTCCCTCTGGTCACCTCTGTCCCAGCAATCAACATTGCAATTTTGCAGGAGGTATGGTAGTGTATGCCTATAGTCCCAGATACTCAGGAGGCTGAGCAGAAAGATCGCTTGAGCCCAAGAGTTTGAGGCCAGTTTGAGCAAACCCAAACAACAAAAAAATTAATCAAGTAAATAAATAAATATTTAAATTTTAAAAATAACAGTTTTCCTTGTTTATGCATGAACAATAAACATCTTTTTACATCTGTGCCTTTTAGGACTATACATGTGCTAAGTACTGTTATAAATTGAATAAATAATTGTTTTTTAATTATGAATATAAGTTTTAAGAAAGAGATGAAAGCATATTAGTAACTGCAGTTTTAACAAAGACTGCTTTATTTCCATCCTCCCACCCCCACCCCATATTGGGGATTGAATCAAGTGATATTCTACCACTGAATGATATCACTGGACCTTTTTATGTTTTTTGACACAGGGTCTCACTAAGTTGCCACAGTTAGCTTGAACTTTCGCTCCTCCTGCCTCTGCCTTATTTCCAATACATTTTGCATTGTTGCCCTGTATTTATTTTTACTCTTGCATTCAACACTTTGTGAACAGTAACCATTTTCTTCTTGAATCCAGGGCCGCTTTTCAGGTTGTCATTGCCAATCTATTCTGGTTGCTTTGTGTAACCTGCAATTTTACCTTGGGAGCTTTAAGAACTTTCCTTGGTCTTTGATCTTCTGAAATTGCACTATCATCTTTCCATAGTGACTGATACACACACACACACACACACACACACACAATTTGGTGCTCTATAAACCCTTTCAATCTGAATGAAGTCTTTTATCTTCTTTAAAAGTTGGGAATTCACAGCCCTTCTTTATATAAGTATTTCCTCCCCTCTCTTTGTTTTCCCCCCTCCCTTTGGGACTCTTGTAAGGACTTCTGTCACTTCCGATTTTAACCTCTGTTTTTTTGCTTCATGTTTTCCATCTCCTTCTCCCTTCCTGATGCTTTCTGCATCTATTGGCTAACCTGATCTAGTTCACTAATTTGTTCTTCATTTGTATCTACTGTGCTTTCAGTCTACCTATTAAACTTTTAAATTTCAACTATCTGGTTTTCAATAATATTTCTGTGTGACTCCCTCAAGACTGCAGTTATTTATATCCTTTCATATCCATTGATATTCATAATTCTAAAATAATGAATCAAATATATAAAATAAAAAACTTAAGCCAGGCACAGTGATGCATACCTGTAATCCCAGTGGCTCAGGAGGCTGAGGCAAGAGGATTGTGAGTTCAAAGCCAGCCTCAGCAATGGCCAGGTGCTAAGCAACTCAGCAAGACCCTGTCATACAAAATAGGGCTGGGGATGTGGCTCAGTGGTCTAGTGCCCCTAAGTTCAATCCCAGGTACCAAAAAGTTTAAAAAATAAAATAAAATAAAAACATATATTGAATGAAATACCACATCTATTTATGATAAAATTTAAGCAAACTAATAGTGTAAGATCTTTAAAATGATAAAGGGGACCTACAAGGAAGCTACACTGAACACTATACAGAGCTATTTATTCCAGTCTATCCCCAGTCCCACATTCTCTTCTTTTTCATAAGCTTAGTGCTACAATAGAAATTTATGGATACAGAGGGAAAAAGATATACTGTGTCTTAAAAGAAAGTCCTCATGATCCCTTGGAATGCAAAAGAAGCAGCTCCTGAGCAGCCTGGCCCAAGTGCATGTGCCCAAGTCCTTCTCTGTAAAGAGCAGCATGAGGCCAGGGTAATATTCAACCATAAGGAAAACTGGGATGAAATAACTTACTCCGCCCGACATCCTCCTCTAGTTCAGCCCCTAGATACTGTCACTCCATATATAAAACCCCACACCAAGGAATTGCTTTTCACCTTCAGAAAGCCTGCATTCTTCAGGTGCATGGTCCTCACTTGAAGAACATCTGACTCATGCTGAACATTTTTTGTATCATGTATGTGAAGGACCCCATCGTCCTGAATGAGGTCCCCCTTTCTGGGACCTCCTCAGACCCTCCTCCTTTGACAGAGCCACACTGTCTTCAGTACTACAGCTTCTTAATAAATCATGCTCTCAAAGTCCACTCAAGTGTGTTTGCTCTTCTTGGCCCTTTTGAGATCAATTAAGGAAGTTCGTTGAATGGGATATTATTGGAACCGTATTGACAGATGAATCTGGAGAAAATTTATGTCTTTACCATACTAAATGTTCATAAACATGAATATATTTTTTCCATTTATTCAAATCTTTTATGTCTCTTAAAGTTTTATAATTTTGACTGTTAGGGTTTTGTCTATCTTAACTCCTATGTTTGTGACATTTGATACAAAAGTCACGGTATTTCTTTTTAAATATGCTTTCTAGCTATTTGTTTCTGGTATACATGAATGTAATTTACTTTTATTTGTATGTTATCGATGTCTAAAACATTGATCTCACACTCAGATTCACAGACAACTGTGTCAATTGCAAATGACAGCTTTATTTCTTCCTTTGCAATTATTATGCTTTTATGGGGGGGGGTTGAACCCCCAGAGGTGCTGACCACTAAGCCACATCCCCAACCCTTTTTATTATTTTGACACAGAGTCTCCTAAATTGCTTAAGGTTAATTGCCAAGTTTCTGGGATTACAGGTGTGAACCATGGCCCTCGGTGCAATTATTATTCTTTAAATTTCTTCTCTTTAGGGTGCTAGCTAGTTTTCAGTATTACTCAATGTAATTGAAGCTAAAGAAACAATTAAAGGGAATGCCTTTAATGTTTCCCTCATAAGAATTATGTTAACCCTTTTTTAATAGACACCATTTCTAGGCTAACAAACTTTCCTCTTACTTGTAATTAAATCAGTGAGCAGTGGCTTTATTAAGAGTTTGTACTATAAATATGTGGTAAATTTTATCAAATGTTTTTCTTTTTGCATCTATTAAATTTTTTTCTTTATACTGTTCATGTTGTGAATTTCACTGTGATATTATGAAACATATTTGGTCTTAGTTCCCTTATTCCTGGCATATTGATCCTACTAAAATCCTTGGAATCCCTGAAGCACTGGTGTCTTTTTGTATGCTAATGTTGACTGGTGACTGGCAGCCTTCATCGAGCTTCAGAATGGGGGCTGGTAACTGGAAAGATCAAGGGTGGATTAGAGGGTCAGGCATTCCAGTCCCACCAACCACCTCTGGGGAAGGGAAAGAGACAGAAGGCTAAGTTGATGACCAATGGCCAGTGATTTAATCAATCTTGTCTTTGTAATGAAGCTTTCAAAAAAACCAAAAGGACAAGGGTGGGAGAGTTTCAGGATAACTGAACATGTGGGGTTCCTGGAAGAAGGTGTGTTCCTGGAGAGGACTTGGAAGCTCCGTGCTCCCCCCATCCCACACCTCTCCACCTGTGTGTCTGCATTAGGAACTAGTCAGCATAAGTGTTCCCTTGAGTTCTACAAGCCACCTGATCAAATCAGTCCAGTTCCCAGGGGGGGTCATGGGAACCCAGATTGGCTTGTTGATCAGAGTAGTTGGTGCTTTAAGTGTGGGAAGCAGTACTTGGGACTAAGCCCACAACGTGTGGGATCTGACGCTGTGTCCTGGTGAGCAGAGTCAGAATGGAATTGAATTGACGTCTACTACCACAGAAGAGTGTTCTTGCTGGTGGGGAGAAATTCCTTCACTTTTGAAGTCTCAGAATTCTTCTGTACTGACTACAATGATATTGTAACAGAGTCTTGTGAATGCTGGAGGGTTCTTGTCTCACACACCCAAAGAATGAAGCATGCAGACAATGGAGGGTTAGAATTCAGTAACAGATTTGTTAGAAGCAAGCAAGGAAAGCTCCCACAGTATGGGAGGGGTTCCCAAAGAGGGTACCATCAGTGACTCTCTGTCAGGGGTTTTTATATGATTTTGATGAAGAACCAGCCTTTCATTGGAAAATCTCTTGATTGTTTTTCTGACTCAATTGAAAGCATACAATTTTAATTCCTATTCCCATAATGAGATGACTTAATGTATTTGTTAACCGAGCTTGTCTTATACTTGCTCCTTAAAACAAAAGAACTGCTCAGGTTCAAAACAACTCTTTGGTGGTGACTAATGTTAGAGTAGTCCAGGAAACCTGGGGCAACAACAGACTGTGTGGGCATTCAAACATGAGTGGCTTTGCAGTCAGGCAGCCAAAAATAAAACATAAGCTCTAGCCCAGGGTTTTAATCTGGGATGGTGATCCTGCCTCATGATGAGTGGGTAAATCTGTGGTAACAGAGGAGGGATCATCTGATATTGTACATTCCTTTTAAATTAGTAAGGAGAGTATTTTAATTTTATTTCTGTATCTTTAAAACAAAATTGAATAAAGCATACTAGGAAGCGTGCTATGAGTTAGGTGGGAATTAAGTTTTTAAATTGAGTTATATATAAATGTACAGTAACATATTGAACGGCAAGGGTGCAGTCACTGAAATGGCACATACAATCTGCTTCTCCCTCATGCACAGACATTAGCTAAAAATCAAGTGTGACAGACAGTAAGCAGTTGGAGCTCTACCTTCAGTTTGACTCTGTACTGGTGGTTCTAAAGTAGTCATGACCTACCTTGTGCTGCCTACATTAGTAGGGAAAGGAGAACACGTTTTTAATTATGTTCTTGATCTACTCCTTACACATAGAATTCCCTGTTATAATTCACTTCTATTGACTCTTTTTTTTTTTTTTTTTTTGGCGGGAGGGAGTTTACTAGGGATTGAACACAGCAGCATTTTTCTCTTGAACTACATCAGCAGTCCTGTTTATTTATTTATTTTTAAAAAAGGTCTCACTAAGTTGTTGATGCAGGTTCAAACCTGTGATCCTTCTGCTTGAGCTTCCAGAGTTGCTGGAGGTGTGTGCTGATGCACTGGTAACATGTTTTTTATTACCTACACACATGTAAAATTTTGTCTTATGTAGATTCAGAATTTTTAATCAAAGAAGGCTTTGTAGCTGAACTTCTTTTATGCACCCTGCCCATTTTACATGGTTGATGTAGAGGTTCAAATGGACAATGAACAATGTTTATGCAAAATTTAAAGTGCCTTCTAAAGAGTTAGCACTTTCATTCGGAGCAGTAGAATCAAGCTATGCCTGGGAATAAAGCCCTCCTAAGACCCTGCGCGGCACTTTGCTTGGTAAGTTATTTGCTGAATGAATATGCACCAGCTGGAGATACTTGGCCATTGGCCTCTTTATCACGGCACTAATGATCTGCTAGTGAAGTCAAGAAGTTCCAGGTAGTAGGTTGAAGATGTGATAACTTCATCATGCTCTAACCTTAGTTTAGGGTGGGCCAATACTTTTCCAACAGAAATTAATTAAACCCTAAACTTACTGAAGACTCATTAAAAAAAAAGCAGGCGGGGGTTTGAAGACCTGGTTCAAGCCCTTCCACACCCCCTCCGACCCGTCCCCCACACAGCAGAGACATTTAATTCTACTGGAATTAGAGCTACTCTTTCCTAATCAGCCCTGCTGTCATGATGGAGATTCTCATTATGACTAAACATCCTGCTAACTGCCACAACTTCCTAACAGGTATCACCTGCAGTTCCTTCTAGTACATCTTCCACATTCCTCTCAGTTACCTTTATCTCATCTGATCTGCTATTTCCTTGCTGACACTATCAGAAAGACTGACAGTAATCTACAGGAATCGATTTCTTAGCAGAGAGTCCAAGAATCCTTTCCTAGGCTGACACAATGCACGGTCTTACTTTACTATTGTCATTTTAGCAAATGATCATGAATTCAATGGCTTAAAATGAGCTTAGAGTTATTGGCTTAGAGTTCCAGAAGTCAAAAGTCCAAAATAGGTATTACCATGATAAAGTCCTGGTGCCAGGAGAACTGAGTTCCTTCTGGAAACTAGGGAAGAATCTGTTCCTTGCTTTTCCCAGCTTCTAAAGGCCACCTGCTCCCTTGCCTCATGTCACATCACTTATTCTTGCTCAAGTCACAGCACTTTCTCTGACCCTCTTGTCTTCTTCCCATCAGGACCCTTGTGATAACATCAGCCCACCTCAATAATCCAGTATAATCTTCCTATCTCAAAATCTTTATTTAAAAATATTTTTATAGTAGATGGACACAATACCTTTATTTTATTTATTTATTTTTTTATGTGTGGTGCTAGGCAAGGGCTCCGCCAACTGAGCCATAAACCCAGCATATCTGTAACATCTCAAAACCTTATTTGGAGCCGGGCAGCAGCGCACACCTGTAATCCCAGTGGCTCAGAAGGCGGAGACAGGAGGATTGTGAATTCAAAGCCAGCCTCAGCAACAGTGAGGTGGTAAGCAACTCAATGAGACACTGTCTCTAAATAAAAATACAAAATAGGGCTGGGATGTGGCTCAGTGGTTCAGTGCCTACTGAGTTCAATCCCCAGTAAGGCCCTCCCCCGCCCCCCCGGAAAAAAAAAAACTTATTTGGAAAGTTCTTTGGTGTCTAAAGTAACATATTCACAGGTTCCAGAGATTAGGATGTAGACATCACTGGGCAACTTTCTACCACATCAGTCCTCCTAGATTCATTTCACATCACTTTCTCTCCATGATCTCCACATCCTATTCCCCTGTCCTGGTTTATATTCTCTCTCTCCCTCTCCTTTAATTCTTAGTACTGGGGATTGAACCCAGGGGAACTCTATTATTTTTATTTTCCAGATGGAGGTCTTGCCAATACTGGCCTTGAATTTGACATCCTTCTGACTCAACATCCTGTAGCTGGGGTTAGAGGCGTGTGCCAACACACCCAGCCCTCGGCTCTCTCCTGGTTTTCTACCTGTGGAATTTTAAGAAACAGTATAGAGTAAGAAACCTAATTCTGGGTTTGGAATGTAGTTCAGTGGCAGAGTACTTGCCTACAATGTGCTAAAGTCTTGCTTGGGCTTAATCCCCAGCACTGAAAAAAGGAAAAAATAAAAGAGAGACAGGGCTTCATTCTGGAGCTGGACTCCTTATTAGTCTACTACTTGTTTGTTACTTATATGTTTTTGTTTTTTTTTTATACCTTAGTACTAGACTTTAATACGGGAAATATGCTGGGCACAGTGGTGAACACCTGTAAACCCAGCTACTCAGCGCCTGAGGCAGAAGGATTATAAATCCAAGGCCACCTGGGCTACTTAGACAGATCCTGTCTTCAAACTTTTTTTTTTTAAGGAGGGGTGCATGATATGGGAAGGTAGTTCATTCAGTACTTGCCTATCACTGCAAGGCTTGGTTCAATCCATAGTACTGCCAAAAAAGGCAAAAAGAAAAACAGGGGGTAGAAACAGTAAATTATACAAGAAAGAAATGATAAAAATCCAAACAGTGGAATGCTTTAGACAGATGACCTGATTTGATAAATTGATACTTTAAAAGGTGGTGTGTGTGTCTGAGATTGTTGAATGATTAAAAGAGACAAACAAAATACAACGAATTTTGGTTGAATTTAGATGCAGATTCAAACCAACTGTAAAAAAAGTATTCTGTGAGATAATCAGGGAAATCTAATTCAAACCAGCTCTCAGAGAATACTAAAGAACTCTAAACATAATAATAACTGGTGAGTAAACATTTGAAAATTTTTTTCTTGAGATGCACATACACAAGTAGAGATATATCTGAAAGTATTAAAAGTGAAATGACCTGATATCTCTTTATAAAGAAAAATAAAAAGCTTGCCCATGATTGGCAAAATGGTAATGGCCAAAGCTGAGTTATGGAGTTGATTATTGATTACTGAAATTTTCCACATCTTTTTTTTTTTTTGTACAGGGGATTGAACCCAGGGGTGCTTTACCACTGAGCCATATCCCAAGCCCTTTCTATTTTTTTTCTCATGAGACAGGGTCTCATTAAATTGCTTAGGGCCTAGCAATATGCTGAGGCTGGCCTCCAACTTGCTATCCTCCTCCCTCAGTCACTGGGATCTGTGGCATTTGGGTGGTGAGCTCTTTCAAAAGACTTGCCCTAAGAAAACTTTTCCTGGTTCTGCCATAAAGTTCATAATTTCGTTATCTCCCTTAACAGTTAATTCACGTCTTTACTGCCACAGTACCCGATGCCTATTTAGGCATATTCTACTACTGTATGCTTCTCCTGTGCAAAGGACTCTGGTATTGTGCTAGGCATGGAGTGGGGAACGAAGCAGACATGTCCTCTATAGTGGACATAGGAAGAGTATATACAGTGCAGATCCAAGAAAACAATACCTAAGCAAACATGCAATTTCAAAGTGTAATAAATGGTGGGCCAGAAGCCCACAGACTTTTAGCAACAGAGAGTAAAGGAAAAAAGCAAGGTAATTTCTCTAAAGAGGGTGATTTTAAGACATTTCATAGGAGGGAATTCTTAAATGGAGACCTGAAGGTGTTTTGTTTTGGGGACTGGAAGATTAACCCAGGATGCTTTACCACCGTGTTACTTTCCCAGCCCTTTTTATTTTTGGGGGACAGTTCTTGCCAAATTGGAGATTGGTCTCTTACTTGTGATCCTCCTGTTTCAGCGTCCAAAACCGCTGGGATCACAGGCATGCACCACCATGTCCAGCAGAGATCTTAAATTCGAGTGTTAAGAACCGTTATATGTCATCACATGCTCGTTAAAAACCCTAATCCCACTTCCAATCCCAGGTGACGGCATAGGAGGTAATTAGTGCCTTTGCATGCAGTCAGAAGAGCTTGCTTCTTCCCTCCTCTATCTCTAAGTTAGAGGACGAAAGTGGGCTGTGAAACCTGGAAAAGGCCTCCATCAGAAAACACCCTGCGGGCACCTGCCCGTCCCGGCACCGTCTCCGTACTTCACCCGGCGGCCCTGCGGTGTGCGAGGGCAGCCGTGAGGGCAGCGTGGGGCTGGAACCCACACTTCTTAAAACTTTACGTGACCTGGGCTGATATTAAAATGACGCATGCTCACTGCGGAAAACGGGGCCCTTTACCGCTCTTCACCTCGTGGCGTGCTTTCGTGGTTAACATGAACGGAAGTTTAAGGCTAGGACTCGACACCAAGGCGAGGGGAGACGCATTTCTAAAATTACTTTAATCCGTCAGCGGATCAGAGCGTCGTCACCGAGGGCCGGGGCGAACACCTAAAGGCCTGAATTCCCCACACCTGGGTGGCGGGGCGTGGCCAGAAGGGAAGGCCCACCACCATTCCCGGCCTCCGCCGCTTCGCAGACGGCGCGCCGGAAGTCAGGCTCGGGGCAGGCAAGCACACCTGGGGACAGGTGAGCCGAGAGGGCGGCGCAGCCTCCTCAGACCCTCTGCCTTCTGCTTCTCAACCCTCTTCAAACTAGATTGAGCGCGAGAGGCCGGGAGCACCTGGCATCACCCAAGGGATCCCTTCCGCACAGAGCCCCGCAGACAGCGCTTCCGGTCCCGCCAAACCCCGCGATATTTCACCCACCCACAGGTCCGCGCACAACGGCTCCGCAACCCTGGAACTTTCTAAAACCCCGCGCACGCTCCCTGCTGCTCTTAATGTCCTGGTTCCGCCCTCTTCTGACCACGCCCCTGTCCGTCTGGGCCGCCCACTCCGCGCCTAACCAAACTTTTACTTCCTCCCCTGGGTAACCTCGCAACAGGCCTCTGATTGGCTAACCGGAAGAGAAGGCCGTGGAGAAGGAGCAGTGAGAGGCTGGGCGCTGGCTCCGCCCTCTAGTGGTTGCTTGAAACGTGATTGGTCGGAGCTGCTGCCCAATCAGCGCTGGGCTGTCGGATTCAAATCCAGAGCGTTGGGCTTGCGGTCGTTGGTTTTAGTCGAGTCGTTGCCCTGTCCTGAAACGGACGTGCGTTCCGCTTCGCCCGTTCTGCAGTCCGGTTTCCGCCTCGTTTCCGCCCCGCTGCGCGCCGGCAGTATGGCCCATAAGCAGATCTACTACTCGGACAAGTACTTCGACGAGCACTATGAGTACCGGTGAGCGGCTTTCGCGGACCCCACTTGGCTTCTTCTGGCGGGATGGCGTGGGCCGAGGCGGAGGCGGGAGGTGGCGAAGGTGGGCTGCAGCGGGAGGTGGAGGGCTGGGGTCGCTCCGAGCCCTCGCCGCCCCGGAGTCGGGGCGCATGGAGGATGCCTTTGTTCGCCAACCCTGAGATGGAGGAGCGGCGCTCACGGCCGGGGTTTCGTGCCCAGACCGGAACCGGCCCGGGAGGCTCCGCGCCGCGGAATCAGGGGCGGCGGGTGCCGGGCGCGCCGTGGGCAGTAAGGGACGCGGCCTGGCGGATCAGCCCAGTGCGGGCTTTGCCGGGTCGCGGCGGGCCCTGGGGAAAGGCGCTGGCTTGCTTTTGAAGTTGGCGGTACTGAAAGTTAGGCTGAGCGGAGTCCCCGAGAAAGGAGCCCCGCGGGGATTTGCGACTGTTTACCGGAGCGATGGCGGAGGCCAGGGTGCGCTCGCGCAAAGCACAGTGATTGACCGGTCCTCGTTCCAGGACCCAGTGGACAACCCGAGTGGATTTTAGGCACTTTCCCCTGCTCGTATACTGTGAGCAAATTGCGTTTTTGACTTGCGAATTCTGCAGCGGTGCACTAGAAAGTAGAGGCTCAACTGGAACCAGTAAAATTCAGCAAATGGAATTGTGGGAGGTGGGGATGCTTAAAATGTGTTGGCCTTGTTGTGTATCGAACTTAATTGGGGCGTGGCTTCAAGGACCAGGCCACCCCTTGTCCTCCTGGGTCATAACTACAATGCTGCATTCTGGGAAAAGCTGCCCTTGGCCACGGTGACCTTGTTTTTGTTTGCCCTCTTGGAAGAGATTTCCAAGAACGCTGTTTGAGGAAGAAATTTACGTTTTGAGTGGGTGGTCTTTTTGCCCTCAACCTTAGTCAGGGGGAGGTTACAGGAAGAAAGCAATATTACTCCAGGCCGTTTTAACTGTTAGTATTATTTGAATTGCTTCATATTCTTAGAAAAAAAAAAATTCTCACTTTTCTGGCCATACATGCATTTGAAATCTTTACGTAGTAACTATACATTGCTCAGTGGTAATTGTGGGATGATGTTAACCAAGAGCCCAACTGGGGATATCCAACAAGGGACTGAATGTAAACTAGTATCTTTCTAAAATTTGGCGAATTATAAATTTTGGAACAATCTGGAACCAAGTATTTAGAGTAAACTTTTATGGGTCTATGTAAATTTCTTCTAGGGCATACTATTAAAATTAGACTAAAATACTTCTCTGACATCTGTTAGTGGTCTCTTCATTTTTAATATACTCAAATGATCTTCTATGATACGCACTAAATCTGATTTACAACGTTGTTTGTGGTAATGTATAGAATAATATCTTGGCATGTCTGAAATACTTTATTCTAACCCAATATAGTTTGTTTCTGGTTTTATTTTGCTGATATTGGGGAATTGACCGTAGGAATGCTTTCCTACTGAGCTATTCTTCTGCCTAGCCTCCCCAGTGGGTAGGATTACAGGTGTGTACCTGCACACCTGAAGGAACTGATCTTAATTGACCAAGCCACTTAACCTTAAGTAGGTTAACAATCTCCTGAAAGCTGGGAGTACATACTGATAATTCACCACTGAGGTGTGAATCTAGGGTGGTTTGTATATAGTGGTGCTACATGCAATATTTCTTTTTTCTGTGAGCAGTCTGTTTTTTTTTTTCTTTTGTATTTGCAGACTTAATTTTCTAGTCCTTTCTCTTGCACTTGCATACCTTTTGTAAAGGCTATAAATTAGATGGATGCCATATCTTTTCTAGGATCATGGGAGTCTTGTCTTTGCAGGAAGAAAACTGAGGATTATTAACTCTTGGTAATTATTAATACTTGGGCTGAGATGTATCCAGGGGTTAAAAACTGTTCTCACATGCATGAGGGATCTATCCCCAGTGGCAAAAATGATATCTGTACTGTTATTTCAACTGAAGTAAAAGTTGGATGCAGTTATTTTGGAAACTGTCACCATGTAGTAAAATACAGGTAGAATCACTATGGGAGTTTAAATCTACTTAAAAATTTTTGCCTCAACTCCAACAAAGGAGAGCCAGTTTATATGGTTTATGAAGATAAGACTTGGAAACTTACATTTAAATAATTCTACATTTATGTAGATATTCTGTTCATGAAAGCAAGTGTACAAAAACATTTCATTGTCTTGATACTAATCAACAATATACAAGGTATTGAATATACAAGGAGTTTTTGTAGAGCCTAAAAAGCTAAGCAGCTTTTCAAGAATGAGTGATTATTGATGTGTACTACAAATCCCCTTATAATTCACTGGAATTGGTGAAAATTCTATGGTCTGCGGTAGTGAGCATAATCTGTCTACATAATTTACTCTAAGCCTTACTTTTGCCTTGCAAATAATACTAAATTGGTACATAATTAACTGACCATAAAATTAAGTTGATAACCAATTTTAAGCACTAAACTGTTATGGGTTCAGTTTTTACATATGCTAAAATGTGACTACGTTGTACTAATCACCTAGCCAGCAGACTTACAGACAGGTTAGATAATCCCATACTGGTCATAAAAATGGGTTAGTGAGTGGTTGGCTCTGTATACAACTCTTACTATCCCTGGAAATGATAAATATGGGGCTGAGGATTGTCTTTTGTAAAATCTTTTTATGGAAATTAAATGCTCTAAGGGAACACGGGGTGTGGTTTTGTTTTTAAGAACTTCATCAATCTACAGTTGTACATAGTCTTGATTTGACATTGAAGACTAATTTTGGCTATAAGTAACTTACTGGAAAACTGAAGGTCTATATAAGTTGTAAATACATGTAAATTGTGTTAGTATTTTTTTAATTTTTATTTTGAACAAAGTACTTGATGCCTAAAGCAATTTCTGCAGTATACAATAACTTGTTTCTGCTGTTGATCTAGTGTTAACAGGACACAAAATTTAACTACCCTAAATTTTTGTTCCCATGAGGTAAAAGTCCAGTAGTCCAGGGCAGGAATGAGAGCTTTACTATCAGGAAACGGGCTTCTTACCTCTTTTGCTTTACCACCCACCCTCCATTCCAACAGGAAGAAGAAAAAGAAGAGTTGGTTAAGTTCTTTTCCTTTGAGGGTATTTTTCATGAATTTGTGTGTTTTCTGATTATCTGTTGGTCAGAATTTGGTTTCATGACCAAACCTAGCTGTAGGAGAGGCTAGGATATGTAACCATGTGACTTAAATGGTGATGTTAACTGGAGAAGATTGACTTACAAGCAAGCATTCTGTTAAAAAGTTTGCCCCAAATAAAATGTATTCTGCTTAGAGACAACAGCATACTCTTGACTCGTTGTATACTCAATGACATTAAAGACATTGTAACATAGAGTTGTTTTAAAGAACTTTGTTTTGAGGGCAAAACTCAGGCTATTAGTGTCCTTGTTTTTTGTGATGCCTGGAATCTGAACCCAGAGCCTCCCCTCATGCCAGGCAAACACTACTGTTGAGCTATACATACTCCACCACGCAATTTTTAATAACTTAAAGGTACATGTATAAAATGGTAATTGTATGAAAGATGCAAATCACTAATATTTGGTTATATCTTCTAACAGGCATGTCATGTTACCCAGAGAACTTTCCAAACAGGTACCCAAAACTCATCTAATGTCTGAAGAGGAGTGGAGGAGACTTGGTGTCCAACAGAGTCTAGGCTGGGTTCATTACATGATTCATGAGCCAGGTAAGTTTTGCTACAAAGTGGCAACTGAATTTAAAATAGTGGCTGTATCAAATTTTAGTAACATTTTAGTAACATGAACATTCAGTGATATCTTAAAGTGATTCTGATAAACTTGGCTTTTCTAAATGACTGAGCCCTTCTGTCCCCGGAGATCATTCCTATTCCATAGGAATGAGAATATTACATTATTCTACCTGCAAGAATAGTTTAAATAGTTCTGTTTTAATATTTGTCATTGTTAATCGTATCTAAAGTATTTTGTCATTACCGGGAACTTCCATAGCTCTTCATTAAAAAAAAAGGAATTTGCTACATTAAGAGTAAATTAGATAGCTTATGATCATACATGTGCCACCCATGTTCATATGTTTCTTGGTATTGGGGCACCTAATCAAATGGGCCTTTCCCCCCAAAATACAAAAGCAACTAAGGAACTGAACTGCAGATTCTTGGGGCTCCATCTATTGATAGTGGGTTCTATGCAGGTAGGGGTTCCTGTTTTTTTGTTGTTGTTGTTTTGGGGTTTGTGGCGGGGTAGTATGTGTTTTTTGGCACTGGGGATTAAACCCCAGGGAAGCTTTACCACAGAGGTTCGTCCCCAGTCCTTAATTTTTTAAAAATTTCAAATAGACTCTACTAAGTTTGAGGCTGGCCTCAAACTTGGACTCCTCCTGCTTCAGCCTCCTGAGTCTCTGGGATTATAGGCATCTGCCACAGCACCTGGATCCTTGGTTGTTTTTAATGTACAGTAGTGTTGAGAGCTAGTAGCTGAATTGAAGGGAATGTATTTTTCCCAATAGAATATTTTTCTTTTCACTGGAATGGAGATTGTAAAGGTAGAAGGTAAAGCTTCTCTACTTACACTTGTTTCCAGGCTAAAATATCAGAAGAATGTTCTAATTATCAGCAAAGTTTTCCTTCAATAACTGTTAATAGTGACTTTGAAGCAAAGTTCATTTAGATACAATAATCCCATTAATAGTTGAATCAGTTTAGTAGTTTTGTTAACCATATTAAACTAAACATTTTTTCTTTTCACAGAACCCCATATTCTTCTCTTTAGACGACCTCTTCCAAAAGAGCAACAAAAATGAAGTCTATCTGGGATCATCAATTAAATCTTTCTCAAATTTAATGTATATGTGTATATAAGGTAGTATTCAGTGAATACTTGAAAAATGTACAAATCATTCATCCATACCTGTGCATGAGCTGTATTCTTCACAGCAACAGAGCTCAGTTAAATGCAACTGCAAGTAGCTTATTGTAAGGTGTTTAAGATAAAATTTCTTCTAGTCAGTTTTTCTCTTTAATATAAGTGCCTATTTGACATTACCTGTTACTTTTGTTAAATAAAGTTTGTATGTTGCATTTACCACCGTTTGAAGTTACCGAGGTATATTTTTTTACATTTAACTTGTGACTATTGATATTTTCATTTTATAATTTTAACCCTGAGGAAATAAACTTACATGAAAGAAATGTCAATGAGTTTAAAATAGCTTGGTATGGTGGGGGGTGACACCATTGAATTTACTTGAAGAAACAAAAAACAGGTGTGTGATTAAACTAGAACCAAAGTAGATTTAAAGCTTTGTTATTAGTGTGTAGAATCTCCAAGTGAATGGAAAAAAGCCCTCCTCAATACTATTTGGGTTCCTTCCACTTATCTAAAAAAAGTGCCACTACTATTGGGTTTTCAGAGAAACCACTATCTCAATTTGCCAAGTGGGGATAATTTTTTGTTTGGTTTTCCCCGTATTTTTTATTGTGCATTATAGTAGGATTTGTTTTTTTAATCATACGTGTATCAGTATAACAATTACATTGTCAGTATTAAAAGTTAAGCACTGTACAACATCTTCACGTTATATTTTGCATTTTTTTAGATTGCCTTTTTAGCTACTAAAAAAATAATTGCATTAAAAGCAGATACATCTTAATTGATGTGCTTAGTGATGAGTTGGCCAGGGAACACAGGCACTTTTATTTAGAAAGTGTATTTAATGAACACAAAATATATTAGCTGAGAGGGAATGGTGGCAGGCAATGGTGACCCTTCAACCTTCAGCACAGATTTCCTGTCAGACCTTAGGCTTGGGTTTATACAGGCAATTTTAATTGTAACAGTCTGAGAACCCATCTGGACAGAAACATGAACAAGAACTGCCAGCATTTATAGCTTGAAAAAAATACCTGTATTATTCAATAGTCTGCAAGGGATTTGTTTCAATTTAATTAGCCCCCAGTCTTTAAGTGGTCTGCATTATAGGCAAACATCTTCTCATCTTTAAATTAGCATGCGCACTCTCAGACTTCTTGAGCATCTTTTGAAATCAGCTCTGTGGGCTTCCAGCATGTCTTCTGTCCTCCCTGTACTTTAATTTTTTGTGGTTAACACATTCACTTGTGGAGAGCCTTTTCCTCCATCCTGCAAAAATCTTATTTTTCCATCTCTACCCTCCCCTGGCACATTTTTTAAATGTTCAAAATTGTTGAAATAACAATTTTGAGGTCAAATTCCTTTCCATTGTAACTTCCAAACTGCTAGGTGTTTCTTAAATTTAGGGCACTAATAGACTTTCAAACCTACAGGGTCTCTGGCAGGGGCAGGGTGGGTGGCCTGTAATTCCGGCAGCTCAGAAGGAACTCAGGGGTGTGGCTCAGTGGTTGACTGCTCCAGAGGTTAATCCCCAGTACCCCCCAAGCCCTACAAGGTCCGGAAGCCTCTTCACATTGTATAGGAGACACCCTCAAGTCTTCTATCTAGAGGGGATCTGGGAAGTGCGGCGAGGCCACCGTGGTCAAGGGCCTTTGCAGGGTACCCTACCGAGGAATCCTCGTAACCCACGGCTTCCCGCTAAGCCTTGAGTCCTGCACGTGAAGACAGCCGAGTTCCTGTATCTCACCCTTGGGCCGCGCCTCCTCACCCGGGGTGACTTCCGCTGGCTGCTCCCAGAGGCTCCGGGCCTCCAGTTCTTCCCGCCGGAAGGCGGGGGAGGCGCTGTCGCGTTTCACTGACGCACTTCCTGGCGCCGCCTCCGAAGGCGGAAACGCTGAGTGATCTGGGACCTGCGGCTGTCCTCGCTTGGTGGGGGCTCCTCAGAGCCGCCTGCTATGGCGTCAGAGGGGCAGCGGGAGTCCGAAGGCGAGGTAAAGGTCTCAGGGGCTTCCCGCCATGGCGGGCGAGCTCTCGGCGGCTTTAGCCTGTAGACGTGGCTTCCTTTGGGGGAGTCTCAGTCCGGAGGTGTCGGGGTGGCCGGCGGGAACGGGCACCTGGGGGTCCTAGGTAGTCCTTGAGGCGTCGGCCACTTACCCCAGGTCCCCCGGTGGTCAGCGCCGCGGGCGGGGTGTGATGCCACAGAGGCCGGCGTATGCCACCCTGCCCCGCGATCCGGGGGCGAGAGTTGGGTCCTCGGCAGCTGGCCGCGCTCTGGGGAAGGAGTAACTGGTTTTGTAGCTCCCTGGGTTTTCTTAACTTCGACCTTCGCCCTACACCCTCAGCCGCTGGAACGAGCCCTGTCAAAACGTAAATTGGCTTTAGACTTATTTTAAAAAGTTCTTGGTGAAAGTAAGTCACTTACTACCTATTTCTAAATACTACCTATTTCAAGAACCTCAAAACAAAACAAACAAACAAAAAAACACTTTAAGTTCCGGGGGCTCATGACAATAGGATAATGTTCTACCAAATCAAATCTTGTTTTTCTAATAAAGCAAGAGACTTAGTGCTCTGTTGAGTAACAAGCAAATGTTTTGTGTGACTTTTCTGAGAAATTTAATGGAAATAAACCTATGCAACAGTGTGGTGAGTGCTACAGTTAAGTGTTTCCTGAGGATATTTGACAGCAGTTAAGTCCAAGGAGGCGCTCTGTTATACCTAGTTAAACTGATATAGGTTAAATGCCCGTATTCCAAATTTAAAACCATAGAAACAGCAGTTGTAATCCTTATTACATAATATAGGCTTTATTTATTTCCATTTTAATTGATTTTCCTTATTTTTCACTTTTAACATTTGAAAAATGTTTTTCTAATAAAGCATTAGTAAAGAAATTCTTTGCTAGGAAAAAATACAAGTATTTTTTAACTGTACTGGGGATTGGACCCAGAGGTGCTCCACTACTGAGCTACATTCCCAAATTTTTTTTTTTTTTTTTTCCCCGAAGAAAGGGTCTTGCTGAGTTGCTGGCCTCAAACTTGCCATCCTTCTGCCTCAGCATTCTGAGTTGCTGGGTTCTAGGAGTGCACCAGGTGTGCACCATGACACCTGACCTAGGCAGAAGATTTTAAACAACAGTTGTGGGGTTATAATGGAGTACCTCTTTGGGTTTTATTTTTGTTTGTTTGCATTTGGTTGCTCTTAGAAGGTATGTAGCTCAAATCCACCTTTTTTCCACAGGGCAGCGTCAAGTTGTCAGCAGATGTCAAACCTTTTGTCCCCAAATTTGCTGGGCTCAATGCGGCATGGTCTGAGTCCTCAGCAACATGTGTCTTCCCTAGCTGTGCAGCAACTTACTATCCATTTGTACAGGAACCATCTGTGACTGAGTATGTATTTTCTAAACATCTTGTCTTATGTAGGGGCTTATTTCATGGATTTAACATAACAGTGATTGGATTTTCATACATGCCACAGCTACCACATTAAAGTCCTGCAGATGGTGAGAGCATACTCTCTAGATGAAAAACATCTGAGCCAGTTGTACAGCTTAACTATATCCTGTGATAAAAGCTGGAACTTTGCCTCTGCCCATCTTCCATACACAGAGTTCATACAGTAACTGTATCATGTATCTAGGGGCAGGGACTATAGTTCAGTGATAGATGCTTGGCTAGCATACACAGGGCCCTGGGTTTGATCCCCTGTACTGGGGGGAAAATCATATATCTGGGATGGAAGAAGAAATGGCAAGGAGGGGTAAGAAGAAAAGGACAAAGGGAGAATCAAATAGATAACATGTTCTTTATTTTTAAGGGTTAACATTTTAAAATCTTGGTCAGGGAAGGGGTTGGAATGAGTAACTATGGCCTCTTCTATGTGACTAGGTTTTTTTTTTTTTTTTTAAGAAATTTCTGGCTTTTGCTTTTAATTATTTTACTTTATATATGTTCTATAGATGAATTTTACAAATTGTGGTTTTTAAATTCTTTTAATTGAAAGAATGCTTATGTTTTTCTTTAGATTCTCCTTTTCCTCCTCAAGATTCATTCTCTTGATATTTACCAAAATGACTCATTTTTTGCTGAATTTGGAAAAATAAGTGTTAACCTTTCACATAATTATGTAGATTTATTTGTATCTCTGTTTTTAAGGTCTGAATCAGCTCTAGTGCTTATGTACAAATCCTGTGCTTCGTGCTCCTTTTATACTGTATATAAATTCCAGAATTATTTTCAAGGATGAAAACTATAATGAATAAGAAAATCATTGATTTATCTGTTGTATTTCAGAAACATCAGAAGGTGTAATTGTTGACAAAAGTTGAAACCTAATGTGCTATAATTGGTCTTTGGTGGGTATATGGGGTTCTGCATGGAGTCAGAATTAGCATTTAGTTCTTTTGGCTTGAGATTAATAGTAGTATTTTTCAAAACTGCTACTACAGTTGGCAAGAATTGGTTGAACATTTTTAGCATCTTGCAGTATACTTTGGAAATTTCAGAGAGCAGTGGCTGATGTGTTTAGTTAAAACCAATCAGCTTGGAGAAGAACTCGCACATGGCTTAGCAATATCTAACAGCTGAACTTTGCTTCGTAGAGATTGGAAGCCTAGATAATACTGCAGAAAAGTTTAGGTTTGCTGGGTAGGAAATAGGGAACATTTGGTGGTGTTTTGAATGAGGTAATAACTTCACCTTCAATTTTTAAGGAAGAGTGCTTGAGGATTTTCATTGGATTCAGGCACGGGAAATAGAGAAAAAATTACTTAGAAACCTGCTAAAAGAAAAACACTCTTCATGATTGTTCACATGTGTATGTGTGTGCGCACACACGTGTATTGGTGGTGTTTGAGAAAGGGTCTCAATAAGTTGCTCAGGCTTGCCTGGAATTCGCCATCCTCCTGCCTGAGCCTCAGCTGTGAGCTGCTATGCCTGGCTTCTGTACATGTTTTGTTGAGAAAGATATAAACCTGTGCCCCTCTTTTGAAGAACAGATTCTTCACCTTCACTTGCCCTTCATTAGAATTTCATTCTTTTTCCCTTTTCCTTCTTTTTTTCTTTTTGGTGTTCTGGGGGTGGAACCTAGGGCCTTGCAAATGCTAGGCAAGTGCTTTTCCACTGAGCCACATCCCCAGCCGTTCCATTAGATTTTCTGAGGCACAGAACAGAATCAAGCATAGAATTCACAGGAGCATGTAGGTAGTGGGACAAACCTTTGAATCTCCCTCTTTTCTAAAAGAACTAGTTCCAGTGCAGTTTGAAGCAGCAATAGGTCAGATGTTCTGTGGAACAGAAAAAGTTCAATAAGAGGGTTTTATTTGGTTTTTAGCTAGGAATATTTCATTATTAGAGGTAAATGTCTATAAATAAAAGCTCTTACCAGATCTAAGTTTATTATAACATCATGAAATTAGTACACCGTGATACAAAGCAGTATGCACTGAAGGGAAGTGAAAATAGTAAAGCTCATTCTTGTGTGGCAGGCAGAGCTTACAATGACCCCCTTTTTTACTCCACAGACTCTACTTTCAACAGATTACATATATGGTTTCTGGTAAGGGGTGCCTATGTTCATAGCCCCCAACGGGGAGACAGGAAGACTGTATAGGATGTGTAATGACTAGACTTGGATTTTTCTACCTTTCAGTGTGGGAACAAGGAGGTTGTGATTTGTATTGTAACTTGTCTGCTTAGCATTTTGTCATTGCATCAGCTTTCTTTGGAAAATAATTGAAATCTCCAGTCTTACATTAACGTTGCTTAAGTCAGTGATAAGCTGTATTTTGCTTAATCTACCAGCTGAAAAAATTGACGCAATAGCAGTTTTCAGAAATGGCATCTGTGTTGTTTGTAGGGGTGTGATTGCTGACCTCAGTGCCAAGAATCTGTCCCCTTTGTATTCTGGCCCTCATAGTCAGCAAAACACAAGTGTTGTGGAGAACTTGGAACAGGGAAGGACTGGAGGAAGATGATCTGCAGGAGCCCATGGCTCCAGGAGGAGGGTGTGCTCTGCAGGCTATTGAGCAGCCTCTCAGCAGAGGGCGTGAGTTTTTAGTCATTTTGACCAGGGTTGCAAAGAGAGGCGTTTCCAAGTACTGGCCAGCAGGAGAGTGGAAAGCTGCTGGAGCGGGTTCCTCTTAACATTGCTTATGGAGAAAAATACACGGAAACAGGTCGGCATCTTTATTTGTGAAATGAGAAAGATTTTTAATTTAGCTTTTTTTTAATATTTTATTTTTTAGTTATAGTTGGATACAATACCTTTATTTTATTTATTTATTTCTATGTGGTGCTGAGGATCAAACCCAGGGCCTCACACGTGTTAGGCGAGCACTCTACCATTGAGCCACAACCCTAGCTACTTTACTTGGCTTTTAATTAGTGCTATCCAATGTTAAAGTGAATGATCTAAAAACTTAAATGATTGAGTTTATTATGAAATTTTAAGCTCCTTGGTTTATATTATGAAGTCTTAACTGTAATGTGTATTTTTTAGACAGAAGATATATACTGAAGAAACAGCCTTTGGACCATCAACGTTTACACCTCAGTATTTATCTTCAGAGATAACGCTCCATCCATACGCCTATTCTCTTTATACCCTTGAGTCTACACAAAATGTTTGCTCAGTGCCTGCCTCGAAGTATGATTACAACCAGCCCAGCTGTTACCGGGGTTTTCGGACAGTAAAGACCCGAAATGAACACAGGTGCCCCCTCCCACAAGAAACAAAAGCTTTGCTTAAGGTGAGGAAATGCTATGGTTTTTTTATATTCTTGAGTTGATTGCTTTAATGTTTAAAATATAAGGAACTGGTTTATTTTTGCATGATATTTAAGCACTACTTATCATTTTTTCTTTTTTGATACTGGGAATTTACCACTGAGCTATATCCCCAGATCTTTTGTTTTTTTGTTTTTAATCTTTAAAAATGTTTCTAAAATTTTGAGACAGGGCCTTGGCTAAGTTGCAGAGGCTGGCCTTGAACTTGCGATCCTACTGCCTCAACCTCTGAGTCACTGAGATTACAGGCATGCACCTCTGTGTCTAGCACACATATCTTTTTGTGGTATTTAGCCTCTTAAGAAATTATTTGGGGCTGGAATATAGCTCAGTTTGTAAAGTTCATGGCTTGCATGCACAAAGCCCTGGATTCAGTCCCCAGGGACACAAAAAAAAAGAAAAGAAATGATTTGGTATAAACTTTTTAAAAACAAATTATGACTACTTCCTAATTTGCTATTTTAAACTTCTTTTTATAGTGTTGGCTTTCTTATTTCATGATGCTTTTAAATCTTTTCTGCAGAAAAAAAACTGTGATGCGCAAAAGTTTAACAGTAAAAAGGCTGATGGTACAATATCATCTGAAATAAAATCAGCTAAAGGTTCCCATCATTTGTCCGTTCATGCTGAGAACAGTTTGAAATCAGGTAAAAATAACAAACTATGTGTACTGTCCATGTAACTCCATCTGCCTCAAAACATCAGCTATTTCTTTGGACTTGTTCATTGTGACTTTTTAAGAATTGAGACTTGGAGCCTGGTACAGCTGAGGGCATCAGACTTCCTGTGAGATTCTGGAAGTCTTTTCTCCCAGGTGGGGAATTACTATGTGATACGCTTTACCTTGTGTATTCAGAAGGGAACCTTGCTTTACACATGAAGAACTTGTCTGAGATTAAGTGACAATTGGGTGATAACCACAAGCTTCAAAATATGCTCTTAAATAAAAGCAAATCATCACCATATCCTTGGTATTTGTTTCACCATGTTCATTTCTGAAGTAGCATCTCTGATGTTCTTCTGGGAAACTTTTAGTAGGTGAAAGAGGTTTTGGTTAAAATCCCATCCTAAAAAATACCAAATTCGGGCATGGTAGTTACTCAGAGGCATGGTTTTTATTTGTGCCACAAGTCACATCTACTCTTAGCTTGAAAACTTCTGTTCCAGTCTGGTTGAAAATGAGTGATTCTGTGTGATGTCATATTTTATAAGCTTTCTTTTTTTTGTTTATTGCTGGGGAATGAACCCAGGACCTTGTGCAAGCACTCTACCAATGAGCCACAACCCCAACCTGTGGTGTCCTATTTTGTTTCTGTAAATTTTTTACTAGTACAGTTTGATCATAAGCATCACCTATTTATATGACTTAAAGCTTTTATAATTGTGTAATTTCTGGAACTACCAATTTATTCATGTGTCATTTATATTATGTACTTTGGAAATTTATCTCTTTTCACTGACTTCACTCATAAACTATCTGGCACATGGAAAGATGAAAGGAAAGTTTTAACTGTTAACTATAGTAGCTCTGGCCTCACAGTTTATCGAGGGGCTTCATGGTGCTGCAACCTACGTCATCCGTTGCACTTAAAGAAAATGATGGGAAGGAGGCTGTAAGTTTCATTCTACTTGCCTTCTTCCAGTTTGTTCCAGAAAACTGAAAGGTAGAAAGTTTACTACATAAAGGAAGTTTTGGTAGAATCTCCTTAAACATGCAAAACTCTAAAATACATATTACAAATAATTAAAATGCTAAGCTGTACAGTCAGGTTGAAGTAACTATTTCATCAGCTTTAGAATTACTCCCCACATTTGAAATGCATTTCACATTTGCTTATGATGATGAAACAAGAATGATCCATGTTACTGGTCATTTGAGTTTTATACTACTGTAAAGAAAGTAAGCAACACCAGCACAGTTAGGATGTTTTTGACAGCAGCCCAGTACATCAATAGCAGTAGACTTTCTACTCTGAAATTTAAGCTGAAATATTAGTCATCAAATTATATCTTTTCATTCTGTAATTACAGATGGTTATCATAAACAAACAGATAAGAAATCCAGAATCATTGCAAAACATGTGTCTACTTCCAAACCTGAATTTGAATTTAGCAGATTGGATTTTCCTGAACTGCAGAGTCCACAGAATAATAATATGGCAGAGATACAAAAACAACCCAGGTGGGGACCTTTCCACTCGACCTCGACCAACATCTCTCTCCTTGGAGAAGTGGGAAAACCAGTTGCAACAGTGTCAGAGGTGAGTTGGGGGTTCTGTGTCTGTCTATCTCTCTGTCCTCAGTATACACCTTTTCAGTTATGTCATTTCAACCACCACCTTATCATGATCCTGATGAGGGCTGTGAAGTCCACATCATTGGGGAGGCCTTTCATCCCTCACTTAGCTGACCTTCTCAATTATTTGAATTTTTTAACAATGAGGCTGCTACCTCTTATTATTTTTTGAAAGAACCTCCTAAAATCATTTTATCTTTTAGATGAAAGGTATTGTAGTGCCTCAGAAGAAAAAGTTTCTGGCTTAGTCTAATTGCTTTGACAGCACATTTAAAATATGTCATCTCTAGCATTGCATTCTGATAGCCATTTTCCAATATAGAGAAAAAGGACTTTTTTTAAGTAGTATTTAAAACTACATATTGTAACTTCTTAATTTTCAAACTTTATCTGCATCTGTCTTGCTAATTATACAGCAGATTCAACAAAATTCATTGCATTAGAGCTGGGCACAGTGGCACACACCTGTAATCCTAGCAATTTGGGAGACTGAGATAGGAGGCTCACAAGTTTGAAACATAACTAAGGAACTTAATGTGGCCCTAAGTATCTTTGTGAGATGCTCTCTCAAAATAAAAAATAAGAAGGGCTGGGACTGTAGCTCAGTGGTAAAGTGTCCCTAGGTTCACTAACCAATACCCAAAAAAAGAAAAAAAGGTGCAATAGGTGCTTTCAGTTTGGCTGCTTTATAATTTTAAATTACATAGTATTCAGCATTTGGTCTCAGAAGGTTTAGTCCAAAAAATTGAGACATTTTCCTTGAATGGATTGACTTCAGACTTCCAGGAAAAGATGGTGTTGGGTTAGTAATCTCTAAAATGATTTTTGATAAATTTCCACTGACGAGAGAGATGGAGTACAACTCAGTATGAAAACAGGAGGAAGAAGAAGGGTAACAAAGAAATAGATCTTTCATTTACCCTATGAACATAAAATAGGTTCATCCATTTGTGGAAGAAGATTTACATACTGATTCCCTCATTATCTTGAATTCTGTATGTTCTTTTTTTTCTTTTATGTTTTTCTATATGTTCTTATTTTTATTTTAAATAAAATACATACATACATACATGCATACATGGCTGGGGATATAGCTCAGTGGTAGAGCACACCTGGGTTTAATCCTCAGAACTGCAAAAAATTAGTAAATAAAAATTGGACTTCAATTTTTAGAGCAGTTTTAGGTTCTCAGTAAAATTGAGAGGCAGGGACAAAGACTTTTCATGTACCACTGTCACCACAAATGCACGGCCTCCCCTGACTATGAGCATCAACCCCAGAGTAGTGTGCTTGTTACAGTTGATGAACCTACATAAACACATCATTATCACCTCATAATTTACTTTAGGGTTCACTCTTGGTGTTGTACATTCTTAATTAGACAAATGCATAATGACATGCAACCATCATTAGAGCATACAGTGTAGTGTCACTGCCCTGAAAGTCATCTGCTCCACCTGTTCGTCTTTTCCCCCAAACCCTGCCAGCCACTGGTCTCTACACTTGTACCTTTTCTAGAATGTCATATCGTTGGCATCATACAGTAGGTAGCCTTTTCAGATTGGATTCTTTCTCTTAGTAATATCCATTTCACTTCGCTTCATGTGTTTTCATGTTTTGATAGTCATCTGTGAGAAACTGCCAAACTGTCTTTCAAAGTGGCTGTGTTTTGCATCCTCTCCAGTGAATGAGAGTTCCTATTGGACCACATACTTTCTGGAATTTGGGGTTGTTGCTATTACAATGGATTTCTGCCATTCTAATAGGTGTATTATAGTAAGCTATTCCAATAGTATTATGACATTTTTTATAATTTGCTTTTCCCTGATGACATGTTATGTGTTTTCATGTTAGGGTGAAATGGTGGTGAAAAATAATAATTCAACTGAATATGTAACTGATAATGCTGCTACCAATTCCCCTTCATGTACAACAGGTAAGAATGCCTGCAAAACATTATTTTTAAAAATGTGTCATATTTTCTAAGTTCATTTTTAATTCCAGTGGAATGAAAAAGATTTTTATTTTGTTGCCCAACTAATAGTGTTGGTGTAGAAAATTAAAGTCAATGAGATTCAACATCTATGCACAAGGATTGTAAAGAGATGAGAATTCGAAGTGAAATAGATGTGCAATTAAGTGAGAAATTATGAACTCAGAAAAGAGTACTTCCTTCAGTATTACCCAATTTAAAAAGTTTTTGATCTCAGGACCCCCAATACCTTTAAAAGATAAAGATCCCAAAGAATTTCTTTTTCTTTTTTTAAAAATATTTATTTTTTAGTTGTAGTTGGACACACTATCTTTATTTTGTTTATTTATTTTTATTTGTGCTGAGGATTGAACCCAGGGCCTCGCACATGTTAGGCAAGCACTGTACCGCTGAGCCACAACCCCAGCCCAAGAATTTCTTTTTATTTGGGCAATATATGTCAAGATTTACTATATTTAAAGTTGAAGAGATTTTTAAATGTTACTTCACTTAAAAATAATGAGAAATGCACTGCATTTTCACATAGTCTGTTTTATGAAAAATAAGTATTTTCTAAGATTAAAAAACTAATATGAGCAACCTTGCATTACAGACTTGTAGCTCTTTAACATCTAGCTCTGTAGATCTGCTTTGGCATTTCCTGCTCCATAGTTGCATGTCATGTAACCTTTGGAACACTCCAGGGTATACTCGGGGGAGGGAGGGAGAGGCAGGAGGCAACTGATGCTTTTCTACTGTTAGGAAGACAGTTTTGACTTCTGCGCCCCTCTGAGCTGATCTGTCCTATCCTGGCCAAGAAGTAACATAGTCAAAAAGTAGAATAGGACCCTATTTTTGAAAATTTTATAGTAGCTTGTTCTAACAGAAAACTTGAATTTATTCATTGATGTGTTTTCTTGTGTTTACAAATGTGCTTTTGTATGGGTCTCCACTTCTGAGGCTGCTCTGAGGATGTATAGCTCTGTAGTGATACAGAGAGCCTCCCTTGATGTTAGCCACAGCTGCTGACAGGTGTTCATCTGCCCATGTCCTGATGGATGTCCTTTTGTTTTGTCTGTATATAGAGTTTCATGGGCACCTAAGGAGTAGTGTTGCTGTACTTATACCTGTGTTCTAAGAGAAATAAATTACCAGTTATTGTGATAGCTGAAGTCTAGTGATCTTTGACTTCTGATGTTAAAGGTACACATCAAGGTTAGTAGGGCCAGAATTTGATCTTTAGCTCTTTAATTCTGTTTGTTTGCCACATGGATGTTATTGTAGATTTTTTTTTTAACAAAACTATTGTTTGTCTCCCCACCTCCATCCTCCCAAGTTAAAAAGCTAGTTTCTAGGAAAAATCAGTCTTTAGGGGAAAAATTTGTCATGCATGCTCCCAGAAGAAAGACAAGTTTAGCGAATACCATAGTTTCCAAGGGGATGTTTTGGACAATAACCTAATTTTAATTATTGTCTGAGCAATTACCTCATGTAATGCATGTTTGAGTAACTATGAAATTTCTGATTTACTGTTGAGGTTGTTCAACAATTTTGGTTATCTTTGAGCAGAGTTATCTTGGACACCAATGGGTTATATTGTTCGGCAGACGTTACCTTCAGAACTGTCACCAGCTCCTAAAAATGTTACTTCCGTGATAAACCTAAAGACGTTTGCTTCATCAGCAGATCCTAAAAGTGTTAATTTGTCATCCTCTGAAATTTTATCTTCGGATCCTTCCTACAACAAAGAGAAACACATTCATCCTAATGAAAAGGTGTGCATTACCGGAGACAGAAAGCAAGATGGTGGCCAGGATCCATGGGGAAGAGGAATGAGAGTTAGTGTTTAATGGGAAAAGTTTCAGTTTTCCAAGAGGAAAAGAGCTCTGCAAGTAGTGGGAATGATAGTTGCACAACAGTATGGATGTGTGTAATGCTTCTGAACTGATCACCTAAACATGGTCAGGATGGCAGATACTATGTATACATATGTAAAATGAATTGGAAAGTAAGAGGGATAATCTATGCCACTGGATGATTCCCCATCCTAGTCCTAACTGTGAACATGCTTCATTCCATCCTGTATTCTCTAGTCTAAGCTATTTACTTGCACCTTGAAAAAAGAATAGGATATTCATCAAGGAATTCAAATGATAATTTTTCAACATGAGAACCCACGTTTTAGACCCATACCTTAAAATGTTTGTGAACTGTTTTGAATTCTTTTTTTCTTCCTTTGGTGCTGGGGATCAGACCCAGCTCCTCACAGCAAATGCTGTACCACTGAGCTTCACCCAGCCCCAGTCTAGATATTCTTGATTTTCATTGTATAGAAGTCTGTGAAGTTGAAATATGGCCTTGTCTAGTAAATGTATAAGAAGGGCAGTCTTTTTGAGTATGAGGATGCTTTTTGATATCCAAAAATGTCTTTAGATTCTCCCACATGATGATGAGCTATGTGTTTGTGATGCCCTTACAAGAAGGTGTGATGGTGACTGTTAGAGCAGAGTGAGACTGCTTACTTGTCACCGCTCTGTGTAGAGACCTTCTCTTGTATGCGTACACAGAACTTGGCTTTTACTGGTACCTCATCCCTGTTTCTGGGTTGCTCCAGGTACTGAGCACAGCACAGCAGCCCACTGTCTATTTCTGGGCTGCAGCTTCCAGGTGGCTGTGCAGGCCAGTTTTCCTACTGTGCACTTAACATTCTGAGTTAACAGCTCTTGTTTTATTTTTCTAGAATCTTTCTTTAAAAATATTTTCTTAGTTATAAGAGAAGTTTATTTCAGAAAGGTTCTAGAGTAAAAATAAGAAAATTAACATTTCCTATAATCTTATAACCCAGATGGCTTTGCAGTTTTCTTCTGAAACTTTCTGTACTGTGACATTTTATTACAGAAAATATAAATGTAGCACTGTAAAGATCTAGTGATGTAAAAGATCTTCTTTCTCATACCTCTTTACATTTAAATTTGGTGCTAAGGATTGGATCCAGGTCCTTGTGCGTGCTGATTGCCTACTCCCACACCTATATTCTCACCTCTTACAGAATCCCACGTTAGTAATCCACGATACTTCCTGCCTCCGCTTGCAAAACATTAAACAAATTGAGAGGGATTTCTCTTATTTTGGGTTCTTCATTTTCTTTTTTGGAGGGGAGGGGGAGATCTACCATTGAGCTATACCCCAGCCATTTTTTTGGACAAAATACAATCACATTGTACACATTTCCCTTAAAATTTGTCTTTTTTACTTGATAAAATACTGAAAACAACCCCTCTTGGTCAGTGGAAAAGCTCATTTTCTTTCTTTATTTCATAGTACTGGGATTGAACCCAGGGGTGCTCCACCACTGAGCTATATCCCTAGCCGTTTTTAAAATTTTATTTTGAGACCAGCTCTAACTATGTTTCCCAGGCTGGCCTTGAACTTCCCATCCTCCTGCCTCAGCCTCCCAAGTATCTGGGATTTAAGACCTGTACCACTGTGCCCACTAGGCTGAAAAGCTCATTTTTAATAGCTGCTAGCCGTTTTACTCCTGAAGGGTGAATTCCCTCTGGGATAGAACAGGACCCAAAATATAAGAAGTCTCTGCCTTGTGGATCATTCTGATGGAGAGAGAGGCTTGGCAGTATGTAGGCAGATGGCATGTCAGAGAGTGGGTAGTGGTCTCAAGGGAAAACTAAGCAAGGTCAGAGGACACAGAGGGAGGGGATAGGTAGAGATGGGGTGATTTTTACCAAACTAAAGGAGGTAGATGTAGCCTCACCAGATCTGAATGTTAAGTGCAAAGGCCTTGAGGCCAGAGCACACCTGCCCTGATTGAAGATGGAACAAGGGCTGGGGGACTGGGGGAGTCAGTTCAGCGTGTCCATGTTGGGTGAGGTTTTTGCCTGATGGAAGGGTCAGTCATGATTGTGATGCTCAGGCAGATCAGATTAGGAATCCCAGGCCTTGCTGATAGAATAGATGTCTGAATGAGCTCAGGTTGATATTAGTAGGAATACCGATAACTTGATCTCCTCAAGATGGAAACTAGGTCATGTTCAAATCCATAGGGTTTTCAGAAAGAATTTGGCTTTACAATTATTTTACCAGATTTTATTTCTTTCATAATTAATCTACCAAATGCTGATTCTTTCAAAAACAGGGGATAAGGATAGAATTCCTTATCAATTCGAGTACAGTTGATATGGGATTATACAACTTGATATCTTAATTTAGTTCTGATGTTTGGTGTTAAAGATTCTATTGGATCCCCTAAAAACCCACAACTTTTGCATTGTTTTTGTTCTAGTCCAAAGCATCACAAGGTGGTGACCTTGAACAAAATGAAGCCTCAAGGAAGAATAAGAAAAAGAAAGAAAAGTCTAAATCAAAATATGAAATCCTGACAGTTCAAGAACCACCAAGGATTGAAGTACATTTATGTTTATTATTTACTTTGTGTGATATATTAAATGGGTCTTTGTTAATAGACACATGGGGTCATTACTGGTTTCCTAAGGGAGCATCTTTAACGTTTTCTTTAATGATCCTTTTCCTAGTGCTAAAGAGAATAGTCATCACTCATTGTCTCCACATATTCCTTTGGGCTCGCCAGCTGTCTCATGGTGGGCACTCAGTGAACATTTGAGTGAATGAATGGTCTAAGGAAATAGAGCTCCTTGTATCAGGTGGAACAGTTGGTGTGCCATGTCACTAATACATCCCCTCAGCTCTCTTTCTGTTGTTTTCCTTGCTTTAGAATGCCGACTTTTGTAGGGTCTCCTTTTCTATCCAGAAATCTTGTAAATGCTTTACTATGAAGAGATATTTGGAATATTGTAGATTTATTGTGGGCCCTGATATTATGAGAATTCCATGAGTTTCCAGAACCGCTCATTGTTATTACAGGATACTCTAATGAAAAAGGGGCCAGCCTGGGTCTGGCTGTTTCTTGGGGGCTGGGTTGTCTGCCTCCTACTGCTCTACCAGACTGCAGCATCCTGGCTGCTATGCAGACACAGGTGTCTTGCAGAAGTGCTGCCTGGGTGTCCCACTTAGGGTCAAGCCCAGGACATTCCCACAAACCTTGGTTCCCAAGGCTCTGGGAACATCCATTTGAGAATAGCAGTTATGTGTTTGAAGATCACCTGCTATGGCAGTACATTTTGGTTGGACCAATGAGCAGTTCCCAGTTCTGCCTCATATTTCCCACATAACTATTTCAAAGGCCCCTAAAATTTTGACAAAATTACCTAAGATGTATTTCAAACAATTTAAAATAGTTTCTCAGCAGGCTTGGTGCCTTTGTTTCCATGTACTAGGCTGGTTCAGCACAAATTCAAGAATAGCTAAATCTAGATTTGATAGTTTCTCTAATGAAAAACATGTTCTTTTAAAGAACAAGTTCTTAGCCGGGCACAGTAGCGCACACCTATAATTCCAGCGGCTCAGGAGGCTGAGGCTGCAGGATTGCAAGTTCCAAGCCAGCCTCAGCAAAAGCAAGGCACTAAGCAACTCAGTAAGACCCAGTATAAATAAAATACAAAAAATGGTGCTGGGGATGTGGCTCAGTGGTCGAGTGTCCCTCAGTTCAATCCCTGGTGCCAAAAAAAAAAAAAAAAACAGTAAAGAACAGGTTCTTAATTACTCTCAGTCCAGGGTTGGGTTCAAGGTCAATTCCTTAAATTCTTGATGTTATTCTCTTTCTGGGACAGGGTTATTAGAATGTGGTCTTGAAATTTGCTCTAAAAGTTAAATAAAACAGAAGCTCTTATATTCGTAGTTTGGGGCTGTTTTGTATCACCTTTAAAAACTTTTGTGGAATCTTACTAAAGAAAAAAATATAAGCAAGGAAAAATTGTACTTGGCATATTTGCATTCTCCTGATGAATGAAGAGCTAAAGGGGTGTGTGGTTTACTTAGGATGCCGAGGAGTTTCCCAATCTGGCAGTTGCATCTGAAAGAAGAGACAGAGTAGAGTCACCGAAATTTCAATCTAAACAGCAGCCACAGGTAATTTTTAGATTGAAACCATAGTTGCTTTAGGCCTAACGTTTCTGGCTAAACTAAACTCTTGGAAAATCTCTCTAAATATCTTTGTGTACTAAGACAGGTGGTTTTGTTTTGATTTGTTTCTCCTGGGGGAACTGTATCCCATGTGTTGAAACAGAATTGCTCCTAAGCTGAAATGTTTTGTCCCTTTTGTAATAAAGTCTATTGTAACTGCAGTTGCTATGAGAGAAAGGAGGAAGAAGCAAACTAATAAACTGCCTTATGAAACTTTGAAGAAAAGAGTTGGCTTAGTTTATTCAGGAAAACAGAATTCTTTGCCAAGGCAGGATGTGTGACAAAGAAAAATAAGAGGTGCACCAAAATTTCTAAGTCAGTACAAGCCAAGGGGGAAGTGAATCTCCTCATACCCCAGCCCCCTCCCTGCCTGTAGTTTTGGGAAGGAGTTGTGACTCATTATTTAAGTGAACTTTCATACTTTGGGGCATTTAAATTTCAACACATTTATTGTTTTATCTTTTAAAGAGATTGTCTGGAAATAGTTTTACATTTATTTAAAAAAGACATTTTAAGTCGTGTTAATTTACACTCTTGTGTGAATTAACTTGGAGTTTGTGTGATGCCGTTTGCTGTCCTCTGTCCCTGGAGCCCGTCTCCTTGCCTGCCTTTGTTGAATGGGGTGCTCTTTCCTATTGGGAGCCCCCAGCCAGTAGGTTGTTGGTTCCGGTAGGAGAATAATTTGTAGGAGAGTAGGGGAGGTGCTGGAGCAGAGGACGCAGTCCCTGAGGGAGGGTCAGGGGACTTTCTAGCAGAGCTTGTTTTGCAGGGAGGGGTATGGGCTTTTTAATGCTTTCTCAAGATACAACTCACTACCATTACAAAAATGGTATATGTTTAGAATATGTCAAATTTTGGGCATACATTTAGTATTTACTTGGTTTTTAAAAATTTTAAGGCTTTTATAGCTGGGAGCAGTGATGTGTGACTGTGATCCCTGCCATTGGGAAGCTGAGGCAGGAAGGTGGCAAGTTGAAGAAGGCCAGTGCAATTTAGCAAGACCCTGTCTACAGATAAAAGGGCTGGGGATAGAGCACAGTAGAAGAGCGCCCCCTAGGTTCAATTCCCAGGACTTCCTAAAAAATAAATAAATAAAGTGCTAGTTTCTAAGTCTGTTCATTTAATCTTTAGTTACATGAGTTTTTTTTGTAAAATGAAAAGCTTATTGTGTGAAATATAGTAGTATAACTTACGACTTTTGAACTTTCCAGAATAATTTTAAAAATAGTGGAAAGAAGAGCCAGATTCCAGTGCAGTTGGACCTGGGAGGCATGCTGGCAGCTCTGGAGAAGAAGCAGCATGCCAAGCAGTCCTCCAGACCCATTGTGTTCTCAGGTAGGAGACTTCTCACCTCTGCACGGGGTCAAGGTCTTTTTGAGATATTTATTTTTGTAAATATTTTCTCTTGTAATCAAAAGATACTTATATATAATCACAACAGTATGGTACTAGAATAAATATAGACATAGACCAATGGAATAGAATTGAGAATGCAAAAATAAGCCTATGGCCAATTTATTTATTTTTTTTAATTGGGGGTTGAACCCAGGGACACTCTATCACTGAGCTAAATCCCCAGCCCTTTTTACTTTTTATTTTGAGGCAGGTTCTCACTAAGTTGCTTAGGGCCTTACTAAGTTCCTGAGACTGGCCTTGAACTTGGATCCCCCAGCCTTAGCCTCCTGAGTTGCTGGGATTAGGCATATGCCACTGCACTTAGTGATTAATTGATTTTTTGACAAAGCTGCCAAGTCCATTAAAAAAACAAAGAACAGTCTCTTCAGAAATGATGTTGGGACTGTGGATTTCCAGGTGCTAAAGAATAGTCAGACCCATACCTCACACCATAGAAAAAAATTAACTGAAAAAAAAAAAAGGATCAGCAAGCTAAGTATAATAGTACTTTCTAGTGGCTTTTAGTGAAAGCCTAGAATACAACCTTAAAACATGTGGATGCAGATGAAGCTGGCCAAACTGCAGTACCTTAGGTACCAGTAGACAATGTATGTTGAAAACCAGTCTCTCTTTTGTATCCTGTGTTCTGAGGATTGCCTGCAGAGGCACTACCTGGGTACAGCAGAAAATATAGGTGCCAGGCATACCTAAGACCTACTCATTAGAACACTTGGAATGGAATCAGGCAATAGGCATTTTAACAAGTGCACAAACGGAATGTTTTGTCTGGTCTTTGTTTTCACTTTGCTTGTGTTTACTTGCATGCACTAGGGATTGAACCAAGGGACTCACACATGCTAGACAAGTGCTGTATCACTGAGCTACATACCTAACCCCTTTAAAAAAAGTTTATTTTGCTGGGTATTGTGGCACTTACCTGTAATCTCAGTGACTTGGGAGGCTGAAGCAAGAGGATCACAGGTTCAAGGCCAGCATCAGCAACTTAGCCCTAAGTAACTTAGGGAGATCCTGTCTCAAAAAGGGCTGGAGATGTAGCTCAGTGATACAGCGCCCCAGTACCAAAAATAAAATAAAACAATAGAAAATAAAAAATTTTAATTTTCAGATAGGGTCACTAAGTTGCCCAGGCTGGCCTTGAACTTGTGATCCTGGGATTACATGTGTGCTACCACACCAAGCTGTTTTTCACTTTTTTATTATGGAAAATTCTAAACCACCAAATGTAGAGGAAATATAACGTACCCTCCCACAAGGTGCCCGTTACCCAGCTCCAAAATTAACCTTGGTCAGTCTTGTCTCATCTGTAATGCTACTTTTTTTCCTTAAATATTTTAAAGCAAATTATAGGTAGCATGTCATTTCACCCATAAATACCACAATCTGCATCTCTTATTGATTTTTTTTAACTAAGCTGTTTTGCTGTTACTCCATGTAACAATGTGGGTAAATTCTGTGCAAATATTTCAAAATCTGAAAAACTCTGAAATTTGAAACATTTCTGGTCCCAAGCATTTTGGATAAGGGATACTCAACTTCTACATTAAAATCCATTCATTTTCTTTCTTTTCTTTGGTATTGGGGATTGAACCCAGGGATGCCTAGCCCTTTTCATGTTTAGAGTCAAGGACTTTGTTTCCCAGTCTGACCTTGAACTTGGGATCACAGCATTTCACTTTTTCAGGAGATAGCCACAGGCCAAGGTTTCATTCAAGGTTGACACTGATTTCTCTGAATTAAACTGCAGAGTTTGTGGGCTTGGTTCTGCCAGACTGCCCCAACTTAGAGGGCAGCCATCCTCCAGGCTGTCACCTGATTATGACTGACCAGCTGAAATTTGGGGTTCCTAAGGACTCCCTCTTCAGGTTTTATAATTTTCTACAACAGTTCACAGAACTCTGAAAATCAGTTCCCTAGCATGTTGATTTATTATACAGGATACGACTCAGGAACAGCTGGTGGGGCGAGATGTGGCACTCCTGTCCCCTCTTCAGGCAGCTGTCCTGCAAGTACCTCCACATGTTCACTGCCTTGGAAGCTCCCCAAAACCTGTTTTGAGGTTTTTATGGGGGTTCTATTATGTGGTCATGGATTAACTAAATCATTGGCCATCAATGATAACTCAACCTTCAGCCCTTCTCGCTTTTCCAGAAGTCCAATTGGGATTGAAAATTCCAACTCTGTCACTTAATTGGTTCACTGGTAACCAGCCCCATCCTTAGGCTATTCAGGACTCCCCAGGGAACAGTAGTGACCGAATTACATTGTTACATTGTGTGCATGTACAAATATGTAACAACAGATTCCACCATTCTGTGTAATTACAGGATACCAGTAAGAAATATGGGAGGGGGAGAGCCACTAGTGGTTGCATTACTGTGAAGTAAGGTAACACTGTGGTGATTCCAAGGGTTTTAAGAGCTCTGTGCCTGGTAATGTGAGCAAAGACCAAGTGTATATTTCCTGTTATGTCACAATCTAGAATTCAGTTTGTATTTAAATTTTCTTGATTATCTCATTGATTTTAGTAATTTTATTTATATCAAGATTTCATGCATTGTATGTTTGGGTAATTCTTATACCAAAACTGGAGCCTGTCACCCCCTCTCAGCTCCACTTCACTTTGGTAAAGGCCAGGAAGGCTGTTACTGGGCATCAGTGTTTTCAGACCAACCCAAGTGCTTTGGTGAAAGTTGATTTTCATCTGCTGGTTACCTGTGGGCATAGGCAGCTTTTCCTCAGTAACTCTCTTTGGGCTTCTCCCATGGATTACAGTAGAAATTGTTTTAGCCTAAATGTTTTCCAGAGCAGGTGTTTTGAGTAGCCTATCTCACCCTTAGAAAAGTCTGGAAAGTGTTCTTCCACACTCTGATTCTACAGAACATATAGCTTCCTGGGGAGCTGACAGGGAAGTGTCTTGTTGAATGGTGTTCATGGTAAATCTCCCAGAGTATTTGGTGTTGAGTAGTTGAACATTGAGGAGGGCTTGTGGCCACACTTGTGACTATGGCTCAGTTGCTGGGAGTATTGAATCATAAGTAGCGGTGGGTAGAGGGGAAAGCCAGCGATGTTCAAGATCTCCTCTGGAGCTAGGATTTTATCCTAAGTCCAAAGCTGAGACTGGTTTTATACATTCAAATATTGTGTTTTCCAGGGCCTGTTTGTGTTTGCCTGTTTTCTCATGGTGTTCCTGTGTACTGACACTGTACAACTACCATTAACAGTAGAGACACACAGTCCTCTCAAAGCAGCCCAGTAGGTCAGCTCCCAGGGGCCAGGGTCTGGAGTGGGACATGGCAGTGCCAGGTGGTCTTCTGTCTGGCAGATATGTTCTGGAGGTCATAAAGCTGTGCTAACAATGTAAGATGGAGTCAGTACATCTAATGCCTGAGAATTCCTTTTGACCAAGGTTCCACACCTCTAGAGGAGGATGAAAATAAGAAAAGGGTGGGTCTGTCTTTGAGGAAGTAGCAGCCAACTCTTTTCGACTTAAGTTGGACCTTTCAGGGGGAGTTGTGCATGAAATAAGGACTTAGTAAAGAATGGGAGCCCTCAGAACAGATTTTTAAATAGTTTGCGTGATGAGATTGTGAGTCTGGGATTTTGGTAGCATGGCAATAATATTTAGACCAGAAATCCCAGGGGGACCCAAATCCTAACCTGCCCATCGCCTTCTCCTTTGAGGTCTCTAATGGAGACATCCTTACAAGAAAAGTAAAAATTAGCAAAATGGAATTCAGATTCTTTTTTATTGTTAGTTGAGCTAGTGCTAAGCGCCACCTCCCTGTGTAGGGTGAGATCTAGAAAACACCTCACCTCGAAAGCCTTCCTGGAGTTTTATCTTTCCTGAGCCCCATTGGGCCTTCCACTTGGTTGGCCAGTTCATGGAAGGGAGGGGGTGTGTGTACCAGAGTGAGCCCCAGTAACCTAACAGACAGTTGTTAGGTCTAAGGCAAGTGACTCATAGACAGCAGATGATCAGTCCTTCTTTTTTCAGTCTAGTCTGCATTTGGGTGGTGTGGTTTATTCACATTTAATGTACTTATCACATTAATACGTTTTGCTGGCATTTTTTTCATGTCATTTGTTTCTTCCCCTTTAATGTCTTTTGTGTTAAATATTTTTAGAGTGCCATTTTGATTCCTTTGTTGATTTCCTTTTTACTTTAAATTTTTTTCCTATTGGTTGCTCTAGGGATATGATACGTGCTACTTTATAGATGGGAAACATTTTACTTCAGTGTATCTTCCCTTTCTCACTCCCGTTTTGTGCTGCTGCTGTTTATGGATGTTATGAAAGTGTTAGAAATCAAACAATAGTGTTTAATTATTACTTTATACAAGAAGTTAAGAGAAGAAATGAAGGAAAATTAATCAGTTTTCTGGGATTTTGGGTCTTCTTTATTCCTCAGTTTGATGTCCATTTTTTTCTCTGAAGGGCTCTCTTTAGTATTATACACAAATTCTACTGCAGTAATTTTTCCCAGTCTCTGTTTATAAATCTCTCCATTTAAAATTCATTTTTTGGAGGCTTACTTTGCTAGATATGTAGTTCTTGAATGAGAGTTTTTCGCTTTCAAGGCTTTGGATGTCATTCCACTACCTTCTGGCCTCTTGTTCCTAATGAGAAGTTAGATGTGAATGAGAAGTTTAGTCTATTATATGTGATATATTTTTCTTTTATTCCATATTTTTTTTTCTGTTTTGATTTTCAACAATTTGTGACATGGGTAGGTATGGATCTCTCTCTATACTTAATATATATGTATTTTTATCAAACCTTATTAGTGCAGGGATTATTTGAAATTTTTATTTATTTATCTTGGGTCATTTTTCTCCTTGCCTCTGGTATGCCTGTTGTATTCATGTCAGTGTGCTTCATATTGCTTCACAGGTCTCTGAGTCTCTGCCCCTTTTTTGGAGTGGGTGGGATTGAACTCAGGGGCACTTAACCATGTCCCCAGACCTTTTTTATATTTTATTTAGAGGCAGAGTCTCACTGAGTTGCTTAGTGTCTCACTAATAAGTTGCTGAGGCTGGCTTGGAATTCACAATCCTCCTGCCTCAGCCTTCTGAGCTGCTGGGATCACAGGCGCGCAGCACAGCGCTCAGCTCTGTCCTTTTTTTTTTTTTTTTTTTTTTTTTAAAAAGAGAGAGTGAGAGTTTTTTTAATGTTTATTTTTTTTTTAGTTTTCGGCTGACACAACATCTTTGTATGTGGTGCTGAGGATCGAACCCGGGCCGCACGCATGCCAGGCGAGCGCGCTACCGCTTGAGCCACATCCCCAGCCCTCTGTCCTTTTTTCCTTAAGACTTGTTCTGTATTTTTTTTAAATTGAATAATTTCCATTGATTTGTCTTCATTCCAGAACAGCTGGCCACAAGGTATGAGAACTGACCCCACGTATTCAAAGACCAAAGAAAGAGTCTGGCAGATCTAGGATTGAACAGTGCAGTTTATTGGGGAATTTACTGACAGAAGTGTGGTCCTGGGTGGCAACAAGACAAGTGGATTCCCATCATTTGGGTCAGAAAGAGATGTGTACACATGGGTTAGGATAAAGGTGATTTCCTCCAAGCTGGAATGTTCCTGGTTTATCAAAGAATGAAGCACATTTCTGGCACCTGGGTCTGGTTGTAAAGCTTCGCATACAACTCTAATGGGTGGGTTGTTCGATTTGTTTGTAGATGCTGGACAACCGTGGGAAAGTCCAGTTAGGGCCTGAGTGTGGTGGCACATATCTGTAATCCCAGTAGCTTGGGCTGCTGAGATAGGAGGATTGCAAGTTTGAGACCAGCCTTGGTAATTTAGTGAGACTCTGTCTCAATAAGAAAGGCTGGAGATGTAGCTCAGTGGTAAAGCACCCCTGGGTTTGATCCCCAGTGTCCCCACCCCTGCAAAAAGAAGGACTAACTAGGGTGTCTGGGGCTGTCATGGTAGTTGCAACTCAAGCTGGCTGCACTCATGTCAACCCAAATCCTGCTGGTCTTAAAGTTTACTGATTTTTTTTTTTTTTTTTTTTTTTTTTTTGAGGTAGTGGGGATTGAACCCAGAAGCACTCTATTGCTGAGTTACATCTCTAGCTCTTTTTATTTTTTGATATGATGTCTCCAAGTTGCCCACGCTGGCTTCAAACTTGAAATCCTCCTGTCTTAGACTCCCAAGTAGCTGGAATTACAGGCTGCACTACTGCACCTGGCATCAAGTTTACTGATTTTTCTACATTGCAAATCGTGAGCTATTTTTGGTATAATTTCTTATTTTTATTTGTAGATGGACACTATACTTTATTTTATTTATTTATAGTTTTATATGGTGCAGAGGATGGAACCCAGTGCCTCACGATTGCTAGGCAAGTGCTGTAATACTGGGCTGCAACCCCAGCCCTTGGTATAATTTCTAGTTATTGAAATCTCTGTTCAATTCTATTCTAATAGTTGCCTTAAAAGTATCCGTCTGCTATCTTGGGCACTCAGATAGTTACTCTTAATTGCTTTTTTTCCCCCTAAGTATGGGTTACAGTTTCTTGTTTCTTTGATGGTCTTAAAATTTTGTGTTGAATACTGAAGATTTTAGTTAATGTATTGTAGCAATTCTGGATTCTGGTTTATTCCCTCTAAAAGTGGGTGATGGTACTATTTTGATGGTGCTATTTTTTTTATTCTACTTTTTTGTTCTGAGGATTGAATTCAGGGGCACTTTGCCACTGAGCTATATCCCCAGCCCTTTTTATTTATTTATTTTTGAGACAGTCTCACCAAGCTGCTGAAGCTGTCTCAAACTTGGGATCATCCGAACTCAGCCTCCCTATTCACAGGGACCCTAGATTTGCACCACCGTGCCTACCTTATTTTGCTTTTTAAGTAACTGGCCTGGTCTGAATCTGCAGTCTGCTTTCCTCACAGAGTATAATTGCTGCTATCTTTGCTCAGTTACTTTTTCTTGTTTTATCTTTTGTCTGTCTGTCCGTGGATGTCACCAATGTGTCTCCCCAGCAGAAATGGGTCACAGGCATCCACTTTCAGTTGTGTGTGGACCGGGTGCATTCAGCTCTCGGGTCCATCTTTCAGGCCTGCCAGCTCAGTCCCCCCAGGCCTGCGTACAGGCTCTATTGGCTGCATGCATAGGTGGCTGGGACTTGCTCTTCCCCTGCACCATGCACACTCCCTGGGGTCAGCCTAGATGTGTGGAGAACTGGTCCCTTGGCAGAGGCTCCTCTTGGAACTCCTCCAAGTCTCCAGCTGATCTTCTGGTCCGTTGCCTACCTGTGGAGATGGCAGTCTCAAGCCAACCTTGCTGACTCCCATCCCCCTGCTTGCTGTGGCCCACTGTGAATGAGCATGTTCTCAGTCCACCAGGCCCTTTTGGGCAGTGACAGAGTACAGCTGCTGGTGTTCGGGGCCTTCCCACCTATGGATGAGCTGGAGAACAGGGAGAAAGCAAAGCAGCCTGGGAAGAACTCTCAGACACTGAGGCTCCTGCCTAAGGCTGTTATCTCAGGAGTGAATGCTGCTCGCTGCTTGGTTGGCCCTAAGGCTTTGGTCTCTTTCCAGAGGGCTGACCTGATGGTTTTCAGCAGTTTTGTCCAACTTCTTGACTGCTTTGGGGGAAGGGATGGTTGATGACCTTGCTACTATGGGAACAGATTCTCCTGGGCCCACTGTGTAGAGCTCTGTGTAGAGCTGCCTGGTGGTGGTGTGTGGGGGCTGCAGAACTGGAGGGCCTGGTGGCAGATTTTGCAGGAGCTCAGGTGAGGGGCTGAACTTGGTGGTGGCATTGGGTACCAGGTGAGCAAGCAGATGTGAGCAGGGGCCGAGCCAGACACATGTATGTTTCAGACACTGTGCAGGAATGAGGCTCTGCAGATGCAAGCAGCTGTGCTGTAGCTAAGGCGAGAAGCAGCCTGGAAGGCAGGTAGAGTCGTCTTGGACAACTTGTGCAAATAAAACGATTTGCACTGAAGCAGGGAATTGTGCAGGTGAGATTTTTAAGGGCATACCTTATTGACAAAACACTGAATATATACCAAAAAACATATGCTAAAATAAAAGGAGGGTGGGTAAAAGTACATTTAGAAAAATAGGTGTTGTTGAAGCTGAATGATGGATATGTTGGGGTTCATTATTGTCTTTTTTGCATTGGTATGTGTTTGGAAATTTTCCTAATTAAAAAGTAGAGGTAGGGCGTGTGGGTGGGGTCTGGCTCAGTGGTAGAATGCAATCCTAGGACGCTCGAGGCCCTGGGTTCAATCCCTAGTACCAAAAAACTAAAAAATAAAAAGCTATAGCCAGATAGGGACACATGTACAGAAATTAATAGCTAACTTCTACAAAGGCAGTGCTAGCTGGAATATGGTGGAGGGGACTGATTCCCAGTAGCAGTGGTAAATACAAACCACCTAGAAATATTCTGAGTCGAAAATGATGATCCACACATTATTTTGTTAGAATTTATTGAGAAGCAGCAGATTTGATTTTATGAATAAAAGGTAGGTCTTCCCAAATTAATGGTACAGTTTTGGATCCTGTCCAAGAAATAATTTTATTTAGAATATTGCCCGTGAAAAGAATATGTAGGAGGTTGACAAAGATGAGAAAGGTTGTGAGGTTAGTCTGAAGGTGGCCTAGGAGGTTCCTTCCGATGTGTCTGAGAGCCTCGTAGGGCTGCTGAGAGATAACTGTGAGGCACTTGTCCCCCTGTGTTTGCAGTCGGAGCTGTGCCTGTCCTCTCCAAAGATGCCTCCTCAGGGGAAAGGGGCCGCCGCTTCAATCAGGTGAAGACACCTCACAACCCTTTGGACTCCAGTGCCCCACTGATGAAGAAAGGGAAGCAGAGGGAGGTCCCCAAGGCTAAGAAGCCCACCTCATTGAAGAAGGTGTGTAGAGGGCTTCTTTCAAAACAAGGCACTGGATTCAATTTCACATACTTGCACTGGCTTCTTCCAGCTTGGATTCTTAGATTTGAAAGTTTATGTTACTTAAACGCGTTGCGTCGAGTTGTGTTCATGCTTCTCTAACAAATGCTCCTTCACTCTCCCAGCGTGACATGACGGAGTATGTTGAAGCAGAAATCATTCGAGCTCTCTGGAAGGAAATTTTTTTTTTTTTTTTTTTTTTTTAATTTCGCTTTGCAATGATGTGGATGGAAAACCAGAAGGGTGTGGGGGGGTTACATTGTCTTCTCTCATACCTTCTGCTTTGGCCGCCACCACATGACTTGTCCAATGTTCACAGCTGAGACTTGAACACTTGTGTGCAGGCCTTCGACTAAGAGGGTGGTACAGGGCCCTGTGGTGTGTCCTGGTCTCTGTTCTCATGCACGTTGAGGTGACTGCTCAGAATTGTCTTCAGAGCCCTGTGGGGAGGGGTGCTGCTCCCACAGTAGGGGAGGGGAGGACTGGGGAGCAGGATCCCCCAACTTCAGACTCCTGACTGGGCACATTCAACAAGATGAACTTGGAGTTGATGTTGCAGAAGAGTTCTCTTTTAGGTACACATATTTAGATGCTTTATTCCTTCATTTGATTTTTAAGATTATTTTGAAAGAACGGGAAGAGAGAAAGCAGCAGCGACTCCAAGAAAATGCAGCTGCTGCCGGGGATGATACACCAGATGCAGAGAGTGGTGCTGACGACCAGGCCCCTGACCAGGCCGACCCCACAGGTACCGATTCTGTGTGTTTGTGCCTAAAAGAACCCTTCAGTTGGGAGCAGCCATGAGAACAGAACCGTGTGCAGGTCGATGTGGAGCCTCGGGGATTCAGAAGTTTTCAAGTTCCCAGCTTTTCATTGAGAGTGAGCCCTACGGATAGGAATGGCATCCAAGGCCTCTGGTTCTGCATCTGTGAGGGGCAGTGATGAGCACCCCCTTCCCTAAGTGTGACCTGTGTGACACTGGGTGTTCCTTTAACTCAAAATGGTCATGAGAATGTATAACACTGACTGCATCATTGCTTACCAACAGTGTTTGAGACATGGGCCCATAAAAATGTGTGCATTTCAAAGTAAATTTTCATTCAGTTACACATTTAGGAAAGTACAGAGCACAAGCGTACAGCTCGAGGACTTTTCAGAATGAACGCAGCACCCAGGTGACAAAACGGAACAGAGCCCAATGATGACTCACCCCAGGCCCTCAGGTCAGAGGTCTCCTCAAAAGCTTGCTGTCCTAATGGCAGAACCAGCAGCAAGATATGATGGAGCTTTGAACTTGGCGCTGGTGGAGCTGCCCGGCATGTTCTGCTCTCCTATGCCTCCTGTCGGTGATGTTTTGTGACAGGGAGCTGCTATTCATTATTATCATTATCATATATTCAGTTGAATGAACGGGCCACCGAGGCACTGAGGAGGCACTGAGCAGGGGCCCTGAGGCAGGTTCCTTCCCGGCTCAGAAGGAAGGTCGTTGTGGACCACTGGGAGAACTGTTGGGATAACACGAGCTCTCGCTTCACTTCTGCGGATGTTTCCAGGAGCCAGACTGCTCCCACTGCTCCTGCCACACAGTGTTCCAGGTCCTGCGAGTTACACCCTCATAGGAGATCTGTGGGTGCTCCTGTCCTTGACAGCCATAGGCATTTCTTCCTGGGCTTGCCACCCCAGAGGGTGCGTTGTGTGTTCTTGAATTCCTTTCCTGAGATCGAGTTACCTTACTTGCAGTCAGTCTGGGTGTTTATGTAAGTAACTAGTTGGAGACAGTGAGTTGTTTTTGAACCACCCTGCTAAGGGTCTCCAGTGTTTTGTTTGTGGTGCTGGGGATGGAACCTCATCCTGGCTCAGGCCAGGCAGGCACAATCCCCCTGAGCCTTGTCCCATCCTGAGGCACTCATACTGCAGATGTCTGAATTCAGCTCTTGGAGATTGTTTGAGAAAGGAATGGCCTCGGGCAGTTAAACTTCATAAACTTAGAACTCTAACCCTGGTTTTAAGACTTCCTGATACACATTGTTCCAATTGGATTCCTAATTTAAAAGATAAATTTGGGTAATGAATTGCATACTTATTGATTATTAAAATAGTAACTTTTCTGTATAGATTGTCTCAGTGAAAACGCGTGAGCTGGTTGGGAGGAGGCACCCGTCCTGGGAAGACAGACAGCCGTCCTGCCTCCACTGCTTTCTGTTGTCCCGGAGGCTGCACCAGCTGCCCTCTCTGCACTGCTTCACAGTATTGGGGGTGGCCGCTGTGTGTGAGCACCGGTTGCGTCTGGGGGACCATCCGGGCTGGCATCATCTGCACACAGGCCCCTCTGTGTGCACAGGGCCCCATAGAAGTGAGACAATGACTTTTTCCTCCATGAAGGTCCAGAGGATATGGAAGAATCGGTCTCCTCCAGTCCTGCGGTTGAGGGCAAGTCAGAAGAGGGCCTTGACACAGAGCTCCAGAGGGACACGGACGCCTGCCCGCCTGCCTCTGACCTGGCCACTGTCCCCAAGATCCACAGCCGGAGATTCAGGGAGTGAGTGAGCCCCGGCCCACTGGGGCCCGAGGAGAGGGGGCCTTGGGTTTCTCCTACTCTTCCCATGCTCAGCACCGTAAATCTGTGTGGTTGGGCCACACTGTGCTTCAGTCCTCGTGGTTGAAAGTGGCCAGGTACCTAGGTGTTTGGGAATGGCCTAATCCTCGAATTTGTGATTCCTCTTCTTTTGTCAGTATTGTCAGTGTGCACAGTTAAACAGCCCAAGACTTTGGGCTGTTTCTTTCTCTACCTCTAAAGTATGTTGTGAGCTACTGCTTTGCTTTGTCAGCTTCCTTTGGCAGCTTTCCTGCTGGCAGTAATGGAGGAGGTGCCTTGGTCCTGGTTTGAGGTGGGGGGTGGGGAGTGAGGTGGCCATGATGGCGTTTGGATCCCCTTTCATGGTTGAGTTTCTCCATATAGTTTCTCAGGAGGCAGAATATTTGCAACTTGTTTTGCTCGATCTTACTTCTTTTCCAGATTGGTCAGTCCAGGTGGGGGGATAGCTAAGAGGGGGACCTGTGGAAGCTGTGGTGGAGGGCGGGACCCAGAGGTGTTTTGTTCCTTGTAGTTGGAAGTGGGGGAGGTGCCTCACTCTTTCCATGAAACACATCTTCCAGAATCCCATGGTTCTTGCCAGTGTTGTTCTTGCGCTGGGATTCCTGTCTTGGGCTGTCTGCTGTGTCTCCTCTCCCTGGGGTTGGACAGTCTGAGGGCCGCGGTTTTGGAGCCAGTGGGCCAAGTTCATGGTGTCCTGTGTCCCTTTCAGTTACTGCAGCCAAATGCTCAGTAAAGAAGTGGACGCTTGTGTCACAGACCTACTAAAGGAGCTGGTCCGATTTCAAGACCGCATGTACCAGAAGGATCCGGTCAAGGCTAAGACCAAACGCCGGCTCGTGTTGGGGCTGAGGGAGGTTCTCAAACACCTAAAGCTCAGGAGGTTGAAATGCATCATCATTTCTCCCAACTGCGAGAAGATCCAGTCGAAAGGTAAGGGCCTCCTATTGTCCTCCATGGCTGGGAGTCTGCTGTAGTGCCCGGTACGCTGCCTTTGCACTCACCTGTGCGCCTCACCTGGTTGTGGACCAAGCTGCACCCCTGCAGGCCTTGGCAGCTCATTCTTGTCTTTGTTTTTCAGGTGAGTGATTTTCTCACTAAGTGCCCACAGCGTGAGGCAGCGGGTCTCGTAGTCCTGTATGTGGGCTTCCAGCTGTCCGACTTGGGCCTCTCTGGCAGCAGGAAAAGATGATGTTCCTCTATGATGCAGGCTGCTCCTGTGGAGCTGGGGAGGGATGCTGGTCTCACCCAGAGCTGTTGTGCCTGGCAGCCTGTGGAGGGCTTTCACCGGCCCATATCAGGATGTTCAGTGTGTGAGCAGATCGTCTGCTCACTCGTTATTGCTATGGGTTTGTCTAGTTGCCACTTGACCTAGGCTGGAGGGTGTGTTTTGCTGGTCAGATATTGTATGTGAGGTGATGCTGAACTCCAGTGTGTAAAGTCTGATGTTAGCCTGGTGCTTGTGCCATCATGGCCCCCAGAGAACTTGCCGGTCCTTGCATTTAATAATAGAAGAACTGGCACTGGACTGGGGTGTAATTGAGCAGTAGAGTATTTGCATAGCATGTGCAAAGCCCTGAGTTCGATTGCCAGCCCTGCAAAAAAGAAGTAAAACTGGTGGGTGCAGGGCGCCACCGCTCACACACACCCCTTCTCCATCACATTAGGGCTGGGGAGAAAGAAGGAACATCTTTGAACACAGAAGTCCTTTCCCCTGCCATGTAAGCATCAACTTGGGCCAGTCTAGATCCTGGAGCTCAGCCCTGATCTTCTTCCTGTAATGTTTCATATCTGAAGCCTGGAGGTGTCCTGTCATGTCTGAGGCCCCCAGAGTGACAGGAGTAGCCGCTGAACCTCCTCATCCTCATGCCCAATTAGCAGCTTCTTCTTGTTCTTGGCTTGGTTTTGGTCCTGTGTCACTGCTGAGCAGAATACGACAGGACTTCAGTGACCTGTCATCTGGCTATGCCTTTCCAGATCTTTGGAGGGGTCAGGCCACATGTTTTTGTTCTTTTGTCACCATTGTCAGTGTGCACAGTTTAAAAGGTGGTCTTATCTCACGGTTTGGTTTAAGGAGAAGGCAGCTGTGGTCTTCTTTCCTAGACACTCTTTGGCCAAATTTTGGGCTGTTTCATACCTCTAAAGTGTCTTGTGAGCTACTGCTTTGCTTTGTCAGCTTCCTAACAGAGGAAAGGCCTGTACTCTCATCCCCTAGCATCCTAATACATAGTGTGGCTTCTGCCTGTTACTTTGGGGTCCTTGCTTAATTTTACACATACTTAACATTAAGCAGAGCCACCGCCTCAGTGGGCCTCAGCTGCCTCACGGCCGTGTGCTTCTCAGGGAGTTCGATGCACTGGGTGGTCTGCTTTCCCAACTGCTGAAGGAGTACTTGTTTCAGCTCTCCGTGCCAACCAGTCAGCTGTCACCTGGGCAGGCGATGCCTTTGTTTCCACCCTGCTCCTATTGGGATACGTTGTTTGTTACAGAATCCTATTGCCACCCCTTTTGGGGTACACTCTTGTTTGACTGGACACGTCCTCTGGTGATCAATGAGGAAAGGGTGCATGGGAGGCACGTGTCGGAGATCCTGCTGGAAATCCAGAATCTGCTTTCTTTCTTGTTGTCGTCATTGTTTTTAAGGGTCTTGGGATCAAACCAGGGCCTCATGCTTGCTAGCAAGTGTTCCACCACTGGGCTGCACACCACCCTCCAGAATCTGGTTCTTAGTCCTTTGTCCGTGGTCTTTTTCTGTTCCCTTCCCTCTGGGGTTCTAGGATTCGGGGCAGTTGGCACCTAGCACCCAGCACCCTTGGCTCTGCCATGGGGGAGTTTTTCCTCTGAGTCCTCTCCTCTCTCGCTCAGCTCCCTGGAGCTGTCCATCCTGCCTCCTGAACGGGCCTCTGTCCTTTGTCCTCCACCTCTTCTCATCTCACTCTTTGTTTATTTTCTATGAGGATTCTTCAACTATCTTTCCTAAACTTCCTGCAGATTTTTTCGTTTCTGGGGGTTGTTCTTGTCCCCGAGACTCCTTTTTGTTTCTGCAGTGCTGCAGCCTCACAGTTGACCTGAGGGTTGCAGTGATGCAGATTCGTGCCTCTGTGGATCTGCGTTTCCTCCACGTTCTTTGCTGTTTGAGTCTCATGATGAGGTTTTCCATAGCTGTCTGCTGGCCCTTGGTCATCTGTCTGAAAGGAGTCCAAGTTAGACTCCGTTAGAGTCACCCAGGAGGCTGGCAACACATAGACTCAGTTTCTATCTGAGCAAGGAGCTGGGGCTTTTGGGGAGCTCCTGTGCCCCCGCCCCTGCCACCCCTGCCTCCCCTGCCCCGAAGAGCCCATTTGAAGAACCTCTGGTACGGATTGGGTGGCTGTCCTGTTGGAAGTGCTTTGGGATAGCTTCGTCTCCCTGTTGAGCTGATGGCAGGACTCTAGGCTTGCCCTCTGTGAGCCAGTACTCATGCCCACCAGCAGAGGTGTGTGGCCCTGGGGACCTGCAGACATGGCCTTCCCTCACCAGAGGCTGCCCCTAAGGGGCTGCCACCCACTCGCCTCCTTCCCACGATCAGCTTGCCCTGCCTAGGGCCTCTCTCTTGTGTGTGTTGCCCTTTGCTGAGCTTTGGGAGACCCTGGGGTCCAAGACTGTGGCTGCAGTCAGCTAGCTCAGTTGTCTTTCGCATTTTAGCTTTCAGAACTTGCTGCTCTTGTCTCTCAGAGATCTTGTGGATTTGTGTCTTTAAAAAGGTGGCTCTTTCTGGCCTGGGTCCACAGTCCACTGCCTTCCTGGAAGCATTTCCTCTTCTCTGATGGGAGGTTGGGTTTTTATTTGATTGTCATGTTGAGGATTTGTTATACAGTTGAACTGTATTTGTCCAGTCATTAGTTTCTGGATTTTTCTGCTTTGCAGCATAAAGAACATGGTTGTTGTGTGTCTTATAAACTTGCTAGTTGGTTAAGATATCATTTTAAAGGTAAAAATTAATAGTATTAACTTGAACTGTGTTACAGTGCACTGTATTTGCTCATTAGACATTTTACCTAATAATTCTAAACGTAAGTGGAAGTTGTTTATCAGGGTGGATTGTTATGCTTGCTTCCCCTGTGCTCTCTGGTGGGACCACAGCCAGTTAGCCTTGGGGTGACCATGCTTTCATCTCTTATACATAACCGTGGCTTTGAGGTTGAGCAGATAGTCTGGACTTAGCTGCTTACGTTGGATCCTGAGGACCACTCCAGGCTCAGTGGTCATGGGGCGCACCCCCGTGTGTGTGGTCCTGCTCATGGCTGTTATTTATTTGTGGCAGAGGCTGCAGAGCAGTGGCAGTGTGGGAAAAGACAAGAGGTGGTGGTGGGGAGAACGGGGCAGGCAGTGAGCTTTGACAGCGTGTGAACTGCTGTCTACCAGGGAAGCCTGTACAGACACAGTGCCCAGCCACGCAGGTACCCTGTGCCTGGCACATTCTGAAGTTCCACATTGCAGAAGCAGGGTGCAGCAGGTGTGGAGCTGAACGCACACATAGAGGAACAGGTTGCTTCAGCTAAGGGTAGGGACGGCCCTCCCAAAAGCCAAGTTCACACTCCAGCCAGGGCCACCCCGACAGGCAGGCCTTTAGAGGATCAGGCTGCAGTGTTAAGTCTCTTCTATACGCTGCCCACATGCCATTGGTGACTCCCAAGGGCTGGCCAGACACTGGATAGAGGGAGACCCTCCACTGAGGGGCATGAAGGAGACTTGTCTGTCTCCCTGGTAAGTTGAGAAGATCCTCATTGTGGTGTTTCTCAGGAACACAGCCATCACCCTACCTCTGCCGTCTCCCTCTTGACCCAGCCCGACCAGAACTGGTATGCTTCCTCCTCTCACTCTCTGTTCTCAGGCGCATCTAGGATGGGTGGAGTTCATAAGGGTGGGCCATGGGCTTCACACTGAATTCAAGTCCAGCCCAATGCAGAGGTGAGGTGTGTCTTTGAGAAGCGCCTCTTAAAAATGAGATAAGCAGGGGCTGGGGTTGTGGCTCAGTGGTAAAGCAATTGCCTAGCACTGGTGACGCCCTGGGTTCAATCCTCAGCACCACATAAAAATAAATAATTAAATAAAGGTTGAATTCATTAAAAAAATAAAAAAGAAAAGAAAAAATGAGATAAGTAATATCTAGTTAGATTGCAGGTGAAACTCTCACAGGTGTAAATAATTGTAGTAAACCCCTGTCGTTTCTAAGAGTTGGGAAGAATTGTGTATCTTGCAGGTTCAATACTTGTCATAAAGGGCAGTGTAACTCTAAAGTGCATGTCCTGCTACATTCCAGGGGCCACTGCCACCCTACCACATCAGCCTGTGTGCTTCCTTTCACTGAACCACACCAGTCTCAAGGAGGAGTTTTTATTAGCATCTTTCTTAAGAGGGATGGTCAGCATTTTCTCACTTAAAAATGTGGCATTTCTGTGAATTATTAGTTCATATTCTTTGCCCATTTGTCTTTGGAGAGTTCTTCTTTTTACTCATTTTCTTTTTTCTTGGATGAAGGTGATACCAGGGATTTAACTCAGGGGCACTCAGCCACTGAGCCACATCCCCAGCATTCAGCCCTATTGTGTATTTTATTTAGAGACAGAGTCTCACTGAGCTTAGAGCCTCGCTGTTGCTGATGCTGGCTTTGAACTTGTGATCCTCTTGTCTCAGCCTCCTGAGCTGCTGGGATTGCAGGCGTGCACCGCCGCACCCGACCTCATTTCCTCTGTTTTAATATATGCTTTTTTATGACCAAGTAGAGGTGCTGTAAATATTGATACTTTAAATTTTTAATTTTTTTGCACCTAAGTTTCATTTCATTTCTCAGCCTTCCCACTCTGAAGTTTTTTGTTTGTTTTTTGCCCCCTTCAGGGATTTCATGTTTAGGTAGACTATATTTCAGTCTAAGATGAGTCTTAACTGGATATTTCCAGGAGCCTACCTAGTTGCCCCAGGATCTTGTCCCCACTGATGGCCAATGCTGTTCCTCGCATACTCAGTTTTCATCTGTTAGGTGATTTCTGCACCCTTTATTCTGTCCATGAGCATCTCCTCATTTATGTTTTTGGAGTTTTGTAGCAAATCTGGAACCTGGTGATACCAACCTCACATTTTCCCATATTATTTTTCTTCATTTTTAATTTATTGGGAAAATTCCATTTGTAGTAAGTCATTCTCTTTTAAAGTTTTTGCTTAATGTAGAGTTGACATTTTATCATCTTAGATCATCTTACCTAGCATCGATGCCTTTTTGTTTGGCTACACTGTTTACTTAGCATATTATTCTGTAATCTTTCATGTTCACTGATAATTTATTCCTGCTCACTGCAGTCATTTCATTACTGATATAAGAGAAAAGAGTCATCTGTTCCATCGTACGTTCTAACCAGCCGCTACTGGAGCAGAGAGAGAGGTGTGCTGTCTACTTCCCTTGTGCTGGGAGTGCTTCTCGGGGGCTGTCAGCTGCAGGTGGCCAGGCGCGTCGCCTACATGCATCATGCAGTGCTCCTTCCGCCTCTCTGCCTCACTTGGAAGTGTGCCCAGGTGGTAGGGGCAGTGAGCCCTCAGGAGCCAGATCCCGGGTCTGACCAGAGGTGTTCCCTGGGTTAAGGAACTTCTCCTTTCTGGACCTCTGGTTATCCATCTGCAAACAAGGGTTCAGCAAGTGGGGACAATGCAGAGCTAACACGTGTGAGCAACTGAGCAGTGGCCTGGCATGAAATACGTAGTAATGTTAGCTAATACTCACTTTTCCCCTTGAGCACAATACCAGCTGTGTATTATCATGTCACAGAGGCGACTCTTGGAGAACTGATTCTTCCTCTCCGTGGAATTTAGCAGGGAACACTGACCTGAGTAAAGTCAGGTGGGGCGTGTTTCTGTCTGTAGACTCAGTATTAACCCCATGCTGCATGTGATATGTCCTTGTCCTCTCACCAGGTGGGCTGGATGACACTCTGCACACCATTATTGATTATGCCTGTGAGCAGAACATCCCCTTTGTGTTTGCTCTCAACCGCAAGGCTCTAGGGCGCAGTTTGAACAAAGCAGTTCCTGTCAGCGTTGTGGGGATCTTCAGCTATGACGGGGCCCAGGTGAGAAGGGGCTCAAGTCTCATTGGTCCCTGCCCATGGGAGGAAGTTGGGGAAGAGTAGACCACGTACCTGCCTGCAGGATAGTCCTGAACCCCTGGAAGGTTGGCACTAAGAAGCCACCACTGAGGCAGAACCTTCTCAGTGGAGCAGTGGTCTCTGGCTCAAGGCTTACTGCCAACATAGAGGCTCTCACACAGGCCTGCGAAGTCAGCCTGGCCCACTCTTCAAGCAGAATCCTAACCACCTACAGGCCCAGAGGCCACGCTGCCCATGTTGCCCCTGCTCCCTGTGGAGGGTGCTGTAGAGTGTGCAGGGCAGCTCTGGGCATTCGGTGGACATCACCTGTGTGCTTTCACTTTGCTCAAGGACCAGTTCCATAAGATGGTCGAGCTGACGATGGCAGCCCGGCAGGCTTATAAGACCATGCTAGAAAACGTGCAGCAGGAGCTGTCCGGAGAGCCCAGGCCTCAGACTCCTCCCAGCACCCCCAGTCAGGGCCCCTCCGCCACCACTGGAGAAGAAGAACCGCACTACAGTGAGTGCTCGGGGATGGTCTGGTGTCGGGGTGAGTGTCCTGGAAGTTGCTTGTCAACTTTAATCAGGGTCCTTAGGAGAGCAGCTTGGTACCAGTGCTACAAGACCGTCTGCAGTGGGGTGTGGAAGGCCCGCCCAAGACCCACAGCAGTAGGGCCAGTGGTCCAGGCCATTGCCTGTGGGATGTTAATTATCCGACTTTGGAAGTTGTTTCAGACAGGCTTCAACAGAGGGGTCCTTAAGGGAACTTCTTCCTCCCACCTTGGGAGGCTGAGTTTCTCAAGATCATTAGTCACTGAGGTGTGCTCCCACAGGGTATGATTGGTGCCGTGCCTTGTTGGGGTACTTGGCCCAGCAGGAGGGGAGGAGCGAGGTGGAGCCTGCTGGAGACTCGCCTGAACAAAGCGAGCGCTGTACTGGCAGCGTCTGTCACTTGCTCCACCACGCTGATGGTTTCTGATGGAGGAATTCTGTGACTTGTCATGTCTGCTCATCACTTGCGCTGTTTTCCTATTTTAGTTGAAATTTGGAGAAAGCATCTGGAAGCATACAGTCAACATGCCTCGGAAGTAGAAGACTCCCTGGAGGCTTCAACCTCTCAGATGATGAACTTGAATTTATAAGAAAAGAGTTCTTCCTTGTGTGTCTTTGTGTTTGGGGCAAGGAGGGAGGAGGCTTGAAAAGACTTTGGGGCTTTTTCGTCTCAGTTTTTACTGACCCAATGTATTTTGTGTGACTGTTGAATTTGGAAATTAACCGGCATGAAAGTGCATGTGAACTGTGGTCATAGGCCCTCAAAGCAGTGAATCCCATCAAATGGATGCTCAGGTATATGGCAGAAATCTTGTCTGAAAGCTTGGTGAGGCAGCTCTGCCTTTCTGAGCATACTGTGGATCTGGAATGTGCTGGAAATGGGGTACTTGAGTACTGGGGCTCCAGGGAAATTTTGCATTGCAGCGTAACTGAGCCGTAACTGAACTGAGTGGGGTCTGCAGCAAGCAGCGGTTGTGCTCTTGCCTGCAGGGGGCCCATGGTGAGGTGACTGGGGGGAGGTGCCAATCCCTTCACAGGATCACTGACATAGGAGCAAGAGGGCACTGGGGAGGGCCCTTTCTCAGGGGACATAGCTCTTCACCTTAACCATAGAGAGGGTTTGCTAAAATGAGCCTCAGAAGGAAAATTGGTTTTCTAACCTGTGACGTTTTTAACCTGCATTATTCCTTTAGTCTTTATTTTCCAAAGAAGCAATGTACATTGAAATTCCTAGTTTCAGTTTAATAATCTACAAATCTTTCTTAAGTCAACATTTTCTGAATGTGGTTTCTGTCATAGAGGCCAGGGAACAGAGCTTACTTTCATATTTTCCCTGTAAGTAAGAGGGCATATTTATTTTGAATAAAGAGTGATTATTTAATCTTGTATCAGATTCTGGTGATCTCAGGCTCAACAGTGGACTCAGGCTTCCTGACCCTTCCTCCATCCTGATTTGTCCTTCTTGGACACTGGCCCTTGAACTGACAGGACCAAGCAGGGGGAACCCGGCGGCCCCTGGCTTAGAAGTAGTGACTGCTGAAGTCTCATTCCTGCTCACACCTGCAGGGCGGGGTCCTGCTCAGCCCCACTCCTCCCCACATGCATTATTTTGGCCAAAGTCAGTTACAGAAAAGGATTTTTACTGCTGCTTGCTTGTCAGGCAAACAGCTATTATTTTGATTCAACATTCTCTTAATTGAAATCATCTGTACCTAACATTGCACCTCTGAGAAGTGGCCTGTGATGAGCAAGGACAATTGAGCAAGTGAGTTACGAGTGGCATGCTGCCTCTTGGGAGCTCACGGTGACCAGGGTGTGCCCATTTGTACGTTCAGAGCTGCCTCAGTGTGGGAGATGGATGTGGGTAGCCAGGTTAGTAGCACAGAGGAGGGGTCTCCTGCGCCCCCACCACCACATCAGTAGGTAGCAAGTTGATTGTAGTGGGTTTGAAAATAGACTGCTTGAGAATCAAGCCCCCCAAATTAATTTGTGGGCAAAAATTTAAATAGCATGTCAACTAGAGTCAGCAGCTAAAATTTTAGAATTTGATCCAATAGAACAGTATCTTAAAATCTCTGTTGGAGGCAAAAGCCATTTGCCCAAAAGCCCTTCTTGGAGGTCTCCAGATCTGTTGTACTTGTTCTGCTAACACGGGCATAAATCCAGGTTCAGTAGAGGGAGGACGTGTGGTTGGATTTTAACCTCTCTCAGCTTCCAGAGGTTTCCTTCTCATTGGACTCAATCAGGTTGACAACTGAGGGTTCCCTCAGCATGCCATTGCTTTCTTGGCAGAGGAGGACTCCATTTGCAGCCAGCACCGCAGGTGACTTCAGCCAATGGCACCATGTAGGGTACTGGGGGCTCCAGGACTAGCATCAAACTGGACAGGCAGGCAGCTCCTGACTTTGAACAGTGCAAGAAATCAGATTCTCCCTCATGACCACATTTCCCAGCAGACCCTCCCTATTCCCTTAAACCTAAACTCCAGACTACAGGGAAGATACAGAAAATGCACCAAGGGACAGGTCCCAGCTGACAGCAGTTTCGTCAGTTGTTGGTCGTGGTTGAAGCCACATCCCTGCATGTGAATCACAGTGAAAGTTGATGGAGACTTAACGGGATTTTAAAGTTTCGTATTAAGATGGTTCTGCAAGCAAGATCTGTGTTCCTTGGCCTCGAGGGCGAGCAGGTGCCCAGGCAGTACCTGGCCCTCCATTCCATGGGGAGGAGAAGGGGACAGTGTGTGGCATCTTGGGCCCTGGCCTGAAACTCATCTGTGTCCAGGATCCTCGTTCATGCTGGATCGTCGTGAAGTTGCTGTCTGGAACATGCACGCTGATCCTATGCGATGGCTGGTCCCAGACTCCTCGGCTCCAGAGAGGAGGGACACAGAGCCAACTGTGGTGCAGCCAAGGTCTCAAGAGGAACACTTTATTTTTAACAGAGGTTTTGGTTTATAACAGCTATGAAAATCATCTGCCGACGAGAATTGACACGTCTCTGAGATTAAAGGCTAAGCAACTTCAGGGCCAGGCCTACACAAGTTCACACTCAGCGACAGGTTCAGAGTACAGCTGTAATAATTAGAGACCTGGAAGCAGGCATAACAAAGCACTCAGGACTCAGACCTTTGTCAGGAAAATTTAATATGGCACCAGGAGATTTGCATAATTGACCGGTTTGGCTTTCTACCTCAAGCCTGGTGTCCCATTGAGAAGCGGAGCACTTGTGGGTAAACACAGGCAGGAACCACGACACGTTAGAAAACAGAGCCCATGTTCTGAGGCGAGTGAAGAGCGGCACAGGTGGGACAGCTCCGCCCTGGCCCGGCCCTCCTCATCTCTCACGTCTTAGGCAAAGGACTCTTCCTTAGAATCTCACCCTCCCGTCCAGGGAGTGGACCTTGAAGTTAAATGGCTAGGTGTTTGGGTGGGCACAGCCGCTGACTTGACTTAATCTGTAAAACCAGTGGTGGGGGCTGGGCAGGAGCCCGCCAGCTCTCGGGTTGCAGGGTGGGTATAACCAAGTCCTAGGGATCCTGTAGGGGTGGCCACTAGGGGAGGAGGAGCCCTGACACTTGCTCTTTTGCGACAGCTGCCTTGGTTTACAGTTTCTAACCATCCTGGTCACCTGTTTCTGACAGGTCCTAAGCACCTAATTAAAGTAAGTTCCTGGTTACAGTCCCAGGCCCACTTGGGGTTCAGTGCTTCTCCACTACCCAGCGTCTGCAGGGACCAGTCAGGTGGTGTCCTGAAGGCTGTGTGCATAGCTGGTCAGGGTGCTGGGGCCTTCTTCAGGGGCGACCGTGGCTGGTGGCAGCAGGATCTGCTCAGGGTCTTGGCCGGAACGTTCCTCATGCCTAGAAGTTATCCTCGCTACAGCTTTCCTGCAAGAACAAGGTGGTCTCTGAATTCCTGCAGAGTGCTGTGTGGCCTGCTTTCTCCCACACTGTCACAGAGATAATGGTGAAGGCCTGACACTGGTGAGATTCCCCTTTGGGGTCCAAGGAGTGATTTTTCCCATAGATGTGAGAAATCCAAAGAGACCTCCCATTTGCCTAATTCCTGGTCCTGCTTCTTCAAACAGGCACTCTGCAGCCTGGACTGCTCACCCAGATGTCCCCAAGGGCTAGGAGGCGCTGCCTCTCCTCCAGTATGAAGGACCAGCTGTAAATGCCATCAGTTCTATTGGCAACAACTGCAGGAGCTTTCAGCAGCCGTTTAATCCACACCCTTCAAGACCCTTGGCCTGTGCTAGTGGGGACCTGTGTGGCAACACATCCAATAGCCTCTGGCTTTGCCTTCTGGTGGCAGCTAATAAAACACAGTGACTAGGAGCAAGGGCCAGACAGCCCCTGCCTATGTGGGGGAGTCTTGCCAGGGATGCCACTGTCCCATGGTTGCTGCAGCTGTGGTTCTGGGGACTGACCCTGCCAAGACTAGGTGTGGCGCATACCTCGCCCCAGAAACACCCAGCACAAGGAGGCAGCTCAACCTGTGTAGGTCTCCTGCACTCTTCAGAGAGCTCTGCAGTGCTTTGACATGTCCATGGGCAGCCACTGGACTGTGCCTGCCTCCCTGATCCTGCCTGACTTGGTCACCTTAAGGGTCTGTAGGTCCCCTGCAGCCTCAGTGACAGTACCCAGTATTGCCCCAGGGATGCAGTATTCAAAAAAACAGAGCCATTTGCATGCTGAGAGGCAGCAGGAAGGGCCCATTGACAGAATGGGGGCCCCTGAAGGATCCTTCCTATGGCCAAGTACATACCCAAGCTTTTCTCCAGCCCCGCATCAGCCGGTCATGCTCCCCGACCACAGCCCTCCAGGATGCCAGCTCCTTGCTCCACCTCTCCTGCTGGGCTGCCTCTGGAAGACAACCAGGTCTGTCAGCTCTGCCAGCCTTTGTAGCACTGTTGATGCTCACTGTCCACCAAAGCTGTGTCCCAGGCTAGATGGCCAGGGTGAGCCCAGCTCTGACCTGCACTCGTGGCCCAACCCCCCAGGAGGCCCCTTGCTGGGTGAGCAGGGCTCCCAGTGTCTGCTGGGGGCCAGCTGTGTTGCTTGGGTGAGTTGGGCCTTGCTTTTAGAGTGCCGACCATAGTCAGGATGTCCACCCTCCTCCTCTAGGCCACAACTTTGGTAGCAACTGCTCTCCAAGGCCACAGCAGCCCTGTCTGCGTCTCGCATGCCACCTCCTGTCCCTGCATGGCAGAGGGCTGACTTGCCACAGCCATGCCAGGTGGCACAGGTCACGAGACTCAAATGGTGAGGCTTGCAGCTTCCTTTAGTTCCCTCCAAACTAAAACATCTGACAGCATTTCAGGTAGCCAGCATGGCCATGGGCTTTGGAGACATTACGTCCCTTGCCACTTGGTCTCTGTGGCCTCCAAGTGTGTGGGCTTTATCCTGGACCCTGAAAACAAGTCACGAGCAGGACAGCCTTGGTGATAAACCTGACAGCCATGCAAGAAAGAACGACGTCATTTCCTGAACTACTGGCTTGACACTGACTTCAAAGGCAGGTTCTAAGAACACGAGTCCTTCAGGGGAGAAGCAGAACAGAACCCAGCAGTGCCCAGTGGTCAGTCACAGTGCCAGGTACCACACAGTCTGTGGCGCAGGCCTCCACAGAAGGACACAGCAGGTAGAAGTAAGTGCCCCCTCGGCAATCTAACTCAAAAGGGGCCCTGCAAGGACTCCTGATTTAGTGAAACTTGGGGTAAGCAGGGTGGGGGACGTCCTCCCCATGTTTCCTCTTGTTCTGTAAACACATCCTGTGGGGATGGGGATGACGGTGTCCTCCACCTGCCTCTTGGGGGCTTACAGTAACTGGGTATGAAGTCGCCTGTGTTCAAAGTCAAGTCCTGCTCTTTGCTGGCTGCTGGCTGACCTTGGGCAAGTCACTTGGCCTTTCTAGGCTTTGGTTTCATCACCTGCATCCATCTCATAAGAGAACTAGGTGCACTGAAAAGGACGGGCTTCAACCTCCTGGCAGCTCCTGGTGGTGACTACGTAGCCATCTGCTGACTCCTGACTCCACTCTCACAACTGATGAGTCCTTTTCCTGCTCACTCTGTTTCGTCCTGGCAGCAGCCTGTGGAGCAGGATGGCATGGGAATTCCATGGAAAGGTAGGGGACCGAAGTGCTGCAGGAGGGAGCCTGACAACTTTCCTCCCAAACCTCCACTGAAAGGACGATAGGGGACCACATCCCTGCATGTGAATCACAGTGAAAGTTGTGTGTGTGTGAGAGAGAGAGAGAGAGAGAGAGGGTGTATGCAAAGTGGCACAGCAGACCTGAGAAGGTGGGGCGCACGGCCAGGCACAGGGAAGCAGGGACTGCCTCAGAGCAATGCACTCGGCATCACCAGCCCCCTGCGGTGGGCAGAAGCAGGGTACTGAGGTGCACGTGGCTTCAGATGTCAGCTGCAGCACCCCGGAGCCCAGCCAGGACAAAGGACCACTGGAATGAGTGGCCACTTCCATGCCACTTGAGTGGGGCAATCTAGAGCCCCCAACCTTGACCCTTTGGGCCCTGCTACTGGCCCTGTGTGGGCTGCAGTTGCTTAGAAATGCTGAGTCCCAAGCTCCAGGTCAGACTATTCTAGCAAGAGCCTGCGGGGTAGAACATGCTGTGGAGAAGAGCTGGACTCAGGCGGCTCCCTCATTATGCCTGGGAGTCACCTGGACAGAGCCTGAGTCCCTCGTCACAGGAGCCAGAGACCACACCTTGTGGGAGAGCAACAGGCCAAGATGTGGGGATCAATACAATCAAGGATCAAACAACAACTTGAATGCACAGTCAAACAAAAAAGTAACTTGGAGAGAGAAGGAAACTTTGCAAAGCAACAGCAACAAAAATCCGGTCAATTCATCTGTTCTCAGCAAAGAGAAGATGCTGTATCTGTGAAACCATGCAGCACAAAGAACAGAAGAAGGCTCTGAGAAACCAAAAGGTGATCCTAGAAATGAAGACTCATGAAGGTTTGGAAACAGGAAGTAGAGGGGAAAAGTAGAGATGACAAGAAAAAGTTGGAACAGTAGAGGGGGAGCCCAAGTTGTGTCACCTCTTGGAAGTTCCAGAAAGAACAGAAGATGAAGAATAGTGACAGGTATTCATTAAAATGACACAGAATTGAAGGTCAGGGGTTTCCACATTTAAAAGGTGAGTAACAGCATGAAAAGACCAGGCCAGCATGAGATTTCAGTGCTGGAGAAAAGAGGTGAAAGAAGAAAACAGGAGATCACAAACCCTAGGGAAGCAAACAGGCTCCCAGAGAAACACAGTCCCCTGAAGGTGTGGAGCAGCCTCTCAGACACTGCAGGTAGTGACCTGCAGGTCAGAGTTAATGCCTGGCAGACTCAGGAGGGTGTCAAGACAAAGGGTTGAAAGGTCCTCACCTGCCTTTTCACAAACAGTGGAGTAAAGGGAACGCCTGGGAGACCCAGCACCTGTCTCAACAGGAGAGAAGGGAGCTTCCAGCCTCAGGCAAAGGCAGTCCCAGCAGGACACACCTGGGCACAGCATGCAGGCAGTTCGACAGGAGCTGGCCAGAAGGTTCTAGGGAGGCTAATGACACTGATGTCACTTGTGAAGGGATTTGGGCAACGGCAGAATCTGGTATTGAATTCGTGATTCAAGCAAATGGAAATCAGCACAGTGATTAACCACGGGGGGGGGGGGGGGGGCAGCTCAGGAAATGAGCCCTGAGGGCTCAGCAACCCGAACAACAAACACAATTCCCATGTGAGGAAGGGGGAGACTACTGGCAGTGGGCGTGTGTGCCTGTGTGCGCGCATGCGTGTGTGTGTGAGAGAAGAGTGAAGCAACTGCATCATCTCCGTGGAAAGCCAACAGGTAATCGCAAAACTGAAATGCCACCACCCAAGCGTGCTTTAGAGACCAGGGTGAACAGCGGTCACCGGCCTGCTGCACTCACCGGGTCTCATCACAGCGACCCGCACGTTCGAGGTCTGGTTCCCGGCCGAGGAGAGGGCGGAGCAGCGGTACTCCGTGCTCTCCTGGATGGCATCCCGCAGCCAGCTGAGCGCGTGGGCCCTCCCGTCGGGCAGCGCGTGGGTCTGCACGGGCACGCACGTCTCCAGGGCACGCCCATTCTTCTCCCAGACGAAGCGGATGTCTGCGGGACCTGTGGGTACGTGAGCATCTCTGCCTCTCCCCGAGCCCCACTAGGAGCCCATGCGAGCTGCCCCAGCAGGGGGCAGAGGTTACCCGGCTGCAGGGCCTTCTTCGGTCCCAGCCGGGCTGAAGGTGATTTGAGGCAGCTTCCAGTTCAGTCCTGGGCTTCCCTCCCACCAGGTGACCACCAGGAGAAAAGGGCTGCAGGTGTCCTGGACTCCCCTGCTCCACGGGCTTCCTGCTCCTCCACCTGGGGTGTCTTTATTCAAAACAGACCAGCACAGCCTGTGTCCCCAGGACACAGAGCCTGGGACCCCCGTTCCTGGTTGCACTGGGCACCCATGTACACTCCCCAGTGGCCGCCTTGAGACAATGCCTGGGGCTGGTCCATTCTGCAGATGGTTCTTAACCCTGGAATGGCATCCTGTCCCTCCCTGGTCCTGTGGCCACCTCTTTGAAAAGACCCCAAAGTTACTGCCATCCCCAGGGCCACAACTGCTCTCTATCACACCGACAGGCCCAGAACCTGGCCTGCCCCATGCCAGGAGCTCAGAGAGAGGGTTGGGGCTTGTCACCAGGGCACTGGGTAGGACCTTGAAAGCTTCTCTTGTCCAAAGGAGGCACGAGGACTTCGGGGAGGGCTTGGAGACACTTCCGACTGCAGAACTCAAGTCTTGGTTGGGCTTGGGCATGTCACCCCAGCATCCCCTCCACCCACTGGGCTCCACACCTCAGCAGGCCCTGGACTAAGGGAGAGCCAGGCGACAGCAGTCATGTTGACCGTCTGCGTCTTTATCTTAATTGCTTATTAAAGAAATGAAGGCTAGGGATACCTATTTAAAACTCTGACGTCTCACCGTCCAAGGTGGAGTCCTGCATCAGGCAACCCAGAAAGTGAGTGGGGCAGGAACAGGAGCCTTGGCCCAACCTCACCTGTGGAGGCTGGCCTCTCTCCAGGACCTCCCCAGACAACAGGCTATAGGTGGGAAGGTTGTGTGGCTCCAAGTACAGGAGGACTGAGGCCCAAGGCCAGGCCAACCTTGAAAGGTCACCCTCTGACCCCACATTCATTCCAGGTCAGCCAGGGTAGGGGCAATGAAGCCTTTGTGTGGGAAACCATTAGGAAGGTCCAGGTCCTGGTCCCAGAACCAGAGCCAGCAGTGCCCTCAGCAAGTCACCTTGCCGTGTGTCTAGCCTGTGAGCCTCAGAAACATCTGAGGCCAAGACTGCTGGCTATGCTGGGCAGGGCCCATTCCCTGAGCCCCAGAGGAAGCAAGCTGGGGCAGCTGCACCTTGGCGTGTTTCCACAGGGGCTCCAGCTCAGGACAGCAGAGGCAAGGGCTGGGGCCACTGGAGCCAGCGCAGCCGCTCAGCTCGCTCAACTGCGCAGGTGTGAGCAGGGGCTGCAGCTCGGCTGGTGTGGCTGGGAAAGGCCAGGACCCACGGGCAGCCCTGCACAGAAGTGTGGGAGTCACTTCTGGATGGGGTGGGGCTTGGGCCAGGCCCTGGCTCACGCTGACTCCTGCATGGCACGGCTGCCTGGGTTAGACTGGGTATCCCAACACTGGACAAGGGGGCCTCTCACCCAGGGCCCTCGCTCCCCAACACACCTGCTCTTCCTCCTCACCTTCCCACTCCCCAGAGGGGCTGAGAGGTCACCCAGACCAGTGCAGCCACAGCTAGTCCTGAGGGCAGCCCCCACTTGACCGTAACCCCTCGTGAGGATCAGTCTTCAGAAATCAGTTTCCCCAGATGCCTGTCCACCTGGAGTGGCAAAATGTGGTATCATGGAGGACACTCAGCAGGGAAAGAAGGAACCACCTACCTGTAACTAAAGTTCAAACACTAAGCAGGAAAAACAACACAGAGATGAAGGATTTCTGGTGTCCTCATGTGTGCCTCCGGGGTAGTGTAGGTGGGCAGGCGCAGGGGTCCGGAGGTGGGAGGACTCATACCTTCCATTCTGGTGCTGGCCAGAGAGGTGCTGGGTTTTTAAAGAAACAATTTTGCCAGGTACAGTGGCACAAGCCTCTAATCACAGTGCCTTAAGAGGCAGAGGCAAGAGAATTACAAGTTCAAGGCCAGCCTCTGCAACTTAGCAAGACGCTGTTTCAAAAAATAAAAAGGGCCAGGGATATGCCTAGCGGTTAAGTGCACCTAGGTTCAATTCCTGGTATTAAAAAAAAAATGATTCCTAATTTAACTAAGGTTACTTTTGTGATGAATTTTCCTGCTGGATCAACCTTGGCATCTGTCTTACTTTGTCCCATCCCTTCAACAATCCCCCACCCTTCAGGATCGTCAGAGCACTTCCAAGTGCCAGAGAAATGCAGATGCCTAACTGGACAATCTTAGGAACGGGTTCCAAGGCCATGATGGGAACATAGTCCCCAAGGCCCCCTTCTGTTCAAGGAGTTGGGAAATGTCCAGTGAGGAGGGGGTGCATACATGATGTGAAAACCACACTCATTCATTAGGAATCTCGATGAGAACATGTCAAAACAAAATGTGGTACTAAAGTGAAATGGGAAAATATGCAAGGGCCTGCATGTCGGTGTACGTATGTACGTAGACATGTCCATGCCCGTGTTGTATGTCCATGGACATGCACAGAAGAGGCCTAGGAATGGCTATGAGGATGGCTACAGTTGGGGTAGTTAAAATTTTTTCTTTGTGTTTTCTTAGGGTTTGTAAATTCACTATAACAGATATTGCTAAAATAATAAGTGCTAATTTGACAGATAGCCATACGCTCTGAGGGGAATTCTGAAAGTTGTTCCAAAAGCATTTTACACAGAAGCACATCTGGCCACGGCCCTTGTAAGCTTGTGTGTGGATATGAATTCTTTTTTTATTCAAAGTTTTTTCTAATCAGTGTTCTGAACTCTAACCCAGGTACCTCTGTTTATAAAAGTGTATGAATGCATGTCTACATTCATATCAACACATCTTTCTCTACGTATGTAGATGCCCATCCAATAGGGAATATCCATCTTGTCCCTCAGTATCAGCGAGGGATTGGGTCCCGAGGAGGCCACCATCCACAGCCATTAAGTCCCTCATAGAAATCAGGGGAGTGTTTGTGTACTCCTCGCGCTCACCCTCTCATACGCTCTGAAGTAGCTCCAGGTCATCTATAAAACCCAATATGAACGCTATGTGAGAAACTGTCACAGTGCATTGTCCACAGCAGTGACAAGCCTGTACGTACTCAGCATAGAAGCAATTTTTTTCTGGATATTTTTGATCCACAGTTGGTTGAGTGCATAGGTGTGGAAGTGGTGGGTACAGAGTTGACTATTTCCCCTGCTGCACGTCTTTCAGGATACCACAGTTTACTCAGCCCCTCCCCCAGCACCCAGCTAACATCTGACTTGATGAAACTGATCCTCTCGAGTCTGATGATCAAGTGATGAGGACTTTTCTTTGAATATCAGACACTAAAGTCAGTTCTAAAAAAAAAAAAAAAAAAAAAAAGCCCAGCCTCCTCCCTCATTCATCAGCACCACCCAACAGAAGCTTCTGGAAGGGTCTCATGACCAAACCCCAGGGATGAAGAATGGAGCCGAAATGGAGCACCTCCACCGCTACAACCCCATGCCCCATGGGTGGGGACCTCCAACTGTGAGATCCCCCCAAGACCCACTCCTGGGGCAGCATGGAACACGCCAGGTACATACCCTGCCATCAAGAGGACGCGCGCCCTAATATTACTTAAAAATGTGCTAACTCATAAAACACAAAAGATGTTAAAGAAGTACTTACGTTCCATTCATTCTTTTTAAACTAGCCACCTCATTCTGAATGCAGAGATTAAAGAGAGAGGGAAAGTAGAGTTAAAACCAGCCTACAGAACCATCCCTTCAGCGCCATGCCATCAGTGGGGACAGGGGAGGTGGCTACAAAACTGAATCTGTCCCCCAGGGGCTGGCTCAGGCATGTCTGGGTGCTGGGCGCATCTTTCTCGCACCTTCCAGCTGGGCTCTGCTGAAAGCACCACTCGTGCCTTGGGCCAACATGCTCTGAATCCCCCACCATCCAATCCTACCAGTTCAAGGTCAGCCAAGCTGGGTGCCACCCTGTCTCCCCCAGCAGCCCCTGAGAAGTGGGTCAGGCAGAAGACTCAGTCTGGCACAGCAGTGACCAAGCCACCATCAACCTGGACATGTTCCTGGCATCAAGTGAGTGGACACCCGTCATTGTCTGACCTTCAGAGGGAAACTGCTCTGGCTAGGAGGGATCTGACTTGATGGCTACCTGACCTCTGTCCCCAACATGACAAAGGCCAGGCTTATCCATGTCCTGCGAATCTCTACTCCAGCTCTGGAAAGGATCTTGAAGCTTCCTGCAGATTTGGGCTCAGCACCGTCATCCTGTGCCCATCCGCCCGTGCCACCCCATAGGACTGAGGGTGCCTTGCAGATGTGACTGGAGGCTCACAGCTGCTTCTGCTGCAACACACCAGCCTCCTTCCAGCAATGGCCTCCCTGGGGGAGGCTGACAGGCCTGGAGCTCTGAGGCCCTGAGAAGGGTCAAATGTGAGAGACCCATCCCAGGCCACTCCCCCAGCGAGTGCCACACTGCTGTTCTGTGTGGCACCTGTGTCCTCCCAGTGGTCACCCTGTATGCAGCCTGCCCTGTCTCCATGCTCAGGCCCAAGTGGCTCTCCTGCAGGTAACAGGATGACAGCTGCACCCCAGTGGGAGCTGTCCCCTGAGGACCCAGTGCAGGCTACTGAACATCACGGCCCATCCCTGCCAGAGCCCATTGCCAGGGTAGCCCCAATACCCACTCCCCCAGCCTCTCTTCTCAAAGACTCTCTGGCCTACTTGCCCACCATTGGGCCCCTCCCTGGGGCAGGGTCTCTTCCTTTCCTGGGCAGGGGTTTCTGTCTCCTCCTCTTCCAGACTCTGCTCCTGTGGGAAGGGCAGTGTGGCCAGGGGTGTACCCTGAGGTCACCTGGTGGGCTGTCCTGCCCACTCTTCCCTGGAGGCCTGTCACTCCATCCTGCTTCACTCAGGCTCACTCTGAGCTGCCCAGGGGCCAGGGTGGAGCAGAAATGTCAACTTCTTCATTTTTTTTTCCCTTCCAGAAATTGTCTTTATACCTAAGAACTCATGAGCTGCTTCAGCAGCCACATCACATTGGCACAGCACTGTGTGGAGTGTGTGCCTCCAGCTCAGATGTCACCTTCTTTTGTCCTTGGCAGGCTAGGGTTCGGAGACACAGGTCAGAACTGAACCCCATCCGGGTCAAACTTCTGTTATCCCCAAGGGGATGGAGCCCAAGTCCCAAGTGTGCCAGGCCCCCTCTGCAGCCTTGATGATGGGCACTGACCAGAGGGACGGCCCTGAGCTTAACATTCCCCTAAGACACTCCAGATTCCAACCAGTGGTCAGGATGGCACCTGGAGGTCCTGGGAGGCGATGGCCAGTTGTCAACAGGGATTCTTGAGGAGCCTGGGCTCTGGGCCCTGGGTCCAGAGGAACCTGAGGATCAGCAGGCCCGCTGTGCAAAGCGATCCAGGCTCAGGACCCTGGGTGAACACAGCTCACTCCCCAAGAACACTCGTGATTCTCTAGTGTCTACCTGAGCTCAGCAAAGTCAATTCAGCTAACAGGCAGCCTGGAGCCAGGCATGGATCCCTTTATCAAAAGCCAGCAAATGTCACCAGGCACCTAGCCCAGAGCCTGCAGGCAAAAGCAGTCATGTGATCTTTACCACCTCCCAGCGAAGGGAAAGAACGGAGAGCCAGATGGCTGGAACATTTGTCAATGGCCACAGATAGGATCCTGGAGTGGGGAGAAAACCCTGGAGGGCGCCTTCCTAGTATGCCCCTACCTTCCTGGAGAAGGGGGCAAAGGCACAAAATGACCAGGAAAGGGGCCATCAAGGATGCTGAGGCTCCGGCCCCACCCACCCGGTGGCTCACAGAGGCCGCTGTGAGGGCTAAGGACAAGGGGGCTGGGGACTCAGAGCCTCGCAGGGTCTTGGGGTCTGCAGTGGGGAAAAGGGGTCTCTGTCCTGGTCTCCAGTGCCCCAGTTCCTCAGCTCTCCTCCTCTGGGGCTCTCAGCCCCTTCCCAAACTGCCAGTGTCTTGAGGCCACCTGAACAATGACCCCAAGAACCCAGGTCCTAATTCCTGGAGCCTCACACTGGCAAAAGACACTCTGCAGATGTGACTATGGAACAGGTCTTGAGACGGACATTGATATCACCCTGGATAATCTGGTGGGCCTGGCTGTGCGGGGTGTGGTTGTGCCTGTAGTGTGTGTGTGTGTGATGCAGATGTGTGGTTTGTGTTCCTTCCTGTCCCCCGCGGTGGCAGCACGGTGAATACTGCTTGGGAAGCAATCACAGCGCACTGCAGGGCAGTCCCCAGGGAAGCAATCACAGCGCACTGCAGGGCAGTCCCCAGGCGCTTGGGTCTCATTTAGTGCCTCAGGCCACTGTGAGCTGCTCCAGGGCCTGGTGGCGCCCTGGTCTCCAAGGACTCAGGCATGAAGGCTGAGGAAGGGCAGAGCATGCTCTGCCCAGCATTCCTGTCAGTAAGCTCAGAGGCCACTGGGGGCTCAGGGACCAGGCCAGGCTCACTCTTCCAGTCGCCATGCTTGGGGCCCACTCTGGAGTCACCTGAGACCACCTGTCCTGTGGAAGGGCATCCTAACTGCTGTCCCGCCACAGGAGACATCCACGTACCCAGCCTGCACAGCTGCTCCTCACCCCGCCACTCCACGTCAGGCCTCCCTCCGCTGGCAACTCTCCCTCCGCAGACCATGGGACATTTCAGGTGGACCCACCCTGACCCCTTTCAGCAAGGCTCTGGCCTCCCCCCTCCTACATGGCTGAGTCCACAGGGATACGTCCCAACCCCTGGCTTGGAGCATGTCGGCAGGTGGGACTGTCTCCAGGTGCCACACAGGCCCTGGGTGGGAGCAGGGGAGGCCCTTTCCTCAAGGACAGGCCTGGCCTTTGGCCAGCGAGACTCTCCCTGAGATGAAGGGTCTCCCAGTAGAGCTGGCAGGAAGCAGCCGGGGAACTGCAGATTCCACATTCACCCTCTCTGTAAGTTCCCATCCTAGAAACCCTCTGCTAGGCCCTCAGACAGCCCCAAGCCACTTAGGACAATTACCACAGAAAAGCTGTTTAGGGAAAGGGGAAAAACTGTCAGGGTTCCAACCCCCCACCCCTTGCCTGGAGGCAGCAGGCGGAGGCTGGGAGAAGGCTCTGCATAGAGGGAAGCCTGCGCCTTCAACCTTCGGAGCCTGGGCCTCACCTGGAATAGCATCTGCTGCTTCCTCGGGGTCAGTGCCAAAGACAGAACACAAGGCACAGCTCCAGTTGCTCCTAGAGGCCACACCAGGGACTCTGCTCCTGGAGCAAGCTCAGCCTGCAGGCCCCATGGGTCCCTCTGGGTGCACCACAGGCCAAGCCTGCCCGGGATTTGATCCTCTCTGCACAGGACCAAGGCCAGCCACCCTTTCCACCCTTTCCACGGAGAACCCCACAAATGAGGCTACAAGGGAACAGAAAACAAGGGTCCCAGATGAAGCCAAATGTTTCTGGATGGAGAATAACGACCACAGGAGGAGGAGGGCAGAGGAGACTGGAGCCTGTTTCCAGTCTGGTTCCCCATCCCTTCCAGGTTAGGCTCCTCCATCCCCCAGTTCTCGGCCATGCCCTGAACACTGCTGACCGCAGCTGCACTTCACAGATGCCTGGCCACCAGCTTCCTGTTAGGTCTGGTCCTGGGAGCACTGACAGGAGACAGGAGTCGGAAGGAAGAAACCTGTCTCCAGCCCAGGACCTCTTGCCAGCAGAGGGAGGCTGCAGGTTCCGAGGCCCAGTCTCAGTGGCTTGGCAAGTGGGGCTGGGCAGTGCCATCTTCCTTCTGCTCATCCGGCCCATGCTGGTGGTGGCTTCCTGCAGCTCCCGCATGTTGGTCCTAGCCTTCCTGCCACCTTTGTAACAAATCCCCTGCATTAAATTCTCCATGTGTGAAGTACCTGGAGTGGTTTCTGCTGATATAATAGCAAGGTACCAATCTTTCATTTGCTCCCACACCCAGGTGCTTATATGAACACCTGGCCAACAGGTAACAACCTGAGAACCTGTCGTTTAAACAGGTAATGATCCCCTGCCACAGAGCCTGCCTGCACCAGCCAGTGAAGGAGCCCTGGGTCCTATGCCATGTTGTATGGACCCAATGTTAGCTTCCTTGGCTCCCCCACACCAGGGGGGTACCTGAGTGCTTGTGAAGGACTCCACTTCTGCCACAGGACACAGGCCACAGGCCACCCAGCCACCTGAGGGACTTTCCATCCTGCCTGTCCCAAGGTAGAATACTTGACTGAAGGGCAGGTGTCTAAGTCCAGGTTTGGTCCACAGCACTAAGCAAAAGAGCCTGGGCATTCTGGGCACAGTGGTGCACACTTGTGGTCCCAGCTACTGCGGAGGCTGAGGTGGGAGGATTGCGTCAGCCCAGGAATTCAGGGTCATACCAAGCAAGGTAGCAAGACCCCATCTCACAAAACAAAGAGCTTGGACCACAGGAGTCAGTCACTCAAAGATCTGTCCTTGCAGCACTGATGAACAAGCAAGTCCTGTCCCTCACCTGGGACCTGTCCAGTGCCACCAGTTGAAAACTGGCATGATGCCTTCACAGCGGACACAGGCCACCCAAAAGCTCCCAAAACTTTAACAAGAAGTGAACGACAGCTTAAAACTGTATAGGTTATTAAAAAAAAATGTTTTTTAAAAGTTAAACTGGGTTTGTTTCCCTTTTTCAAGTTCTCTCTTCCTCTCTGTGCAGGGGCCCAGGCCACCATCAGACAAAACCAGAGCACTGGACACTGCCTAAGCCAAGGACACATGTGGAGCATGGTTTTAGCTGAACTATCATCTTTCTAGATGTCCCTTCAGAATATTCTCCAACACACGCTAAAGCCCTCCTTTGGGTAGGACACGAGATTTTCAATATTTTCTGCCTTCCATTCCTCCTGCCCCTGTGGAGCGTGGTGACTGTGACCAGGAGTCCCTGATTGCTTCATAGACGTGGTGCGCGGAATGTTTCTGTCCAAGGACACAGGATGCCCAGTTGTTCTGGTGATGCCCTGCCTGAAGAGGCTCTGTCGAGGAGTCTTACTGATCTCAGGCACATAGCTCCCAGCATACAGGAATTCTGAGCAGCACAAAACAACTACAATGTTTCACCAGCGCTGCTGTTTCTAAGCCTGCTTAACAGTAACTCTGAACAATGGGATTCCTGGGTGCCACAAGAAGCCCCAAGCATTGCAACAGTGAAATAGCTGCAAGAATGTTTCTAGCCCTGTAACATTCTAGTGCCCAAAGAACAATGTTTTTACTTCATGATGAGACCCTAGAAAAATAACTTGCTGAGCCAGCTCTTCACTGTTTTTTCCAGCAGAGTGCAGTATCTCACCTGATCCCAGCTTTTCTTAATGTCTCCTTCTGTGTGTGTGGGTTTCTCTTAATCCCTCATTGTCCCTAGCCGGTTCCTTGGGTGCCCTCCCCCCACCTTTCCATCAGGTGACCCAGTGCAGATTTAGCTCATAGCACTGAGCCCAGCTACAAGGGAGGTAGAAACCTCATGGAACGAATCATCAACACAATTTCCCTCTGGAAGCTCTAAAGTTACTTATTAAAAATTCCCAAATGCCCCATCTATTAACCTCCCATTTGTTAGAGAAACAGTAGCAACCCCCTACACAAGTGGGCAAGCTGTGGCTTTGGGGCCAAATCTAGCTCACTGCTGTGTTTGGTGAATAAAGTTTTACTGGCACATGGCCCCACCGACTCCTTACGGATCATCCATGGCTGCTTCGAGAGTTTAAGTGCACAGCCAAGTGATTGTGACAGAGACCTTGTGGCCCACAAAGCCTGAAATAGTTAACATCTGGCCCTTTACGGGAAAAAGCTGGTTAACCCCTGCTGTATACCGGGAATAACTTCATGCTGATTGCTTGCAATTTATCTCAGGCTGGACCCACCACGAAAGCATGAGAGAGCCACAGCCAGGCAGGTGGTGGGCAGTAAAGTCAGCTCATGACCCAGTGAGCATGGAGGAGGCCCCGCCCACTTGCCTCTGGGAAGACAGAGCAACGGATGGGATGACTGCAACTCACCTGTGGCTTGGCAGAAGAGGTGGAAGGTCCCCAGAGCATGCACCTGCTGTGCCTGGTCACTCAGGAAGGGCGGCAACAAGATGACCCGTGTGCGGCTGTCGGGCCCTGAGCTCAAGGCCGGCCAGGGGCTCCGGGGAGAGGAAGACCAGTCGGGACCCAGACAGGACAGGGAGGAGGAGCCAGGAGGAGGGAAGGGCTTAGGAGATGAGGCTGCGAGACAGAGGACAGAAAAGAAAGGGTACTGAGGCGGAAGTCGTCAGGAACACACCCCGTGCCGGAGAAGGTGGTACACAGCAGGAGACAGACACGTGGGGGTGAGAAAGAAAGTTCCCAGGTGACCCCGCCGGGGCCACTCACGGGGAGAGGACACATGGCCTCTGCTAAGTAACGGCCTGCCCAACTCAACCATGGAAGCTTCTCGTTTATTCAGGTACTTTCCAAATGTATACAATTCAAAGTAGAAAAATAAAAACAACGTAACTTTTATAAAACACAAATGTTTACACCAAATGGTCAAATCATAGCAGGCTGGAAGATGAGACTGTCCACACAGGCACACAAAAATCCGGAGTTTATTGCTCTTTGCCATGGAAATAAAAGCCTCTTCTTACTGGGTATTCACAGAGCAGGGAGATGGAATGGAAGAGAAATAAAGGTTGAGCTCCTCCTGCCTTACACACGGTGGCAGAGCTGGTCGGGAAGGGCGGCCACGTCCACAGGTGGCTGGGATCACGGTTGCTTCTGGTCCAGGGTGGACAGCTCTGTTAGACTTGGGGCATGTCTGGGCAGGGCAGTGGGGGTGAGATGGAAGAGACAGGAGATGATCAGAGAGCCAAAGACGTCCTTGTGAAGTGCCATCCGCCTGGACGGGAGGGTTCCTCCGGCAGCCATGGGCATCGGAGGATGCTCTTCCCCTCATGGGCCAGCCCGATCGTCGCAGGGAGCCATCGATCCACCTTGCATCATTCAAACCCGTCTTGTGGATGTGGGACAGTCCTCCTCTTCAAGAGTGAAGAAAGAAAAAAATAAAGTCCAGAAGCACAATCTCTCTGGAAGTGATGCTTCCCTCAAGGAATAAAGTTAAAAAAAAAAAAAAAAAGAGTGTGTTCAAGAGATGGTTTCAGGTCTACATTTCTACAAGCCGAAAGAATGGATTTAGCAAAAGTAAGTCTATCCCTGAGAATCTTAAGCAACATAAGCCATATTTTATCCCAATATATAACAAAATCTGGAAGATGCACATCTTCTAAATATTAAAACATCTGCTCCAGTAATTAAAAAAAAATGACCTAAGACATTAATACCATCAAAGCAAAACTTCTAAAAAATAATTAAATGGAAGAAAAGGTTCGTGCCAATCTGGACAACAGGCGATAAGTTACCAATCTGATAAACTAAAACCTCATTTCCAATCTGGAATTAAATTATCTTTTAGTGGCTGCTACAAGGAGGGGAAGCGGAGGGGATGCTCTTCTCAGCCGACAAAGTCCAGCCATCTCTCCCCCACGACACTCAGGGCTCAGGTGAATCGGTGCCGCTGCCCACGGGCACATCTTAAAGCTCCAGCCAACTGCGGGACTCAGACCGGGACACGTGACACTTGCTGTTTTCCAAGAGGACAAAGAGAAACAAGCCACAGACTCAACCCAAGAGAACACAGAGGACTGAGGTTCGCTGCACGGTGACAAGACTCAGCTACAGCACAGGTTAAACACAAGACTTTCCACGCAGGGACTCGAGACACCGGCAGGGATGTGGCCGGCCTCAGTCTCCGTCTGCGTCTGAGTCGGCGAACTTCAATTCACATTTGACGTCGAACGGTTTGTCCCTGGCAGAGAGCTCGTCGATCTTCTGCGAGTCCTCCCTGTCTGTGGGGACCTTGCTCGTGATGGTGTCCTGCTCCGTCTCATAGCCAGTGTCCAGGGCTGGCTTGGGCTGCTCCCCGTTCTGCTGGGAGAAGCTCCCTGGCTCGACCAGTGTCTCCTTCACACTCTGCTCCAGATCAGAAAAATCCGACTTGGGCTTCTTCTTCCCAAGCAGCAGGGCTGAGCGGAATTTTAAGCACTGTCCCGGCAGGTAGCCCTGGTAGCAGTTGTAGGAAACGAGGCAGAGGAAGAGGACGAAGATGAAGAGGAAGAGAGACATGAGGAGGCGGTTGTCGCTGGACTTGAGATACATCGTCTTCTCCGAGTGGAGCTGGGGGACAGTGTTGAAGACGATCTTTGGCTCGCAGGACGTGCTGGTGGGTGCAGGCTTGGGAGGTGGGGTGGTGGCCCCCGGGGAGGTGGCACGCACAGCTGGGGTGGGAGGAGAAGACCCCAGGGTGGATGCCACAGACACTTTGGAGGTGATCCTACTCTCTTCCGTCTGGGTGGCCTGTAAGGTGGGGGTGGCTGAGGTCCGCGGGACCACCTTCACCTCTAGGATGTGCTTGGCCACCACCTGGGAGACTGTCTTGTTCCTGACCCTCTCCTCTGACAGGCACTGGTACACCCCACTGTCGCCTTCTGATAGGTTGAAGATGAGCAGGTTTTTCCTGCCCATGAGACCGTACTTGGGGCTCTCGGCCTTCAACACGCCGTTCTGGAACTTCCACACCACCCGGGCCAGGTTGGACTTTAGGGCGCATCTGAGCTCTGCCGTGCCGCCGTGCTTGAAAAAATGCTGCCGGTAACTTTCTTTAACTTTATCTGGAACATCAAAATAAACGTGCACAGCGTCAACAAACTGTTCGTTTACCCAACTTCTTTTAAAAATAGGTCAACACCCACAAGACGGCACAAGAGTTTCACCCAGTGGAGCAAGATGGAATCTTCTAGAACAACTAAGGAAATAAAGACATGCGCGACCGGAAAGCAAAGATGAGCCCCATGTGGCAGCGGGGGGGGGGGAGGGGACAAAGGAAACTGAAGACAGCTCTGAACTGCAGAAATCCCGTTTCTCAACCCTGTGTCCCAGGAGAAGACACACAAGGCAGGGGACGGTGTGCACAGGCCAGCCTGCACCTGCACCCAGCCATCAATGCTCCTGCTAGTGGCAGCGGGAAGGCTGGCTGTCGGTCTCCCTGGCACCCCGCACCTGCACTTTTCTTCCTCTCAGGACAGCTGTTTTGAGGAGGAAGGGCACGGAGCTGAGGGCACAGGTGGGTAGGACGTCCTGGCCTGATCCCTCCCCTGCCTCTGGTCACTTCGCTACTTCCCGAAGGCTGGCGGCAGGCAGTAGCATCCTCAAGGGGAAAGCCAGCCAGCCCCACTAATTCTAGGCTGTGTATCACTTGTCTGAAATGCTGGGGACCACACGTGTTCCAGATTTCCAGTTTTGGAATATTCGCATATATACAATGCGACGTCTTGGGGAGGGGACCCAAGTCGAACCACAAAAGTCACTTACATTTCACATGGAAATTATACACACAGCCTGAAGGTGATTTTACACAATATTTTAAATCATTATGTGCATGAAACCAAGTTTTCGTGACATTTTCCACCGTGGTATAGCTTGTGGGTACTTGGAAAGTTCCGAATTTGGGGCTTTGGGGGTTAGGGCTACTCAACCTGTGGTCACGGGCTCCTTTCTTCCCATTACTAAAGTTCAGGTTTTGTTTAACAAACCCCAAGCGAGAGAGAGAGAGAGAGAGAGAGAGAGGACAAGAGAGGACAGTTTGGGATGCAGAGTGCTTTCCCACGAGATGACACAGTCCACGCGCCTCAAAGCCTGTTCCAGCAACCAAAGGGACAGAGAAAGGTCACGGGTCTCATACAGGACACTTGACCTCTGTTCTGAGTGGAGAAAGAAAAACACAACGCACACAAAAGCCACAGAACCGAAGTGCCTCGAAATGGTAAAGGGACCCGGCGCTGCTGAGGGGACTGGCACTGAGAACCCACTCACCCGGGCACAGGGACGTGTCGCCGCTCATCTCCTGAATCCAGCCCCTGCAAGACAACCGGCACTCGTCACTCACCTGCCCAGGCACCGGGGCATGCGCATGGGTGCACCCGCCTCGTACCTGTGGGGGCCCTCGGCCTGGTGCAGGGCGACGCAGGCAGCGGTGGCCGGGCTCCAGGCGCAGTAGGGGTCCCGCGCCAGCACGCAGTCCGCGCAGCTGCTGTGCTTTTCACAGAAGGCCAGGGGTGCCTGCACCACTCCCGAGTTGGAGCCCGCGTAGACGAACCTCCTGGCCTGGGTGGGAGACAGAGGTGGGGCCGGGTGTTAGGAAGGCGCTCCACAGCAGGGGCTGAGCTTCTTCAGCAGATTCTGGGAACGTGCAGCGTCTGCAAGCACCGAGTCAGAGAAGAAAGGTCTCCCTAATGGGAACCAAAGCAGGCCGCCGAGGCCTAAGGGAAACGCTAATTATAGCCTGTCCAAAAGCAAAGGCGATGGTCCATGATCAAGCAGAATCCAGCTGTTGCTCTGACTCCTGCCCTCCCCTGTCTAGGCACCTGCTGCCACCTGGGTGCCCCCTGCTTTCCTGAACCTCTCTCTTTTGGGGGTTGAGGCCGCTCAGACTCCTTGCGGGTCCCCCCTGCTTTGGAGGGGGACCCCTGTGCCCAACACTCCAAGCTGCCTCCTGGCCTCACTATAGGTGAGCTGCGAGTCTAAAGGCTAATCTTAGTTCTTCCTGCCAGAATGGGATACCTGCAGAGGGACAGGGCTCCCGGGCCCAGCACGTAGGTAGGAAGGAGATGCCGATTAACACTATGCAAAGAAAATCAAATCAAAAGGGAATGACATCACCTGCTTTCCATACATCTATCTTTATAAGGAAGAAATCCATCGCCGAGCTCCAGTGTATCTGTGCTCAGAGCAGGCCTTCCGTAGGTCAACGCCCGCTGCCCACCTGGTACTGCAGAATACCCACACACGGCATTCAGGACAACTGGTATTGGCAGGGGTGGGGTGGGGCAGGTACTAGAGATTGAACCCAGGGGTGCTTGACACTGAGCCATATCCCCAGCCTTTTTTAGTTTTTATTTTGAAATAGGGCCTCACGAAGTTGCTGAGGCTGGCCTTGAACTTGTGATCCTCCTGCCTCAGCCTCTGGCACTGAGTTAGAGAAGTCCACCACTGTACCATGCCGACTGTTTTTTTTTTTTTGTTTTTTTAATATGAGTAAACAGAGTTCAAGGGATGGTGCCCCACAAGGACACACAGGCAGTGGTTTCTGGTCTTTTCTCCACATTGCCTGGGAACTTCACGTTAACATCCTGGAAAACCTTTTGGTTAGCACCAAAGATTCCCAAACACATACATGGAAGTATTTTAGAGTCAGACAAAGCGTGATCTGTACCCTCCGAGGTCACAGTCTGCATCGGCCTCAGGCTGCCTGGAGCCTGCAGTCCCCAGCGCTGACCCAGGGCCCATGTGCTGGAGGTTCTGAAGGTCCCGGGCCACATCCCTGCCTGAGCCAGCACGAGTGTGCACACCCCCACCCACACACCAGGATGCAGGCTGTGATGACCAGATGCAGCAAGGGCCTGGCCTGGCCTGTCCCTGTCATTGCAGACCTGAGCAGATGTGACCACACGCTCACCACCTAACAGAGGGACTAACAGGGAGACCTTGTGCACCCTGAAAATGCACAAATGCTTCCCGGGGCAAAGGCCAAGCTGAGCCCTGCCTGAGCTTTCCCCCCCGCGAGAGGCGGCTGAGGGCCACAGAGGGTGGGAGGGCCCATTCCAGGGAGGCCCCTGACCTCCCGCTCTCCAGGACACTCCGCCACCTTCTCCCTGAGAGCTGGGCTACAGGCTTCCAGAGAGCCACAGGGAAGAGCAGGCAGCCAGAAGCCTCCAAGGAGACCAGCGCCTGCTGCCGCCCGGGCCCACCGGTGGAGGTGCAGTGGGCAGGCGAGAGGGAAAGTGGCGGAGTCTTCTCTCCTTATCGGTCGGGGGCAGGTTTCCGGACCCCCCCTCGACATTCCAAAACCTGGGGATGCCCAAGTCCCTTCCCTAAGCACAGACCCTACACACACCCTGCTGAATGCTTTAAATCCCGCTGGGTGACTTGGAACACCTCACAGCGTAAAGGCTCTGCAAACAGTTGTCCTGTGGTACCATTGGGGGAGTCACAACAAAAAGTCTCTCTACGCGTTTTGCTCTGGGATATTTCTGGCCCGAGGTGGGCTGGATCGTGAAGGCAAAGCCTAAAGATATGGAACCACAGACACAGAGGACCGACCGCAGCTTCCCCGTGTCACAAGTCCCCAGAGACAAGTAGACAAGTTGGGTGACCGTGGGCTTTAACATGTGCCCACAGTTCTTTGCCATGCCTCCCCTGTGCGGGGCTTGACTTCCCTTCCCTGGGTGTGGGCTGCACTCACTGATGCATGGAGCAGGCAAAGGACAGAGGTGACTTGGACAGAGAGTCCACGGTTGAGGGCACAAGCAGGAGACATTCCCATGGCGTGCTCCCCAAACCCACCACCCTGGGACAGTCAGGAGGAAACGGCAGACACTTTGCAGAACACCTGCCAGGTCTCGTCAGGCAGGCTGGGACCAGGGACAGGTGGAGACGTGAGAAGGTGTGACGTCCCAAAGCATCCCAGGCCCTGGGAGGAGGAGGGCAGCGTGAAGGGTGCAGGGTGTGGGGGCCAGTGAGCGGCACTGTGTCCCCCACAGCTCCTGGTTGAGGCAAGGACACACTGCCTCTGTGACCTGCCACTCAAGGTGAGGCTGGGTGGGGGCACAGGGACCCCTGTCTATCACTGCTAGTCTGCGGAGATCCAAATCACCTCAAAATGAGAGCCGTACCACGGCGAACGAGGGGAAAGTGGGGGGGGGGGTGTCACAGGGCCAGTGGGGTGCACTCCCCTGCTCCCAGCTGCCCAACCTCTCCTTCCCCTGCTCTGGTGACTGTCCCTGCTGGCTCGCGTGCGCACGCAGCCCTGGGGGCGGTGAGGTGAGCAAGCTCCGGAGCTCCTTGGCTCCCCAGGCCACACGCTGGGCCTCACCATCACAGGGCGTCCTGGCGAGCACAGACGCGCCTGGCCTCTGACTCAGCGGGCCGACACGGTGCCCTAGCTACGTGTGCCCAGGGAAGCGCAGGAGGGACTTGAAGAGACCAGTGCGCGCCCAGATTCAGAGCAGCATCACGGCCTCGAGCCAGAGGGCCACAGAACCCAGGCTGCTTGAGCACGGGTAAGACGGTGACCTGTCCCACGTGTTCGCCACAGCAGAGCAAGAGGCCTCGCTGCCACCAGAGAGGAAGCATGTGAGGAGTGGCGCATCTGCTCCAGCTGCAGGCCAGGGACAGGGAGGGCACTGGTGCCGGCCCTTCTGTGCCGGGCCTGCGGGGCGGAGGCGCTGCCCGTCAGCTTTCTACAGACGAGGGCTGCTGTTGCAAGGGGCGGGGGGACAGTCCTTTACCGCTGACCATTCCTCTCTGCTGCCGTGGTGGTACCAAGCCCCTGACACCCACCCAGGCCGAGGAGAGTGTGGGACCCCATGGCGGATGAATGCTTTCTTTCCTGCTCCTGACAACTGAGCCGTGTCCCCGGGTACCAAGGCTCCTACTGGGACAGTCAAACTGGTGGTCCATTAGGACACACAGCCACCAGCCCTTCCTCCTGGTGTTCTGGCTGAGGGCAGCCACAGAGGACTGATCTGTAACCGCCCTACACAGGAACCCACCCCCATGCCTTCCAGAACTGGCACCCACGCCCCCACCAGCCTGGGTCCCTAAGTGACAGCACAGAGCAGAGCTCTTCCGCAATGGACTCCCCTCTGCGGAACACTGCACGTTCCAGAGGCTTCCGGGGTGCTCACCCCAGCCTGGTTGAAGCAAAGACCCCAGGAGGACTCCTAAGGATAGGCCTGGGTGGGGGCTGGTGAAGCACTTCCTGAGCCCCCCAGGCCCCATATGCAAGGGAGGCTGAGAGGCCAGGCCGGGCCGGGCACGGGCATCTGGTGGCTGGTGACTGACTGATGTGGATCCATTTCCTTTCCTCTCAGTACTGGAGGGGCAAATGCACTCTAAGTGGCTGGGAGGGGAGGTGGCCAGGGAACAGGAGTTTGAGAACCAGTCCCAAGCTTCCAAGCTTTGCGACTCACTTAAAGGGGAGAGGCTGGGAGACCCTTGAGGAGTGTTGCATCTGCAGGAGACCAGCTCTGTGTCACCCAGCCAGAGGGATGGAAGCCCCTCCTCTGCCCACCGCTGGGATGAGCTGGCTGGTCCCCACCACGTGGGTAGAGGCCTTTGGCAGGAAAGCCTGGGAGGCAGCCCCTCAAGCCCCTGTGCACGTCCACCCACCCCTGCTGAGGGTGCAGGGGAACTGCAGGTCTGACCAGAGACTCCCAGCCTCAGAGGAAGGCGGCACACAGGTGACATCTCAGCTTTGTCCCAGAGCTGAGCTTTGGAGGTGAGGTGCTGGCGAGACGGGCCAAGCACCAGGGCCAGCACTGGACACGGCCATGTGGCCCAGGGTCCATCTGCTCAGTGTCACAGCATGGGGCCTGCCCAGCCGCCGGGTTCTCCAGCACCCTGCCCTCAGCACTTCAAGAGGCTGATGAACCCTCGAAGCCACCCAGTGAGGGGGACTTCCTCTCACTCCCATGCCCCAGGGAGGAAACTGGGGCACAGAACAAACAACGGGCCTCCCAGGTCACGGCCACATGCAGCTGACAGCATCTGGATGGACCAGCCAACATTCTGCTCCTCCCTGCTCTAAACCTGCTGCAGAACAGTGGCACCTCCTCCCAAAGACAGTGTGGACGTGTGACAGGGGATGGCAGGCTTCAGCCAGAGGGTGACTCCAGCCCCCACCCCTGGCTGCTTCTATGAGCTCAGGGGGTCCCCAGTTCCAAAGGGTTGAGAAAAACCTGATTAATATTTTGTGACCTATGAACATTTCAGGATGTGTGCCGCTCACCCAGCTGGGGCTTGGCTTCTAGCCCACAAAGCCTCACGTGTCCACCATCTGGCCCTGGACAGAAAACGTCTGCCCACCCTGATGCGGGAGGAAGCACCCTGTTGGCGTGGAGAGAGAGCTGTGTGGCGGTCGCCTGTCACTTCTCTGCTGATGAGTCACCAGTGTCACACCCCTCTGACAGTCTGCAACCTCACCAGCGCCGGGCACCAGGACGTGTTTTTACAGGCAGTGCCCACCTCCCTGGTACCATCCATGTGTAACGACGAGGCACTGCCATTTCACCTCCCAGCTCCGTCCTCCCTCCTCCCCAGACTTCAGATCCGCTGCTCATGGATCGACTCTGGTGCATCTGAAGGCCAGTTCATCTGGGCCAGGAGGCGGGGATCTGCCCATCCCAGGCGCCTGACCCCAGTCCGGCCAATCGCGGATGATAGAGACGCAAAGCCTCCCAGCAGGACGGCCACCCCGCCTGGCTGCCCAGGCCACTGTACCTTCTTTGAGGACAGAAGCAGAGTCTGGATGGGCTCGGAGTCGCGGAAGAGCTGGGTCTCCTCGATGACGTGCACGTCGTTCTCAAGACTCACGGCCTTGTGCAGGGCACCCCGGTCTGCAAGGTCAAAGCCACAGGTCAATGAGACAACCATGCCGGGACACCCGCCCCAGTGGCAAATGCTCCCTCTTCTGTCCTCTCAAATCACTCCCTCTACAAGTGTTTAGAAAAGCTTCACGCTGTTTTTAAAAAGCCTTTGGCAAAATAAATAATTGGAAACTCCAGTTGTGGGTTATTCCAATTTTCTTATGAAGAATAAACCCCTGTTCCAAGGTCAGTTCCAACAACCATGACGTTGAAGTCAGAGCTCTCTGGGGCGGCTGTGGCCCTCCGCCCGGGCTCTGGTTGCTTGTGGGGAGTGTCAGGAGGGGTCAAGGGCAGGCAGGCGAGGGTGGGGCCCAGGCAAGGTCAGCTGCAAAACTCAAAGCTATTATGGCTGCAGACCACTGTCCCCATTCCAGAAACACTGGTAGGGGAGGCGGGCCTCCCTCAGCAGGTTCAGGCATCTCAGTCTGGTTCCTGGCAGGGCAGGAATAAGTCTCCTGCCAGCAGACAGGACAGGCCACGCTGACGGTTCCTCCCAGGCTGGCAAAGGCAGCTGCAGCACGGCCATCACCCCAGCTCTGTGGCAACAGGGACAGCTCTGCACCGCCCAGCCCAGATTCGGGTCATGGTTCATGAGTGTCCCGGGTGCCCTGATGGTCACAGAGATCTGGAAGCTGAGGCATGGCGACTTCTTGGAAACCCTCTCATGCCTTCACAATCGGCTGGGGCCATCTGGAGGTAGACGCTGCCTCTAGTCGTACAAAATTAAGGACATTTCCCAATTTCCTTACCCCAGGACAGACACGCTGAGACTGTCAGGCCCTCGGGACCCACCTGTGCTGACAAACATGACGTCGTAGACGGTCCCATCCAAGGCCTGGGTCCTGTCCACCACAATCTGAGTGTAGTTCACACCCTGTTTGATTAACCTGGGTCTGTTGTCTACTGGGGTCACCGAGTCGTCCATCAGAGGGTGGTCTTTGACGAACTGCAGGGTCTTGTCTGGTAAGTTCAGAGAGCTGGTGTAGTTGGCGGCCCGTGCCTCCCTGTCGATGCACTGTGGGGGCAAAAAGACCCGTCGTCAACGTGCAGCCGCCGGCAACCCAGCACGGCTTCCGTGTGGCCTCTGGAGCTCGGAGCTCACGTCAGGCCCAAGACGGGAAGCCACACACCAAGATTCTAGGAAGCAGGAAAAAGTGAGTAACTGAAGTGGCCTTTTCCCAGGAACAAGGGTACACGGTTTGAAAGCACATCCATAAGATATGACTGTGTTCTGGGACACCTGATCAGTGCAGGAATTATCTATTTCACTTTATTTTTTAAAAATTTGTTCTTCCCAGTTATGCTTGACAGCAGAATGCTCTTTGATTCATTGTACACAAATGGAGCACAATCTTTCACTTCTCTGGTTGCACACAAAGTAGAGTCACACCATTTGTGCCATCATACACATACCTAGGGTAATGACGTCCACCTGAAATCATCTATTTATGAACGAAAAAGCTTAGCTTTCCCCTGAGAAGAGAAGCACGCTAAACACTGCCCAAAACCAGCCCGGTCCAAAGCAGCATAAAGGATAAGAGGCTGGAAGGATTTTTCCAGTTCTACCTTCCTGATGTGGAGAAACCAAAATTGATGACAAATGACATTTTACTGCACACAAGCAATGATGGTGTGGGCCGGAGGCCCCACACAGGGAGCGGGGCTGGGGGAGCTCGCAGGACCAGGTCACAGCCCCACGCGAGAGCTGGTCACAGACACCCAAGTCACCAGCAATTCACCATGCGGGTGCCCAGATCAGACTAGAATATTTTCTTTATGCCTAAAATTTACTTTTATCGGAGGGGAAAAATGTGACTTCTAGTGATTAGTGGACAGCTCAGCTCATGAGGGTGCAGAGGTCTTTGCCAAGAAATCACGATCCTCTGCAGGAAACTGAAAACGAAATGGACCTAACTGTCTTATGCAATGTTTATTTCCCAAGATCAGCCCACGCCGGGGACACGCCTCCTCATTTTGGTTGTGTGTGGCAACAGCGTCACACAACCAGCAGAAGAGAAGGACACTCGAGGGCGGGGGCTCCTCGGCCCTCCCGGGCTCCGTGGGCACCTGGTCTGGTGCAGAGACTCACCTGGCCAGGTGACCCACCTGCCAGGAGGCTTGGGCACCTGCATCAGGTTCACACTGTGGGCCTTGAACCCTGAGTGGGACCAACAGCCCTCCCTGGGCCCTGTCCCTCGCTCACCGCTCCGGGTCGCGGCGTGGGCACCGGGCCATTGTAGCGCACCCACTTGGTGTGGGACTGCTCCACCGTGGCACTCTGCATGTACTTCCCACCGGAGAAGACGGCCTCCACCGTGGACAGATTGTAGACACACACCGCCGACAGCCCCACGTTGTTCCTGGGGACAGGGAGGCTGTGTGAGCGCCTAGGGGTCAGCGGGCAGCCAGGAGGGCACGCACCCCATCTGCTAAGGGCACTTACAGCTGCGGGGTGAAGAGGGCGTAGAACACAGGCTCCTTCAGGCCCGGGGCCCGCAGTACGAACACATCCTGTAGCACGTTGAAGACCAGGCCGCTGTCCGGCCGGGAGCAGATCAGTCTGGCCTTCAGGAAGGAGGTCCACTTCTTCTGCAAGGTCCTCAGGCCGCCCTGGTCCCCCTGAAATCCCAAAGACAAGACATGGAGGGGCAGTAGAGACCACTCCCCAAGGACCCTTGCTCTACCCTGAGGTCCCCACTGCATTCACTCAACAGGAGGCCACGTGGCAACTGTGTGTCCAAGGACTTCCACGGGGGACAAGTATCCACCAGCTCCGAACTGAGCAGCTGGCCAATGGCCACTGCTGCTGTCTTCCAAGGTTCTGGACGGCTCTTTCCCAGGCCTCTGGCCCTGCCTCCCTGAAACTGCCATGTGAGCCCCCTCCTAAGCTCTACCCTGAGGCAGCTCTCTCGTGCTAAGAACCTGCTAAAGCTCCGTATTTTGAAAGCATCCTCGCTTCCTGAGTGAGCACTCGAAGCTTTGTGTCTGTCACATTTAGTGCCAGTTCTCGCCTCTTAACTATAAACCATGAGAGAAAGATGGTGAAATTCCAATTCCAAAAGTCTGGTGAATACATTCAACAAAAACTGACTTCTCAGCCAGGTGCGGTGGGGCACGAAACCATGTCCCAGTGGCTTGGGAGGCTGGACAGGAGGATCTCAGTGAGGTGCTAAGCAACTCAGAGAGACCCCATCTCTAAATAAAATACAAAAACGGGCTGGGGATGTGGCTCAATGGTCGAGAGCCCCAGAGTTCAATCCCTGGTACCACCCCCCAAAAAAACCCTGGCTTTTCACAGCCTGGGGTGGTCTGGGGAGGGTGCATCAAATCTCCAAATCCCCTGGCCAATCAGTCACATGTTGGGTGCCAAGGCCCCCTTGTCCCCAGAAAAACCACCAGAATTCCTCAGACAGGAAGGCCTGGCACCCGAGAGGCCCCAAATGGAGGTACAAAGGGGCACAATGGCAGGGAAAGTGACCTATCAGACCAAAGCCGGGAGGGACCCCATCCAGGCGCATGTCACGCAGGCGGGCACCGCGGGCATGCGGGAGGTGGGCCAGCGCTCACCCTGCACACTCTGGCCACACGCGGGATCATGAGCTTGAAGACGAACTCGTACTCCACTGAGGCCTCCGTGAAGAAGAAGTAGACCCTGTCGTCCTCGCCCTCCTCGGGGCTCTTCCGGATCACGTCAGAAAACACGAAGCTGGGCTCTGCGGGGACCACACGGAGCCGTGTCACCGTCCGCTCCCCAGCCAGCGCAGCCTGGAGGCCGGGGGCCTCCCTGTGGGAAGCCTGTGCGTGCCTCCCAGACTCCAGCAAGGAGCCCAGAGCGCAGAGCCCTGCCTCCCCGGCCTTGGAGAGGCGCCCCCTGGTGGTCCCGCGGAGCACGGGCCCAGGCCCACCTGTCCTGAAGCAGCCTGGGGACCTCATGGAGCCAGACCTGGGCTGCCCCACAGCGAGGAGCAGCCAGCCGTCTTGCATCTCAGGCCTCGGAATCTCTGCCCTCAGATCAAGAGACCTCAAAGAAGCCCAGAGGTCCACCAGCCACACCCGCAAGGAAGGCCCCCACGAGGGGTCTCTCACCTCTGGCACCCCAAAGCCAAACATCAGACCCGCACTGTCTGCAGCGGCAGGGCAGCCCGACCCCTCTGACTGGGCGCTGGGGGCCGGGGATTGGGAGCTCCATCTTTAATGTCCTGCTGGGAACCTCACCACATCCCAGTCTGATTATCTGAGCTCTCCTTTTACTCTCAGAATCTCACTTTTTGGGGGGATGGGGTAGTACTGAGGATGGGACCCAGGAACCCTTTCCTGAGCTACCTCACAGCCCTTCTTAGAAAGACAGGGTCTCCCTAAGTTGCTGAGGGCCTAAGTGGCTGAGGCTGGCCTTGAACTTGTGATCTCCCTGCCTCAGCCTCCCGAGTTGCAGGGATTACAGGCTTGCACCACCACACTGGGCTCAGAGTCTCACTTTTATGAAACCCTCCCAAATCTGTTTTCTGGATGGACTCAATGGGATGCCCCCAACTCCAGTGTGGGTCCTGAGTAGCACTGGAGACATCCCCACTGCCCAGGGGCTGGCACCAGCTGGGGACCCGACTGAGAGGCAGCCAAGGAAGAAATGGAAGGTGCGCCCCTCCCGCCAGGAGGCTGGGCCTCTTACCGTTCAGCCAAGGGATGGCGTACTCCGTCCTCAGAGGACTGTGGGAAGAGTTTCGGGAAATGATGGGTTCACTTCCCAAAAAATTATATGATGTCCCAGAATAAAGCTCTCCATCTGCAGCAGGCGGGAGGAAAGGGGAGAAGGGAGTCAGCCTCCCGCTAGGCATGGAGGCCCGGGACCATCTTCAACGCCATTTCTCTGTCACCTGGGCAACCCCCCCACCCCCCATCAGGAAAGTCAGCTCCCCATCTCTGGGGTACGTGCCCGCACTTCCTAGGTCCTGTGCTTCCCCTCGACCTGGATGACTGCCGGTGCCACATTCTACGAGTTAAGAGGCGATAACCAACCAACAGCAATGACTGACAGCTCCTCGATTTACGATGGGGCCATGCCCAGATAAGCCCCGGGAACTGAAGACATCCTACGTCAAAAACGCACCGACTCCGCCTCCCCTGCCCAACCCCGTGGCTGGGCCTCGCCTGCCTCACGCGTGTGCAGAACGCCATGTCAGCCTGCAGCTGGGTGCAGCCATCTAACGGCCCACTTCCCAACGAGGTGATGCCCCCCTCGGGTGCCTGCGTGGCTCCCAGCCCTTGCCTCCGACGCATGAGACCCCCGCGGCAGGTGTGTCTGGTGGCAACTCTGGTCTGCAACAGGGGCATCCACTCCACACATCCCAGGACGTGGTCCAAGGACACACATAAAGCAAGGTGTCACACCACGGTGGCTGGTTATGAACCTCGAGTCCAGATGCCCTCACTCAAGCGCCTGTTCAGAGGGACGCATGCGTCCCCCCAGGGTAGCAGGACTGAGCAGGGAAGAGGCACCGAGTGTGCCATGGGGACGTAGCCGTGCGGGTGCAGGACTTACCAACCATGACGGACGTGTAGCTGTGTGCTGGGTCAAAGGGACACCTTCCTTTGCCATCTTCATTTTTTCCCAGAAACTTAAAGGATGCTAAGTCCTAAAATTGAATAAAAAGAAAAAGCATCTAAACCATCGGAGTTTCCATGGTGATGATGTGATTCAGGGCCATTTAACTTTACAGATTGTTATTCTCGCCAGACTGAGAGGGCAGAGCAGATGGGTGCTGCCCCATGGGTCCTGCTCAGATCTGTACACCAGTGCCTCAGGCCCCTGGCCTCGGCTGACCCACCTGTAAGGCACAGGAGGTGACGCTGTGGCTCTAGGACAGTCAAAGGGCCAGGGCAAACCAAACATAGGACATACTCAGCAAGCCGCCAGAACACCGTGGGCAGAATTTATCAATAAAGACCGGAAGCCGGGTGCAGGGGGGCACCTGCCTGAAATCCCACAGCTAGGGAGGCTGAGGCAGGAGGATTACAAGTTCAAAGCCAGCCTCAGCAACTTAGCAAGACCCTGTCTCACTATAGAACATAAAAGGGGCTGGGGTTGTGGCTCAGTGGTTAAGCATCCTGGGTTCAATTCCTAGTACCCCCCCCCAAAAAAAAAAGACAGGAAGAACTACAGTATCCAATAAACAGGTTACACAAACCGAATGCAGAAACCCTACCGCCCTCCCACCGTAACCATGCAGACAGATCCATCTCTGAATATGAAGAGCAAACCCAGTCTGCCTCGCAAGAAACTCAGGCAAGAATCTCCACCTCAGGATAATCTCACTGACAAAGCCAAACCTGTACCAGGCAAAGACAGATCAACTACATAAAGAACCGGAAAGCTGCTGGGCGTGGTGGTGCACACCTGTAATCCCTGCAGCTCAGGAGGCTGAGACAGGAGGACAGAAAGTTCTGAGGCCAGCTTCAGCAACTAAATGAGGTTCTAAGCAACTTAGTGAGACCCTGTCTCAAAATAAATAAAAAAAGGGTTGGGGACGTGGCTCAGGGGTTAAGTGCCCCTGGGTTCAATTCCTTGTACAAAAAACAAAAACAAAAACAAAAAACCCCCCAGAAAACTCTCAAACAGGGAAAAACAGGACAACATTAAATGACAAATTGTGGGGAATTCCTGCAAAATGACAGATGAGGCGTGTCCACCTCTTCATATACGAGGGTTTGTAGAAATGCATACGGAAGATCGCTCAGGATGACAACAGGTAGAACCAGCAGCTGACCAAACAACCAACCCTGGGGCGAATCTGCAGGAAATTCAGGGAGCGCTCAGACAGAAAATAAAAGTGGGATGTTGCTGTAAGCCAGTAGCCTGGGAAGGCTCAGGAGGGCTGGCATTGCCCAGCGAGGCTGGTGAATGACACTGGGGAATTATGGTACATTTTCTTAGCTACTGTGATAAAATCAGATTTGTGCAGGAAAATGTCATTATCCCTAAGAGATGCTCATAATGACAACTGGGAGGCATGGGTCATGCATTAGCATGTACACACACTTGCACACACAGCCACGTGTGTGCACACACATTCCCAACTGTCCCATCTCGGCGGTTCCACTTTCTGTAAGTCTGAAAAATTTTATTGAAAGCATCAGGAAAAGCTATAGGTAGGTTTAAACCAAACACACCAACCACAGACATCTCTGCAGAATCCATGTTTCAAAGATAGTTCTGCAAGCTTCTCCATAGCTAGAGGTCAGCCTGGCTATGTGTTTCTAGTACAACTGCACTTTTTTTCTTTCATTTTTTGCATTAAAGCAAAAACAAAACTGCTGTCCTTGAAGACTGGGGATCACACCCCAGAAGCTCCTCACCTCCTTCCCATATCAACTTCTGCTGTCAGCATCTGTCTGTGCTGCGTACAGACGGCCAGACAGACCCGTGCTGTGGGTCTCACCAGGCGTCTCTGTGGGACTGCCAGATTGCCAAGTGAGTTTCTCATGAGTCCAAGCTTTGTCTGGTTCTTTCTGACTCAAGGTTAGAGTTTTTGATTGTAGTATTGGGGATCAAACTCAAGGTCTCCTGCAGGCTGGGCAAGTGTTGCACCTCTGAGTCCCATGCCTCAGTTGTATTCCAACAGCAAATGAAGCTTTTCATGACAGTGGTCTCCCCCACCCACGATTTCGCCTTCTGCAGTTTTAGTTAGCTGCAGTCAACAGTGCATTCTGAGTAGGTGATGAACTCACACACCATCAGTCACTGGGCAGCCACCTTGGTTATCAGATGAAGCCTCTAGGGTTTCACCACTATAGGTCATGGGACTACACCCAGCAGATAAGGAGGAAGTACTGATTAGCGAATTTTTATATTTGTCAGGTACTCGTTAATCTAGGACCATCAGTAGAAAACATGCTTGGTTTTTAGTTCTTCCACGTACTTACTTAAAATGCTCCATCTTACAAAGAGACAAACTCATGTGGACACAGTCATCTGGTCCTTGACAAAAGGTGCCAAAAAAATACACTGGAAAAAGCACAGCCTTTTAAACAAACAGCACTGGGAAAACTGGAGCTCCGTCTGCAGGAGAATGAAACTAGATCCCCATCTCTCACCCTGCACGAAAGTCAATTCAGAATGGATCAAAGACCCAGGAATAAGTCTAGAAACGCTGCAGCTGCTACGAGAGAACCCAAGGGAAACACTCCAACACAGAGGCGCAGACACAGACTTCCTCCACAGGACTCCTAAAACCCAGCCACAATAGCAGGAACCAATCAATGGAATGGCATCAGATTAAAAAGCTTCTGCACAGCAAAGGAAACAGTAATGGGAAGAGAGAAACGACAGAAGGGGAGAAGACCTTTCCCAGTTACTCACCCCACAGAGAATTAATATTCACAATATATTAAGAACTCAAAAAAAAATCAACACCCCAAAAAACATTCAATAAATGGGCAAATGGCCAATGAAGACCTGAAAAAAATGATCAGTATCTTTAGCCACCGGGGAAATGCAAATTAAACCTACACTGAGATTTCATCTCCAGTTAGAAGGGTAGCCATGAAGAATACAAATAGCCCTAGATGGAGGTGAGGATGCGGGAATAAGGAACGCTCGTGGACTGTGAATCAGCACGGCTGCTGTGGAAATCAGTATGGAAGTTCCTCCCAATACGAGGAATGGAACCACCACACGACCAAGCTATCCCCTCTCCCCGGGTATTTATCCTGAAGGATTCAAGGCAGCATGCCTCAGTGAGAAGGCATACCCAGGCACACCCTCCAGCCCTGCCTCAAGCCACACCCTTAGCCACAGACTCCAAGCTCAGAGGAGACATGAAGGCTGTGTGCCCTTGATCACAGGCTGGTTGGGCTTCCTGCAGGGCCAGGAGCTGCTTTCAAGTCCTCACACAGCTGACCTGAGAAAATCCTATCGTTTGGGGGGTCAGGGATCGTCTCTATGCCCTCCCCCAGGCTCCCTGTCTGCTGTAACCCCGGACCAGGCTGCCCCGAGTTCATCTGGTACCAGGGATGCGTCCGTGGCCTTACCAGGTGGTCACAGGTGGGCTGGAACGCGTTGGTCCCACAAACATACAGGGTGGTGGCGCTGAGCGGCTGGAGCACCCGGATGTAGTTGAGACATTCTGTCTGCAGGAGAGAAAAACAGCTCACAGCTCCGGCTGCAGGAGCCTCCACTCTGCAAGCCGCGAGCCCCGCTCACTCGTCCCTGGGCCTTGCTCTCTAAGTCCTCCCCTTCACACCCGGGCCTTCCACAGAGTGGGGGTTCACTGACACCCCATATGACCCCTGGCACACCTAAACCTCAAGCTGGCCTGTAATTTCGACTCTGCAGTGTCCACAGGCTGTTCAGGTGCCAGACAGAGTTCAGTTCAGTCCTTAATTGACACTCTGCAAAGATCTGGCAACCAAACGACGCCGTGTGAGCTGACCTCAAATGGTACTGGGGACACCCGCTAGAGACAGAGATGCAATTTCCTCTCGCTGAACACACAGACCATTTGTCTTGCTGCTGAACCTGCCAAAGACTACACTACACCGAATCCCTCTGCTTTCCTGGAGACCCACCCTCTGCCCCCTGCACCCACTAAACTGGAAAAAGAGTCTCGGGATCCAGGCCCAACCATCGCCCAGGGGGGAGGCGGGGCCCCCGGGGGGAAAGCCAGCTCAGCGTCCTAAAAGGGCCCCTCGGGAAGACCAGGAGCCTTTTAAGAACCCACGAACTATTTAGGGTGAAAGCACTTGGATTCTACGTGCCACAGGCTGAGACTGTCTCAGTTCAAGGAAGTCTCCCTCTGCTGTGGCTCTTTCTAAACTGGTCATTCACAATCTCCTCCCGCACTGGGTTGGGAGGGCCTGTCCATGGGCAAGGCTCTCGGTCTCACTCAGCTCTACAAGGACTCCCTGCGGCACCCGTGACCTGTCTCAGAGCCTGCTTTCGCTCATTTCCTAAGCTAACACTGGGTGTGGGGACAAATGACCAAGTAAGCGTCTAGCGCTTTGCAAAAAAAAAAAAAAAACTTGTTAAAAAAAAAAAATCTGTTTTCAACTTAGCCAACAACTGCTGAAATCTGCCCTGATTCCACTGCCACGACCAAGGATCAAGGACGACTGGGCTCTTGTCATCTGGGAGTGGACATCTGCATGGCCTCAGGTGGGGGACACAAAGGCGCAGAGGATGGTGAGGGTGACCCAGAACTCCTGGCAGGAAAGGACACTCGCCCAGCGTCCCCTGAATAGGCCTCTCACTGAGTGCCCAAGGGACGCACATCTGCCAGAAACCCCCAGAGCCTTTGTCAGGTTCAAGCCCAAGTCTGCTGGCCACAGAGGGAGCACAGTGAGTCCCACGGCTGACACCATTTGCCAGTGGCCACTGGAAACGCTTTCTCTGGTCAAAGTCTCAGGCCATGTGAATGATGAATTCAATTCACTAAACTAAAACAATGTTTCATGAACGCCTCCTGTGTTTGGCACTGCTGTGAGAGCCAATCCCAATACTCAGGAGCACAAGAGACGAGGTGACCGTGTCCACCATTCAACCTGCCACCACGCCAGCCTGCAGGAGATGACCACCAAGTCGTACGCAGGTGGCCGTCCTGCAGCTTGCAAGAGAGATTACCTGCTTCGATTTCCCCTTATCTGCACATTTTGCTTTCTTGTCTTCTGAGACCTTCCAGTACACCTGTGAGGGAGAATGGGCCCGTTTTACTGAATGTTCTCCTGTGAGGCCTTCAAACTGATGCCGAAATAACAACAGGCCAGATATGGTAGTGCACGCCCGTAATCCCAGCTACTCAGGAGGCTAAGGCAGGAGGACTCCAAGTTCAAGGCCAGCCTCAGCAACTTAGTGAGGCTGTCTCAAAATAAAAAAAATAAAACAAAACATTAAAAAGGCTGGGGATGCAGCTCAGCAGTGGAGTGCTTGCACAGTATGTATAAGGCCCTGGGTTTGATCCTCAGTACCACAAAAACGATAATCAAAACAACAGGACATTTCTTATGACCCAGAGACTCTTATAGATATTGGGGGTCAGCAGTCAGGAAACACACAGAGCTTCTTGGGCAGAGGGGGACCCTAGGTGAGGTGAGGATCACCCTGAGCTAATTCAGTAGGCTTCCACCACGTGCCCGTGTGGCAAACACATCACACCGGTTGCAATTTTCACAGCAATGGAGTCTTAACTGGGACACAGGAAGGCAGAACCCGGTCTCAACTGGAAGAGCACCTTCCTTCAGAAACACCAGGGCAGATGAGGTTCGAGGTCCTTGCATGACACCCACGAGGGCAGAGGAACGTAAGATTAGTCGTGTGCCCTGCTCATGCTCCCAGGGAGTCCCTGAAGACAGAAGTCCCTCTACCTTCTCTTTAAGAGGCACCTCAGCTTCTATGCCCTCCTGGGGAGCACAGAGGCCATTCACAGGACAGTGGCCGGCACTTGGTGTCTGGCTGTGGTCCAGCTCATACTGGACTCCACGCTTCTCCAAGATGATTCTAGAGGCAGAACCCTAGACCAGGTGACCACAAGGTGACAGGGCCTAGAGCAAAATATCTACCAGACACACAGGGAGGAAGGGGCTAAGCAGGAGGTGAGAGCACCTCACCCTTCCCCTCAAGTGACTTCTGACTATAACCTCTGTCTTCAAAGGATGATGCTCGGAAACTCATCTGCATGTGCAACAGAAATAAAAACGCTAAACCCTGGAGATGAAGAGAATATAAAACAGAGAGCTCCAGGGCAGACACGCACAACACAGGCCAGAGCTGCCTCCTTCCCCAGGGCAAGAAAACTAGCCAACAGCTAGGCCTCGGGAGCCAGCCCAGGGGCTGCCACTGGCCAAGAACAGGGCAACTTGAGCATCAAATAAGGACAGGGCCAGGGGTGCAGCCCAGGGGTACAGCGCTTGCCTGGGTTCCACCCCAACATTGCAAAAGAAAAAAAAAACTCCACCCTGACACTAACAATCAAATAACTTAAAAACTCACTGTTGCCCTCAGGATAGAATCGAATCGTTCATAGGAACAATGCCCAGCATCTGTCCTGTCCTGGCACTCCCAGGACCCAAACAGGTGACAGTGGGCACTCTGTCTGACAGATGAAAAAGGAAAGGCAGAACCACACTATTTTGCTGGGCGCAGTGGCAACGTCTGTCATCCCAGCTGCTTGGGAGGCTGTAGGAGGGAGACCGCGGATACAAAGCCAGCCTCAGTAATTTAGTGAGACCCTAAGCAACTCAGCAGAACCAGTCTCAAAATAAAATATAAAAAAAAAGGGCTGGGGATGTGGGTCAGTGGTTAAGCATCCCTGGTACCTACCCCCTGCCCCCCAAAATTGCCTTTTGCAACACTTAACAAGACACTGGACCTTGGCTGGGTGGGTCACAGGCCACTGAGGCCCAGGAGGGAGGACCCCACCTGCAGGAGAAGTCTCCCTCCCTGGCCTGCACGGACAAACCTCTGCACCCAACAGGTGGCTGAGAATGTGTACAAGGACAGACCCAGGCTAGACGCTATGAGGACACAAGGGGTGGGGCCACGGCTGGGGCACCAGACAGGCTGCACGGAGCACCTTTTCCAGGAAGGAAACTGAGGCTGGGCCCTAGAAATGGAGGCTGCCTGGACAGTGCGGCCAGTCACGTGATGCGGCTGATTTCCATCTGACTCCAACTAAACGTGCAAACGAACCCAAGAAACGCCTTCCGCACGCGATTCTGCGAAGTCTGAGTGCTAGCTGAGCCGGCAGGACGCGAGGTCGGAGGTGGTGTGATCAGAGAACAAGGAGTCCCTTCCCTAAGAGCTACACAGATGAAGGGGGCCGTGCTGGGGTTTGCTTCAACGCCCCCAGAGGCGGAGAGTGTCACAGGCAGCAGTGAGGGACAGCCTGGCTTTCCCGGAACCACTGGGGATGCAGGGCACGGCCCTTGCTTATGGGCATGGTGGAGATTCTTCCCTAATAGAAAGTTCAGGAACAAAAGACGGAAAGCGGCAGGTCTCTGGGTGAGCTGCTGTGGGCAGGAGCCCAGGCTGGAGGGGCACAGACAGGGAGTCGGGGGTTCAGGGCAGGCTGCCCGGTGTGCAGAGCCCCAGGGCCGAGGGCAGGACCTACCTCGTGCTGCTTCCTGGAGATGTCCAGCGCCTTCAGCGCAAAGACGGCCTCCCGCGCGCCCACGTACAGCGTGTCCTCATCCTCACTCATCAGCAAGGCCGAGTAGTTGTAGATGCCTGGCTCCTGGAACTGCACCAGACCCACCTCTGCGGGAGGCCAGGGGAGACGTCAGAGCAGGGAGACGGGACCCAGGGAGTCACTCTCGGTGACAGGGAGCATCTGAGCAAATGCTTGCAAGTGCCAGGTCCACGCCCCACACAAAGGGCCGAGCAGCTTACCTACCTTCCTTTCCCATCCCTCAAGACCTGCCAAGTGGTCTTCCAGGAGACGACAGGCCAGCACTCCATCTGCCCACCCACCTCTCCCCTACTTGTCTTCAATCGCTCATGGATAAAGCTTAAGAATATCATAACTTTTTTTTTGGGGGGGGGGGTGGGCAGCAGCTACTAGGGACTGAACTCAGGGGCACTCGACCACGGAGTCACCTCCCCAGCCCTATTTTGTAGTTTACTTAGAGACAGGGTCTCCGTGAGTTTAAGATTTTCTTTTGCAGGAGATGTTTTATTTTGAAACCTATTTTTTAAAAAAATAATCTTTGGAGAATATAGCCCTCAATCCACGAAATTCCCGGTAATCTCCACCACAAACTCCCGAGACGGAGACAAGTAACGCTTTTTCCACTTGTTGGGTGACTGCAGCAAGAGCCACGCAGTGGCACAAGCTCACCCAGTGGTCAGGGCTCACGCTCCTCATCTCCTGACTGCTTCCTTCTGGCCGTCCTGACATCCACCCGAGGGACTGAACTGGACTTCCACCTTTTTATTACCAAGTGGGCACTTGGAGGGCTGGTGTTCTGGAAGTGTCTGCAGTTCCTGATGGCGCCTCACCTCCAACGGTCCCTCCGCTGAGACGCCACTTAAGGCCTGTGCGGAGCTCATCCTGAAGTCCCTCCTCAGCAACCCTCCCTGCAGCTGTGACTGATTTTGACTGAGCTGATGTCTCCCTGTTGCTCAATCATTGGCTCTCTATGATCTCTGCCCGTTAAACCATGTGCCCTTGAGATCCAAAACGCATTTGATACAGTCCCCCAGGACCTTTCCTGGCTTTCCAGGAACCACTGGGGATGCAGGCCCCAGCGCTTGCTACCTGAGGTTATCATAGTGCCTAGTTTATGGCAGATACCCAGTCAACTATCATTCAGGTCAAAAATATATATAAAGGAGCCAGGTGCAGTGGTGCATGCCTGTAATCCCAGCAACTTGGGAGGCTGAGTCAGGAGGATCCAAGTTTGAGGCTAGCCTCAACAATTTAGTGAGCCCCTGTCTCAAAATAAAACATAAAAAGGGCTGGGGATGTGGCTCAGTTGCAAAGCGCCTCTGGGTTCAATCCCCAGTGCCCTCCCAACCCCCTCAAAGAAGAGACTCAGGTGTCAACACTTCCTGATCTCCTGATTTTTTCCACTGGAAAGAAGGGCCACGCGCACACAGCACGCAGGCCTGTCTCGGTGCACAGATGGCCAGTGAGCAGCACCTAGCTCAGCACCCAGCGCTTAAGCTCTCCACCCACTGAGCCAGAGACGGGGGCCAAGACACCTCTCCCAGGGGCGGGGATAACTAAAACCCGAACCAGCAACAGCAAGTGAGAGTCGCCGGTGGGAAGCTGGGATACAGGAGCTGTCCTCGGGGTCAGCCCTGTCCTCGGGAGCCAGGGGCACACGCTCAGCCGGGGCTCGGCCTCCGAGGTGACCAGGTAGGAGGCAGGCGAGCTTCCTTTCGGGGGCCCCAGTTCAGACACCAAGTCAGGATCCTGAGCAAACCCTGTCCGTGCTCCGGTCACCAGAGCAGCCTCTGAAGCCGTCGCCTGAGGCGGTCAGCTGGTACCACAGCTCCAGGGGCAGAGAACCCAACCAGTGAAATGCCGGGATGCCAGCCGTCCGCCTGTGTCCGCCTGTGTCCACCCGTGTCCCCAGCGTGGGGTCGCCACTGGCACCCACTCAAGCATTGGCTCTCACCTCTGTGCTCCCAGGTGATCCGGGGTATGGGCGCGAAGGCCACCGCCGTCCCAAACACCAGCGCCAGGGCCGCGAGCAGCCCCCCGATGGGGGCATGCATCCTCGTGGGCGGGGGCCACCGGGCCTTCAGCAGCCAAGGCTCATGGGCAGCAGGAGGCTGCGGGGAGCAGGGGTCGGCGGGACGCTGCTCAGAACCGCAGGGCCACAGCCGGCAGCACGGGTCGGAGCCACGGAGCGGCGGGGCGCCTCGGAAGCCGCATGTCCCTGCTGGCCGCTGAGCGGAGGGCGCTCACCAGCTCACCCTCAGGACCCGGGCGTTCCTCAGGCTCCGGAAGGAAGCTACAAGACAGCGCAAGGAAAGGACATGAGGCCACCCGCCCCCCGGACTGGCTCCACTCCTGCTCAGACACACAGAGGGACGTGGGTACGTGGGTGGCTCCTGGAGGGACAGCCTGGTGCACAACCCAGGGGACAACGCTGGACCCACCAGCCACGAGCGTTCCCCGCCCTTCCCCACAGCAGCCAGCCCCACAGCGCGGGACCAGACCACAGGCAGTTGGCCACCGGGCTTCCTTCCTGCACGGCTCTGGGCGCAGCTGGTGGGAGATGAAAATGAGCAGAAAGGAACTGGGTTTCAGCTTCCCCCGGGGACCTCTGCTTCCCCATTCCTGCCACGCTCACCCGGGAATGGCCAGAGAAGGACCAGGCTGCCGGGGCTGGGACACACACCTGGGAGGGACACCGCGCCCAAGCAAGCATGCACCCGTGTCGGCACAGGCGTGCACACGGGACACGCACACACGCTCATACAGGAACACGCACACACACAAAAACACACGCTGGAGGTCTCACCAGGCAGGAGGCACTGATCTACAGGACACAGCTGTCCTAGCTGGGACGGCGGTGAAATGTCCCAGCCTCACTGTGAGAGGCCGTCACTCCAGGGAAACCCTGGTCTTTAGTGCAGATTTGCCCAGTAGGCAGGGCGCCCGTTAGAACAGGCCGATGCTATTTAGTGAAAGTGGTGAGACTGGAAGCCACGTGCGCCCAGAGTTCCTGAGCCCATCCCTCCCGTCCCCAGCGCACTCCAGTGACGCTGTGGCCTTCCACGCTGAGCGCCCTCCTGTTCCCCGGGCCCTAACTTGGCCGAGCAGAGCCAAGCAATCTACCAGGGAGCCTCGCAGATGGCAACAGGATGGCATCAGGGCACAGACAGGGGCCAGCGGCAGCACGACCCAGATCCCCCTGGCCAGGGCCTCGGGCTGCTGCTGGCTTCTCCGTCCCCAACAGGCCATCGAGTCTCCCTCGTGATGTGATTCTGAGCCCCCCAGGTTGGGAAGGCTGCGACTCCCCCCTCCCCTCTGGGGACAGCCTAGGCCAGGGCTGGTCTTCCCGCAGGTCCGACACGGCAGATGAGCTGTGCAAGTCCACGGCTTTCTCACTGGAACTGAATCTGGGAGAGCCACCCTGGTCTTGAATGTCACTCTGGCTTGTTCCTGACCAGTGACATGTTTTGTTCCTGGGCCCACAGCTTGGAGCCACTGAAGTGCCCTGAGCTGGCACTTAGGTAATTGGGCACTTTCACGTCACATTTCACCCCAAACTGCAACGCAGGGTTCTGGGTCCCTTGTCCCCCTTGCAGGGGCCATGTGAGGGTCACAGCACATGCCCCTCTGAGCTCCAGGCTGGACCCCCCACATTGTATTCCTGCACCTCAATCAGGCAAAGCCAGAACAAGAAGCCTGGTTCTGCTGACAGCCAGTCCTGAACTCCATGTCCTGGCCCCCCAAAGGGCACCTCCTGTCCCTGCATTCTCAGTAACAGAATCCCGAGCTTCCTTGGGTTGGAGGTGTGCCCAGCCCACCACAGTTCCAAGCTTTCCTGCTTCTGGCTGAAGAACTGTAAGTGGAAGTTATTAGACAGGAGTTCCATGAGAGATCTTTAAAGGAGGCTGACTCAGCGAGCAATTATGTTTCCGTCCTCAGCCCTCCCTCCTCTTGCAGCCTGGAATTCCGATTGGATGTCTGGCGCTCTGGCAGCCATCTCATGATCCATGAGAGTAAGGGTTCCACTCTGTAAATGGCTAAGTGGAAACCCCCAAGAGCCAGGGCCCAACACAGCAGAGACGCTACTTCGGCTTTTTACTTCCCACGATCTGTTCCAGACTCGTTCATAAATGGTTCAACTCTGTCAATGACTTGCTTTCAGATTTTTGTTACCAACAGATCCAATTCCAGACTGACACAACCTTCCTGGAACGCATCCAGCTCACAGCAACCGCAGCCAGGTGATGTTTTCACTATGAATTCAGATCAAGTCGCTTCCCCGGGGACAGCACCTTTCCACGTCTCTCCTGCATCTTCAGGGACGGCTAAGGACAACCTTGGTCAACCTTGTCTGACCTCTCAGGTGTGGGCCCCGCCCACCTGTGAACCCACCAAGGTGGCCCCCTGCAGGCCCTGGGCAGCTGCCCATCTGCCTGTCCACGCTCCCCAGAACATTTCCAAGTGCATCCCCCACTGGTTCCTGGGCCTGGGCACGCGCTCTCTGGGTGACTGGCCAGGATCTGGCCACCGAGCCCACCCTTCTCCCCTCTGAGCTCCCACAGAGGCGACGGTCTCCCCCGACGCCCAGAAAACTCACCCCTAACGTACAGGTTCAGCTCCTTCCCAAGTGTCAGGCACACCCATAGCTCCTGGATGTGACAATGTCCTCTCCCAGGTCAAAGAGAGGAAGAGCCACGGGCCACAAAGCCACCGTGAGGATGAGCTGGCGTTGGATTGTCCCCCAGGAGACACCAGACACTGACACACAATCCCACCGTACGCGGCTCTCACAAACGGAACTCGCGCGGGCTGGAAGTCTAGCCCTGACCTGGGGAAGCATGGGGTGGAGGAGGGGCCTCACAGAGGCCACCCGCCCAGGGCCTGGCCCACAGACACCCCGAGGACCGTCCTGCTGCCTTTGGTTCAAGTTCTCCTCGCTCGCCCCAAGGCCAGGTGCAGAGGAGGTGGCAAAGATGTCCACCGGGCTCCCTGAGAGTGCCCGCTACCTCCCAGCTGTCCACCCACCTTCTGGGGCAACTGTCCCCTGGCCTTGGAGGGCTGTGGCCTTTCCCCAGTTCCCTGTGACGGACATGGGCTGTGGGCACAGGCAGCAGCGTGGCCACACGGGCCCGTCCCTCTCGGCGACTCCCCGCCACAGGGCCGAGGGGGAGCAGGCGGCTGGCTGGCCGAGGTCTGCACGATTTCTGGTTGCAGACGGAGCCAGGACCCCGGGGCCCAGGAGGAGGGCACAAAGTCCAGGCCACACGTGCCCCGCCCTGGGCAGCAGCCAGCGCCCCCCAGGCTGGGTGAGCACCAGGCAGAAGCTGGAGGTGCGTCCCCGGGCGGCCAAGCTCCACACGACCCAGACAGGCTGGGGACTTGGGGCAACTCGTGACGCTGCGAGGGGCCACGGCACAGAGCGGGATGCTCTTCTGAGGGCTGTCAGGGTGCCAGCCAGCGTGTCACAGGAAGCCAGCGCAATGACAGCCAGAGGCTGGCGGCAGACACACCAGCTGCGCTCGCTCCAGACACAGGACTGTTACTCAGGCGAGAGAGAAATGCGCCACCAGCCGCGCAGGCCTTACACGGGGCTAAGAGAAGGGTCTGGAAGGGCCACATCGAGACGGCTCCGACCCCATGACAGGCAGCTGCGTGTGGTAAAGCCACAGAGGGGCCGAGGGGAGGGGAGCAGAGGGCTGCGGGGCGGTGAACCTGCTCCGCACGACTGCGATGGTGGGCACGTGTCCTGCAGGCGGCACGACACCACGCGTGACCTTGATGGGAACCTACAGGCTATAGACCATGACGAGGTGTCAGTGTAGGGTCTTCGACTGTGGCCAACGGGCGGCTCTGCGTCGCAGCAGGGGACATGTGCAGACTTCTGTACCTTATGCTGAATCTAAAGCAGTCCTAAAAGCTCCAGCCTATTAAAAGGAACAACAGGGCTGAGGTGTGGCTCGGTGGCAGTGGCTCGGTGGCACCGGCTCGGTGACAGAGGCTCGCCTGGCACACCCAAGGCCCTGAGCTTAATCCCCAGCACCATGAAACGAGGACAATGATAATAAACAGCCCAAGGAGGTCCTGTGGGTCAGACAGGGAGTGAGCGCACGGGCCCACGGCCTGGACACCAGGACAAGCCCCGGCCACGGAGCCCACAGGCCCCGGTCATCTCAGGCCAAACACCCCAGAGAAGCCCAGTCTCTCCTGGAGGACAGTGGTTTGCAGAGGTCCTATTCTACTCTAGGGGTCCCACGGCACGAGCTAAGCTGGGCTCAGACCCCAGACTTAGGAGATGAGAGACTCTCTCCTGGGAAACTGGGACCGCAGGTCTCCCCTCCGATCCAGGGAAGCGACACAGAAAAGGAGACAAACTGGGAGATGAAAATGGAGGTGGTGGCCCCAGTGGTGTGTGGCAGGCCTAACAGCCGGGTCTCCCAGGGGCGTGGCAGAGGGTCCCCTGCTCTGGGCAGGCGCGGATTTCGCAGCGTCCATGCTTTTGTCAGGTCCCAAGGTGACGACAGGAAGGGGAGCCGCAGTGCCCACCGGGGCCCGGGCATGTCCACCCCATGGACAGGGCAGCTTGTGAACACACCTGACTGCAGAAAGCACGAGCGATCACGGCAGTGTCACTGTGCACCACTATTAGGAAGTCATGAGCTCGGGCATTTACCTTCGCTTTCTTTTTTTAATCTTTCATTTTTTTCTAGTTGGAGACGGACACGACACCTTTGTTTCATCTCTTTACTTTCTTGAGGGCTGAACCTGGGCCTCACACGTGCCCGGCCAGCGTCCTGCCACCCAGCCCTCCGTTTCCTTTCCAACGAACTGATCTAGCTTTGGGCCGAAGCGACTTCATCTTCCGTAAGGCTCCCCAGCCGCAGCGCTCATACCCCGCGGCGCTGAGCGACACTTCAGACCAAATTGAGCAGAAACCGTAGCCTGAGAGGGGAGCTGTCACCCACAAGCAGAGAAGATGAAACGGAGCTTAAAATGCCACTTTTGGATGAAAGAAAGAATACGTCCTGCTGCAAGAACGGGGTTCCTGCCAGTCAAAAATGGGATGGAGATGGAAGAAGAGATAAGAAAGCTGGAGGCCCCAGTCTAAGCAGCACTGGTAGAAAAGAGTGCCAAAAAATGAGGAATTCTCCCAGAAAGAACCAACAGAAATACCCAGGACAAAGGGCGTGAGTCTTCACAATGGAAGCGCCCAGCAGCCCGAGTGACCTAAGGCCACCCGTTTGGACCCGTTTATCAAGAAATCGGAGAGCCCTGGGAGGTCAAGAGAGGATCTCCTAAAGGCTCGAGGAACAAAAACTAGTCGCACAGACATCACCGTGGCCCTGCTGAGAGCCAGGAGGCAGAGCTGCCTTGAAACCCGAGGGAGAGGATGTCTCACGGAGAATCTTGAAGCAAATGACTGAGCAGTCAGAACGTCACACAGAAACACGCCTCAAGTGCTCAAGCAGCCTTACCTCTTCCATCCTTTCTCAGAAAATTACTGAAGGATTTGTTCCAACACAACAAGGGGGAGCCGTGTCCTGGGCCTTCTCTTTCAGGAGTCAGGCTGTGCACACGGAGGACAGGCACACACCGTGGAGAGCTGGGGGGTGCAAAGACAGGGACCTCACAGGGGCGCTCGATGGGTCACCCACCACGTCCCCGGGCTTTGTTTACTGAAATGTCTACGGCTCTGGAGGAGTCTGAGGATGAATCAGTAACAGATACACAGATTTAAAAAAAAAATAAAGATGCACACTGAAAATGAGGCAATTAGTGACCCCCGGGGAACAAGAGCGGTTCACAGATGGAAGTGTGATCAGAGTGCATTATCCCGGCCCAGCGCACGGCCCGGTAACAAGAACTGGACGGTGGAGGGAAGGAGGAGGCAGAGGACCAGAGGATACGACCCTCAACTCCACGCAACACGGTCTCTAAAGGGGTCAAGTCAGGAAATAGGTCAAACCAATTTGATGGAAAAAACCAAAGGCGGTTAGAACAGCTGACACTCGGGGTCTCAGGGCAGCGGAGGTGGGCACAGAGAGGAGCCTGGCGGGCCCAGCTTTCCGTCACTGACTCTATTGATGGCAGGACATGAATTAAAAGGTTCTGGCCGCATCGAGTAGGGCAGCTCAGCAGGCCGAGGCAGGGTGGCCACCGCGGGAATGTCCTCCCAAGGACAGGAAGAGTGAGCCGGCTGGACAGCAGGTGCATTTGGACAAATGGGATCATTCACCAGGCAGCAGAGTGTGCTGCCTGGCCCGGCAGGGTCGGTGTCCAGTGTCAGGTCCTAGAGGAGCCTGCAAGGCCCAAGTGACCTGGCCTGGCCGCCCTAGGACTTCGCCAGCACGCCTGGGCCCCTCAGAGCACCGCGCCCCCCTCCGGGCCTTCTGCATGCAGCTCCCACTTCCTGAACCTTCTCCCCCCAGGGTCTCTGTGCTCCTGTAGGGATCCCTTGCTCCAAGGCCACCTCCTTGCCGGCCACCCTCCTCTTCTGCTCTGTGGCTTCCTCTGCACATGGCATATGGGCCTGCACAGTGTCCACCCTCCGGTCCCCCCCGAGGCAGGGCAGGGCTACTCTGCTGCCAGTCCTGCCCAGGCCTGCTGCGCATTTATCTCATCAGCAGATACGAGACTCCCGGGGTCTAGCCCAGGCCCTGCCGCCTTCTCTAAGGGCCTTTAAAGCCGGCCACAAGGGCCTGGAGAGTCCCGAGCGGCACAGAGCTCCAGGGAGGACTGCGGGGTTCACCTTCTGCCATTAGAAGCCAACGGTTTGAGGCAGGGCACACAAGACACCCTCCGGCCCACTGCCACCACCGCTGGCCTTCCAGGAACAGCGCTCCGTGGCCAGGGCGGAACGCCGCAGGCAGGGCCGCCCTCTCAAAATCGAAATCACGACAGCCGGGTGGGACGCCCCTCTGTGCTGGCTTTCTTGAGCATCCCTGGGAGCTGAGGGTTGTGAACGTGCACTTTGCGGTGACAGCGTGAAATTGTCGCCCTTTGCATTCAGAAAGGACGGCCTGACAAAGGAGCCCATTAGAGAGACGGGTTACGAATGTCACTCCCTCTCACATGCGTAATTAAGCGCACCGGCCCACTTCAAATGTCAGAGAGTGGAGCTTGGGGGGTGGCGCTGAGCCCCTCCATCCCGCCTGTCGGGGCCTGTCAGGTGGCAGCGCTCCACCTCCAGGACCCTGGGAATCAAAGGGGCTGCGGCGGAGACAAGAGCAGCTCCAGAAACCAGCGGGGGCGGGGCTGGAGCACGGGGCTGGGGGCACGTGTCTGCATGCGTGCGTGTGCACAGCTCTGTGTGCGGAGGCGTCACTTGTGTGTGTTCCCACATGTGTATGCGTCCATGTGAGCAGGTGCATCTGTGACGACATACGTACACGTCTATGTGCACCGTGTGAACCTTCTGTGCACGCATACATGCATGCCCATGTGCGCCTGCAGCTGTGTGCATGTGCAGGACACAAGTGTACATCTGTGCACACACAGGCATCTGCGGGTGCCTGCACACGTGCACATTTGGATGTCATATTTATGTGTCTCATACACGCTGACCTACATTGCCTCTTGGATGTGGCTCCTCCCTGGGACCTGAGAGGGATGGATCACTGAGGGGACACCCTCACTGCCACTCAGAAGGTGCCGGGGCTCCAGCCGGGAGCAGGATGCCGTCCTGATGTGAAGGCACCCTCACCCACATCCCGGGGAAACTGCGACAGGGGACGTCGGGTGAGCTGGGGACACACTGATGTGAGGAGAGGGTCACCTTGGGCCCCCAACCCTCTGTAGACGCCCGGCTGGCGGAGCCTGGCTGGATCCCTGTTCATCTCCCGGGTTTGCCCGGACAGGGCGCGTGAAGGTCCACACCCCTCTGGGCCCTGCGGCTGCAGCGGAGGACACACTCCCACACCTTCCCTGAGCTGTTGGGTGGCAGGGAGGAGGGAGCACCGCGGCCCTCCCCAGACACACCCTGCCCTGGCGAGCCCTGGCAGCTCTTCCCTGCGAGGTCCTGCCCAGGTCCCCTCTGCCTCCCCGTCACAGTGCTGACTTCTCCATGGTGCACGCTGAGGACAAGAAGGGCCTTGTCCCTTAGACTGCGGAACAGGGGTCAGGGGCTCCCTGAGCCGCAAGCTATAACCATTCACTGTTCCAACTTCGGTTTTCCCAGAACCGAGAGCCAATCTCAGCTCTGCAGGGGCATGCTCAGCCCTGTCACGGCCTTGTCCTGGACACACCTAGCAGGGCGGCCGGCCAAGACCGTCTCTGGGACGCCCTCTCACCTCAAGCCACCTTGCAGAAGCGAGCAAGTCACAGCAGGTGTCTGAGAAGCTCCCACCCCAAACCCAAGCTCAGGTCCTGGGCACCTTGCTGGACGGGACAGCGGGGAAGGACACAGAGGCTGGGAGGAGGGAGGGACACCCCCCCCCAATCTGAAGGGCATGAGCAGGTGTGTGGCAGGAGGCTCCTCGAGCAGGGGCCACCACTGCAGAGAAGCAATCAGTCTGATGTCACCCCACTCTGTGTCTGGGATGAGTGCTGACCATACTGTCTCCCACAGCGTCTGGGTCCCTTGGCGCAGGAGGCTGAGAATTGGAGAAATGATAGCCCATTTCAACTTCCACTGGCCTAGAGCTCCCCCAACCCCTCCAGGAGGCCAACAGAGGCTCCGAGCAGGGCAACGGCTCCCAGGGACAGCGTGGGTTTGCACTGGGCAACGGCCGGCCCTCGGAGGGGATGGTGCTAGCCACCCAGCCTGGAAAGGATCAGCGGTGCTGTACCTTTGTAAAATTTTTTCCTCGTGTGTGTGACAGTGCTACACCCACGAGTGAACCCAGGTCCTGGGCCGTGCTGGACAGGCGCGCACCACCGAGCGGCAGCCCCAGCCCATGCCGCACCTTGCAGTGGTGGCTATAAATACTGATGTCAGCCCGAAAATTCAGTCTCTGAGTCCTAACCCCAGCGTGATCAGCCCAGGAGGGTGGCGTCCTCACCCATGGGATTAGCGTCCTTACAAAAGAGGCGCCAGAGAGCTGCGCCACCTCTCCTCTCCCATCCCAGTGAGGGCACAGCAAGAAAGTGCCATGCACCAACCAGGAAGGGCCCTCGCCAGCACCGACTATCCAGCGCCTTGAGCTTGGGTTTCCAGTTTGCGAAAGAAAGGGTGGAGGTGAGTTTTTGCTGTTTAGCAGATGCCCAGTTTGTGGCACTATATCACGCACGGCAGCCCGTGCCGATCACTCAACCTGGGGGCCCGCTGAGACCATGGGGATCTCAGTACCAGGCAAAGTATATACCCAGGGAGGTCACTTGAAATGTCCCTGAAAGAGAGGGTAAACTCATGCTTAAGTTTGTTTTAATTGGAATTTACTTCCATTCTTAATTTTCCCACATTATGAAATATTTTGATCTTCAAACATAATTCCACTAACCAGGCGCGGTGGGACATGCCTGTGTAATCCCAGTGACTCGGGAGGCTGAGGCAGGAGGACCACAAGTTTGAGATCAGCCTCAGCAGCTTAGTGAGGCCCTCAGCAACTCAGCAAGACCCTGTCTCAAAATAAAAAAATTAAAACATGGCTGGGGATGTGACTCAGTGGTTAAGCATCCCTGGGTTCAATCGCCCGTCTCCCCGCCCAACCCCGTCAAAAAAAATTACTCCACTAAATAAATGAAAACTAAAATAAGAGACCACTCACTAATTATCCACAAGGCAGACAGAAATTGAAGACCTCTACCTGCCGTGCTGGTGAAGGTGTGGTACAACGGACTCCTGTGGGCCATTGGAATGACCCCCTTCACCTACGCTCCCATCCCGGCATTCCTGGGCAGCAGCCCCACGACAGGCAGAGGTCACCCCAACTAGCGGTGATTCCTCAACCAGGGGCCAGGGGCGCACCCTAGGGAGACAAGCAGCTGCTGCAGGTGGACAAGGACCACGCCACCACCACGTGCCAAAGCAGGCACTGGGCATTGTGGGAGCTGTGGCCCACGCTGTGTGGAGGGAAGGTGTGCTACCACACACACACACACACACACACACACCCAGGGAGTGCACACACAAGGATACAGACACACAAAGATACAGTGGCAGACACACAGAGGTGCCAAACATGAGCACACACAGGGACACGCATCCAGCTGTTTACAGACTACCTGGAGGAAAAGGGGCCAGGGGACTCACCTTTTACGTTTGCATTTTAAAAACCAAATTGCATTTTTGCATGTATTGCTTTTGCAAAACAAAAAAAATTAATTCACTAAAACTGGACCCCTCTCTCAACTCTATGGAAGTGTGTTGGCAACCTCAACCCAACACAGGAACGTGCGGAGCGGCCTTCAGCGTCGTCTCCATGTGCGAACCCATTTTTGGGTGCAGGTGGGGCATGCATTTCTTTGGCTCTCATGCATCTATCCAAAAAATGAGCAGTACTTCTTCCTCTGAGCAGACCTCAGGCTTTTTATGACAGCAATGCAAAAAGTAACAGGAAGGGCCTCTCCTCCTGCCCCCCCCCCCCGCTGGACCCTCCTGCAGCTTCTCTCGTGGAGCAGCCTGCTTTCAATTTCCTTATCCCTGAAGGTTCCGAGGCATTTCTTTAAAATAAAGAGGCCAACACAATTCAAAGATAAACCACCCAAGCAGGGAGGAAAATGATACTTGGCACTCAGATAAAAAGTGACCTCCCAGCTGGGCGTGGTGGCGCACGCCTGCAATCCCAGGGGCTTGGGAGGCTGAGGCAGGAGGATCGTGAGTTCAAAGCCAGCCTCAGCAACAGTGACGCACTAAGCAACTCAGTGAGACCCTGTCTCTAAATAAGATATAAGATAGGGCTGGGGATGGGGCTCAGTGGTCAAGTGCCCCTGAGTTCAATCCCCAGTACCAAAAAAAGAAATAAAGTGACCTCCCAAACTGATATGAAGGCCCCCGCCACCAAAATGTACCCAGTAATTTATTTAAAAAAAAAAAAAAAGTGCATAAAGCCAGTTCAGTACACATCAGAATCACAGCAGTCCCCCTAGAGATGACGGTGCACTAGGTAAAGGCAGCCTACCAAGCTGGGAAATGTGCTCTCGTTTTGGTCCCTGGTGGACCAGCAGCAGAGCCTTCCATCATCCCACCACCCGAGGAAGAACAGGGGACCAGGGATGGTGGTGCCTGCCTGTAATCCCAGCGGCTCCGGGGACTCAGGCAGGAGGATCCCAGTTCAAGGACAGCCTCAGCGACTTAGTGAGGCCCTGTCTCAAAATGAAAGACAGAAAAGGGCTGGGGGTGCAGTTCAGTGGTAAGGCAGCCCTGGGTTCAGTCCCCAGTAGGAGAAAGAAAAAAGGAGGGATATGGAAAGGATGAGGGAAGGATGGGGCACGGGCTTTCTTTTGGCTTTCACTCACTGAGCGACTCTGTCTTTGCTCAAAACCAGAAAGGGCATGGCTAGGAACTGACCCCGAACAAGAGTAATAAGAAAATGGCCCCCATCTAGGAAGGGTGTATCAAGAGCCTCCGCTGACCATCTCCCTACAGCCCCCCAAAGAGGAGAGCAAGCTTCCTGGAGCTCACCCTGGGGTCCACCCTGTGGCCACTGCCACCACCCAGTGGAGAGGGGAACCCAAGAGAAAGGGAGTCAGGAAACGTAATGGGAGAGAAGGAAAAAGGACACGGCAGCCTCAGGGCTCAGTACCCAGCACCCACCCAGCACCCACCCAGCCCGGGAGCCAAGTCTGAAGTGTGTCCCAAGGGAAGTGCGGGTACCAAGTATCCCCACCCCCCAGATCCACCCGAGCCCTCTACGAGGTCTCCTTTTGATTAAAACAAAATGATTTACCTGCATCTTGTGCCTCTGAAGATTTCCACTTCTAGAAAGGAGTCCTCAGAACCTCGACTCTGAAAATAATGAAAAACCAAGACAGGTAAGCCCTTGAATTCTCCACCCTGGAGGAAACCCAGCGTCACTCCTCGGAAAGCACTGGAAACACATTCTTCCCACTTTTTTAAACCTCTGGACCCCCCAGGCTGACCTTCTCACCCAGGACCAACTTGGCCAGTCTTCCGTGATGCAAATGGCAGGGAGGTGGCTGGGAGGCCCCTTCACCAGCCCAAGGGGAAGTGTGGTCCCATGGGTCACCTGGCGCAAGAGCCCTGACCACAGCAACTCTCTTGCAAAACAGGTCATTTGAATACAACCACCATCCCAGTTAGCAGAGTTCAAGTATCCACTGAGCACATCTCATTGGCTAGTAGTTTCCCATGTGTCCCTTACGATTCATCTCCACAGGGCCACCAAGGGAGAAACCAAGATGGGTGACATGCACAAGAACCAAACCGAGTCCCTCTTCCTTTTGATTATCTGTCTATGGGGATGGAACCAGGGCTTCCGGCGTGCTAGGCGAGTGTTCGACCACTGGGCTACATCCCAGCCCTCCCTTTGTTTTTGATGGTAGTTTTTAAGCCAAACAGAAACATGTCCACCATGACGCAAGCAAGGGGCCTGTTACCCTGCTCAGAGTCCTCCAAACAGGGGTCCCTGGGCCCAGTGATATCACCAACGATCAGAACAAGAGCACTGATCTCACAGGCTTTGCAAACCTGGAGGCCTCGTGCGGGCTGGAGACGGGTGGCTAAGGCGATGCTCCCTGATCATAAATGGCATCTCTCTCGCCCCAGACTCAGAGGCCAGCGTTATGCAGAGGGTGGGGTTTGGGTTCTTCCCTCTTGCCTTCCAAGTGACTACAACCACCGGTGACACCCCAGACCTTCCCCCAGACCCCTCACTCCAGTTTCTCTGTGTCAGCAAATGACCACTAGGGCAATGTGCAGAAATGGTCACCATCCATCCACTCCCACCCACCCCCAGGGCTGCCAGAGGCAGCAATAGCTGCTTTTTTTCTTCTTCTTTTGGATAGTGGGGATCTAACTCAGGGGCACTTAAGCACTGGGCCCTTAAGCCATCTCCAGCCCTTTCTGAGGCAAGGTCTAAGTTGCTTAGGGACTCACTAAGTGGGTGAGGCCCTCCTTGAACTTGGATCCTCCTGCCTCAGCCCCCAGAGATGCTGGGGTTACAGGCCTGCACCACCAGGCCCGGTACCCTCCCCTGAGCAACTCTGCAGGGGCCTGGCAAGGGCCACGGGCACCCAGAGCTGGGAGCCACTGTTCCCTCTGGAACGCCAGGGAGGCAGGTCTGCACCACGGCTGGGCAGCAGTGCAGTGAGGTCCACCCTGTTGTGGGCATCTGCAAAGGTTCCACGCTGAGCCACTCAAATGGGCCTCGCTGTCAGGGAGGGAGAGGGCACAGCAGCGTCTGGAGACAGTGCTAGAAAAACAGGGGTTCACGCATCAAAACGAGGTTCGGATAAACATCGCGAATGCCACGATTCTGAAACCGAAAAACTTCTCCAAAAGTAAGTTCACCTTTGTCACTTTAACAAATAAAGGCCAGACCTAGAACTGCTTGTCCTGTGACTAGACAAGACGGGTGGCCCGTTTGCCATCATTTCACAGTGGAGAAGAGCAAAGGACAGCGGATGGGGAGGCTGGCACATGGAAGGCCCTGGGTTCCATCCCTGCACTGAAGAAGCAAAAATCACCCACAGGGGCGGAGTACCCCGTGGACGTCTAATCCTCCAGGGGCTCCGACAACCCAGCTTGATGACTGGTGTCCCTGCCTCCCGTCCTCCGGCCCCAAGTCTGGGTCAGACATCCAACACCCTGCTTCTAGCCCGAGCTTCTGGGCCGCAGCACACTTCCGGCCTGGGTAAGCCACCCGGGACCCAGGCTCGTCTTCGCCCTTCCCTCAGACATTTTCTGCTTCCTCAACACAAACCCCACAAGCTATAATTAGCTATCACCCCACCAAGAGCAAGCAACAGCAAGACACTCTCTGAGTAATTACTCATCACAGTGGTTTAACTCTGCACCTCCCGGTTCCTGTAACACGAGGAAAAGCACGGCCCCCATCCTGTTCACAGACTAAGGCGAGGTCCTAGGGAGAGAGCAGGGGCCCTCTCCCCCAGGATGAGCCTGAAGGTCCTCCCCTCACAGCACCCACAGGAGGCAGGCCAGTGGCACTTAATGACCTTGAATGACGACAGCCGCCTTCATCCTGCCCCTGTTCTGCAAATGCGCGCCCTCCTGTTCCAGCAGAAGCACCCAGGTGTTCCTCAGCCCCTGCAGGAGGGGTGGGGCAAAGCATGGGGCTCTGGGGTGGGGACTACCCAAGCTCCAGGTCTGCTTCTGCAAGTGACTTGGGGAAGTCACTGGGCTCTCTGGGCCTGTTTCCTCATTCAGTTGGCCGTGGTAAGGATCTGAGATGATTCTACAGGAAGAGCTTTCCCTACCACCAGGCCCCTAGAGGAGCACTAGCCAGCGCTAACCACAGTCAACTACGGTCAACTACGCAGGTGGTACCAGCCAGAGCTAGCTATGGTCAACCATGCGGCTGCTCACACCTGCCCTGCGGAGGCTGAGCAAGACATTTTAAAAAGCAGGGTTTGGTCATTAGCACATCTCATCTCTGTTCCCAGTGACCAGGGGCCACCAGCCTCGTCCTACTCACAGGGGGTCACGGTGCTGAGGCTGCCTGTGTCTGTCCATGCCCAAAGAGTGGCTGGGAAACACCGCTACTGGCTGCCTCGGCTGTGGCTGGGGAGGGGCTCAAGCCCCTCTGCTCAACTACTTCACCCCAGCAGCATGCCACGGGGCACCCTCCACTGGGACCAGCACTCCAGGACCTGCCCCACAGGGGTGGGGACGCACACTGGAACACACTGCTGCTTCTCACCAACACCACTGCAGCTAGCAGAGTTCAAGTATCAACTGAGCATCAACTGACCGCCGGGCAGACTGGCCTTGAAGAGCAAGGTGAGGAGTGGGGGCCAAGGTACTGCACGTGCACCCTCTGACCCGGCAGCCGTCCACCAGGACTCACTTCATGACGGTTCAAAAGTGACACACATTCCGCAGGACCATACCTAGAATTCTGGTCTTCTCCCAGGCTTGCAATATGTGGGAGATCCTCTCCCAGGATGCTAGGCAGCATCCGCAAGCCACAGCTCCGTCAGCCACCCGATGACCTGGGGGGCAGGGGACAGGGGACACTCTGCAGTGTGCTGTGTGGCTAAGCTAGGAAGGTCAGCAGGTTAGGTGTCTCAAATGCATTATGTACTTACCATAGTTTCAACTTACCACGGATTTATCCAGACATAACTGCATCCTAAGTCATGGGGCATACTTTTCTTAATATGCAAAAGTCATGCCCAGCCCTAGGGTGCAATACTAGGCATGGTTAAAAAGAATAAAGCTGCCATTGGTAAGAGAGGGTGCTAAGACCTACGGTTCCCGGTGGTGTGTGTGGTACGTTCCCACCGTGAAGGCATACGGTGGGTGGCCACTCGCCTGTTCAAAAGAACGATCTGTTAGACGAAAACTGAACCCAGGAAGTGAACAGGTCTGGCCTGCCGTGGGGAGCACCTCACCTTTCATAATCTGGATTCTTTAAAACTACCTTAACTCATATCTCACGCACCAACTTTTCTAATTAGAATATTTTTAATCGGAAGCCAGGCTGAGGCAGGAGGACTGCAAGTTCAAGGCCGGCCTGGGCACTTTAGCAAGGCCTTATCTCTAAGTAAAAATAAATAAATAAATCAAAAGGGACAGGGATACGGCTTGGTGGTAAAGGGCAAAGGGCCTTGCTACAATCAATCCCCACTACAAAAAGAGAATATTTTAAACCTGACATCAAAAGATAATGTAATTGTAGAGATTTTCAGAACTCAGAAAAGGCTAGCAAAGAAAACATTTCTGGCAATGTTTTCTTTCTTTTTAATATTTTTTAGTTGTCAACGGATCTTTCGTTTTATTCATTTATTTATATGCGGTGCTGAGGATCGAACCCAGGGCCTCACCCATGTCACACACTGAGCCCCAGCCCCAGCCCCAAAATGTTTTCTTAACAAAGAGGTAATAACTATTAAAAAAAAACACCTCCCATTTCTGGCGTCTTCCTAGAGGAACTCTACTAAGTCAATCTCATCTAAATGGCCGTTTTCCCCACCGGCAGGCAGACGTGCATTTCCGGCAGCTGGATATCTGGTTGGAATTTCTCATTCTAAGAAACGAGGGCACGGTTCACGGGCAGCACCCCAGCCCCATCCAGGAAGGGCAGCCCGATGGCCACACTGGACGGCAGGGCCCCAGTCACTCCACTGTGACCCAACAGGCAGTTTGTGACCATGTCGCTGCCAGACTGAGACCTGAATTTCAAGAAAGAGGAAGGACCTGGGGCCTGTGGGTGGCAGGAAGGAGGTGGGACCCCCACGGGTGACATTAGGTCCCTGCAGTCCTGTGCACCCCACTGCTGACCCCACAGCGCCCCTGAGCACCGCATCATGGCTACTGTTCCATGATTAAATATGACGATGCTGGACGTTCAGGTCACTTCCAATGTTCCACCTAAATTCACTTTTAAAGATTGACTCGAGGACTGGGGTGTGGCTCAGTGGCAAAGCGTCTGCCTTGCGTTCTCAAAGCCCTAGATTCGACCCCCCCCCCCCCAGTTTCAAAACAATAAGACCAAAAAAAAGAACACCACCAAAAATATTTAAAAAATTAAAAAACTGACTTGAATCACCAGCAACACTTGACCGAGAACGTTTTCTATCCAGAATGTTCAAAGTGACATTTACAGAGGACACCAGGGCAGGGTCACAGGGTGGAGCCTGTTGGGCGGTGACACAGGTTCGGGGCTGGGTCCCATGCCCACAGGGAAAAAGAGCACACGACTCCCTTCATGTATTTTCATTCTGCTTTCTTCTAGATTTTTCCAGTTGGTTCAACTCAACTAATTTTTGAAAATGGAGCTATAAACCACAAGGCGCCTGGCGTAAATATTTTTTATACTTCTTTCAAGGCAATTAGGCACCTTAATTAAGTGCTTGTTTGTTCTCCCCAGAAGGGGTTGGGCAGAGTCCTGCAGGACTGCAGAGTGGTTTCCAAGGCCAGCTCAGACCACCTGCAGCCACATCCTGCTGGGCCACCTCCAGCAGGCCACTGCCCACCCCCACAGTGGCTTCCACAGCACCCCCCCTTCCCCAGCACCTCCCCCACTCTGGCTTCTCCCTCAGCACCTCCCTCTGAACTCCCCCACCCCCAGCTACTACATCAGAAACTTCCATCCTCCAGCCACTGCCCAGCGGCTCCACCTTTCCCAGCTACTCCCCCAGGGATGGCACCGCACCAATGAGGAATCGTCACTTCAGAAGTGGACATTAAATGCCAAAAACAGCAACCCACAACAGCACTGTCCCCCACGACACGGGAGGCTCCCACTTGGAGAAAGGTCTGGGAAGAAGCTAGATGACCGCACCCCAAGAGAAACAAGCCTGGGTAAGACGACGGTCTTCTGCGGCCAACACTGACCTCCTCCCTGGCCTTCACTCTGTGATTTGTGCCTACATCCCAAGTTCCCTTTTTAAAACTCATGACCATGACATTAGCCTTGATCACTACCCTCAGCTCAGCGCAGCTTGAATCAGGCACGTTCCTTGGACTCTAAACTCACCCAGGCCCTTCCTTCCAGAACCTCCCGCCAACCCCACCGACCAACAGTGACCTCTGCTCTCTCCTCCCTGAGCGCTCTCAGGTGGACACCCCAGCAGCCCCAGGCCTTGGGGTCCTCTGCCACCTCCCCTCTCCTGCACCTGACACCCAGAGGGCCAGTCACAGTGGACAGTCGGCACCTCCAGACCACACAGGCCTGAGGTTCTGGGGTTCATAAGGCCCCGCATCCGTTGTGACGGACCTTCCCAAGCCACCTGCCTCTCTGATGGAGACCCCATGTCCTCCCTCCTCCGTCTCCTTCCCCATCAGGTCCTGAGCAGCCTTGGCCTTCCTTCCAGGATGCCCCCGTCTGTCCTGACCCCACTCTCCCTTCCCTCACAGCCATGTCCCACCCAACAGCACACCCCACCAGGCCTTCCACGCATGGCCGCCGTCTGGCTCCTGCTACTCACCAGGGAGTGAGCACCAAGTCCCAAGAGCAGCTCCTCAGTCTCCCCAGACAGGTCACTCTTGCTTACGGGATGCTTGCATCTCACTAACACCTGGCTCCACCCCTTGTCTCCAGGGCCTGCAGGAGAAGGGCCCAGCCTCCAACCCGATGTCCCCAAGGGTGCCCCACAATTCCCCAGGCAAAGCTTTTCATCCTTCTTGTGCAGCGTGACAACACACCACCGCTAAGACCCAGCCCCCAAATAATGACTAAGCAGTGTCCTGACCCGCCAGGGCCCGCATGACCAGGAGCGGCCAACGCAGAGAATCAACCTGCACCCCAAAGACCACTGCCCCCCTTCCAACGTAACATCCCCCTCCGGCCACCACACCAGGGGCTCAGCCCGGAGATCAGGGCCAGCACCGACCTATCCTCTAGGAAACAGAGCCTCCCTTGGCCGGCTTTCAGTGAGCAGAAGGGTATTAACATCCGCCTTCAGGGAAGGTGACCAAGTGACAGTGACCTTTCACGAGGCGCCCTGCTGGATTCTGCATGTCAGGCTGCCAGCCACCTCAGCGCCACGTGGCACAGATGAATGAGCTATTCCTGACTCCTGGAGTGTGCACGGAACGGACCTTAATAGGCCATAATTCCACACACCCCAACCCCTGCCGGGGCCCAAGCAAAAGGCCACAAACCTGCTGCCCCAACCTTGGGGACCGAGGCACACCAGCTCCACTGTGTGGCCCCGCTGGCCACCCCCGGGAGCGGCAGCAACACGTCCAGCCCCGTGGCACCGCCGCCCAGCACACCCGCTGAATGCTCGCAGAGCGGTCCCCGTGGGACAGGTTTCATGGCACTCCTGGGACGAGGAAAAACAGGCCCATAAAAGTCCAGCCTCGGTCCAGGGCTGCGGTAAGAGCTGAGACCCAGGGCGCGCTCAGCCTGGGGACTTCAGGGCTCCCCGGCCAGAAAAGGCGCAGGAGTGCGCTCTGGGCACGAGGGCTGCAGGAGGTTTTCTCCTCTGCTGTGTTTTGAGCTGACCCCTGCAACCCGGACCCCTGTCAGCAGCTCCCACCCCTCCTCCAAGGACCCCTGGGCAGACGAGGCACTTCAGAAACACCTCCCTTTCTCCCCCACTTGCTGGTAGTACTAACACCCCAGAATCTGCTGGGTGTGGTGGCACACACCTGTGATTTCAGGGACTCGGGAGACTGAGGCAGGAGGCAGGAGGACTGCAAGTTCAAGGTCAGCCTCAGCAACTTAGCGGGGCCCTAAGCAATCTGCGAGACCCTGTCTCCAAATACAAAAATAAAAAGGCCTGGGGATGTGGCTCAGTGGTCAAACACCTCTGGGTTCAATCCCCAGCATCCCCATGCAAAAAAATGACAGGATCTTCCAGAACCATGGCCTGGTCTAGGACTGTGGGCCACGGGATGGAACCCCAAGGGGCTCCTGGAGCCCTCCTGTCCGCACAGGGGGAGTAGGATCACGCCATTTCACCAGGGGCCCAACTCTCCTCTAGGCTGGGGTCCTGCCTTGTAGCTCCACACCCAGCCCAGCTGCAGGGTGACAGGAAGCCTCCCCTCACATCATGGTGCGGGCCCAGTAAAAGTGGACAGGCCCAGGTCAAGCAGGGACTTCTTTTTTAAGTCTCAAAGCCACAAAATGCCAGTCTCCCTGCTTTCAAATCTTTAGCAATTCCTTAAAAGTACAGCAAAATGACACAGTGAGCCAGCGTGGTGACCACAGGTTACAGCCAAGACTGGGTGGGCAGGGGCCAGAGCCAACGCGAGGCCCCCCCTTACAGTCCCCTCCCTAGGACACGGCACACCCATTAAACACACCTGCTCCAGCCAATGCTTTCGGGGATGCCAGGTCCATCCGACTTTTAGTGCCGACTTTTAACTCAACGTCACCGCTCTCCAAAGACCACAGGAACTGTGTGTACCTCAGGCTTTGGTATCAGGTGAGCACTGCAATATTGCTTGTCATTTTGAGACTCTGGGTTTTTGTTTTGTTTGTTTGTTTTTTTTTTTTTTTAATGAGGTCTTGCTATGATGGCCAGGCTGGCCTTGAACTCCTGGGCTCCAGTGATCCTCCCACTCAGCTTCCTGTGTAGCCAGGACCCCAGGCATATGCCACTGCACATGCAAGTTCTTAACCACACTGGAACCAAACCAGCCCACACCCCATCAGCAGCCCACTGCACGGTCACTGTGGCTGGTGGACCCACTACACCCAAGCTCAGCCACCCCCAGCACTGTGACAGGAGGCAGCAAACACTGCTAGCCCACAGCTGTGGCCCTGGGGAGACCCAGCCTTTCCCCAGCAGAGAAGTACCAGTTTCCCTCCCGGCCCTAAGAAAATTACTGTGCAGCTGCTGGCATATTTACGGCCAGAATTTCAATTAGTTTCTAGTTTCCAAAGACCCGTGTGACCCTCGAGCGAAATGTTGTAAGCTGAATATTGGATTAGAGGCTGATTCACTGTAATCCTGTGAATTATAACCAATCCTCTTAGCCTGTTCCCCGTCGCCCTGATTTCTCGCAGTTCATGGGAGCTGATGTTTCTCCTTGACTCACTCACTCACTCCCCAGGGAGTCACAAGAGGCAGGGGACAAGCTAAACCGTGACCTGGAGGGGCCCCGCTAGTCCGCCTGAGCCCACAGAGTGCAGGGGTGTGCGATCCCGGGGAGCCAGCTCACCCAAGACGGCAGAAGGACCAAGGAGTGAGCTGGCTGACCCTCTGGGGGAAATGCAGCCCCCGAGGGGAATCACCCACCGCTGTAATCAGGCGGATCACAAATTATGAATCAGGTGGATCCCAGTTCCACGAGTCTGCTCTGCATCCTTCAAATGGAGACTCCCCACCCCCACCCTGGTTGATGGCAACTGGCAGGTGTCCTTCTGTCCGGGTGAGCTCAAAGGCTCAAGGCCTGGACAGTCTGGCCGGGGCCAACAGTGACTGTCCTTCCGTGAGACAGCAATTCCACAGGGAGTGAGGGGGTCTCCTTTCCCTGAGCTGTGTCACCTTCCAAATGACTCAGAATGGGTAAGGATGGCGGGTCACTCAAGGGGGAGCTGGTGAGTCACTGTCACCAGATTCCAACAGAGTCATCTGAGCTCAACAGCTCTGGCAGGACCAACTGGGTCCAGGAAGGGGGTTGGACCCACAGCTAGGGGACAGGTTAGGAATCACACGTGGATAAGGCAGAGCCGTCTCCTCAAGCCAGAAACATCAGCCTTGGAATTCACAGGAACACACAACTTGGAAAAATCCAAAGAGGTTCTAGAACATTCTTACACCAAGACAGGCGAGGCTGTACCTACAGCTGGACAGATGGCCTGCCCCCGGTCCCTGCCTCAGGACAATGACTGGCCCACTCCTGATGCCCCACAGGACCCTCCCCACCCCCAGCCACCTTGTAGGAGCCTGTGGCAGGAAGCCTCAGTCTCGGGGGACAGCATCCGAGGGAGCAGACTTCCTGTAGAGCCAGAGCCCTGTCAGGCTGGGAAGGAGAGCGTTCAGGTGACAGGCCACGCACAGGGTCCAGAGCGGGGGGGGGGGGGGGGGGGGCAGCGGGTGCTGCTGAGCACCCTCAGGGCCCAGGGTTGATGCCAAGCTCCTACAGGAGGAGCCTCCCACACCCCTGGGAGCCGGGAGCCATTACCGTCTGTCAGCCCCGTCAAGCAGGTTAGAAAACCAAGGTGACCAAGCCGCTGACCCAGGCCCGCCCGCAACGCCAGGGCAGGCCAGGGAAGCAGAAGCTGGCGCTCTTCTTGTCACAGGGGATCCCAGGAGCCGAGTCAAGTCATGGACACACTTGGGCTGAGCTGTGCTCCTTGAAGTCAGTCTTTTCCTCAAAATCTCCAGTTCACCTCCTAAAGAACGGGTTTCTGGGCCCCAGCTGTCAACCACGGTGGAAGCCAAATCTCAGGGCCGGGGACTATGTGCCCGGCCTTGGATGGCATTCTCTACCCACCCAGAAATCCAGGAGGCACACCTCTCCAAGTCACTGCCCGCTGCTCCCCGGGTCCTCCAGGAACGTGCCACACACAGGCAGCCCTGGGGTCAATCCCCAGCACTGGCCAAAACAAAAGAAAGAGAAAAGAAGAAAAGGGAGGTGCACTCACGGGGCAGTTTCTGAGGTTTTCCCTAGCTCTACAGAAAAAGCCCATAAGAGGAAACAAACCCACTCACAACCTGAGGTGCACGGTACTCACGTTTCCAGCGGTCACTCTGCCCTGACCTGTGGCTTTGCAGGTGGCAGAGGTCACAGACTGGCTGAGGGGCACACGCTGAGCGGAAGAGGATGACAAAACACACCAGAAGCATGTGCCAGTGACAGAAGTTTCTGGAACGATTTCAGCTTCAGGAAGGGGGACCACTCACAGGTCAGGAAGGACCTCACTCAACTTCAGAACCAAAGGAAGCTTCTAGTAGCACTTTCCCAACTAGCAGCCGGAAACACCCAGCACCCGCCTGCCCGCCCTGCCGAAGCGCCTCTCCTCCAGGGGCTCCGCGCACCCTTCTCCACGCCCGCCCCACGCACGCGCACACAGCCCTGCCACCCAGGCCTGCCAGATGCTGAGTGGGAGACATATGCCGTGACCGCCACTCTGCGGGTGCTGCTCCCAGCACCAGGCGCCAACAGGCCACATCTTCCCAAGTGGAGAAAAGGCAACCTGTGGCTCACCAGGAGGGGGAGACGGGCCATGGCCAGGGGGGAGCCTCCCGGGGTCTGCCACACTCACTTCCATGGCCAAGGATCCCCACAATCCCACCAGTTCCCAAGGAAGCCAGCTCCAGGATGCTCACAGCCAAGGTGCCTTCAAGCACCTCATGCAAATGCACGTCCATCGGGGCCCGTGACACAGGCCAGGCCAGCCGGGGTCCCTTGGCAAGTTCAGATGAGCACAGTGTGTCCTTAAATGCAAAGAGACGAGAAGTGCTTAAGAGCAGGCTCAGGTGATAAACCCAGAACCTGAGGGGACTGCTCCTGGCCGGAACCCTCCCCTGCCTTTGCAAGGGACACCTGGGTCTCAGAGCTGGGACACCAGCACACTCAGAGGAACCACCTGAAGCAGAGATGCCCCATAGAGAAGGCCCCGAATCCCCCCACAGCACATTTTTCCTGCCATCCTGCCAGACACACTGCACCCTTGACACCCGACCGTGAGCTCTGGTTCACCTCCGACGGCTGAGCTCTCTCAAGGGCGGGCCTCGGCTCTCCTTTATAACTGTGGGGCTCTGCTCTGCCCTGTCCATTCCTCCCCCAAGACAGTCACAGACCGTGGTACCCAGTTCGAGTACGGGGCCCACCCACCCAGCTGTGCAACCAGGGGTGGCTCATTTGGGGTCTATAAGGTGACGCTGGCCTCCAACAGTGCCCAGGTGATAGCATCACCACTAACTACTAACATTAGCAATACTCCATTAAAATTAACTGTGATGGAACACCTTGGGTCAATAATTAAGCTCAACCAGATCATCCTGACCTTCCAAGGACAGCCACCGACTGTCCCAAGGTGGATGCTGTCTCTAGAACGACTTTCTCTGGAAGAAACTAATGAGAGAAAGGAAGAGGTCGCCTCTGTCCTCGGGGCCCAAGGAAATCCAAGTCACACCGCCCAATGGCTCTACTCTCGGCCTCTGACTGTTGTGTCCTACCCTGGGGGCAGCACGTGCTTGCCTGGACAGCAAGTGACCACAGGCACTGTATACCAAGCACCTGCAAAGAGTCCGCTTAGGAACCCATGCGCATGCTCACTGTGGTCTCTGAAAGACCCAAATCCACGTTCTACACCAAGAGCAAGGAAAACCACAGAGGGACGGGCCAGCGGCCAAGGCGCAGAGGGTGGCCTGTGGAAGCCAGGACCAGGTGGGGCAGCCCTGCCGGCATGCTGCTGATCTGCATCCCCGTCCCCAGGCAGAATCTGCGGTCAGCCTGGAGTAAGGTCCTCTGCAAGGGACAGAAGCTACTGCCCACCACGGACACCTGCACTCACTTGGTGATCACGTCATTGATTTAACTCTTTAAATTATTCAGTAACCAGAATGTGCTGGCCCCAGCTGTCAAGGAGACTGCCAGGTGTAACGGTGCGCTCCAGGAACCCCAGCTACTCTGGAGTCTCGGACCGGAGGATCATCTGAGCCCAGGAGCTCAAGGCCGTGAGCTCCCCGTCTCTAAAAGGAGAAAAGAGATCCTCTCCAGTCTCGGCTGAGGCTGCTTCTGGATAACTAAGTTGTAAAGTAGCTGTGAGTAGAGTCCCGGAGAAAGTAAGCAATTGGAGCCCAAGATGGTGAGAGCCATCTGACCAGCGGCCAGGCACAGGGGCTTCTGCCACACCCGGGTTTGTCCATCCCTCCAACCTGGCACCTACTGAGAAGCCCACCAAGCGCCAGCCCACGCCATGCACTGGGGTTCAGTGGGCAAAAGACACTCCTCTGTGTGCTCTCCAAGACACTGGGGATGGCCTAGAGGCAAAGACACTAGTGGACCTCACACAGTCAGCAGGTGACCAGCTGCACAAGAGCTTTGCAAAAACAGCAATGTCCGCTGTGCTCTGGCGGGTGGGTAAACACGCCTGGCCCCCTCCGGGGGACTTGGGAGCCAAGACCTGAGGACAAGAGACCAATAACTGATGGTACAAGTTCAAGCCCACGGGGACAGCCACGGGAGGGTCCCGACACCCGGGGTGAGGCGCGTCTGCAGGGAGCCCGCACTCTGCCCTGTCACAGCAACCAGAATCCCTGGTCTTCCTTCCAGGTGGCCGACCTCGAGAGCCCTGGTCACCAGGGCAGCAGGGCACAGCCACTGGGGACTGGCAGATCTGGAGCAGGAGGAAGGCACTGTGTTGCAGGAGGACGAGACCACGGGAAAACGAGGCAAGCGTCCACATGACACTGCAGTTAAAAAACAGACAACCACCTACCACCCGTGGGGTGGGCTGCAGACCAGCTCCAGGAGGAGGGACATCAGCAGAAGGGGCTGGTCCTGGCCTAGGACTATCTACACCAAGATCTGCTGACCACCAAGTCCAGGCTGATGGCCAGAAGAGATGTGAGGGGGCAGAACACAATGCTGTGCCCATGTGTGCACGTGTGGGAGGTGTGTGCAGATGTGGTGAGGTGCAGGTGCCTGACAGGTACAGTGTGCGTGGCATACGGTGGTGTGTGTTCACGTGTTGTATGCATGCACACAGGTGTGGTATTTGTGTGAAACGTGGGTGTAGCATCTGTACGGGGTGTGTGTGCAGGGTGCATGTATGGGGGGGTGCAGGGTGCATGGAACTGTGTATGTGTATATGTATGGGTGTGTGTGTGCGTGCAGGGCACATGGTACTGTGTGTGTGTATATGTGGGGGGGTGTGCAGGGCACATGGTACTATGTATGTGTGTGTGGGGGGTGCACATGTGTGCAGGATGCATGGTACTATGTATGTGGGGGGGTGCACATGTGTGCAGGGTGCATGGTACTGTGTATGTTGGATGGGTGTGTGCGTGCACGTGTGTGCAGAGTACACAGTACTGTGTACATGGGGGTGGGGTGTTCTGAAGTAAGGATGACGAGCACTTGGGGAGCCCGGAGTGGCTGCTCCACACATCTGCCCCACAGCCTGCAGATGGGGGAGGGGCATGTGACCCTGGGTGGTGACCCAGAGGGTGCACACAGGGACCAGCTAAGGTGACCCTGAAGAGGCGGCCACTGTGCTCAGGGTGAAGTGCAGGAGGATCCCTCCCTGCTCCCTGAGGGCGCAGAGCCGACCCCCACCACAGACAGGACTCTGTCCATGGAAACCAGCGCTGACCCTGCTGACCCTAGCCACACACCAGGGAGTCCCTAGGAAACATGTCACACGAGCCAACCCACGAGGGAAAAAGGACTTGAGAACACAAAGCGCATCTAGGCTGTCGGGGGTGGGGTGGAGATGGGCTGAACCTCGGGGAAGGACCGTGTCTGTAGCAGGAGAGGACACACAACACCCCCCGGGATGGGGGGGCGGGAGCTTCCTGTGTGCTGGGCACAGGGTGGGGACTGGCCGAGCTGCTGCAGGGAGCCGGCAGGGGCCCAGGTGGAGCAGGGCAGCAGGCCAGGTGATCAAGATGGCAACGCTCAGTCCTGTCTCCTACAGCGCGTGGCAAAGAGGTCCTGGGACGTCCCGTTCCTGCCCGTCCCGACGGCGCTGCACACGGTGGCTGGAGCACCACCCTCAAGAGCACTGGCCAGCGGCCGGCTGTAGCCGCACTGGTTGCGCTTCCTGGTGTGCCCAACAGGAACACCGGGGCTGGGAGGCTGGGGGGTTCTTTTTCAGCCCTGTTTGCACTGACCTCTGCATTGTGCAGGCCCAGGGCCTGTGGCCGCGTGCCTGGTCCCCAAGGAATGGATGGCTGGAGCACAGTGCACACCCCAGGCCATCCCTGGGCCAGAGGGCTCTGCCGGACAGTGGGGGAGCAAAACCCGCCTGTGCTCTCCCCCGCTATCTGGCCAGCAGGATCTTTTTTTTAAGGAGAGAGAGTCTTGCTCCATTCCCCAGGCTGGCCCTGAACCCCTGGGCTCAGCCTCCTGTGGCTGAGACGGCAGGTGCGGGCCACTGAGATTAGCTTCTGGACTAACCATTGTTGGCCACACCTGCTGCCCGTGGAGGGGTCTCCCTCTCAGTGGATGTGAGGCCAAGGAAGCCCCCACCATACTTCCTGCTCCCTTCCCAGGAGCCCCCCCAAGAGGCAAACCTTACAGCCTCCCTCCTGTTCCTAAATCCCACCTCTCCTGTGCTGGCTGAGACCTCCAGTCCTCCAATCTGCCCCCCCCCCCGTTCCCTACACACCCCGTGGTCCAAAGGGTGCCCTGCAAGGCTCTCCCTGGACCAGCGGGTGTCCACACCATGTGGACGCACTCCGGGTCAGGTCCTCCGTGACCCCTACAAGCACTGCAGTTTCAAGGACCCTGATCTAGGCAAGGCGACTCCGCACATCTGATGCTCCGCTGCCTCCCTGCCGAGCCTCCGCTGCCTCCCTGCCGAGCGCTGGGGCGATCCTCTGCAGGCAGGGCCGTCTCAGGGAGCTGAACTGACCACGAAAGGGGCAGGGTGCTCGTCTGCAACCCCAGCTCACAGGAGGCTGAGGCAGGAGAACTGCACCTTCCTCAAAATTAAATATGATTTTAAAAGCTGGGAAATGTAGATAAGGGGCAGAGGTCTTGCCTAGCAGGTGCAAGGCCCTGGGTTCAATCTCCACCACTGCCAGACAGATGGACAGACGGAGAGAGACATACATACATATATAAATGGGAAAATGGATGTAAATAAATACACAAATAGACAAAAAGTAGATAAAAACACACAGAAAGATAAGCAAAAATGTAACTAAATAAACAGAAGGACACACAGACACCACGAACTCAGTGGCTTGAAACTACACAAATCTATTCTCTCTGTTTTGGAGGCCAGACATCTGGCCGAGGGCTGGGCTAAAATGGACCAGTCGGCTGGGTTCCCTCTGGTCTCCAGGGGAGAGTCATCTCCTTGTCCTCCCACCTTCTAGAGGCCATAGGCATCACCTGGCCCCGGGCCCCGCCTCCACCTTCAAAGCCAGGACTGGGATTTAAATACGCCAGGCCAGGATGTGCCACTTTGGCACAAGGATTATTTTCAGCTGAAGGCAGACAGCAGGCTCAGGGAGAACTCTCTGCCTTCCTCCTTTCTGCCTAAAAACCGGGCATGAATTTCCTTGTATAAAGATGCCTCTCATCCCACACCAGGAAGACTGGGGACAGCATCTTTGTCAACCATCTTCACCTACCGTAAATTTCCTAGCCACCCTTCACACAATCCACCATTCCTGGGAGCCCAAACGCTCTTTCCTTTGTCTGGTTACTTCTCAGGGCATATAAACCTGAGTCAAACTACTTCTTTGGATTTTCACATCTTTTCTGTGAAGCAGATACGCATAAAAATATTAACATCTGACTGCCGAATCTGTTTTTTGTTATGTTAATTCACAGACCCCCAGGAACAGAGCCTAAGAGGGTAGAGAACAGTTTTCTTCTCTCCTCTACTAGCAGTGTAGCATCTTTCCCTCTGCCCTCCTGCCTCTGTCTCCTCAGGACACGTTGGATGACATTTAGAGCCCACCTGGATTATTCAGGATAGCCTCCCCACCTCAAGGTCCCTAAGTGTACCCACAAAGTCCCTTCATCAGGTCACAGAACATATTCACAGGCTCCAGGATGCGGGTGTCTAACGGGGAGGGGTCTGTTAGCCTCCTGCAGAACCCTGGCATAGTGTTACCAGGAACCCCTGAATCAAAGTTCTAGGGCCCTCACAGAATATTTTTCAATACCAGGAAGTCTGCACCAAACCTGCCTCTCTGCGACCATCCTGAGACCTGGCGGCCGGGGAGAAGAGGTGGCAACAGCCAGGCAGTGGGCAGGCAATGGCCGTACCCCTCCACAGCATGCCAGGTCCGGGGACTTCAAGGAAGAAGGCTGGCTGAGAGCACATGCAAATGACCCCCAGGAGCACTGGGAAATCTCAAGGAAACTCGCATTCCTCAGGAATCGGGACTCGATGGGTCATTCAGATGCAAATTCTACCCCAATTTTGGAAGGATTACAGCACCCCCATTCACAGCCCCCATTCCTATGTAAATTCTAGCCTGGGGACAGTCCCCTCAGCAGTTCCCAGCTGCGGCCTCCAGGCTCCAAGGTTTCTGCCCCAGAGGTTCCTAGGCAGACCTGCAGTTTTGTCCCCGTCCCTGTCCCCCACCCTCCAGGACAGCACCACCCCTAGATCTGGGACTTTCACACACATGGGCCACAGAGGACATGGTGCCCAGCGCGCAGCTCCGTTCCCAGCCCCTGTGTCAGCCATGGGGCCACCCTGGGCCTGTGTGTCACGGGAAGTCCTCAGGAGCAGTCACACTCAGGTCCTGCAGGTTCTGTCACGCCCGCCCGCCCGCCAATCCCTTGACAGCCAGGTCTGGACTAGCCTTACCAGGGTCACACCCAAGGGGGGGGGGGGCAGGCCAGGTGCCCAGGGCCACCACCCCTCCCCGGCAGGGTCCTGCCAAACTGAAAGAACAAGGAATAAACACACTCACACCACACGGAGGGGGACAGCAGCAGCCAGCCACACTGTGTCCATACAGATGTCCTATGTCCTGGGGGACGCTGGACGTCCCAGGGAATAGAACCAGGTGAGGCCCTGGAATCGCACCTATCGCAGCCTCTAGGTGCTCCCAGACCAGCTGTGTGAGGAGGGACCGCTCAGCGGGTGTCCAGCTCCCCTCCTGCCTTCCTAGCACCACCCCAGGCAAAGCCCGAACATCCGCTCATCCTCCAGGTCAGCTGGTCACCTGGGCCCTGACCACCTTGGGGTCAGCCACTCTCACTCAACCCTGGTGCTCAGGGAGAAGCAGACAGGCCACCTGCTCAGACAGGAAGGAGCCAAGTCCCCAGTCCCCACGGCTGGCCTTACCTCTCCCCGGGTGGCTCGCTGACCCAGCACGAGCCGCTGTGTCCCTGGGCCACAGGAGGACGGGCACTCAGGACACTGGCTGGTCTGGCTGCTCTATCCTCACGCGGGGTCTCTGCCTGCCGGGGACGTCTGTCCTTACCTCAGGGTTTCAAGGGCTCTGTTGTCGTTTGGGGTACAGTCTGGGGTGGGGTGAGGGGACGTGCTGTGGACAGCCGGGGTCACTCAGACCACAACAAGGCGCCCTTCAGCAGCCGGGACAAGGCGCTGTGGTGAGTCTTCTCTGCAGGTCGTGGAACAAGCCCGTCTCCATTCTCTGCCCTGTAAATGGCAGGGCTGTTTGCGGATGTGGGCCCGATTGTTTTCCCGTGGGGGCTGAATCAGGGCGTGTGGACAGGGCCTGGCCCCAGGGCCGGGGAAGGAGGAGAAGGGCTCAGGCCTAAGGAAAAGGGGCTGTTCCGCCCAGCACCCAGGCTGTGCCCGTCAGTGACCACCAGGCGGGCAGAGGCCACGCCCAGAACCCCATCCCGAGGACCAGCCAGGCCTGGCTGGGGCATCACGGAGCACTCAGGGCTGGAGGGGACATCCTAGAGGTGCAGACGTGGTCCTGTGGGGCCCCGGGCCAGTCCCTTAGCCCCTCTGAGCGCCAGGGTCCAGTCCTGGACGGTGATGACCCAGGCACCTTGGTCAAGCAGGGCTAAGGTCAAATTCAGAGGTAATGTGCTCAGAGTGCTGTCCCTCAGGCAGCATGGAGGCTGCTCCAGCTGGGCACAGTGACCACCGAAACAGGACACAGCTGCCCTGGACTGCTGGGTCCCCCCATGGGGGCAGCTCTGGGTCCCCCATCTGCAAGAACCACAACATGGGGCATGTTGCCCAGCCACCCTGGGTGTCCACACCCCCCTCAGACATGGGACGATCATACGCGTGACATCAGGGCAGGGGCAAGGCTCCCCGGGTCTCCAACCCAGCAGGCTGCTGGTCCAGCCGAGGGCCTCTGCCCCACCCAACCCCACTCCCTCCAGTGCAGCACTGGGAGCTCGCTCTGCCGCTGGGGGCCAGGCAGGGCCCTCAAGGGGAGGGCACAGGCCAGGGACACCACCAGTGTTCAGCGCAAGTGCTGAGCCACGTGTGCCGCCAGCCAGCAAGGGGTGCAGGTAAGCTGCCTGTAAACCGAGCAACCACGTTTCCTGCCCAGCCCAAGGAGGGGGGCACCCAACCGGCACCCAGGGCCACCACCCCTCCCAGCACAGCAACTTGTCCTTCCACTGGAGGCCTTTGACAAGCACGGGGCCAGAGTGGGTAGGGCCAAGCTGCGTCAGATGCAGCAACAATGAGAAGAGGAGGAGAACGTGCTCAGCTCTGCAGAGAAGGGCCCATGTGGGACGCTCTAGAGACGTGATGGCGACCCTTCCTTCCCTCTCGGGAGCCTTTGGTGAAATGCATCCAAGTTTCAAGTGTGGGGACGAGACCGGGGCAGGGAAGGCCTGCAGGACTCTGTGCTCATCAAGCTTGATGGCATTCACCGCAGGAGCCAGGGCTGGGGACTCCAGCTAACAACAAACAGCACTGGGATCAGGAAACCGGATAAAATATTAACCCACTGCACCACCAGCAGAGAGCTGGGCCCGTCCAACAGGCAATCCCAGAGCGTCTTCTTCCGTCACTCACCAAAGACAGTTTCTAGCTTCAGAGCGATCTCGAGGCATACCCCCAGGTATTCTTGACCAGAATTGAAGATAATTCATGTCCTTTAAGAGCTTCTGAAAACTCCACAATACGCCACACAACGTCAAGGCACGTTGACAGACATGTCATCTGGCGTAAAGAACAAGATTTCCCTGAATCCTCTGTAATGTGAATCTAGAGGCTGAGATTAGAGACCACTCGACCCTGTAAATTACCCAGGAGGACAATGAGCCCGGATGGCAGTTTTCTTAAAGCGTCTGTCATATTAAGAGAAACACCATTACCTAGGACAAGGCGTGGGTGATTCAGAGACGCCACATGAAACAAATATGAAGGTCTTTAATCAGCCAAAGGAAGCTGCTGGTTTCAAACATCAGTCCACACGTCCACATAAATAAGACGGTGCAAAACTGGATTCCGTTGTCTAAGCCTGGATCTAGAGATCCCGGCTAACCTACACCCCAGGTCAATTTGATTCACGGTAAACAGCAAAAGTCTTTTTTTTTTTTTTTTTTTTTTTTTGCGGTGATGAGGACTGAACCCTGGGCCCTGAGCCTGCAAGCGTTCTACCACTGAGCTGCGCCCCCAGCCCACAAGTGTCTATTTTTAAAAGCCAATTGACAGGCAGTCTACGTTTTCTTTACAAAAAGAAAAAATTATTAGTGATGAATTCACTGCACCAGCATTGGCCAAAGGAAACCTGGCTGACCCACGACCAGGCCCACCAGATTTCCGTTTCCATCTTGAGCATCCGGGCCTCTCAGGTGGCCGGAGAGCACACTGGGGAATAATTCTGCATGGGCACATGGCCCCTCGGTCACTCTCTTCAGGGCTGTGTGGTGGACATCCAGAGGGACCAGGCCACGGGGCCCAGGCTGCCTGGCAGGTCATGTCCAGATGGTACATCAGGATGCCCCAGACCATGAGAAGGAGCAGGAGGCGAAGGGGACGCATGCCACCACCTTGCAGCTCCTTGGGATTCTGGGGTCCCGAGCTCTCGGCCTCCATCTGTCCCACGTGGGGGCTCAGCTCGGTCTCCTCCCTTCAGCCCCAACACCCAGCTTGGCTCCCTGGGCCCTGGCCTCAGGGGGAGGCAGGAGGGGAGGCCAGGCCTGTGGACAGGGTGCTGGAGGCTGAGGGATCATCATGTGCAGGAAACACCTGGGATAACTCTGACAGCCGCTCGCAGCCGTCCTCCCACAACTCTGTCTAAACACTGGTCCTCCCAGCAGGCGGGGAGGCCTGTTCTTAACACCCGCATCCTACGCGGCGCTTGGGTGAGTGGACGACACCCAGCCCGGCTGCAAGCTCAGCGTGTTACCGGCCTCCTCCTGCCAGGGCACCCAGGGCGCTACGGCTGTCTCCTTCCTTTCCCCACTGGCCAGGCCTGGGTCACGATGCTCCCTGGTCAGCCGCCAGACAATGGGCGTGGGCTCAGCACGAGGGTCCTGGGGGGCTGAGAGAGCCCCCGGCTCAGCCCCACGGGCCCCCCTGCCTGGTCTCTCCAAGCTGGTGAGCAGGCCTCCAAGAGTTCTCTGTTGGAGGCACACAGCTCTGCACAGGTGGCGGGCGGGCTTCAGTCACGGGAGCAGGTGAAGAATGACGAGAAAGTCAGAGGGTGGCAAAATCTCTCAGGAGAGAGACGCTCAGCGGCAGGAAGGGCAGGAAGGGTGGGGTGAGGTGAAACCGGTAAACCGCGCGCCTCACCAGGGTCCCGCTTCGCCCGCTGGTCAAGGAGGGCTTGGGAAAGACAGGCGCTGTCACTTCCGCAGGCCCCACCAGCTGCCACAGTGAGTCCCAACCTCCATGAGCGGTCCTGGTGCATGCACAGGAGGATAGGGGGACAAGCCACCATGGCTTCCAGCCCTGGGGAAGGTCAGCACTAGAGGGTGCCCCACAGGGTCATGGCCTCCTCCCTCCCTTCTTCCCCTTTCTGGAGAGAAAATGCAAGACCCCAGGCCGATGCCCACTGTCACTCAGGCCCCGGGCAGGCACGGGCAGCATCAACCGCAAATCTGCACCACTGCCTGGACCGGCCAAGCACAAGCCCTCAGCACACAGACTATGACAAGTCACTGCCCCTCTGGGGACTGGAGTCACAGGTGATGCCCTCAAGGGCCATGCTCCACGGCAGGGGGCATCCCTACAGCTGCCCGCGTGGCCTCTGCAGGGCCCAGGACTCAGTGCCCAGGAGGAGGCTGGTTCCTCTTCCCAGGATGCTCCTCACAGCCCACTCTGCCCGACCTGCAGGGCTCTGCCTGGCCCCTCAGGCCCCACGGGGACTTCCACACTGCATCAGGAACATGACCACCCACCCAGGGCAGAGCCCAGGACAGGGCGAACCCGCAGTCCACAGCTGTGTAGCAACCTGAGCCAAAGACCTCAATGGGAACCTCCTGGTGCTAGGGGACCCACTTCCCGCCCCCTTCCTGTGGGGCCTGGCCACTCTGTCCACCTTCCCAGCAGGCCTGGGTGCCAGTCTACCTTCTTGCTGACCAGGAGCAGGTGTCTCACCGTCCAGTTGTTCCGTGGAACTGCCAGGTGCTGAGGAGGACGGGTCCTCCCTGCATAGTGCAGCCTGAACCCCACCCGCCTATGACCGCCACCTGCGAAGCAGGCTGGGCCGGCAGCCACTGCTGACTGACGGGGACCCTGCCCAGGGCGGGCAAGTAGCCAGACGGGCCCGGCTCTGAGTGCCTCGGCCAGCCCCGCCCCACCCTGGAGCGGGTGCTGAGCCTGGCTTCCTCGCCTGCCGGTTGCTGGTCCTGTATGGGATCAGGTACCCGAAACTCTCCACACCTCCTCCTGCAGCTCGGGCAGGACCAGGGTCACAGGCGGGCAAAGGCAGGCCCTGACCCCACTGTGCTCCCAGCATTGGGGTGACCCGCCCAGCTTGGGTGACACCAGGGGCACCAGCCAACAGAGGGCCCCAGCAGTGCCCAGTGTCCTGCTCTGAAGGAGGCTGGAGCCAGGCAGCCAAACGTCAGGTCCACACGCCCGTGACACAGTGACCCACATACCCACCACCTGGACATACCCCATGCTCACACCCCAGCCAAGGGCAATGGTGCACACTCGGCCCCACACAGGTGCCCGCCCACCTGGTGGGGTCTCAGATCACCACACCCAGGACCTCCGAGCCACAGGCAGGTCCCCAACACGAGCCTTACCTTTTCCCCACTTCCCCTGACAGACTCGCTCTCCACGAGGTGCCAGATGGCCTCGGACACTGCCATTTCCCCTGCTGAATGACCTCACAGAAGTTCCCCCCATGCCACGTGTGATTCTGCATGCCACGTGGTGTCTGTCTTCCCCTTTCACCTGGTCCCTTCCCGGCATCCACAGCCCCCCAAGTGGCTGCCCCTCATCCTCCTCTGCCCAGGTACAGTGGGAGGCAGGCGACATCCTCCACGTACGCTTAGGCCCCCTCCTCTGATGGTCACCTCATTGTGCCTGAATCCCAGCCGCTTTGTCTGCAGCAGCAGCAGATGCTACCGACGTGGCTCAGGCCCACGGGAAGGCAGGTGGGCCAGTGGGGAGGGGTGGAGGCTCCCGAACAGAGGCCAGCTCGCACAGAGGCCAGCTCACAGCAGGGTAACAGACCACACAGCTGAAGTTCACTTCAGGGACCAGGGATGGGAGAGTGACTCCTGGTGCCAGCGCCCTGGAAGGAAGGAGGGCTGGACTCCCTCTCCTGCAAACACGGTGGGGAGGTGGGGGTGCACTGAAGAATGAACCAAGGACCTCGGCACCCTAGGAAGCGCTCACCCCTGAGCCACATCCCCAGCCCTCCATTTAAATGCATTTTATGCAGAACATTCTAACTCAGAATTCCATTCAAACACACAGAAGGACAAAACTCTGTGCCAGAAAATCAAGGGGGCAGCCCGAGCAGTCTGAACCCACACTGGGCCCTACCAGCCTTCAGAGGAAAGGAGGACGCTTGGGCCAGTGCAAAGAGCTCATCCAGATGGCCAGAGAGGCACTAAGGAAACTAACCAGCAGACAGCAGAACCGGGCAGAGGCCGGTGACCACGACACACACGCGCGGCCCTGCAGACAGGAAGAGAGGAATGAAGGTTCAGAGAGGAAACGGCTCAAAGAACCCCGGAGGAGACTCACAGAAGGACCTGGACGGCGGGAGCACACAGAGCACAGACACACACTCACCAGGACTCGGAGACGGAGCACTGTCACGAAGCTGTCCCCCTGCCCTGCTGACAGATGCATCAAAAAAAAAAAAAACAAAAACAAAAAACACCTGGAAGAGGGCCCCCCACGTCCTGTTTCGGAAACTAATCTGGGGAGATCTATCAAAGAGCCACACACCCAGTGACCCAGCGGTGCCACACCCTGAAATCCAAGTCACCGAATGACAGCTCTGACACTGCGCCCGGGTATTTAGGGAAGTGCTGTTTACGCTGAGGGCATTGTCTTCCTGTGGCGGCTCTAACCCAGCACCACTAACTGGTGGCTTCCAAACAAGAGAATGTATGCTCTGCCCTGCTGCAGGCCAGAGGTCTGAGATCAGTTTCCCTGGACCCAAGTCAAGGCCCTGGAGACTCCCTTCCGCCTCTCCTGGCCCTAGTGGCTTTAGGCTTTCCCTGGTTGGTCGGGCTTCTCCAAGACACAGAACTAAGAGATGTATCATGGGGACCCGCTCATGTGATCCCAGAGAGCGGCGGTCCCCCGAGACCTGCTGTCCGCAGGCTGGGGGTTCAGGGCAGGAGCAGGGGGCTCTGCCCTGACTCTCCTCATCCTATTCAGGCCCTGGATGGACAGGGAGAGGCCCACCCACACCAGGAAGGCACCTGCTTCCTCTGCACTGACTGACATGCCAACCCCATCCAGAAACACCTCCTGGACACACCCAGAGCCACGTCGGACCAGGTGCCTGGGCTCCCCAAGGCAAGGTGACACCGTCACGGCCCATCCCTCCAGTGTCCCCTCCGCTTCACACAGCCTTCTCTCTCCCGCGTCTTAGCGCCCCCTGCTCCCCTCTTCCAGGGACTGCGTGGGTGGCCCAGCAGGTGATGCAGAACGACCCCCGACCTCTAACTAACCTCTGCAAAGGCCCCGCTTCTATGAGGCCTCACTCACAGGCTCCTGGGATTAGAACCCGGTACCTTTGGGGGTCCTGACTCCATCAACTACAAGGGGTAAAGACAAAAACAAAACCTGAAGCTGAGTGTCTCTGAGGTGGGGCCGAGGTTGTGTCCCTGCCAAGGTTGTGACCCCACCTCACCCACGGCAGCCTAAGAAAACAGGACGCTTTATCCTGTCTCTATAATGGGCACATCAAGGTCTCGCTCCTCTCACCCCCTTCCCAGACCTCCTGCTGCCCCCCCATTCCATACCACATACAGTCCCAATGTGGCTGTAGGTGGCCTCCTTGTCCACGCTCCCTATCCTGTGTCCAACTCAGCTGGGGGTGTCCCGGGGATCAGCACTGTGCCCCAAGACTGCAGGAGACTAGACAGGTGTGGCCCACACCCCTGCAGCCCCTCCTCTCCCCATCTATTGACCTCACCTCCCCCCTCCCCACCCATCACCCCCACAGCCTGGCGGCCACTCTGAACCAATCCCCAGTCCCTCTCCACCTCTGCTCACCTGCATTGCTGCCTGTGACAGAGGCCCTCGGGGGCCACTCCCTCCTGGCGTCCCCCACGGCCAGCATGGGTGCAGGAGCAGGTTCTAGCCTGTCTCCATCTGATGGACAGGTGACGGAGGACATTCCCAGTCAGGTCAGGGAGAACTCCGTGTTCTGGCACCAGCTAGGACCCAGCCCCCAGGCCAGCCCTGGGCCACCTCCCCAGCTTCCTCCCCATGAATAAGCAGCTCCGGCTCCAGTGTCCCGGAATCACCGAGCCTGACGCTCAGACCCCTCCTCAAGAGCCAGGCAGAAGCCTAAGCAGAGCCCCAACCTTCCCGACTCCTCAGATCACAGGGTACCCCAGCCCCCAGAACCCACTCCAGGCCACCCAACCTACAGCAAGTCCTCAGATCCACCTCCAACACACCCCAAGGGCCACCTCCACTGACACAATGTGGCCGCCCGCCCAGCATCCTACCTGGTGCCTGGAACCTCCCCAGCAGCCTGTGCCCCACCCCCGTGTCAGCATCCCTGAGCACCAAGTCCCCGTCCAAGCGGCTCTGCTTACCCACGCCCTCCCTGCGTCCATCTGGGCCCAGACACCCCCCCATACACCCTGAACACCACGGGTGAACCCCACCTGCCTCGGCGTCTTGAGTCTCCTGTTTCCTGTGCGAGGAATGCCCTCCCCCACCACCAGCACCAGCTGATGTCCCCGCTAAGAAAGGCCCCGGTTGCCCTTCCACTCACATGGGACCTCGTGATCCTGCTGGGGTCGGTCTTCACCTGGGGTTTAGTGTTGGCTGCTCCGTAGAGGCTCTACTGCCCCAGCATAATGGGCCACAGAGGCCCTGTCCCTCCCCAGGTGACGGGTGCTGTGGATAGCAACAGGTGGGCAGGACCAGCCCGCTGAATGGGCGGCCCTGGGGGCTGCACGGTGCCTCAGCTCCGGCGAGCTGCCGTCCGCACCCTGTGGAAATGCGGGCATGGGTCCCCGAGTCCCGCTCACATGGGGCAGAACGTGCCAGAGGGCTGCTCCATGAAAGGCTGGCTTCACAGGCCCCACTCATGGGCATGACAGCATGGCCACATGTCCACCCTTCGCAAAGAAAAATGGGTCCTTTGTGGGCTATTAATAGCCCGGCCAGATGTGGATGCCCCACAGCTGTGCAGGCAGCAGCCCCTCCACCCACACCCCAAAGGCTGCCAGAGGCAGTGCACGTGGCGGTGGGGGGGGCTACATGGTGGCCCTCCTCCCCCAGGGCACAGGATGGACGCATCACCATCACCGCACGCAGAGGGTGGGCAACTGACGCGCTCAGGACGCGGCAAAGTGGAAAATCAGCTGCAAGCGAATGCGTGGTCGGTTTTCTTACCCACAGAAAACAAGGGGACAGAGGCCTGGACAATGAGGGGTCGTCGGGGGTGGGTGAGCTCACCAAGGGCTGGGCAGAGCTGGGTGCACTCTCCACCAGGAGAGTGGAGAATTGCTTTTCTCTGGGAAGACCCAGCAGGCTGGGCTGCAGAAATGCAAGAGGGGGTGAGGCAGGTTTAAGGCATCCAGAACATTCTAGATCAACACTGTCCTACACACCAGGCGAGCACTGCGTCCTGCTGCAGGTGTTCCTAGAAGTCACATTATCATGCATGAGCAGGTGATGGTCATGTCAGTGATACAGCTCGCTTGGCCTGACGCACAGGCAAAATGCGATCCTTGCACATGTAATTAACAGTTACGAAGAAGGTACCCCGGTCCTTCCTGCATGCTGAGTCTTCACGGCGTGCTGTGGATCCGACACCGAGGTGCCTCCCGGCTCTTGACCACAGCCACGCTCCCAGCACGCCGTGCCAGGTGCGGAGGCCGCTCCAGGGCCATATCTAAAGCGTGAAGAAGCAGTAAGGGCCGCACACAGCTGCCGAGGTGAGGAACTGGCACAGACCTAAGCGAGCTGAGGGTACGGAACCTTCTGATCACTAGAGATGGGCCAGCAGCTTGTGGCCCAGGGAAGAGTCCTGGATCAGGGCTGGTCTGTGCTCCGGCGGCATGGTGCTAATTCTCCACGTGGCCTGTCAGGTTAGAGCCACGGTGTCCACTGTCTCACTGCGTCCCAACACCTGCTGTGCCTGATCACCCCGTGTGACTTAAAGACAATACGTGCGCTGATACCACACAGATCCACACCAAGGACAAGGCTGCTTACAAGGACCCTTGACATCAGTGAACCCATGAGCCTTCAGATCAGCACCCACAGGACCCTGGGTGCCCGTGGGGGAGGGCCCTCGGCATTTTTCCAGGTGACAGCCTCCTGGGGCCGCCGTCGGAGGACCAGAGAGACCCTCCCAGACCTTCTGAAACAGGTAGAAGTAATTACCTCCCATTTCAGTGTCATTTAATTAAATCTGCAAGTGTCCTACTCTGGCTTCTGAGTATTTTAGTCACTTGCTAAAAATAAAGCACCTCCCCTAAGGAGCAGGGGGCCCCATGGCGCTGCAGGTGACACAGCCTCGGGGCTGGGGCACACCCAACCTCAGGGCAGCACTGGGGCACACATGTGGTGTGCTGGGGAGATCTCAGGGTTGTTTTCAACTAGTGTCAGGAAGGGGAAAGAGAAACCTAAATTTCAGGCGGCATCGAAACACCACCACTCAAAAGCGACTCCCTTCTGCACCCAACTTCTCCTGATGAGCACATTCAAGTCCCAGAGTCTGGGTCCAAGCCTTTATCCTGCCCCTCTCACTGCCCCAAGATGTCCCAGTGAAGCCTGTCCTCCACCCTGAGGCCCTCTGCCATGTGCTTGCATCCCAGCACCCTAGCACCCCCGGCACCCCAGGACTACTGGGCCACTGCCGTCACTGTGTGGTTACACCAGCTCCCTGCAGAGGCCACCCTTCCATTCTTGGCTGAATTTCTAGACGGTCCCATGGGAGCAATGGGAAGGACAATGGCTGCTTTGTCCCCAAGCCAAGGACTCCCCAAATGCAAAGCCGTCTGTATGGACCACTTCACGTTGGAAACAGATCCCTGAAAAGAGTTATTTTTGCTTCCACTTCACTGCAAGTTCTAGAATATGTGTCTTCATCTTCTGGAGTATTTCCTTTGAAAATGGCCTTTGACATGCAGATCATCGTCATGCACGGGGTCGATTCCCAGACTCCCAGTGGAGGCCTGCAACCGTGGGCAGCACCGAGCCCCACACCCTCTGGGCTTTTTCCTGTACGTGCATAACTATAAAGGTATACATCAGGCACAGTAAGACATTAACAGCAATAATCAATAAAAAAAAAACCAGAACAATCACAACAGCATGTTGTAATAAGTTATGTGAACACGGTCTCTCTCTTCTCTCTCCTGAAAAACATCTCACTGTACTGTACCCACTCTCTGGCTGACCACGGGCAACTGAAACTGCAAGGTGAGATCACAGATAAGAGGGCACTGCTAGAGCCAGGCGGATCTCTAAGCACAGACAAGGACCAGGAACGTGAGACACTAGTGGAGGGGGAGGACAGGGGCCTGGCAGACGCTCAGCTAGCACAACTGGGCTTCCCAGACAGGATGCTAGGACTTGAACATCCCGCTCGTTACTGGGGAGTCACATCTGGAAACTCCTTTGAACACAGACGTGACGGCATGAACCTTTCCTCCAAGCCTCGGGAGCAGCCCCGCATGGCGGAGGCCTGAGTGGCCGGTCTCCTCACAGCAGCTGTTTCCACAAACGAGGAGATGGGAGCGTTTGGCCCCGCCCATGTCGGGCGCAGAGGCTCCCTCTCCCTGGACCCCTCTTCTCTTCTGCTCCATCCCAGCAAGTGGACAAGCCAGAAACGTGACAGCCCCCCAGGTGGCCCCATTTCTGGGCCTGCCACAGATGCCCACTGACAGCTTCGACTCCACTGTGAGCTAAAGGCCACCGAGGTGACTGCAGGCGTGAGGCTGAGAACAGAGCCCAGGGCTGCTCCCAGGCGGTGGCCCCTCGTGGTGACAATGTGGGTTAGCTTACACCCTGGTACTGGAAGCCACCCTTCTGCTGTCACAGGGAGCTGGGATCCTGCACAGGGCCATGCTCAGGGGCTCCAGATGCCTTCAGGATTGCGAGGACAGAGGGATGCCCCCCCCCCCCAGCCGGCCCCTCCAAGCTCACAGGGGAACAAACTGAAGCACCAGAGGTGAAGGTCCAGGCCAAGGTCAATAAGCACAACAGGGAGGCTGCCAGGCCAGCGGTGGCCCTGCAAGGGGCTGGGCACCTCCGCTCCTCTGTCAGTGCATGGCCACACGCCCGTGTGCAGCAGGGCGCTTGCACACCAGCACTGCTGTGCCGCCAACACACACTCTTGCTCCGCCCTCCACCCTGTGCACACTGGGACAGGAGTAAGGACAAGAGGCCAGTAGCCCAGAAGCCCTCCCAGTCCCCTCGGCCCTCCCCAGCCCCAGCTAAGCTGCTGCCTCCCCCAGATTCCCCTGATGACCAGGGGCAGGGCTGCAAGTTGGTGTGATCCAAGAGAAACAGGGCCACCAGCTCCTTGAGATCTCCAGGAGGTGGGGAGACGCGTCACAGTCAAAGGCCCATCTGTTCGCCTGAGCATGCAGTCCTGTCCCCGGGGAACAGCAGGAAGGGACCCAGGCAGGGCGCAGCCTCACAGGCAGGGCGCAGCCTCACAGGCAGCCCCTCACTCAGGCCCATTCCCACCCAGCCCAAGGAAGTCAGTGCTGACCCCAAGTGCGACACTCACCATCCAAAACGAGCCTGCCCCATGTCACCTTGCTGGTGGCCCCTCCCCGCCCACACCACGCAGAGCCTCAGATGCCCTCTGCGGTGCATCCCCTGACCACGATCCCTCCGGGCAGAAATGCCTGAGCTTGCTGAGACAGACATTCCTTCCTAGCTCTCCAGCCGCCCATGGGGTCAGGCACCGCTGGACGGAGCACCAAGAACAAGACCTTCTGAAGAGTCCCTTCTAAAGGGAACTGTCACCCACAGGCAAGTTCCTCACTCACCTAATAACCGGTGTCACGGTTTCTTCCCAATGGATGGGTGGATTCTGAAACAGAGTTAGAAAGGGGCACTTCAGCAGTGCCAGCTTGGAACCAGATCCTTCACTACACTGACTCAGACAAACTCCATGCTAAATATGTCCCTATGACCTCTGCAAGGGACTGTCCACTCACCTGGTCAGGTGAGACCAGAGAGGCATTGGAGCCAATGGATGGTCACTAGCAGGAACCGAGAAGGAGGGCATCGTCCCCACCTTCCCTGGCTGACTGTCTCCCCTCCCCTCCCCTCTGCTGCTATACAAGGACACAGCAGACAGCAGATAAAATAATCAGAGAGCAAATAACCCGAGCTTGGAAGTGCATAGGGGAAGGGCCAGGGTGGCCCAGGGCTCGCCGGAAATGCTGTGATCGTAACCAAGTCACAGTAAAGAGCGACACTTCCGCACAAAGCTTCCGACTCAGCCCCTTAGTTAGAATCACATCCTAAAACGACGTCGATGCTACCTCGTGGCGTTTTGACAGTTTCCAAGTTTTAAAGGACATCATATACTTAAAAACCAAAAGAAGTGGCAGAGAAGGAAGGTCAAAGAGAGATGATAAGAAGAAACCAAGAAAAAAAAATGTAGCAGAACTTGTAGGTTTTAAAAAATCATCTTAAAGTCGCAGAAGGATCACTATGTGTCACACAGAGACACAGAGGGCTCCCCGGCTTCCCAAGGACCCCTACCCCTGGCACTAAACGGCAAATATCAAGTCAGGGGAGGGAGCTGTTCAATGTCATTTACAATGAAAGAAACCCAAATTAAAGCAAGATGGGCATGTTCATCTTTCAGACAGGCAGGACTTTGAGGCTGGGCACACCAGGGCCAGCAATGGAATGGTGGCCTTGGAGAACGTTAACTCCAATGTGGGGGACGGAGGAGACGTGGTGGCTACCTGACCCCACACTCAGAATGCGTCTTCCAGCTCTGTCTGCTGTAGCTCCAAAGTGTCCCACCAAAGTCACGCATTGAAACCCAGTCGCCATCATGAAGGGGGCAGAAACTTAGCCCCCAAATTCACGTGCTAATCGTGTTTGGAAGAGGGTATCTGGGAGGCAAGGGGGGTTAGATGAGGTCCTGATGCCCACGATGGCATTAGTGGCTTCACAAGAAGAGAAAGACCCCCGCTGGCGTGCTCACTGTCTTGCCTGGTAACCCTCTCTGCCGTGTTAGGACGCTGCCACCGCCCCTGCCTGATACCAGCCTCATGCCCTTGGACTTCCAAGAGCCAATCTCTATTTTTTATAAATTACCCAGTCAATGCAACAGAATGGACCAAGACATGTCCCTACTCAGACACAAAGATGGGGAAAGGGCATTCCCTCCAAGTCCATCGGTGGCTGGCCAGAGAGTGACCAGAGGGTCCGTGCGAACGCTTGAATCCTGGGCCTCCTGTGTGGGACCAGAACTGCCCAAGGCAGAAGGAACAGGTGGGCTGTGAGGGACAGCCAGGGTCTCCATGTTCGCCTTGCACATGTATGTAAAAGGCCACCAGAAGGAGCCAGCACCCGGGGGAGGGCATCAAGGAAGCAGCAACAGGTTTTCACTGTAGAGTGGGCCTGGGGGACAGAGGGCAAGGTGGTCACTGCATTTACACACTCTGTGGTAGTGACTTTTCTGCCCTGCACACACTGCAGCAGACATGTGCCACGGTCCCTCACTTAGCAGCCCCATTTGTTTTGAGGCTGCCAAGTTGTCATGGTTCTCACAGGACTCACCCACCACACGGGCACCACAATGCACACACCTTGACACCCACGGACAGACACACACATGTGTGTTCAAATACACGCAAGCCCATACACACAGACACACGTACACACATACACACCCAAATACATGCACCTTACACATACATGTATGCCACACTCACACATTCACACATACACATCTCATATGCACACAGGCCCAGACGCACACTCACATACCAACATGTGCACACACATGCACAGTGAGTGGTCCTTCCTACCTCACACGCTGACTCTCAGATACAGATTCTGAGCCAAGGCTGCTTCCTGGGGACCCCAAGAGCCTCTGGTGGGTGGTCATCACAGAGAACCCGCAACAGAACCCAGGACAAGGGCATGAAAAGCAGGTCCCTGGGGCCCAGGGGGAGCCCTGGGCCTGCAGAGCTGTGGGGTGAGCCCAGGAACATGCATTTCTTACAGGTTCCTGGGTGAGGCTGCTGTCAGCCGGGCCACACTCTGGGAACCACAGTTCCTGAACAGCATGGGGTCACTAGGGACGCCTTAGCGTGTCGGGGAACAGATGACACCAGCCATTCTATCAGTGCATATACCTTGTGCTTCCCGTGTGCACCAGGCTGCAGCAACAGTTCCTGCCTCCTAGAAAACAGCACGCTGAGGGACACAAGCCAGGCTCAGAGATCAAGGGCCGAAGGTCTTCTCTCACATGTAGACGCCAGAGGAAGTGGGGTGGGGAAAAGGCATGAAAAGGGATCTCATGGAAACAGAGGGAGGGAATGGATGGGACCGGGGGTGGGAGAAGTACTGGGGAATGAAGTCCACCAAATTAGGCCAAGTTCACGTACGGACATACCACGGCAAATGCTGTGTTTACATAGAATTATAATGCACTGATTAAAAGGTAATAATTGAGAGCCGGGCAGGGTGGTGCAGCAGCCTGTGATCCCAGCAGCTTGGGAGGCTGAGGCAGGAGGATCACGAGTTCAAAGCCAGCCTCAGCAACTTAGCAAGGCCTTAACCAACTCAGTGAGACCTTGGTCTCTAAATAAAATACACAAAAGGGCTGGGGATGAGGCTCAGTGGTTAAGTGCCCCTGATACCAAATATATATATATATATATATATATAAAATAACAGAGGAAGCCCAGAGACCAGTAGAGTAGAGCAAGGAGATGGGGGGGGGGGGGGGGGGGAGCGGATGGGCGGTAAAGGGAAGGTACAGGGAACAAAATGGATCAAATTGTGTACAAGTAGGAACATGGCACAGTTCCCACAATTATGTGTAATGTAACACCAGTAAATATAAATTTTTTTAAAAAAGAAGCTGTATGGTGTCTCAAACTTCAAGATGACTTTGACAGCACAAGAGACACTTTATTAAGAAGTCGTGGGGGGTGGGGGGCATAGAAATAGTCAAAGGGGGATGAAGGGAACGGAGGGGGATGGGAAAAGAAAGACAGTGGGATGGATCAGACGTCACTTCCTTCCACTCATATATGAATACACCACCAGAGGAACTCCATGTCATGTACAGGACACAAGGAGGGGCAGTCACCCTCCACGTACGTATAATATGTCAAAATACACTCTACTGCCATGTACACCTAAAAAGAACAAATTAAAAAAAAAAAGTAGTAGTCTTGGACTTGACATGGTCATGCCCATCTGCAGTACTGCCCAACTCTCTCTAAATGTCACCATTTTATTTTCCATGCTACTGATGAAAAGGGATGTGCGTAATTTGCTCATGGGTCCGAGGCCGTCTGCTGGCCCACTGTTAGAAATAATCAAAATAACCAGACATTTAATGACGCTCTGGTATCTCTTCAACTGGTCACAGTGGAACCCCGATGAACTGTAACTACCGTTTTTTTAATACGCTTCCGACTGAAGAAATACTGCCAACCTGTAAGATATTTACATTCCAAACCACAACTGGATGTGTATTCAATTGTATAACCAAAGTAGAGGACATAAAATGGCAGCTTCGAATAAGTAACATTAAAGCAAAGGAACTGGGTGGAGGGAGTCCCCCCGACCCCACCCCAGGATGTAAAGAAGAAGGGAATTTCAGGGACCCAGACACGGTGAAGGCCAGCAGACAGTGCCTCAGGGTGCCCCGTCCTCCTGGAGGGTGTAGGTCCTCCGGATACCTCGCACCTCTCACCTCGCCCAGGCTCCTTCCTCTGTCACTGTACAGCTCAGACACCACCCTGGGAGTGGAGGTCGGGGCCTCGCACCAGGAGGCTGGCGGAGTGGGGAGACAAGGCCCGTCTGGCTGAAGGAGGGAGGCCAGACCAGCAGGTCACCCACACCCCGACCCCCACCCTGCACCGAGCTCTGCTGGGAAGCACTCACTCCCCCAAGCCCGTGCCAGTCAACAGCCACAGGCAAGAAGGCCCCACGCTGCCCGTTCCACACCGCTTATGACTGAGGGTTCAGAGGGCCTCCATCTACCTGGGCACAGAAACCCTCCAATTCCTGATCGGTGACCCGTTAACAGTCACACTGCTGTCCCCACTGATCAGCCACAACACATCCCTCAGGACCAAACTTCGGTTTGGCTTCTCCTTCCCCAAGGCCCTGGGGCCCCCAGAGCCAGCCGCAGCCCCTCCTGGGAACAGGCCAGGAACTCCATGTTCCCCAGCACCTCATGCCCCACACCTGGCCCTTCTCCACCTGCTCTAACGCCTGTGACCGTGATCCTAGGGTCACAGCGTGCACAGTCCCGTCCCCCTGCAATAACCCTTCCTGAGAAAGTCCCTTCTTATTAAGTCCTGATTTGCTTTTCATTTGAATGGCTTGCAAATCACAAACCACTCAAGCCCAGTGCACGCTGCACACCCAACGACCACCCGGGACATGCAGGTAAAATCTCTGAGGGCCGCGACCCTGGGGACAGGTGCTCACAGGTCTGGGTGAGGTCCTCCCATGGCATTTCCACATGCACATGCACAGACCCTCTTCAAGAGGTGGGTGGGTGGGGGGTCCCGCAGAGCCAGCTCAGCATGACACACAGCTACGAATGTGGCCCCGAGAGGAAGGATAGAGCCAGGTCACCTGTTGTCCATGCCCCCTGCCTCGGAGAGCGGTCCCCAGGGCTGGAAGACCTTCGCCACTCAGCCACACACAGCCTGGTGCTCAGCGCTCCCAAGGACGTCAAGATTCTCCTTGTTAAAATGATTAACTAGACAGCGACAGAGAAGGCTGGTTTCATGGCAATCAGAAAAATGCCGATTTCCACATGACCACCTCCTCCTCCTACAAGATGGACAGAGAAACAAAGAAAGAAGGCTCAAGGGTAGGAGAAGGTCCGAGCCCCTGCCCACCATGCAGGGCAGAATTCTCTAGAACCCAACATGGCAGGGGTATCGGGAACCTTCAAAGGATCAGCTGTAGTTACCGGCAATGACCAGAAATAGGGACAGGTGACCAACAAAAGCTCTCACCCCAGTAAACTCTGGTGAGTGTCGAATGGCAAATGTCCCCAAAGGATAGAGTACGTGAGGTACATAAAGTGCCAGACTGTGACATGTGTCTTTCCGCCATGTGACCGCGAGCAAACCGCGGCAGTTCTTTGATGTAGAGGCTACAATTACCTGGGGAGGCAGGGGTGACCCTGCACCCTCACACCAGTGTGTGTGCCAACCAGGAAAGTGACAGGATAAAGTTCTATTCGTTTTGTCTTCACTGGGAGAGCAGCGCACAGATGAAAGTCACCGTGTGCTGGACACCATAAAACCTCAGAGTCTGGAGATGCCGGGGCCTGGCGGGGTTCATGGATAGCAGACAAGTCAGTCGAGAAAACGAGAGCGAGCGTCAAGAATTCTCTTTTTCTAGCAGCTCATTAAACTGGATTCAGTGAGGAAGGGGAATTCTGGGGCTTTGCTGATTGCCAAATTGTAGACTGCGGTGCTGAAATCTTCCTTCCAAAGAAGAGTCTGTATACCCCCAAATAAATGCCTAGAAGCTTCTAGACTACATTGCAAACCCCTGAAATGTGATGGAGCTCAAAGCATAGATGCTGGGACTTCCTGCTAAAACTTCAGTCCACAACTTAGCTCCGGGGCCACTCACAGTTCCTCACAGGGACCAAGGTCCTCTCCCTGTGGTAACCCACAATATCAAACCCAAATACCTGGTTTCTGCAGAGAAGAAGGCTCAAGGGAAGTCACACGTTGACCTTTCTCTTTCAGATCAAGGTCACAACCACCCTTAGCCGCTGCTGGTTTTTGTTGTTTTGCAGACGTGGGGGAACTACACTGGCTGGCATCTCCCTGCCGGATTCCACAGCAAGCTCCCTGTGCTGTTTAAAAACAAGGCCACCTAGGGCCCTGGGGCATAGCTTCAATTCCTGGGGTCCCTGGGACGCTTTCCTGGGGCTCCACCTCAGACACAGGTTTCTGGGTTCTACTTGATAATCTCAGAACCAGAATGCCAATCACAGACACAGCAGGGGATGTACCTCCCCAGACAACTGCCCCAGGCTGCACAGAGAGCAGGGGTACTGTGCTCTCAGATGACCCACTACGGGATTTTTTTCCCCCTGGAATCATGTTACAGATGTCAAATAAAAGTTAAAAACTGAATTGGGGGGGGGGGGGGAATAGTAAAAAAGAAATGGTCAGAAATCCTGCCTCTCTTAGACCAGAGTGACTCTGGCCACTGCCCCAAAGGTCCAGGATCTATAAAGAAAAAGACGGAAACTCCTCATTTAAGGACAGGACCCCAACTGGGTGTCAGAAGGAACAGTCAGGGTCACCACGTTCAAGCTTGCTGGTCCCACAAGGGAAAGGGCTGGTCTCTGTTGGACTGAGCTGCACTGGAAAAAGTCCCACCTTGTCCTTAGGTGTAGGAGGGATCAGGGCACACACAGGCGGCTGGAGGGTCCCCTCTGCACCGCTCACACTGACAGCCAGAGAACAGGAGGCTGGCTCCAGGTTCTCCGGGATTTCTCTCCATGTGGCTGCATCTCAGTGTCTGGGGTCACGCCCGTGCACCACTGTGTGCACCCCCACACTCCCTGACCACGGCCCTGCGAGCACGATCTTTAATAATCACACAGCGCCCACACGGCACGGGCAGAGGGCCAGCCAGGGAAGGGCTCTCTCTGGACACATCGCTCGAGGGCCCCCCATTCTGGCACAGACCACAGACACGACTTGGAAAGCCAGCATGGAATCGTCCCCTGTCCTCCAGGCCAGGATTCTGCCACCGCTGCACCCCTGGACACCGCGGTACCTGCGCCTCCTGGTCACCAACACCATGAGCCAGTGAGAGCACTAGAGCTCATCCAAAGGTGACAGCGACTAAGGGCCACTTTGAACACATGAGCACACATTAAAAATGTTATTTAACTCAATATTCATGGGAGAAGCGATGAAATGTTATGTCTGTCAAGGGAGAAGTCAAAGAATTACCAAATAATATAAAGTTGGCAGGGAGCAGAGGGACTGGGGAGTCGATGCTTGGTGGGCAGGGTTCCCTCTGGGTGACAAAATGTCTTGGCACTAGACAGAAGAGGTGGTTACAAGACCCTGGGAGGGCACTCAACATTGCTGTGTTGCTCGCTTTGATGTGGTGAACTTGATCTGCCTGAATCCATTTTCTGTTCCTGTAACTGGACACCTAAGACTGGGTAATTTATAAAGAACAAAGGTTTATTTGGCTCATGATTCCAGGACTGGGAAGTCTGAGAGCATGAGGATGGCGAGGGCATCACATGGGGGAAATGGAGCCACAGTGCCACCCTGGGAGCCCTACCCTTGTGGCTTCATCTAACCCTATTACCTCCCAACGGCCCCACCTCCAAACACCATCCTCCTATGAAGTTGGGGACTCCGTTTCCAACATATGACCTTTATGGCAGACACTCCAATCAGAGCATTGCTGTGTGAATTTCACCTCCACAATAGGAAAACTACACCAAATAGAGGAACACTGAACTGAATTACAGATGCATTCATACAGAAGCACGGTTTTTTCCATGGGGGACCACCAACGGCCTCCCCACTGGACAGAAGCCATGTGCACTGCTTGCTTGCTATCACTGCCTGCATTTACAGAGCTCTTCAGGGACAGAGGAGCCTGCCGGCCCTGGCACGCCACTCAAAGGCTTTATCCCAAAGCCCGGGGCTGGAAGAGGAGGCCTGGGATCCTGGGATTCAGGAGGACCAGGCGATGGTGGAACGAGACCAGGGAGGAGTGGGAACGCGTCAGGAGTCAATGCTCCATTTCTAGGGAAATGGGGTGCCAGGGGGTGAGGATGGCCTGCCCCGTGGCTGTCACCGAGGTCCAGGAAGACATGGGGCGGGGCCCTTGTGGTTTTGAGTCTGACTTTAAACTGCACCTGAGTTGGCTGGTGCCAAACCGGGGGGCGGGGGGCATGCACCAAGGGACCAGACACCGGGAGGAGTGGAAGACCTAAAAAAGTCCCCTGATTCCAACTAAAAACTACGGAGACTGCAGACACGGGAGTTCACACAGCAGAGATGGGGACTCGCTCTCAGCAATGCCCTCTCTCCCCCGGCTCCTGGGGACCCCCTTCCACGGCACCTAGCTGCTCGGGCCTCCATTGGCTTCTTTGAGTGAAAGCCCAGCTCTGGGAGGCCACAGAGGACCGGCCTCTCTACACCTGCTTCCAGAGTCATTGCACACACACAGCTGGACACACTGACACTCACAGACCATGCAAGCATAAATGTGGTGCTCATGCACCCAAGAGGCCACCTGGGACCTCAGCAAGGGTCCCAACTGTCCAGAATACATGCAGTGTGACTCCCGGGGGACACCAGCCTGTCTGCACCTTTCGTCCACGCGCACAGACCAAACTCCTCAGAGCACAGCCAACTGCTCTTTCTCATGGCAATGAGCCCACGGCACACAGTGACCACCCACGTGACACAGAGGAGTGCTGTCCACAGCTCTGGCCCATGTGCACGTCCAGGTAGGCACCGTCATCCTCTGCAGGAGGGTTGCAAGCATTCGTGTGACCATGCCAAATGCGAGCTCGAAGTCAGTAACTGGGACCTTCCACCTGGGTGTCACTCCATGTTTGCAGCACTCTCGTTGTGACACAAGCAGAAGGCTCTGTGTCACCAGCTCAAAAGGCAGAGGCTGTGTTAGTCTTTCACAAGCAATCGGCAGACACTGAAATGTCACCAACCTCCTGGAAAGAAACTGAATCATTCATCTTCAGAGCGCACAACCCAGAATGTGAGAATCCACCACGGTTTCCCCTTGTTGTTAAGCTCAAAGTCTCCAAGGGCAGCACAGGCCACTCCTCTCACACCCGACTGCAGCCTACACATCCCACCCGCCTCCTTCATGCACATGAACCTGACCCTGGGACCGCCCTGCTCATGCCCGCACGTCCCAGCCGCCCACCTCCTGACACTACAGGACCGGGATGACCCGACCCCACCACGTTGAGAAAGAGAAAACACCCACACGCGCACACACACCTCACACCTGGCAGACACCCCAGCACCCCAAGTGCTCATGGACAGCCTAAAGGACACTCGGACTGTGAGCTCCAAAAGGACCTACAGACCTCTCGACCCAAGGGTTCCGCCACCCACAGAGTCAACCAACCATAGACTGAAAACATTCAGAAAAGAAGAAAAATGGTGTATTGAACATATAGACTTCTTTCCTCATTGCTACTCCCTAAACAACTGCATAACAACTATTAATAGCATTTAAGTTGCTCTAGATAATGACAGGTACCTTTTTTTTTTTTTGTACCAGGGTCGTTTTATCACTGAGCTACATCCCCAGCCCTTTTTGTTTTAATATTTTTTTATTTTGAGACAGGGCCTCACTAAGTTGTTGAGGGTGGACTCAAACTTGTGATCCTCCTGTCTCAGCCTCCCAAGTCACTGGGATTACAGGCATGTGCCACCACGCCCAGCTTAGAGATGATTTAAGGTACCAGGGAGGGGACACGCAGGTTATATGCAAATATCACACTACTTTACATGAGGGATCTGATCTGTGGGTCCTGTGGCCACAGGGGGTCCTAAACCCACCCGCTGTGTGCCTGGACACCCAGGAACAAACGTACATTCCAGCGCAGCTCTCTCCATGAAGGAGCTGACCTTCCCCTGACCTGATCATACTGTGAGTGGACATGGGCCACTTTAAAAAGGGGGGTCGGCATCATAATCAGGAACATCGTGAGTCTTCCAAATCCTTGCGTGGGTGTGACGGAGGCTGTGACGGAGGCAGTGAGGGGGAGGCCAGCGATGGCTCATTCCCAGCCCCCCTCCAACAGAGCAGCCCCAACTGCCAAGAGCCGTGGGAGCTCCGGCTCAGCCACCTGGGACTTTCCTGCCTAACCAGACCGAGACGCCCAGGGCACACCTGTGCAGTGACGCTGTACGCGCAGCCCCAGGCGACAAGCCACCTGCAGGAAGACACAGAAAAACCAGGATGGTCCCTGTGCCAGGCCATCAATCCCACAGCTCAGAGTCCCCACGGGCCTGCGCCTCCTGCCCCAGCAGGGACTTCCAAACCCCGAGCATCTGCAAAACCTACTTTTCTCTGATTGCTCGTAAATCACTCTCCTATTTTAAAGCCCAGCTTGACACAGATTTTTTAATTAAATAAAGCTAAACTCATCTTGGTTGAAGAACAACCAAAAAACAGTGACCTTTTCATTCGCCTAAGATGCTGCTGAGATATGTCAGAGTCAGGAACCAAAAGCCATAGCTCTGACATTCTGCTTTACACCTAAAGAAGAGACCGGATCAGAGAGAAGGACCTACTGTCCATCATCCCCGACGCCCCAAAACAAAGCGACCTCTGATTAAGTATCACACGGAAGCTCACCCCTCCCCTCAGCCTCCTTTGCCTGGGCTTTTCAAGTAGACTCACGTGTGACCTTGACTGAGAACAGACAAAACATGAATAAATCTGTGTCCCTTAACGTACCACTGGCCACAATCACCTCAAACACCAGGAATGAGGGGTGGAAATCTCACCTACCCTCCGGGATCTCAAAGGCTGAGGGTCCCTTTTCACTCTGGTACAAAGCCAGCCAGATTCTCCATGTAATTGCTCCCAGCAGCCACCGGGCCCTTGTGAAGACACCAAAGCCATGCAGGTCACCAACGTGCCCTGTATTAACTTCCCAGCCCTGGGGACACATGCTACCCCAGGGCTTCAAGGCATCGGTGTCCCTCCTAATGGGCCTCATTTGCTTCTGCCCAGGGAGCACCACGCAAACCCACAGGGTCCAGCCTCCTGAGGATTTGGCGGGTGGTGACTACACTAACCCTAAGGTCCCCAGGATGTCAATGGGTTTCTAATTCCCAATATCAGGAACAAAAGGAGCGATCATTGCAGAACCCACCGACATCAGAAGCGAATACTATAAACAAGCCCATGCACATAAAATCCACAACTTGGAGAGAAATATCACATTTCTCAATAACTACCAAGGACCAAAACTCAAGATAAAACAGATGACCTCAACAACACGATAAACATTAAGAAAATTGAATATGTAGTTAAAAACCCTCAGAGGAAAAAAAATCTGAAGAGGCCCAGAATGTTTTATTGCAAATTCTACCCAATATAACAAGGAAGAAATAACAGTAAGTATCCATAATCTCTTCCAGAAAGTAGGAAAGGAAGACACTTTTCCCCACTTAAATGAGTCTCGCACAAAGACAGTATAAGAAGATTCTAGAACTATATTGTCCCTCATGAACACAGATGTAAAAATCCTCAACAAAATATTAGCAAACTGAATCCAATGATTAAAAAAAAAAAAAAAACACCAAAACCAGATGGAGTATATTCCAGAATGTAAGACTGGTTCAGTATTCAAAAATCAGTAAATGCAACGTACCATATAAACACAAAGAATAAACATGAGCGTATCAACTGGAAAAGAAGACACAACTTGTCAACATCGCACTGGAAGCACTAGCCAGTGAAATAAGGCAAGAAAAAAAAATAAAAAGCACACCGACTAAAGAAGAAACCAAATGGCGTACCCCCTGACAACATGCTCACCCATGTAAGAAATGCCAAGGAACTTTTTTTGTTAAAAAGGAGCTCTATAGAAGTAATAAGTTTAGCCAAGTCAGAAAGAACACAGGTTAACAACACAAAATTAAGTCATATATCTATGCATTCTCTAGTAATAATCTGTAAATTATAAGTTAACTTTATTAAAATTGTTTGCTCTGTGAAAGACACCATTAAAAGAATTCAAAGACAAGCTAATAGACTGGGAGAAAGTATTTGCAAATCGCACGCCTGACAAAGAACTTGTATTTAGAATACACTAAGAACACTCAGAACTCATAAGAAGAAAATAGCCCAATTAACTTATGAGCAAAAGGCTGGGTGTGGTGGTGCACGCCTATAATTCCAGCAATTCAGGAGGCTGAGGTGGGAGGATCACAAGTTTGAGGCCATTCTCAGCAACTCAGTGATGCCCTAAGCAACTTGGTAAGGCCCTGTCTCAAAATAAAAAAATAAAAAAGGGCTATAGATATGGCTCAGTGGTCAAGCACCCCTGGGTTCAATCCCCAGTACCACCACCACCCCAGAAAAAAGCAAGACTTGAATAGATACTTTACCGGGACATACAGACCAAATAGGAAATTCAAGTTAAAAACCACAAGATACACTGTACACAAACTATCTGTTAAATAAAGACACATGGTATCAGGCATGGAGAGGACCTGCAGCAGAGTGCAGAGGAGGGAAAGCCACTGTGGAAGGGACTGTGGCAGTTTCTTATGAGTTACACACACGTTTGCCACGTGACCTCGCCACCCCACTCCTGGCCCTTTATCCCAAGGAACCGAAACCACAGGCTCACAGAGAAGCTTGTGCACGAATGCTTACAGCAACTCTTCAAAAAGACAACAGAAGTCCGGTGCATGGCACACCCCTGTCATCCCAGCAGCTGGGGAGGCTGAGGCAGGAGGATCGCAAGTTCAAAGCCAGCCTCAGCAGAAGCAAGGTGCTAAGCAACTCAGTGAGACCCTGTCTCTAAATAAAATACAAAATAGGGCTGGGGGTGTGGCTCAGTGGTCGGCTGCCCCTGAGTACAATACCTGGTATCAAAAGAAAAAAAAATACAACAGAATGCTACTGAGTGACAGACTATTAAAACATGTGACAGCTTGAAGGAGCCTCAAAGGCAGTGGGAGCAGAAAACCAGAAAACCGCTGCTGCCTGGCACGGCATACTTCGCTCTGGGAAAGGTAAACTGTGGAGGTGGAGGGCAGTTTGACTGACAGGTCGGCTGACGTCACGGCTGGGGGCGGGCGCGAGGCTGCAGGGAAACGTGTGGAGCGTGAAACTCTTGTCCTCACTGAGGTGGTGGTTACACAAATCCATACGTGGGTCAAAACCCACAGAGCTGTCTGCCAAACTAATCACCAATTCTTCATTTTAAAAACCAAAGGAAAAGGGGAAAGAGTAAAATGACTGCATTAATGTCACTGAAATGTCTTTTTAAATGCTCCTTATGTTTGGAGTCATGTATGTCTCCAGAAAGAAACAGGTGTGATGCACTGTGGGTAAATTTCACCTGGGATGAAAGTCATAATAATAGAATCTTACATTAAAACTGGTGGTGTTTTTTTTTAAAAAATACACCTGTCAATGTTTTTTCCTTTAAAGTGTAAAATCACCTTTTATATGATTTCATTAGCATGTTATATGCACAAAAGGGAAAAATAACTTACAGTATATTTAACTACTTAACTCTACTCAATACGTGTGTATATACTTATCAAAAGTCAAGTCTTAATTTTCTTTTTTTTTTTTAATATTTATTTTTTTAGTTTTTGGCGGACACAACATCCTTGTTTGTATGCAGTGCGGAGGATCGAACCCGGGCCGCACGCATGCCAGGCGAGCGCGCTGCCGGTTGAGCCACATCCCTAGCCCCTTAATTTTCTTAATGTACTCAGAAACAATAAGGAGCCACTTCTTAATCTGTGCTACCAGACTGACCCAAATCAGGTTCCTTTACCAAAAGGCCTTTTATGTGGCTTGATTACATCTGACTATTTAATAAAAATTAATTTGGGTTGTCTTATAACTGCACTTACAAAAGGGGACATGAGTCAACCAAAACCTAAGGATGAACGTTTTGGTTAAAATGAGAAGAAAATAAACTCAACTGACTGCTCCTCACTAGAATCTAAGTTCCCTGAGAAACAGGGGCTATTTCCAGCTGTGCCTCCTCATACAGTTGTGCCAATATTATGGAAAATAAGTTCAATTAACAAATGACAACGTTAAAAAAAAGAACTTTTTTTTCAGTTGGTCACAAAAGGACGAATACTCTATGATTCCAATTATTTGGAATACAGTCAAAACTATGGCAGTGGAGGGCTGGGAGGGGTGCTGGGGCAGGAGAGGGCGATGGGGAGCTATTCAATGGGAACCAGCTTCAGCGTGGAAGAGGGAAGAGTTCTGGAGGAGGAGGAGGGTGGCGGGGTGAACGCACTTGGTACAAGTGAACTGGACACTAAACACAATTAAGATGGCAAGTCTGCTATGTATATTTGGCCACAGTAAAAACACAGCCTTATTTCTTTATCAGAAAAGTAGATCTACAAAATTCTATATGTGTAAAATAAAATAGAGCTCAAAATGCAAAAAGCTAAAGTCCCCCGCCCCCATCAGCCTCTCCAGACGTCTGAGAGCAGCGGTTTATGTGCACGCTTTATGCATGTCGTGCTCATGGCTCAGGTACACACAGGACAGGAGCTTCCAATCCTGTTAATCACACAGGAAACAGAAACCTCCGGCCAATCTGTCCAATCTTTTTGCCTTAAAAAAAAATAATAAATAATAATAATGCTTTTTCCTTGCCACCGAGACAGAAGCAACCAAAAAGTAATAAAAATATATCCCAGGCCTGAACAAGCAGCTTGCATTTTTAGTCATGCAGTAGACTCCCCTTATCAGAAATTTGCTTTCTTCACTTTCCATCAACCAGGTCCAAAAATATTGATAGAAAATTCCAGAAATAAACAATTCTTAAGATTCAGATTATGAACCATTTTTCATGGCATGATGAAACCTCACACCATCCTTTCTGTCCCATCTCAGGTGTGAATCATTTCTTTGTCCAGTGTATCTGCACTGCGTATGCTACCCACCCAATAGTCATTTACATTAAAAAAAAAGAGAACTTCTGCTTTTAGTCAGTTACAAAAGTAGTCATTTTGGTTATCAGAGTGTCTCCACGTCACAGTGCTTGCATTCAATTAGCCCTTATTTTTACTTATTAATGACTTTGAAGCACAGGAGTGGTGATGCTAGCAATTCTTATGCCAAAGAGAAGTTGTCAAGTGCTTCCGTTAAATAAAAAGGTTAAAATATGTGTATAAAACTAAACCCAAGGAAAGCAAAAAGGTCACCTGCCGAAAGATGTACAAAACAATACTTTCAGAGAAACATCACATTCACATAACTTTGACTACAGTATATTGTTATGACTGTTCTATGTTATTATTAGTTATTGTCATTAATGTATCTTCCTGGGCCTAATTTACAAATTGCACTTTATCACAGGTATGTACATATAGGAAAAAACCAATATGAGCAGGGCTGGGTACTAGCCATGGTTTCAGGCACCCACTGGGGGATCTTCAAGGGCTCCCTTTGTGGGTACTGCACTTTGAACAGACCAGAACCTTCAACAGGAAATGAACTTGGACAACCAGAGAGCTAGAGAGACTCCAGACCAGCCGCTCAGTTACAGAAGGTGGGACACGTTTCCTCAGGCTGGACCACCCAGAGAAATGGGGTGCTCCCCAGGGCGGCGGGACTTACTGCACTCACCGTGGTTATTCTGGATTCCAACGGGGCCTGAAGGGTCCCTTCCCCCACACAGGGAGCTCCTCCCCACCCCTGGTTGCCAAGAAACCTCGCTCCAAAGATGTCCAAGTACAAATGCAGATTCTAGATTCACCTGGCACAGTAAACCCTGGGGATAAACACGGCCTGACTCACTCCCCACTCTGTGTACCCCAGGCAGCCATCAGTGAGTCACCTCCACTTAAACTCCGGGTCTGAGGCTGGGGCTATGAAAGTACTAGCATCTCAATCCAAAGAAGAGCATCCGGAGATTGTGCTGGGCACATAAACGGATCCTTACGTCTGTCTCTGTGCTCCTGGTTTCCAGCCATCCCTCTTTGTATACCCAGATGCAGGAACCCAGTAAATAATCTACGTAAATTGTGCTTCAAGTAATTTCTCTCCCTACCTGTGGGACCTGTGGGTTCAGAACCTGTGCCTTATTACCCTTGCAATGGGTGCACTTGATCGCCTTTTCCAGGTTTGATGATTACCAGATCCTGCTGCCTGAGGGCAGGCCTGCGCTCCCAGGCTCCTCCTGACCTTCAGAGAGGAGAAGCATGCCAGGCAGGACGGTCACCTCAGCCCACATCCTCCTGCTCAGCCCTTCTGTAGTCAAAGGCCGAGATGAGGTCAAAACGGAAGATTCTGGTTTTAAGTGACAGTTGTCCTGCCTTGGAAAATAGCAGAAAGCACTTCCACGAACAGCAGCCCTCGCTTCAGGACCTGGAGGGAGAGGAGCCGCAGGCCCGCCTAACTCTGCCACACAGGCTGAATGTCACTGGGCACAGCCCCCCGGGGAAGCTCTGGGGGCCAGGTGCCAGCCCTTCAGGAAGAACCTGCAGACAGAGGCAGGCCGGCCACAAACCCCAGCATGTCCCCAGCTACCTGGAAAGGCCTGGCTTTCTGAGAAACATGAGATGAGGCTTGGCAGGAAGTCCTCGAGGCTGGTGCCTGGGCCATGCTGAGGCCCGTGCCCCCACACACCCGGGGGATAAGGATGGGCCACGGGGGCCCTAAGGCCCTCATGGCATCCACTCTCTGAGCCTCAGGCAGGACGTGGAGCACAACGACCCACTGCCAGGCCATGCACAAAGCCTGCTCCTGTCAGCCCACTTGCACAGGTGACAGCCCTGTCACGGGGCCCCAGACACTGGCCAACCACCCGGCCAGCCGTCAGCACGTGGCTCTGGGCATCTCCATCCTCTCCCCCGCCCATCCATCGTCCATTCGGCTCCAACATCACAGTGGATGGAAGGGGAAGAGAGGAACCCCGTGGCCATCCTGGGGGCCTCCCCGCCCCTCTGCTCTGCTCTCCAGATCCACTGGGCAGCCCCTGCCCAGACCATCAGGAGGCCACGCTGTGCCTTTCCCGGTGCCAGGGGGTTATTTATGTCAAATTAACAGTCTGACACAGAGGGCTGATAAGAGCCCCGGAGACCAACTTCCGAAGCTCACAGAGGGGAGGGACATGATCCCAAGGCCACCACTTGGCGGAGTCCACTTCCCCAGGAGGAGGGAATCTCGCGGAGCACAGCGCCACCGCACGAGCAGGAAGACAGGCCAACAGGGCGCAAGACACCAGCAATCACTCCTCAGGTGCCTAAGCAGCTAGCTCCTTGTGCCTAAATGTGGGACCAGAGTGACAGGCACGAAACGACAGTCCCAGTTCAGCAGGAGGTCAGCCGCGGTGTGGGCCCCACTTCCAGCAGCCACCGGAATGCAAGAAACGCCAGCCTTCGTCAACGCCGATGCCACTCAGACCACGGTGGGGATGACCGACAAGCCCTGCCTGCTCCTGGGACAGATTTCCACGAACAGTCAACCCCTGGTTCCTCTACCCCCAGGAAACGCCTGTGCTTCTCTGTAAGACACATCAGGTCATGGGGCCCAGGCACCTGGGAGTGTTGACCAGTGATGATTAATGTTTGGGCCATGGTGCCCAAACGTTTGGCCAAACATTATTCCTGATCGTTCCAGGAAGGTGTTTTTTGGAACGAGATTAAATATTTTAAGTTGAGACAATGAACAAAGTCTGTGACCCTCCACAATGTGGGTGGGCCACATCTGATCAGTTGAAGGCCTACAGAAAGAACAGAACTGGCCTCCCTCAAAGAGGAGAGAATTCAGCCTCAGAGAGGCTGTGAGGCACTGGGTTCGATCCTCAGCACCACATATTAATAAATAAAGGTACTGTGTTCATCTACAACTTAAAAACAAAATTTTAAAAATAAATAAAATCAACTCTGGCTTCCAAAGGTCCCAGACCTGTGCCCTCCTCTTCACTAGACCATGCAGGGACGTCCCAGGCAGTGCTGAGGACAGACTGCCCCACAGAAGGCTGTGCCCGTGAACAATCCAGGCACCCACGTAGCATCTGGCTGGGACCGTGGAGCCAACTCCCAGAGAAACACGCCAGAGACCTGTGACACCCCGTGGACGCTACCCCTCCCCCGCTCCCGCCATCGTTCTGGACAAATGAGGGGCACAGGGAGGAGTGAGGGTAGCTTTTCATCTTTTGGCTAAAAACACAGTTTAGATTTCTGAAAAATAAAATAGCTGCTGCCTAACGAGCAGGAGCTCTGAGTCCAGGAGAACCTTCCAGAATGCAGACTCCCAGCTGGCTGTGCACTGGGGACCGGATGTGTGTGCGCACACGTGCAGGCAGGGGGGTCACATGTGCAGAGTCACAAAAACATACTCACACATGAATATGCATGCACACGCGTGCACGCCCCTGCTACTACTGACACCATTACAGGGGCCATTACCACACACCCCCTGGGCAGGTGGCCAGGCCAGGCCAGCCAAGCTGACCACGCCCAAATAAAAGCGACCTGCACCCAGAAAAATGGTGAGGGGTGTGGCCGCCTGGGGACACCGAGAGGGGCTGGAGGGCACGGGGTGCAGGCCCTCCCAGGGCCAGGCACGGCCCAGAACATGGAATCCATGCGTAAAGCGAATACAGCAAGCTGCAGAACCCCGCACCACGTGACCACAGCTCTGTGGCCGGGCTGTGTGTGCACACACACTTGTGGGACCGTGCACTGCTGAGCCTCTGAGAATGGCACACACACAAACACCCAGAAGGCTAGCTGTCAACGCACCAGCCCAGCACAGGGAGGAAGCTCTTGGCTTTCTTTCTCCATTTTCTAAACAATAAAAATGCCATTAGAATAAAGAAAAAGTGAGTCAGCACATCTCACTTCCTGTCCCACTAAAGATCCAACTCGTACTTTTGTGGAGACACAGCGGAGAGGCCCAGCCCAGCCCAGCCCATCCCGATGGAGAAACTGACAGGGAGCCGCAAAGAGGGCTCCTTTCTTTCCTGTTTCCCCTCTGAGTCAACGGGCCACAGTTTCCACGGCTTCCCACAAGTGCAAAGAGCATCCACAGTTTCCATCTTCCTGCTGATAAAGCTCTGTCTCCACAACCCAGAGAAGGGGCCTGCCTGACACCCTGCCAGCCTGCGTCCCCACCCACCGGGGCCACCCGCCAGGCCCCAGCGGCAGAGAGGGTTCCAACTGTCTCTTCCTGTGCTGGAGGGGATTGAAGGGGCAGGACCACCACCACCCATGGCTGCAACCTCAGGTACAGAAAGGGTCTTCTGCAGACGTGACCCAGTGAAGGGTCTTGAAATGCCCAGGTGGGCCAAGTGTCCCCAATGACAAGTGTCCCCCGAAGAGACATGAAGGACGGAAAGACAAAGAGGGGTGAGCCAAGGGATGGGACAGGGACTGCGGTGATGCGGTCACAAGCTGAGGAACACCTGATCACAAGCTGAGCCATGAAACCCGGAGAGCCCTGCCGTCCCCAAAGGATCAAAGACGGAAACCGCCTGCTGTGTGCCAGACACCCAGAGCCTCCCTCGTATCGGCCCCGAACAGGAATCTAAACAGCACGGGTGCGTGCGTGTGTGTGTGTGTGTGTGTGTGCGTGCGTGCGTGTGTGTGTGTGTGTCTGTCGCACATAAACGTGCACAGGCTGTCGCAGACCCACAGGATGGGATGCAGGTTTAGTCTCCCTTGCTCCAAGAGCTTGTGTTTCAGTCACCTGTTTCCCTCCTGCGACTAAATGACCCAACCACAACAAAGGAGGTTGGCAAAACCTCCGGGAGGCAAAGTTTGAGGGCTCACCGTTTCAGAGGTCTTAATCCATAGGAGGCCGGTTCGACTCCTCGGGGCTCGAGGTGAGGCAGAGCATCACGGCAGAAGAGTGTGACAGAGGGAAGAAGCTCACCTGGTGATCAGGAAGCAGAGAGAGGCTCCACTCTCCAGATACAAAATACGTCCCCCGTGGCCACGCCCCCAATGAGCCACTTCCTGCAGCTACACCCCACCTGCCTCCAGTCACCACTCGGTTAATCCCGTCAGGGATCATTTCACTGATTAATAAGACTACAACCCAGTCATTTCTCCCCCAAACCGTCCTGCGCTGTCTCATACGTGAGCTTTTGGGGGACACTTCATATCTAAACCGCATCACAGCTTGGGACCAGAAGTGCTTCACGTTTCTTTACTTTTCTTTTTTTTAATTTAATTTTGGAATATCTGCACATGCCTAATGAGACCCAAGTCTGAGCACGGAATCCACCTGTCTCACATACACCCTGTAACAAGGGGCCTGAAGGTGACTTTGGATGATATCTCGAATAACCTTGTGCACGAAAGCTTCATGGTGTGCGATTTTCCAGTCGAGGCAACAGGTTGAAACTCAAAATGTTGCAGATTTTGGAGCATTTCGGATTTGGGATCAGGGACGGTCAACGCGTACTAGGTAGCAAACTAAGAAAAAGCCCTTTGTGAGCCGAATGTCATACTCAGAGACCGAGCGGCACGTGGGAGGACATGCTGCAGGCTCCCACGTGCACAGAGCTGAACCGGCCACGGCGAACACTGCTGTGATCAGCTGGAGGGTTGGTGGCAGGCAATGAGGGGCAAGGGGCTGGCGGGGCATGCCCCCGTGCCGGACCCCCCACGCTGGTCTCTGAGTGTCAAGTGCCAGGTGTACACCGAGACCAGATGCATTCCACGGGGTTCTGCAGACATCTCAGCGTGAAGAAAGGAGAGGACATGAAAGGGGTGGGGGGCATGGAATATTGTAAGAGCGTTTCTATACCATCCTGCTGTCTCAGGTTTCTGACCTGCCCTGGAATCCACGACAGGACAGGAAGCTAGGGGAGGCCTCCTAGCTCAAAGTGACCCCCCACTGCAAAGCTCTGGAAACCCAGCAGACTCAGGCCACTGGGGAGGCAGGCAGCCAGAAGCCACGTGGCCCCTCTCAGGTCAGGGACCCCAGCTCCTACGAGCTCAGGACAACCACAGCACCCAGTGGACACCAGTGCCTGCTGGCTGTCACTGGTTTCTGCTGCTCTCCTGGGACAGTACCCAGAGCATGCACATCTCAGAGAGGCCGAGAAGCAGCCGCGCCCCACCTGGCAGAAGACACCAGAAGGCCACAACCTTGGACCCCCAAATCTGCCTTTGATGTCACCTCTGCTCTGAAGCATCAGAATTCAAAGACAAGGAGGCCACAGGTGCAGGGCATTATCCCCAGCATCAGGAGGCCAGCTCCACGGGGACACGCCCATGCCACTCACCCCGCCAAGCCTGCAAAAAGCACTCGGCGAGAAATGTCTTCTGCATAGCAGGAGCCACACTCTGCTTCCTAGAGCAACCAGGAGGTCCCCAGCCCAGCAGGTGGGAGAGGATGACACCAGCAAGAAAGGACTCACAGCCTCCGGAGTATAAATGCAGCTATGTTTGGGAGACTGTCCGCAGCCACCGCAAAAGGGCCGGCCAATGCTTCTGACAGTGCTGACACACAACCTCCGGGCAGAGCCTCCGAATGACATCGACGCTTATTTTTGAGAATGCTGACACACATGGGCTCCTGCGGGTCTCCTCTCTGCAGGGAGGATGTGAGAGAGCGTGTTTGAGTTCTCTGTGCTTCATCTCTGCAGCGAGATGTCTGAGCAGAGACTTCCATCTCTCCTGCAGAAATGAACGCGCTCCTCACACAGGACAGTCTCGCCAGCTGACATAAGCCCTGCGCCCCAGCTCGCAGAGTCACCGAGCAGGTCCCCGTAAATAAACGGGGATCTCCAACTCCCCAGAGGCTTGTCCTGCAGGCCCTTCTGTGATTGGAATCTACATTAAAGATCACACTCTGTCCGCCTCCCTGGTTTTGCTGAGCTGGCAAAAACCAAGCCCTCCTAGACAGAGATCCTGCGGATGGGCCTGCCGACTGTGGGACCCACCCAGAGAGACCCATCCCCACCGACGTCGGGAGGAGGCTGCGGCACACAGGGGCAGCCAGCGGAAGCTGAGTGGCTTCACAGGAGTCCTGGCTTGAAACCCGAGCCTTGGGCTGCCCCGGGTTTTCAAACACACACAGCTATCCAATTCCGCCTGCTCAAGGGCTTTGCTCTGACCCAGTTTCCTGCCCTGTGTGCAGTCCAAACCCGGCCCCGCGGCAGCAGGCAGCACACGGCTCAGACACTGTGCTGAGGCTCGGCCCCAGGAACCCAGGAGGAGCCAGCGATGGAGGAAGGCAAAGGGAGAAGGAGCCACAGGGAAAGGTCAGCCCACATGCAAAGGGCACAAGGCACGGCTCCCGATGCTCACTCCAAGGCACAATTATAAAATGTCCACTCAGCGCTCAGAGCCAGGTGTCACATGGGCTCAGTAGTTTTCAACTGGAGTACAAACAGTGGGGTTTTTTAATTTTATTTTTTGATGCAACTGAGTAAAAACACCAAAGTGCATCCTCTTCAGATAAGGGTGACTGTGAGCAACAAAACTTTGGTTGTAGTGTGTGCGAGCGAGTGTGCCAATGTGAGTGTGGGGAGTGTGCATGTGCAAAGGTGCCCGTGGGTCACCGTCAGGGTCTGAAAGCCTCAGCCACCTTCACAGCCAGGCTTTCTGACTGGCTCAAAGTTTTCATTCTAATAAAAAACGTCTCAGCGATTCTGTGCCCGCACTGGAACCTCTCTGATGTCTGGTTTAGAGACACTGAATTTCATGTGTCCTAACACAAACTTTGCCAAGAAGGGATATGAAAGGAGTCACGTCACCTCCTCACCCTGAAGCCACCCCCCCCAGGAATCACTGGGTCGACCCCACTTACAGAGAGAGGGGCTTCTGGTCAACCCCAGGCCCGTCCATTAACAGGCCTCGAAGGACACCGGGGCCTCGGAGGGGACTTCCCATGGCACACGCCAGGCCCACCTCCTCTCATGGCCCCCACACCGGCTCACTCCCGCCTCCCAATGTGTGGGGGAAGCAGGTGCCGCTGGCTGGCTCCTCACGACGTGCCCTTTAAAGCACAGCACGCTGTCAGACACCACCCACTCTGCCAACAAGCTGGTGTGTCACGGCTAGCAAGGGTGCCAGGACTCCCCGGACACGCCACATGAGAGTGAGTGTGCGTATTCTGTGTACTTATGTGCGTGTATGCATGCTAGGTGTGCGTGACATGTGGTACGCATGTGCTAGGTGTATCCCAGTGGTATTATGCACTTGTGCGTGTGTCATACGTGTGAGAAGGGGGCATGTGCACTGGGGTGCTGGGGATGCACCTGAGTGCAGAGTACATGTGGTGCGTGTGGCCTGAGCGCATGTGCAGGACGCAGAGGTGTGAGCAGTGTGTGCTGCATGGCGGGTTGTGTGTTTCTGTGTGTGATGTGTGTACACTGTGAAAGGGATGGTGTGGGACTGTGTGCCGTGTGTGGTATCCGTGTTTGGTAGGTCTGTCTACAGTGTGGTGTGTGTGGTGTGGGGTTTAGGAGCGTACAGTGTGCGCAGATGAACACTCGTGTGTGTTGTGGTGTGTCTATGTATATGGCGTGGTAAACGCCACGTGTGGTGTTTGTGTGTGTAGTAGTGGTGAACTGTGGGGTGTTGCGTGGTGTGTATGTTCTGTGTGACACACATCTGGTGTGTGGGCTGTGTGTGTGTGTGTGTGTGTGATCTGAATCTGACAACCAAGAAGCAACCGGGGGCCCCCACGGGCCACACCTCCGACTGGCACAGGACGGTCCAGGGGCCTCGCAGGTGCTGCTTCATGGACTGGTCTCACCTGGTGTGCCCTGCTAGTTCCCGTCCCACCTGCTGACTAGGTCACGACACCACGTCCTCCCTGACCCTCACTCAGTCCACACCTGGACTTTCTGCCTATCAACTCGGAAAGACACCCTTTTCCTGCTTCTTTGCTTCCACGATTGTTGAGGAGGAATAAAATTTTTACGCCAAAGGGCGCCTGCATGTGGAAACCCGCTGAGGGCCCTCACCAACGTCACCACGCGCTGCATGTCAGGCAAGCCACATACGGACAGCATGCCTCGTCCCATATCCAAGCCACCACTGGGAAGTGCTAGAGCCACTCTGAACATGGACCCCATCGCTTCAGTGTCTGCCCAGATAAGTATGCTGAGAAAGAAGCCACATCTGCACAAGTCCACCCACGTGACATTCTAGAAAAGTCTCTACGGACAGAAATGAGCCCGGCTTGCCCAAACTGGAGGAAAAGAACTGACTTCAAAGAGGCCCAAGAGCACTTTTTGAAAACACTTTTTGCAAAATTCCCCTATCTTGATTTGTTGATGGCGACACAATTCTCACATTTATCCAAACCCACAGGATGGGAAGGAGCGGCCCCTCACCTGCAGTCCCAGCTGCCCAGGAGGCTGCCTGGGCCACAAGACCCCAGCTCAAAATGAAAACAGACAGGGCTGGGGATGCAGCTCAGGGTAGAGGCCCTGGGTTCAATCCCTAGTACCAAAGAGGGGGACAGTCAATGTGATTCACTGTATTTACAGACAAAATAAGAAAAAAAAACCCATATAATCATTTCAGTAAATACGGAAAAAGCATAAGATGAAACTCAGCATCTATTCATGATAAAAAGTCTCAGCAAACTTAAAACTTCCTCAACCTCATAAAAGGCATCTAGGTGAAAGCCTCACTTCATACCACAGTTGACAAAAAAAAAAAAAAAAAAAAAATGAATGAACAAATCAATTCTTTCTGCCTGAGGTGGAGAAGAGGGAAGGATGTCCACTCTCACGACTTTTGGCAAACTCTGTTCTGAAGTCCCACACAGTCCAGGAAAAACAAACCCACAAACAAACAAGAGGAGAAGGAGGAGGAAAAAGCATTCCCACTGGAGAGAAAGAAAGAGAAAGGAACGATTCATCCCAGGCAGGATTATGGGCGTGGAAAGCCTTCAGGGAACACAGAAAAGCAACTCGAGTGGGTTTGGAAGTTTGGAAGGTCCAGAGGATCAACAATAAATGGATTTCTACACACCAGTCATGAGCACATGGAAAAACTCTTTTAAAAAAGTCCATTTAAAATAACATTCAAAAAATACGAAGCACCGAAGAATAAAATGTGGTAGGATGTGCACCAGACCTGCACAGTCGAACCACCAGACAGTGCTAAGGGAAACCCCGGGAGAGGAAAATAAGACAGATGTGCCGGGCTCTATGGTCCAGGGATTGGAAAACTGCCCAATGTCCATTTCCCCCAAAATGGACTTGAGACATTAATGTGACTCCGGTCAAAATCCAAGCAGGCCTTCTGTAAAGAACTGACAAGACATTCCCAGTTCAGGGGGAAAGGGAAGGATCTGGAATGGACAACACAGTTTTGCAAAGGATGGGAAACTGTCCCACGACCTAACTCAAAAGAGTCATTACAAAGGAAGAGTCAGGAGTCCGACAGGGTCCCTGGCCCTATGGGGAATAATGAGGCACAGAGAACAGAAGAGAATCCAGAAACCGAGCCACACGGGTATCACCAACGACTCTCCAAAGTGGATGCCGAGATGCTTCAAGGCAGACGCGGATGGAACAGGTTTATTTGAACAAATGGCACTAGAACAACTGGATACCCGCTAGACGATGAACCTGGATTCTTAGCTCCTAGTTAAAAAGCAATTTGAGATGGAGAATAGACTCAAACATACAAGCTGAAACCATAACATTCCCAGAGGGACACACAGGCGAAAATCTCGATGACCAGAGGTTAGGCAAAGATTTCTTCAAATAGGAAACCAAACGCATGAACCATGAAAACAACTGGTCTTTAATCAAAACGTCAAGGCCTGCCCTCTGAAAGATGTCGTTGATGAGGCCGGAGGGCAGGACACAGATTAACAGAGAATACCTGAAATGCAAATGTCTGACAAAGCACGTGAATAGGTAAAGATCTCTCACCACTCAGATCCAAATGACCCAGTGAAAAAGTGTGCCACAGTCTGACCCAAGACTTCCCAGAAAAACATTCCCAACTCATGAGTTGTGCATGAGAAAATGCACAACTAAAACCTCAATGGAGAAGTAATGAGAAAATCCCACCAGAACAGACTAAATGAAAAGACGGGCAGCAGCAAGCGCTGGCAAGGGTGGGAGATCAGAACCAACCGCAGCTCTCACGCAGGAGGGGACGCAGCAGGACAGGACCGCTAACCACGCACCTACACAAGATCCTGCAACTCCGCTCCTAGGGGGCTCCCAAGAGACATGGAAATGTACGCACCCACTAAGATCTGCCTGTGGGTGTTCACAGTACTTTTGTATCATTTTTCACTGTGGTAAATAAGATACACATGAATTTTAACATTTCAAAGTATGCAATTCAGCGGCATCTAGCACATGCACAAGGTTCTGCAACCACGGCCACTATCAAGTGTTCCAAAACACTATCATCAACTCAAAGGGAAACCCCGCAGCAATTACTCCCATCCCATCTCCCCACTCCCTGTCCCTATGGATTTGCCTCTTCATAACATTCCCTAAAAATGGAATCATATACTGTGTGGTCATTGCAACTGGCTACTTTCACTTAGCATGATGCCCTCAAATGTGATCCCTATGGCAACATGCATCAGGAACTCATTCCTTTTTATGGCTAAATAATACACCACATTTTGCGTACCTGTCCATCCAGGGACGGACATGGGGCTGTTTCCACCTTTTGGCTTTTTGTGAATAGTGCCACGATGAACTGTGGGGCGTAAGTTCTGTATGAGTCCATTTCCAACTCTTTTAGGTATGTACGTAGAAGTGCGACTGCTGGGTTAGAGGGTAACTCTATGTTTAACTTTTTGAGAAACCTCCCAACGGTCTGGCAACACTATCGCACCACTTCAATTCCCATCAGCAACGTATGCGGTTCTGATTTCCACAGCCCCATGGACGTGTGCTGTTTTCGCTGGTGAGGTGTGAAGTGGCGTCTTATGGTGGCTCTGATTTGCATTTCTCTTGTGACAAATGAGGCCAGGCATCTTTTCACATGCGTCTTGGGCCATCTGCACTCCTTCCCTGGAACCATGTTTACTCATGTTTTATTGGTTATTTGTCCTTCTGTTGTGGAGTTTTAGCTCATAGCCTTTTAATAGGAAACAATTCAACCATCCACCCATAAGTGGATAAATAAGCCACGGTTACAGCCACACAATAAACTACTATCCAGCCATTAAAAAAAGATACAAAGTACTGACTTACACAGCAATAAAGAAACTAGACACAAAAGAATACAAAACATACAGCAGTTCCCCCTTATCCCAGTTTCCTTTCCTGCAATTTCAGTTACCCACAGTCAACCATGCTCTAAAAATATTAAATTGAAAATAAACAATTCCTAGGGTTTAAAGGACACACCATTCTGAGCATCATGATGAAATCTCACACTGTTCCACACCACCCACCTGGAACATGAACCATTACTTTGTCCAGAGTATCTACCCTGTATATGCTACCCACCTATTAGTCACTTAGTAGCTATCTTAGTGATTAGATCGACTATCACAATACTCCAGTACTGTACCCCTTATTTTACTTCATGATGACCCCAAATCACAAAAGTGATGACATATGCAACTTAGATATGCCAAAGAGAAGTCATAAAATGCTTCTTTTAACTAAGAAGATGAAAGTCCCAGAGCTGGGGTTGCGGCTCAATGGTAGAGCACTTGCCTCGCACACATGAGGCACTGAGTTCGATCCTCTGCACCACATTAAAAAATAAATAAATATTTTGTCCATCTACAATGAAAAAAAATTTTTTTAAAAAAAGAGGAAAATCCCAGACTTAAGAAGAAAGAGCATATGCTGAGATTGCTAAGATCTACAGTACAATAAGGTATTTTGAGAGAGAAAATACACATCACTTTTATCACCATATATTGTTATAACTACTCTATTTTTATTATTTGTCATGTTTGGCTCTTTCTGAGCCTAATTTGTGGGTTAAACTTCCCCATAAGTATATATGCATAGGAAAAAACATAGGCCAAATAGGGTGTGGGACTAATCATGGCCCCAGGGATCCACTGGGGTCTGGGAACAGATCCCACCAAGGTGGACACTGTGTGCTTTCAGCATGAACATCTAGAAGAAACAAATCTGATTTACAATAACCTAAACTCATCAGCAGTGGGGGGGGGGGGCGGGGAGTGAGGCCAAGGGCCAGAGGGAATTCTGGGGGAGGCTCAGGGCCAGCTGGTCCCTGGGGGCAACACTCAGTCCTGCTGCAAGGGCACAGAAGTGGCCAGGGACCCTGAGGAAGTGAAGGGGCCTGGTTCATCTGACCTGCCAGGTGAAGTCTTCCAATGCTGCCCCTGGATCCCGATCACAGTGGCCAGCATAGGACCTCCCTCCCCAGGCAGGCTAGACCAGGTGCCCCAGAGGCCTGACCCACCCCAATGCTGGCTCCCCCTTCCGGAGGGCAGGTGTCCTGGTGCTGTGGGTCTTCAACATCACCTGCAGGCCCAATAAAGCAGACTGCTGGTCCCACCCAGAACCCCTAGCTCAGGCCCCGCTGCGTGCATTTCCCATGAATTCCTATGGACACTACGCTGCTGTTTGGGGGTCACTCCTGGAGAAGCACGCTCAGTCCTCCAGCAGACACCCCCTGACCACCAGGTCCCACGTCGTCTTCCCAAGCTCAGACACAATCAAGGGTGTCCCTCCACCAGACCTGGACTCCAAGAGGACAGGGCCTTGTGTCTCTGGGCTCCCAACTCTCATCCATTCCCACTGAACGCTGGCTGGGAAAAGCAGCAAAATTCCATGAAGAGCATGAATCCGAGGGGTATGGAGACCCTTGAAGGTACAGTGGAGCCCCTTTATCTGTGGTTTCATTCTGTGCTTTCAGTTTTACCCACAATCCACCATGATCCAAAAGCAATGGAAAATTCCATAAACAATTCATGAATATTATGTAATGTTTATTACAGTATATTGTTAGAATCGCCCTATTTTATTATTATTGTTGTTCATCTCTTCCTGTGCCTAATTTGTAAGTAGAACTTGATCATAGAGATGTATGTAGAGGAAAAAATGTAGCATCTATGGAATCTGGTATCACCTATGGTCTCAGGCATCTGCTGGGGTCTTGTAAGGTGTCCCCGTGGACAAGTGGGGACTCTGTACTTCAAGAACCTGAGACATTATGGTCAATGACCAGGGCCCAGAAGGGTGGGACCAGGACCACTAAGACTCCCTAGAATGTGCAGAATGGTCTGAATGGGTTAAGAGGTCACGCATTCACCCAGGGACACCCTGAGGAACCCAAGCCCAACCCTAGAGGATCTAAGTTGAGAGCCAGCGGCAGTGGCCTGCTGGGCCCTCCTGGACCCCAGAAAAACACGCGCTAACAAAGATGACAATGACAAAGTCAATATTCAAAAGCTCCTAACACACACTCAGAATGGGTGGCCAAGAGCAGGCCTGATTGGGAACGTACTGTCCCTTCTCACAAAATAGAACACACACCAACCAAAGGGCCAAGCAGCCAGGCTCCAGATCAAAGCCGATCACACTCTCGCTGTCCACGCAATGCCAGTTTCTTGCAATGGGAGGGTCAGCAAGCTGGACAGGGAGCCCCACAGAGGAAAACGGCCTGATCTGCTCGATGGATGCACCGAATAACACCAACCGGCGTCAGAGGAGGCCACTGGCTTCCCCCTCCGTCCGAGTTAGAGGGTATTCCCTCCCACAAACCTCTTTTCCTGCACTACCTTTTGACAGCAGTCACACAAAAGTCCCCAGTAAAACCTGTCCCTAAAGAGCCTGCCCTAACCAGTCCATCTCTTGGGCTATGCCCTGAGTCATCCAGGGGCAGCAATGGCCCTAGACGGAGACAGCACGGGGCACACCTGCCCAAGCTACACTTGCTAACCCAGGACAACAGACCGAGGCCCAGGGGAAAGAAGACCTTCCTCCGGCCCCTCTGACCTTTCCCTCTCACCCACCCTATTCTTCCTCCAGGAACTCAACACTAGTGGCCCCAGCTGGGGACCGCAAACAGCAGCCTTGTCCCCAGGGATGATCCAGGACCGCCAGCTATCAGGTCAGCGTCAGTCCTGAGCTGGGGGAACAGGGCGCATCAGCCTGAGCTGGCGGACGTGGAGGTACTGCACGGTCAACACATCTATCCAAGAGTCCCTTTAACCAAGCAAATTCTTAGGGGGGAGGCTGCTGGGAACAAGACAATCAGGAAGCAAATTCTCTTCCAGGGCTTGGCAGAGCTAACCCAGGACCAGTGGTGACTGTCCCAAGGGGGAACAAGGGTCCCAGCCACCCTCCCAGCCACACCCAGCCCTCTCTGGGCAGACTCCCTTCAGAAGCACAGTGGAGGGATGGAGAAATCCATTGATCTTTGCAATGCATTATTGATCGTGCTATTGTGCTGGCACCAGCCAACATTTCCTCCCTCCTCCTCTCGGGCCAGCCGTTAGTATGCATTCCCAAGCATGGGCCACACACACCCTGCCTGGTGTGGAGAAAGGAGCTCTGGATAACATCTGCACCAGACAATCCACTTGGACTATCCACAAGTGGATGATGTCACCAAGGGCATCTCCTGGGCCCCAGACCCACTGGGCAGCTGGGGCAGCATGGTCAATGTGTGCACCCCAAACCTTGGCCCAGAGCAGGGCGCCACCTGCCAAGACCTCAGCCACCAAGGGAGAGGTCTGCGTGCGCCAGTCAAGAGGATGGCTGGCCAGGCGTCCATAGCGGGCCTGGATGCTTCTATTTTGGAGAGCAGACAGGGGAGCGGTTGGGAGGGGAGGCAGTTTGCTCCCCACAGGAGTCCCCTACTCCCCTGCCAGATTGAGATCTCAGAACAAGGCGCAAAGGGATCCAGGCAAAGAAGCTTTATTTCTTTGTCTTACCAGCTGCATGGACTATGGACACTCTTATGGGTCTGAAGGTCTACCTTTCTGGGAGAGAGGACAGTTCACATCCACAGGACCATCCCCTCACCATCCCATCCCATCCCCCCCAGGGCTGCTTTCTTTTTCTCCACCCACAACTAACAAGACATGATGTGCACAGGCACCAAAGTGACAATCAAGCCATTATCGTCTCTACCAAGATCTTCCCCAAGCGCTGGCAGGGGCTGCCTGCTTAAATAACCTGGCCTGGGCAGCCGGCAGGAAGGCCCCAGGCCTGGGGCACGTATGAGGTGACAGGCCACTGGTGTCACTTCACCCCCTGGAAAAGAAACTTCCGTTTGGTGGCGCCTGGTGGACTTGAAAAGACTCAACAACAGGGTCAGATGGCTGGCCACAGGCCCCAGGTCCAGAAGGGCTTGGCCACCCACGGGCCTGGGATGTGCCCAACACAGGGAGGTTTTCAAAACAAAAGCAGAATAACTTCATGTGGCAAAATGTTCCAGAAAGGAGGGGCGGGCTCTCCATACAGGCCTCATTTTAAGTGACCTGACCATCCACCGACTCCCATTCACCCAAACACCCTCCGAAATGGTAAATCTAATAAATAAAAAAGGAAAACTGTCCGGGCAACCCTCCTTCACCCGCTTTTACGGGGAAAACCCCAGCAGATCCAGCCCCTCTCATGCAGTTCACCAGGCGCCTGCAACAGGTGCAGCCTGGGCTACCGCCGGCGGTTCCGTGCGGTTCTAGAATAATGCAGCCCCAATGCTGAAGGAAGCTGAGGCCTGCAGTGCCCACGGCCATCGCGGCGGAGACCTGACCGCTGCGGCCCGACCTGCCCCACCTGTCTGAGTGCGCGGCGCTGCATCCGGCGCACAGAAGCCGCGGCCTCCGCGACCGAAATAGAAGCCGGCGGCGGGGGCCCAGAGCTCTGCCGGTGGCGGCCGGGCCTGACGGAGCCCGCCTGACCCCGGGACTCGACCCCGCCGGCCCGAGCGCCGTGGGGCCTGGCCGAGCGCGCCGCCCCCTCCCCAGTCCGGGTCTGCAGCGCGCCCGCGCCCCCGCGCCGGGGGAGCCACCTGCGCGCCGGGCCGGGCCGGAACCGGGGAAGGCTCCTGGGGGGTCCCAGGGTTTGGGCGAAGGGTCGGGGTAGGAGGCTCCCGGTGGCGTTCCGGGAAGGGCTCGGGGAGGAACCCGGGAAGGAGTCCAGGGGGTCCGAGAGATCCCGGGAGGGGGCTCCCGGAGGGGCCCGGGGTCCACGGAGGGCGCTCCAGGGAAGAGCCCGGGGGTCCCAGGGGCGCGGGGAGGGGGCTCCGCCGCGGGCCGCTCCGCCCCCGCGCACCTGCCCGGCCCCGCGCGCCCGCCCTCCCGCACCGGTTCCGCAGCTTACCTGGAGCGCGCGTTCTGCCCGCGGCGGCTCGGCGGGGCCCGGCCCGGCGAGCTCGGCGCCAGGAATGGCGGCGGCGGCGGAGGCCAGGAGCTCGGGGAGGGGGCGGTCGGCAGCCCGGCGGCGCGGGATGCTGCGGCGCGCGAGGGCGCGGAGGCCGGCGCGGGGACGGAGGGCGCGGGGCGGGCGCGCACGCCCCTCCCCCGCTCCGCGCCCCGCCGCCTCCGCCCCCTCGCCCTCCCGCCTTCGCTCCCCGCCCCTCGTCCCTCCCCTTTCTCCCTCCTCCCCCCTCCTCTCTCCCCCAACCGCTCTTCCCCTCCCTCCCCTTTTCCCTCCCCCCATTCTTCACCTTCCCAAGCTCCTCTTTTCTCCCTGCGCGCTTCACCTCCCTGCCCTCTCCACCCTTCGCTCGCTCCCCTCCCCTTCCTCCCTAACTCCAACCTTCCTCCCCTCCCTCCAGGCCCCCAGCAGGGCCCAGAAGCTGCCCCCTACCCTGGTCTGGTCTCTGCTCAGTAAAACACAGATTCCCAGCTAGATGCCCCTTCACTTCTCTCCTCACCACCTCCTAATAGACCAGCTTGTCCCTTCTGGGGGCCTGGATTCGCCCCACCCTTTCCAGGCTGTCCCCCAAATCCCCAGGGTTTTCTGCACTCAGCCCTAGGGCCAGTCCCTGCCTGACCTGGGCAAAGTATGCAGGCACCCAGGATACTGGGCTCTTGATTGTGGACAAGAACATTCCAGACCAGGCCCTTTGCATTTTCCCAGAGTAGAGCTGGCACCTCCTGAAGTCTTGGTTTTCCCACTGTCAGGCCATGGTCACGAGCATTCTGCCCTGGAGGGAGAAATGACTGTGACTTACTCGGTGACTGCCAGGGGGGCAGCTCTGCCCACAGGGATATCCCCTCCCAAAGGGATTCAGTTCCAGAATGAAGCAGCCAGGATTTTCCCCAAGTGTGAAGAGTCAGGGCCAATAACCTCCTGGTCAGGGAGGCTTGCCACTTACCCAGATGACCACAGGCTGCTTCAGAGTGAGCAAATGAGGCTGTTCCTAAGTGATCAGATGCCCAAGTGCCAGGGAGTTCCCTTCCGGAGTTTTCAGTGCAGGGGGTGGGGGTGGTTAGAGAGCAAGACCTGGTCTAGCAAAGGTTAGGACAGCAGAACTGGCACCAGGTGGGTGGAATGCAAGCTCACCACTTCTCTGTCTGCTGAGGAGGGGAAGTGACCCTCGGGCTGAGGACTCTGACAACTCAGCTGAACTCTGTTGCTTCCAAGGTGATCTTGGGTCTCAGCTCTTCTTCCTGCCCAACCTGAGGATAGGGTGGCCACTGGGGAGTGTTCTGGGGACACAGGGAGAGTGGTAGGTGAAGCTGGAGGCCCCGCGTGCCCAGCGTTCGTTCATGGGGACTATTACAAGAAAGAAATGGAGATCCCTTTTCCAAGCTCCTTCCCAGTTGTAGAAGTCCGTGGATCCATGCCTCCACCCCATTTGAATGACCACATGACAGAAATAGATGAGGCCAAGCTGATTAAACAGCATCCTAGGTCCTGAGAAGGGGCACACACTTAGGATGTATAAATGCGAGTATTGCCAAGGACTCACCTTGATTCCTCACAGGTGAGGTACATCTAGAACATTGTGCCCTTGATTGGTGTCTGGGGCAGCCACACCAGCATGCCTGAGATATTAGCTAACCTGCCAGGAGCCTTCTTCATGTGAAGCACAAGGCTATTTGCAAAATTGTCCCAGGAAGATGTATTACCCTATAGGATTATGAAGGGTAAAACTAGGACAGATGGGTGGAAATTAGATGAGAAAGTGGATTTGCGCCCACTGTGAGCACTTTCTGACCTGCCCTTTCAGGGACAGCGTCTAGACAGATCTGGGGTCGTTGCAGAACGTCTGGAGGGGACCTTCAGAGGGTGGGCAAGGTGGGGCTTCTCATGACTGTGGAAACCTCCCCTAACTTTGAGACCCATGTGCTCTGAGCCTGATAGAGGGCAGCCCAGGACAAAAAAAGAAAGAGGTCATCTTGGCTGTCTGAGCCCACACTTCTGATTTCATGACCTTCAAGAACCCTAAACCTCTCTAGCCTGTTTTCTTATACGAACGGGGGAGATGAGAGAAATAAATGAAATCTCCAACAGACACAGCAGCACCCAGCTTATGGGGGACGGGGCTGTGTTCCTGTTCCCTTCCTTCAAGTATGAGAGCCGGGGGCCCCCAAAGTGACCCAGTTTGTCTTCTTGTTATTTAACCTCTTTTTTATGCCACATTTTGAGCACACGTGTAAGAACAGCAAAATGAACCCCACTCTCTCTAACTCTGACCCACTTATTTTGCCGCTTGGATATTAAATTCAAGCATATCAAAGACACGTACTGCCTCATTTGTCTTTGAGTTTCCCCATAAATGCTGAGTGGTTGGCTACTCAAGTCAGGATGGGTGAAGTTTGTTGGCACTTCCCTATCAGAACACCCACATCGCCTCTCTTCAGATGAGCAAGGGAACCAAAGTGATCATGTTTTGAAGTCCCAAATGAGAGAGAAACTCAACTGAGGCAGCTCAGTCTCAATGGCACAAAGAATTCTCAACTTCGAACATCATCGGAGCAGATGTGCAGGGAGACACGGGTTTCTCTGCTTCTGGTTTCTGAGTGTTGGCCGGGGGCTGTGTTCAAGTTGTCCAAATGGGGAGCATGTCATTTCTGGAAGAGCTGACAGATGGTTTGCAAGGGTTGGTGTCCAGACTACACCTAAGGGAGAGGATTGGCACAGTGAGTGGAGAAATGGGGCCCTAGGAGGGAGCTGAGACCTGCTCAAGGAACCCCGGGAGATGTCTTTTCTCCCCGTATTTTTTTATTGGCGCAATACAGTTGTACACGGTGGTGGGATTCGGTGTCATGTATTCATATGTGCACAAAATATAACCACATAATTTAGCCAATCTTTTTTCTCCAGGATTTCCGCCCTCTCTCCCCTCCTCCCTCCTTGGCGTCTTTGAATGTGACCACCAAGTGCTGTACAGCTGGAGCAGCACCTGTGCTCCTGCACAGGGACTGCTGATACTGTGATTGCCACCCCCCCCTTTCATCCCTGCCCCTCCCCCACACCAGCTCTCCAAAACCAAGCACCCTCACCCTCACCATTCACTCGTGCCACAAAGAGGCCTCCAGATGCCTCTACCCCCTCCTGTGACACCATGACCCCCACAGGCCACGGAAGGCTATTTTCCTAAAAGCCACACCGGGAAATTTGGGGTGGCAACGGCAGCAGAATGCCAATGAGGGCCTGCAGCACTGCCTGTTGTTCTCTGCGCCCTGCAGTGTCTTAGCCGTCAAACCCCTGAGTACCAACTAAATTGGGTTAGGGCTATAATCTACCCCTCGGCACTTCCCACTTCCCTGAGCACACAGCATGGGCTAGCAAGCCTTCCTCTGTCAACTGGTAGGGTATAAATATTCCAGAGAGGCTGTGCATCGCCCCCATTCCAACCAGGAGAGTCTGAAGTCCGCGAGGGCGGGGCAGGGTGCTGCCCGGCTGCTCTTTCTTGGCTCCCTTGGGTCTTGTGCTAATTTCAGACAAGGATGTGAAACCACCACGAGTCAGAGGTGGGCTGCAGGCCTCCACCTGCCTCAGGGCATAGTCTAGAATCTCAGAGAACCACGGGGCTGGGAGAGGAGCAGCTCCTCAGTGGACAGACGGGTGTCTAGCAGACAGAATAACACATGCCCAGGTGTGTGAGAGCCAGAGGGCACAGGAGGAGTCACCATGTGATCATCTGGGTGTGGAGTTCCCTGTTGTAATAAAGTAAAACATAGTGGTTTGGCCAAGGTCGACAATTTCTTTACTTGGTGTGTAACATGGCTGGAGGTAGACAGGCAGCCCAGGACTGGGGGGCAGTTCTGCCATCCTTCCTCTGAATGCCATCACGGACCCAGTTAGAAAGAGGAATAGCATGATCCCTACGCCTTATAAACCAGGGAGAAAGTGATCAGTGAATTCTACAGGTCAGGAAAACAAGATTAATAGCTCCCATAGGCCAGGAAGAGCCCCAGTCAAAGCCTCCATGAAGAAAGAACAGCATAATCAATAGACTAAGAATCAGATTTCACAGATAAGGAACAACCTGATCAGTACATCTAGAGACCAGGAAGAGGGAGACCAGTAGACACGTGGCTTCTGTCCCCTGCCATCAACCAGAACTTGCTCACGGCCCCACATGGAGCTAAAGGCTGGATATTAAGGAAGAGAAAACAGAGAGTAGCGGATACTTAGGACCCTGCCAAACACCAGCACAATCAGTGCTATTATAAATTCAAGTGGAAAATTGCTCATCTATTAGAATGTCCAAAATTGAACATACCCTGTGCTGGAAAGAATGTAGAGCAATTGGGATGCTCATTGCTGTTGGAAGTGTAAAATGGCGGCGGGGGGGGGGGTATATATATTGGGAAAATACTTAATAGTTTAAGTATTTTCTAAACTAAATGTAAATTTGCCTTATAACCCAGCAATTTCTCTTTCAGGTACAACAAAATCAAGTGCTTATGTTCACCAAAAGACATATACAAGAATGCTCATAGCAGCTTTGGTTGTAAAGCAATCCATCAACAGTAGAATGACAAAACTGTGGTGTATTCACACAATGGAATACTACCCTGCAATGAAAAAAGAACCGCATGCTTCAAAATGAGTGGATCTTTTAGTCATAATCTGAGTGAATGAAGTCAGATATTTAAAAGCCCCCATTGCTATCTAATTCTGTCCATGTGAAGTTCTTAAACAGGCAAATATAACCAAGCGAACAATGTCAGAGTAGCAGCTACTCATGGTAGGATCTGACTTAGAGAGGACACGTGCTGGGGAACAGAATCTTGACGCTGTCGGTGATTACCTAAGTGTATACACATGTGAAATCCACTGAGCTCTTTTGCAAGTTATACCTCCCTGGAAGCATACTCAAATGCAAGGGAGGAAAGGAAAGTCTATGTATCAAAACTGATGGTGTGCTCAACTCTCCTTAGAGGCCCTGCTCCCCATATTTTTATATGTCACATCAAACACAGGATGTCAGTCAACTTTCCATCACTTTCCATCCAATGTACCTGAGAAGATCAACTTACAGGTGGAAAGATCTGTTTGGGGGTCACCGTTTCTGAGGTTTCAGGCCATGGTCATTCGGCTCCAGTGTCCCTGGGCCTGCAATGAGGCAGAACATCATGGTGGAGGGGTGTGGCTGAGCAAAGCTGCTGAGCTCATTGTGGCCAGAAAGCAGGGACAGTGGAGGAGAAAGCATGCTTTTAGAACGCGGCTGCTCCCCACAAACTCATTATGGCCTGAATCCATCGATGCATTAGTCTGCAGTGAGGTTAGGACCCTCAGGATCCCATCGCCTCCCCCAACCTCACCTCTAAACACCACTATTTGGGGGACCAAGCCTCCAACACATGGTCCTTTAAGGGACCTTCCAGATCTAAGCCGTAACACATACCCAAAGTCCTTCTGCAGCCTCCCTGACGGGCAGCCATGGCCTGCAGGCTGAGCCCCGCTCCTGACAAGACCACAGCTCTAGAGCGGGTTGTGATGTCCTCAGTGGTGGGGCCCTTTCTAGGAAGGGTTTGGACCCCAGTCTTTGACCTTCCTATGGGACCTTTCTACACCCATTTTAAGGTCTGCCACAACTTCCAGCACGCAGTGGGGCCACAGCCACTGCTGTGCACCCTCATCAGAAGCTTTGGCACAATCCCAGCAACAATGGCACCCACCCTTTGGGTCAGCCCCTTGGTAAGGTAGACTTGGCCACCCGAGGGCCACTCTTTGGCAGGGAAGGTGCCTTGGGCTCAGGAATGGGAGACCCAGAGATTCTGGCTCGCCTTTGGTCATGTAGACGTTTGCAGAGTACAGAGCGTTGGGTTCTTTGGAGAGAAATGTGGAAGATACTGATATTCTTAAGACCTGCATGTTTTCTCTTCTCTGGGTCTGGGACTCATGCAGGTGTCTGGGGATCAGACAGCCTTCCTCCCCGGCATCTGGAGCTCTGCCTGCTCTTTGCCCCGTGTGTCTCTGCACCTCCTTTTCCTTCCATCAAGATCCTTCGTCATGGCCGGGCACGGTGGCACACATCTGTGATCCCAGCGGCTCGGGAGGCTGAGGCAGGAGGATTGTGAGTTCAAAGCCATCCTCAGCAACTTAGCCAGGCCCTAAGCAGCTCTGTGAGAACCTGTCTCTAAATAAAATACAAACTGGGCTGGAGGTGTGGCTCTGTGGTTAAGCACCTCTGGGTTCAATTCCAGGTACAAAAAAATGTCTTTGTCATACTTGGCTAGAACCCGAACCCAGCACCAAGTGTCGTGCCGTAGAAGTTGCATGCCTTCCCACAAGTGACCGCAGCGCCTGACCCACCTGCCCACTTAGGATCCAGTTTTGAAACCCTAGTGTAGGAGTCATCTCCCTCAAAGACTCCAAGAGCTCTGGGTTTGGTAGCAGAAATAAAATGTATGTTTGCATGAGGCCACTGTCTGAGCATCCTCAGACAACCTGCCACCTTCTGACCGTGCCAACGGGCGGTCCACAGCCCCTCCCTCAGGGACCAGAACAGCGACCTTGGAGGCCTGTGCTTTGTTGTGTGAACGTACTAACGCAAACGCGATAGCCAACACCGAGGGGTCTTTTGTGTGTGCTGGGGATGGACCAGGGCCTCACCTGGGCACTGAGCTATGTCCCCAGCCCAGCTCTTCATGCAATCAAGAGAGGCCTAAACAGTAGAAGGAGGCTGACCAAATGACACTACGTAATCTACGAATATGGCACAGTGAACCTCGCCTTTGTGCACTGTTGAGAGCCACAGCGGTCAGAAGGACGCCTGGCATTTGCCAGAGGGAACCATTGAGATGATGATTGAGTTAAGCTGTACATAACTGCTGTGGTGCTGGATTGATTGCGTCGTATATTTGACCTTTACAATGGGGCAATGGGGCAATGGGGCGGCTCTTGCTGCCTCAGCGCCCGCTACTTTGGAATTCTCGCGGGATTCCCGGAGAGTTCCCATTGGTTGGGGAAGTGCCGGAGGCGGGATTTCCGGTGTGGGGGTTTGCTGGAAGGGCCGTGTGGGTGGCGTTGGGGAAAAGCGCGTGTGCAGTGCCGGTGAGAGCTGAAATAAAGTCGTGGCTGTTTGAACCTACACGGCTTTGTGGCGGCTCGGTGATTGGTGCCCAGCCAGACTGCGGCAGTGCGTATCTACAAAGTTGTTTGTCCATTATCCTTATGGAGTGCTGTGGAGCGTGCACAATTGTGTGTGTGTGTTGGCACTTCTACGTGGCTGGCGCACAGTGGGTTCTTTACACCAGCATCACCACAAGCACACGAGTGACATATTACAATATGAGGCCACAACCCCTACGATGTCAGCAGGTGGCAGGAATTTTTCAGGCCCACTGTGATCTGGTGGGACCACTGTCCACGTGGTCCCCCGTTGAGTCAACGCCAACGTGGCCTGCATGACTGCGCTGGCAGATGCCAACCTCGAATGGGGTCTAGCGGTGCAGGCCTGTAATCCCAGGTACTCAGGAGGCTGAGGCAGGAGGATCGCAAGGCCAGCCTGGGCAACTCTTGGAGACCCTGTTTCAAAATAAAGTTTAAAAAGGGCTGGGGGCGAAGTGCCCTCACCTGGCATGGACGACGCCCAGCTCAGTCCTCAGCCCCAAAGCAGAAAACCAGCTGAGCCTGAGCGTTCATTTTCCCGCTCTCGGGGGCAGCTTCTTTTGATTCCCACTGTTCGTGAAACAGAGAGAAACGGAGCCAACTGATAGTCATTGAGAGAGAGATTATGATGGGAGATGGGCTCCTGTGCTCATGGACACTCCACGTCCTCCCACCTGCGGCCTGCAAGCTGGAGACCTGAGAGAGCTGACCGCATGGTTCATTCCAAGTGCAAAGACCTGAGATTCTGTGCCAGTTGTGTGACCCTGTTCCAAGGGCAGGAAAAGTGTGATGTCCTGGGTCAGTCAGGCAGGCAGGAAGAGGACAAGTCCTCCCTCTTCCTTCTCTGACTTCTACTCAGGCTATCGAGGTATTGGACGAGGCCCACCCACACTGCTGAGGGCCACCTACTTCCCTGGGTCCCCTCATCTCATCCTGAATCACTCATAGACACACCTGGATGTGACGTTTAAACTCGGCATACTGTGGCCCGGTCCCGTGGACACAGAACTACCAGCCACACCCTCTAAGTAAGATGAGACCCTGGCGCCCTTGCTCATCTCCCCCGCCCACACCATCCCACCTTCCCTCTCCAGTTACCCACTTGTCAGTTTGGCACATTTTGAATTTTCTCTATTATGATCCATTTGGGTTGATTTGAGAAACAGAATGACCCAAAGGAAGAGCACACGATTAGAATTCCACCAATATTGTTCCCAAGTGAGGGGACGGAACAGTCCTAGGGAGGGAAATGGCCTTCCAAGTCACCGATCCAAGCCCACATGCTAACGGGTTGGTCCTCAGGGTTGTGGATGGGGAGGTAGCGGAACCTTTAGAAGGAGGAGCCCAACGGGAGGTCTTCAGGTCCTCCAGGGGGATTGTTGGGCCCTGGTTCCTTCCACTCTTCCTCTTTTCTTCCTGGGTAATCCATTTGATCATGGACTGAAATCTCCGAAACTGTGAGTCAAGATAGACCTTTTTTCTTTATAAGTGGATCATCTCAGGTATTTTGTTATAGTGATGTAAAGCTGATTGACACATCATTTATCAGTTTCTCAAAATCATGCCACTGCTAAGGTGAACAACAGCTTTGCTGATGTCGGATGCTGGTCATGACTTATACCCTGTCTCTTCTGGTAGAGCTGCTTGCCTTCCTGCTCCCCTGGCCATGGAGACTGGATGCTGGCCCTGCTGTCCTTTCCTTGTCCAGTCTGCCTGACCTGGGTTGGAGCCCTGCCCCATGGCCCCAGGTCGATTTCCTCAGTGGACACCCTCATTGTGATGGAGCGCCTCCTTCAGTGGCCCTGCCAAGAGATGCTCCAGTAGAATTCCAGCTTGGCTACTTCGAAGACCTTGCTTCTCTTGCAGGACCTAGTGTCACTGTTGAGAAGCTCAGGGCCATTCTGACTCTCGGAACTTTGCTGATGACCACTTTTTGCTCTTTGTCCTTGGTGTTCTGAGGCTCCGTGATATGTCTTGGTGTGAGTGCCTGTTCACCGTTATCCCCTCACTGTAGGAAACCCTGGCGGATCGCTTACCTAATGCCATCGGCCCTCTAAATTCAGTGGCTCCACGTCTGCTGATTCCACCAGCTGCAGATCATGTGCTCTGTGCGGAGGCCTTACAGTGGTTAAACCTGAAAGCGTGCAGACGGTTTCCCACATTATTCCTTAAAAATGCAGCTTGATGACCATTTGCCTAGCATTTACACCATATTAGCTATCAGAAGTCATCCAGAGATGATTGAAAGTCTAGGGAGGATTGCGTAGGTTATATGCAAATACCACACCATTTAATATAAGGATTTGGTATCTAAGGGGGTCTTGGAGTCAATTTCCACTAGGTATCAAGGTATTTTCTTTTCTCTTCTTTCTTTCTTTAACTCCTGGTACTCAGAATTTGATCTCTGTGACTTGACCCTTTGATTTTTTTTTTTTTTTTTAGTCCTCTAGGGCTGTCTACTTTCTCTGTTTCTTCTCCTGGGTGGGTTGGTCTGTCTCTTTCAGTCCCAAGGCTTCCTTCACTGTGATCCTGGGTTGCTTCACTAAAACTGTAGCAGGTGCGCACAGAATCCCTGGTTGATCCCTGGTAACTTCACTGTACAGAGCTTAGGCATGGAGCCGAGACCTCTCTGGGATCCTGACTTTGCTGGGTCAATCTTTTCTCTTCAGCTGTGCATGTCCCTGGGGAGGGGTCTTCTTCATTTACCTGGACGTTGCTGCCCTGTTCTCAGGCTGAGTCGGGAAGGGACTGGAAGTGGTCCGCCATATTGATTTTTACCTCCAGGACCCTCCATCTCCTGTCCCTGGCATCTCTGAGGACAGAACATTAGACCTCGCACGAGGCTCCAAAGAACAGAGAGTCTCTTGATTGCTTAGATTTCCCACCCAGTTTCCCCACTTTTAGTGTCTGTCTCACCTCCACTTCCAGAGACCTGCCGTTCCAGAGACTCCCCTGGGTGCTGTGGGAGACTGTCTGGATTTGACTCCCACCCTCCAGGTGCTCTGCCGCCTCTGATCTGCTAAGTTGGAACCCAGCATCCGACTGCTTTTTTAGCTTCCAAATTTTTGTTGACGTCTTTCAACGACTGTCGCCTCTTGCTCCCTTATTTACTTACTTTTGGGGGCACCAGGGAGTGAACTCAGGGGCACTCGACCACTGAGCCCCAGACCCAGCCCCATTTGGTATTTGATTTAGAGACAGGGTCTCACTGCGCTGCTTAGTGCCTCTCACTCCTCCAACATTTTACTATGGAGATTTCCAAACAGAAAAGTTGGGAGACTCGGATGGTGAAGCCATGGCTGCCCACCACCAGTTCCACGCCCAGCGTGCTGTCACCCCTCTGCCCGTCGGGAGATCCCTGCATCCGGATGTCCGTCTCATTCTAAAGAAATGCATTCTGAGTTGCAGACGACAGTCCACTTTCCTTAATTATTTAATTTAAAAAAATAGAAGTCGGTTCTTACCGTCTCTTTTGCAGTGTCTGAGGAAACGAGTTAAAACTTACATAAGGTTCTCTTCTGTTCCTGGAACTGTGGGGGTTTTTCCCATGGTCAGCTGTTCTTCCTGTTCACCTCATTCTTCTCTCTTATTGCAAGTTTTCCCAGGTGTCCAGTAAATCCTTTTATTGGATCTTATTTATTTACTTTTGGGGGCGCCAGGGATTGAACTCAGGGGCACCCGACCACTGAGCCACATCCCCAGCCCCATTTTGGTATTTTATTTAGAGACAGGGTCTCACTGAGTTGCTTAGCACCTCGCTTTTGCTGTGGTTGGCTTTGAACTCATGATCCTCCTGCCTCAGCCTCCCGAGCTGCTGGGATGGCAGGTGTGTGCCACTGTACCTCGTGCTGTCCAATAATTCTTGGTCGACTCTTTGTAAGATTGAAGACCTGAGTCGACTAAACAGGTAGCTGGCTTGATCGGGTCCATGGCCTGAAATGTCCCTCTAAATTTGTGTGTTGACAATGGAATAGTACTCAGCAATAAAAGAGAATAAAACCCTGGCATTTGCAGGTAAATGGTGGCGTTGGAGAAGATAATGCTAAGCGAAGTTAGCCAATCCCCAAAAAACAAGTGCTGAATGTTTTCTCTGATATAAGGAGGCTGACTCATAGTGGGGTGGGGAGGGAGAGTACGGGAGGATTAGATGAACTCTAGATAGGGCAGAGGGGTGGGAGGGGAAGAGAGGAGGCAGGGGATTAGCAAGGATGGTGGAATGGGATGGACATCATTATCCAAAGTGCATGTATGAAGACACGAATTGGGTGTCAACATACTTTATATACAACCAGAGATATGAAAAATTGTGGTATATATGTGTATTAAGAATTGTAATGCATTCTACTTGTTGTGTATTTTTTAAAAAATCAATTAAAAAAATTTTAAAAAATAGGGCTGGGGATGTGGCTCGAGGGGTAATGCCCTCGCCTGGCATGCACGGGGCGCATAAAAATAAAATCAGCACCACATAAAAATAAAATAAAGATGATGTGTCCACTGAAAACTAAAAAATAAATATCAGAAAATTCTCTCTCTCTCTCTCTCTCTTTAAAAAAATTTTTAAAAATAAATTTTGTGTTGACACTACCAATGTGACGGATGGTATTAAGAGGACCTTAGGAGGTGATTGTATCGTGAGGGTGCGATGAGGAGTTGAGGGAGTGGGGTTCACTGCCTTCCACCTCTTCTGCCATGAGAAGTCACCACCTGGGACACAGCCGACGACCTTCACCCGACGCTGGCCTGGATACCTGCTGCCAAAGCAGAGAGAGAACTGTGGCTTATCAGTCACCTCGTCCCGGGCATTTTGTGACTTCAGCACAGACCCGCGAGGGCGATCCACCTCTGCCTTTGAGCCGAGGGTCTGTCTTCCCGTAGGGAGTGACTCCTCAGCTCACGGGAGCACAGAGCAGTTAAGGGCTGCGGTTGGGGTGGGTTGGGGGTCGGGGAAGGAGGCCGGAGCTGGCCTTCAGAGTGGACAGAAGAAATCACGGAGCAGCAGGGTGTGGTGGCTGCTCTGCGGTCACCTGAGCTCAGCTTCCCCACGTTGGGCAGGGGTGGCAGGAGTGCTCTTTTGTGCTTGAGAGGCAGAGCGGGATCCCTGAATTCTGCTGCAGCTCACACACCTTGTCCAGTCTGCTCTTTAGCCTGGTGGACGCAGGACAGTGGCCAGGCCTAGAGACACTGCAGCCCTGGCCAGGTCCACCCTCGGCTTCTCTGCCCTTGGGAAAGGTGCCTGAGGATCTCGGAGAGGAGCTGCCTCCTCCCAGCGGTCACCCGGGTCGTCGAGATTGGCTGCCTGGAGGTGAGGGGTTCGCAGAGTGGGTCAGCCTGTCCCTGGGGCCCAAGCTGATCCACACTGCCACCCAGCCCCTGCCCCGGGCTTCAGGGACGGCAGCCTCCCACAGGCTACGCGTCCCGGTGGTTCTGTGTCTGATGGAGCCTAGGGCGCTCTTGAGAAGTGACGAAGCTCTTTTAACAGGGATCCTTCTGCTTGATTCTTGTTTTCTCTGTGTTCTTCCTGAGACATGATATGGATGGTCTTAGTCCTGCTGTGTTGATAATTAAATTAATCAAGTGCTACTTAATGACTCAAGGCGTTTTCCTGCCAGGTGAAACTGGAGCTCTGTTTGGTTTATTTGTGAGCCTCTGTCATGTTTCAGAAAGTCGAGTCTTGGCTCCAATTGCATATAAGTCAAGAGAGGCAGCCTCCCTGTGTCCACGTTCCTCTTGGGCCTCAGTCACGGCTCAGGCTGGGCCCAGCTCAGCTCCTTCCTCCTCCTGGCTCCGCTAGTCAGATTTCCGCCACTGTAATAAAATGCCGGAGATAATCCACTCCTAGAGAGGAAAGGTTTATTTTGGCCTATGGCTGTGAGGTTCTCTTGCTATGGGCCTGTGGGGGCAGAACACATCATGGCAGGAGTGTGAGGTGGAAGAGGGCTGTTCTGGTGGTAACTGGGAGGCAAAGAGAGAGGGAGGGACCACGGTCCTAATACCCCTTTCCAAGACCCACCCCAGTGACCTAACTTCCTTTCACTAGGCCCCACCCCCTGAAGGCTCCATCATGTCCCAGTAGCACCCAGGACTGGGAGAGACCCAGCCTCCAACATGGGGGCCTTTGGAACATTCCAGATACAAACCGGTGCAGAAGGCTCTGTGCCTCCATTCATTCCCCGGTCATGATGCCCACACCCATGATGGCCACAGACACTTTTGATTCCAGATAGGCCATGCCCTGGGTTAAACACTGTCTTTAAATATTTGAATTTCACTCTGCCACATTTAAAGGGTACCCCCAAAATATTGAAGGAAACACAGCAAGCACCGTCTGAAGGACCAGCCGATGGCCAGCACAGCTGCCCCCAGCCCCTCCTCTCCACTCCCCGTGACATGAGGACATCACACAGGCAGCATTTCTGGGACTCCCCCCCGTGGCTACGTCCTTGTAACCAGCCATGTACGTGCGCCCCCTTATTTCCCAGGTTTTAAACTTCACAGAATGGGCTAATACGCCCAGCTCAGGGTGGCTAGTCGCACCGTCTCCTGAGAAGACAGCACAGTCTTTAAAACAGGCGTCTGTTCTATTTCTGAATCCGTTTCCATGCCCTCCTGCGGGAAGGTGGCCGCCCGCCTCTGCCATTCAGATTTACATCCTTCTGACCTGCAGCCGCGCCGGCTCTGGGGATGCTGTCGTCTCGGGCTGTTTATGGCATCTTCTAATTATCGTTCATGGAATCTATTTCTCAGCGTTCTGTCAAAATCAGATGGTGATTCTTTCTCCCATCTGCTGCCCCAATCTGTGCCATCCATCACATTCAGCGAGCTCGCGGGAAATCGTCTCGCCCAGAGACAAGAATGAATGTGTTTCCTCCAGACTTCACGGGACAGGGTTTGGGTCTGCGATACCGGGTTTTTTGGAAATCTTAGATAATGTCGAGTTCAGAGCAATGGCTGTGTTTCTCCAGTGCCCCGTGGATAACAGGAAAGCCACAGATTCCGCAACCCTTCGCACGTCCTTTCCCCATGGCATCCTGATATTTAATAAGGGACCTCCCCGTCCCCAGCCCTGTCTTTATCGACCACAGATACTCTCAGCTCCGACGGAAATCCGAGGGCTGTATTCATATCACTTTGCAAAGGCTGTAATTGGCACACACCTGAGTGTGGAAGGCAAGGCCCTGTACTGGGAGACGCGTAGGTGGGCAGGGTGGGCTCAGGGCCCGCCGAGCCCCTCCCATTAGGCCCAGAACTGCAGCTCCACTTTCATTAAGTAAAGTGGTCTGCAAAGCCCCGTGGTCCCGGGTTCATGGCATCAGGGCTAAGGGGCCACCAGCCAGGCAGCTCTTTAGCACAAGGCCAGGACGTTAACGTGGACCCAGGAGAAGAAACGGGTATATATTGTTTTTAAATCCAATCCCTATCTTAATTTTGTTTTTGTTTATTTGATCGACACATACTGATTATTCCTATTTCTGGGGCACCATGTGATGTTTTGAGTCAGGCCCGCATTATGTAATGATTAAATGGGGGTAATTAGCACCTCCATCCCTTAAACATTTCATTTCTTTGTGTTGGGAGCATTCAAAAATCCTCTCCTCTAACTCAATAGAAATGTAGGACGTGAACTGTTGATAATATGCCCCACTGTCTAACAGGACGCTGGAACTTATCCCTCCTACCCAAGTGGTATTTTTTTATCGTGCATCTCTGTTCCCGATAGCAGGTCCAGGAAGGAGCTGCTTGGGATCAAAGCCAGGTCAGAGGACAGAAGCCCTGGCTCTCAATGTGTTTTCCAGGAGAGACGAAGGATGGTCTCCTTTGTGGGAGGAATGGCTCACGGGTCCCTCCTGGGATGCCTTTTCCACTTGTCCTCTGGCTTCAGACCTGGAGGCCAGGGATAGAGGCCAGCAGACCTCGATGCCACGACGTGGGGTATTGTTTCTCCCTTGTGAATGCCACTCGAGGAAGCTGTGCTTTCACTTTCACAGTGGGAAACAGATTCGTCCGTGGACATGTGACACCACCCTCCTCTCCACGGTGAATGACCCGCTCTGGCTTTTATTTAATTATGGGAAACTGCGTCCAGCCCATAGTAGGACCATGGCCCTCTTTCCTCTCTGCCCCTTCCTGCCACACGTCCCAGGGCTTGTGCTGCTCACATACAGCTGAAGGAATGAGGGCTCTGTTAGGGTTTGGATCTGGGGTGTCTCCGAGTCCTGTGAACGGTTATGAAGTCTCATGAGAGCTTGGCTGCCAGTCGGAGGCCCTTCTGGGAGGTGGAGCCTCATGAGAGAAAGTTAGATTCCTGGGGGTGTGCTCTTGAAGGGGATATTGGGATCTTCGTCCCTCCTCCTGGCTTTCCAGCCACCATGAGCTCCTGCCATGATGTACTTTTCCTGCCATAGGCCCAAATAAAACCTCTGAAACCGTGAGACCAAACAAACCTTTCCTCCTTTTATGTTCTTTCTCTCTAGTGTTTTGTCATAGCAACAGAAAGCTGACCAGCACAGGCCCAGGCTCAAGGGAGGTTTGTTGCTGCTGCTTATGACTTACACTTGCTTGTATGATGATACAAAAATCTCCTGTTTGGAAGAAGATTTTTCTCTTAATCCCCTCCTTCCCTCGGCACCGAGTTGGGCTGAGACACATTGGCAGGAGGCTGCCAGGGGCTGTTCCACCCAGACAGCCCAGCATCCCCTGGGCCCATGAAGTAGCCATTGGTTTCAGTGGTGGGGCAGCGAATCTTGGGGTTCCAGGAAGGTCCCCGCCCTGCCCTGATGCCTGATATTCCACTGTGAGAAGCTCAGTTCCCAAGTGCACTAAGTGTATACTTAGTCTCACTACAAGCTGAATATCCCTTATCTAAAATAAAGAGCTTCCGATTTCGGATTTTTTTTTTTTTAATTGCAAATATAAATGAGACATATTAGGACTGGATCCCAAGTCTAAACACAAAGTCCATTCATTCGTAATTCATACATACCTTAGATTCATAGCCTGAAGGCAATTTTAGATCCCATTTTAAATGATCTTGCACATGAAACAAAGATTCGTGGCATGGAATTTCCCATTTGTGATATCATGATGCACTCCAAAAGTTTTCGGTTCTGGAGTTTTGGATTAGGGATGATCGACCTGTGCTTTCTTTCTCTCTTTGAACAGGAGTGGTGGCAGAATATGAGAAGGAGGATGATGGAGGTTGTTTTATTCAGTTTTCCGTTGCTGTAACAACATACCTGAGAAAATCTATTTAAATAGAGGAGAGGTAGGTTTTGGTTCATAGGTCTGGAGGTTTTATCCCACAGCCAGTTGGCCCCACTATTTTGGGAACCCTGGCAAGGCAGCCCAGTAGGACCAGAGCTAGTTGTCTGGTTGTGTTTTCAAGCCTTTCCCAGCGCAGCCGTCCCCCGCCCTAAGCAAGAACACACGTGCATGCCAACCTCAGACCGAGCAAGGGCAGGCCATCTCCAGGAGCTGAGGGCCGGGGCCTGCAGCCTGCCTTTGTCCCTGCACCTCTCAGGACTGCTCTTGGTGGCCTCTGAGCACCTGTCACCCATAAGTGACTGTGGATGCATTGCCATAGTAACAGATAGTCCTCGAGATGCTGAAGGTTTGCGGAGGGCCACTAGGGGCCATCAGCCCTACGGCCTGTGGCAGGTCCCTGGGCCGGGAAGGGCCGGGCAGGACATGCAGAATATTGCCCCGCCACAGGCTTGGAGAATGGGAGGAGGGGTGTACCTTCTAAACCTGAGATGTCACCCTCTGGAGCTGAGATGAGGTTTGTCATCCGAGGATTCATGTGTTGGAGGTTTGGTTCCCAGTGGTCATGTGAGAAGTGGAGGGGCCAGCCGGTGGGCCTGGCGGGAAGTGATTAGGTCATTGGAGGGCTGCCCTTGGGAAGGATTAATGTTGACCTCTTGAGGTCCTTGCTAGTTCCCTTGAGAACAAGTATCTGACCCCCAAATGCCTCTGGTTTCCTGTTTCACCGTAGGACCTCTCCCTCCAAGACGTCATTCACCGTGATGTGATGTAGTGAGAAAGCCCTCACCAGAGCCCAAGCAGATGGAGCTGCCTGATCTTGGACTTTCAAAATCAGGTGGTAAGTAAACCTCATTTCTTTATACATTACCTAGCCTCAGGAATTTTGTTGCAGCATCAGAAAATAGGCTCATCCGTGCATTGACGCCTGACGATTGTCTAACCATAGGCTGGGCTTTTTGCCCTCAGTGGCAAGCAATGCTGCCTGTTTCTGACCAGAAGGGGATTGATCTTTGCATGCATGCTGTGATAAAATGCTAGACCCTCAGAAAGTGATGGTGAAGCTCAAATTAAAGAGGCTGAGAGAAGGGAAGTTGATCAGCCAGGGGTGGGTGACAGGAGAGGTCCTGGCCCAAGTGAAACCTTCCTGGGGTCCAGTTTAGGAAGTAATTGGCCTCCACGGGGACTGGGGCCTCAGGGAGCAGGGAAACGGGGCTGGGACGGGCACTTGGGTGGGAAATGGGCGTGTTCCCTTCACCAGTCCTGGGAAGGCAAGGCCAAGTGGCCCCGTGTGGCCGTGTTCAATGGGTGGAACCTTTAACAGGTGGGGCCTCCTGGGAGTGACTAGGTCGTTGGTGGTGCCGCTCTCGGAAGGCACGAAGGTACTTCTCCTGGGGCCCTGTTGGCTTTCTCTCTTGAGAGGTGCGTATAAAGAGCTAGCCCTGAATCCCTTCCTGTCTGGCTGTGTGATCTCCTCCTTTCACACATGTCCCCACCATGAAGCCATCCACCACTTCCTGTGACGGAGCCAGAGGCCACCCCCAGAACTGAGCAGGTGCCAGTGCCGTTTTCTTGGTCCTCCAGAACTGTGAGTTGAACAAACAGTTTTTTTTTTTTAATATAAAGTATTGAGCCTCAGGTATTTTGTTAAAGCAACAGAAAACAGGTCAAGGCACACAGAGACCACCCTCAGAATCCTATCTGTGGGCCAGGGGACCCTCAGAGAGGGCAAATAAGTCATCCAAGGACTGTTATTTAGGCTTGGCTTCAGAAAGACCTCCGTGAATCACCATGGGTACACAGGAAGTCACACCACAACACAGTTTCTGGAAACATAGGCATTTGGGCCTCCTGTATGCATTAATTGAGCACCACCTGTGTTCCTGACTGGGGGTATCAGGCGAAACCTTTGTGCTAGCCTCTGGAAAAAAATACTTAAAGGGAAGAGAATTCTAAGAAAACAAATGACACAAAGAAGGGAGTCCGGGTCCCCATTCTGGGATAAGCCAGGCTTGTGACTACTAGCAGTCCTGTCCAAAGTCAGGGCCAGGTCCCAGAAGCCAACAGCTCCCTCTGGGCTTGCTGCGGAAGCCCCAGCCTTGGCTTCCAAGTTGTCAAGCACGAAGCCTGCAATCTGAGGCCACTGTGCTGTGGAACGCCCCAGCTGCGTGGGGTGGGGACACTCCGCAGTCCACCCAGCTTCTGGATGGCAGCCAGCATGAATGGACAGCCGGGTGGGCTCACTTGGCTGGCCAGCTCAGCTGAGCCTTCCGATGACCCCAGCTGACATCTGTCACCGCCTGAGAGACTCATGCAGGGACTCCCCCAGTGGAGTCCTGTCCAAGGTCCCCGTCTGTAAAACTGCGAAGCGTAATGAGATACAACGGTGGCGTTTTAAGCCAGCAGCTCGGGGCAAGTTATCGTGCATCCATAAGACCGAGCACAGGCTCAGGGAAGAGTTAAGAAGGCCCTGGGCTGTCACCTCTGGCCAACCTTCCTGGGTCAGCAGGAAGTGAAGGCTAAGGCAGAGCTGACCCTGCCAGGCGGACCGCGTGAGAAGGCCCAAAGGTGCCCGCAGACAGGAAGGCCATTGGCCTCAGGCTGCATCAAGATTCTCCAGAAAACAGAATCAATAGCCAAATAGAAATACAGAGAGGGATCTGTCATTGAGGGAGGCTGCAAAGTGACGTGACGTGCCACCTATAAGCTGGGAAACCCACTTGTGCTATAATCCAGTCCAAATCCAAAGCCTGAGAACCAGGGGAACCAAGGGTGTGGTCCAAGCCCAAGTCCAAATCCCCAGGAATGGGGGGTGCTGGTGTTCAGGGCCGGAGAAGAGAGACTTCTCAGTTCAAGTGCTAAGTGGATCCACCCTCCTCCATTTTTTTGTCCGATTTGGGTCCTAAACAGATTGGAGGATGCCCACCTGAGCTGGCGTGGGCAGATCTTTCCTCAGTCGACCAATCCCAAAGCTCATCTCTTCTGGAAACACCCTCACAGACACACCCCAGATCATGTTTCCCCAGTCCTCTGGGCACCTCTTAGCCCAGGCAAGTGGACACATAAAAAAATTAGCCATCGCCCCCGTGTTCAAGGAAATCTCTGAGCGACTGGTAAGCGACTGAGTTCCTGACGGCTGTGTTCACAGAGCAGAGATTTCAGTGGCCACAGCCATCAAAGAGTAATTAATTAGTTGATCATTAATTCTGCAGGATGGGGACACTCCACCGTCCACTGAGCTTCTGGTTGGCAGCCAACATTAATGGCCAGCCAGGTGGGGTCACTTGGTCCTCCAAGGTCACCGAATTAATTCAGAAAAGTCTCCAAACAAATAACTACAACAAACCCTTGGGGAGAATCTGTTCTCTGGAGCTGTCGTGTGATGTTATTCACATGCCAGTTTTCAACAACAAAACAAAACAAAACATAAGAAATACACAAGATAACAAGAAAGGATGACCCATAACCAGGGGAAACTGTCCCCGAGGAAGGCTGACATACACAGGCTGTATGTCAGTTATTTAAAATGCTTCAAAACAAATAGAGAATATCTCACCAAACAGAGAATATCCATAAAAAGATAGAAATCATTTAAAAAAAAAATAGGAATTTCAGACATGATGCTAACATGTCAAAAAATTTTAGCAGGATGATGTCCCCAGATTGTGACTGCTGGGGGTGAGAAGAGCAAAGCAAGATCTGGGCCACCACATTTTCAGAGAGTGAGCTCTAAGCCCATGCTGCTGGGACCCGGGAGGGCAAGAGAGGTCGCAGGTGACAGGCAGACCTTTGTCATCTCCGTCTGCGTCCTGTGCTGTGCGGAATCAGTGTCTCATACACATGGAGCACTCGGTAGTCTGCTAAGGGACCATATCCTGGGGTCAAAGAGGTCAGAGAGAGGGGGGAGCAGCCAGAATCATGACATTTTTTTTCTTTAGTGACTTAAACAAGGAACAGTTATTATTTTTTAGTTTTAGTGTGTAGAGAACTTAAGTGGCTTAGTTGGGGGCTTCTGGCTCAAGATTAGGATCAGGACGTCCCCTGCAGCTTCAGAGTCTCCTGTGGTCCAAGGTGGTGCCTCCACACAGAAGTGTGACCCTAACAGGACAAGGGCGGGAGCGTTACCCAGACAGGACTGTGGTGCCCAGCGCACGGCGTGCTGTCACCAAAACGAGTTTTATAAAAGAACAAGAGTTTACTCACCAGGTGGGCAAGCACGGGGGTGGGAGACCCAAGGCTCAGGTCTGCCCCCGTGAGGACAGGGTTTGGGGATGTTTACGGGGGACAGCAGCAGGGTGACTTAAGATGCTGGTGAAGGGGACTGGAGTTGAAGCTATCAGTGGCCTAGGCACATGATAAACGCTATTTGGAAAATGATGGCTTTAGCATGACTCAGGCTGTAGTTTCTGGTCCTCTGTGTAGGCCTAGGGAAGCCAGTGGTTTCAGTGAAAGTGGCCTTTGAGTCCCCGAGAGGTAACCTAGGCAACAGCTATCATCATAACCACAGGTCGGAGGTGTCTCTGCAGCCGAGCCAGCGGGGGACCCACCAGTGGTGGCTCAGAGTGAGTGATTTTTAAAGTCAGCTACAAGCAAGCCAGGCTGGGCGTGGGCTCAGGTTTTCCGAAACAGACTCGCCTGCAGGTGACCTCACGCCCTGGTGGGTGGCAGGGCCTTGGGTGGCAGGAAGTGGTTTGACTTTGCTTCGGCAGAGTCACTTCCTCTTTGGAGCAGACAGACACCTGTGAGAACCCTGCGTCTTGCCCCTGGGGAAAAACTGTGGAGGCTTCAGGCGGGTGCCTGGCTCGGCTGCAGAGAGAGGCCACGTGCCCAGCTTGTGCTGGTGCGGCCAGGTGCTGCGCTGTGCAGGCCCTTCCTAGCCGATCCGTGTCCCGTGGGGCAGCCTCGAGGGACACCCTGCAGGGCTGCGCAAGAAGCTCACAAAATGCGAGCGGAGGCCAGCACGGCTTCAGGGTGGTCACCCAGGGACGAGGACAGATCTCGGAGTTCAGGTGTGCTGTGACGTTCTCCTCAAGGTGCAAAGAGAGTCAATGCTTCTGAAACTCATGAACTCAGCAAATGACCACGCTGATCAGCTCCAGAGCCCTTGAAGCAACAAAACTCAGTTGCAACTTTGCATTCAAGTTGCAAGCCCAGAACCCTTGATCTCAGAGAACGCAGGGTCCCCATAGTCCATTTGGTTTGCCGTGGCAATCCCCTTTCCTATGCCAATAATTGTTCTAGGGGATGGCATGGAACACTGCTCTGCCCAAAAAGAGGGGGAAAAAAAAGTCAGATCCTTAGGTTCCCTGCTGCTGCTTCCTTCCAGCTTGGGATGCTGGTGTGATGCCTGGAGCTCGGATAGTATTTTGTAACTAGGAGGTGACAAGCATGAAGATGAAAAGACATTGTGCTAAAAGTGTGATTGACGGGTGGGACAGGCCTAGCTTGATGGCATTGAGCTATGGCACAGCTCTGACACTCCGTGTCCAGATCACTTTTTCGATACCACTGATTTTTATTATTGTTAAACCCTTCTAGATGAGGTTTCTCATATTTGCCACCCAAGCCAGTCTTTTGGAAATATTTTTACAAAATTTCAGCCCGAGGAAATGTTACTTTATACAGATACATTTATTCCTTTTTGATCGACCTAAATCCATGTGGTTCTCATTTCTTTTCCTGAAGAGCTTGTCTGTTAACAGGCAGAGGAGGCTGGCTGGAGATTGCCTCTGCAGGAGGCCGGGTCCCCCAGCCAGCCAGACCCCCTACCTCCGCCGGGCTCTGCAGGGTGCAGGCGGGGTGTGGGGTAGGGAGGATGGGGTGCAGCAGCTTGCTCTCCTCTGTTGGGTTGCACTGTGTCCAGGCCTGAGGCTCCCACCTGGTGCCAGTCAAGACCAGGGGGATTCTGGGGACATTCAACTTTAGGGGTTCTTGAGAGGATGCCTCCTTTTGGAAACCCCATAACTCCCTGGGACAGCTAGGAGGGTGGGCAGCGGTGTGGTCTTGAAATACCCAGCACCCCCTTCAAAAATAAATAAATAGATAGAACAAAGTTAAGGGGCCGGGCTGTGGCTCAGGGTGGAGCGCTTGCCTAGCACCCTCGAGGCCCTGGGTTGCGTCCTCAGCACCACGTCAAAGTAAATAAACAAAAAACAAAGGTAATGTGTCCACCGACAACTCAAAAAATAAATGAATACAAATAAATAAAGTCGATGTATCTTCAAGTTCTTTGACCGTCCTCTGTGCCCTCTTCCCCTGAACCCGGGTGCCACACGGCGGGGCCTGCTCCTCTGTCACACTCGCCGGGGAGGTCCCCGCAGGAAGTGTGGCTGCTGAGAGGACCCGAGGGAGGGAGGGCAGGAGAGAGACAGAGAGCAGAGACGGAGGTGGGCAGAAAGAGAAAGAAAGGGAGAGAGGAAGCAGACACACAGGACTGGCCGGGTCACCAAGTGTCCCCGCCCTCTGGGCAGGTCCAGGCCTCCTCCTGGGCGGGGCCTGTGAGTGGAGCCCTCGTGGCCTGGCCCTGGCCCTCGCCCGGCCTTGAGGTCAGCCGCAGCCTCCTGAGCGCCCACCAGCCTCACCGGCAGGACTCGCGCAGGGCCGGGCTCTCCCAGGGGAAGGCGAGGGGGCCTCCTCTGGACTGCAGGCCATTGGGGTTCACTGAGGTCTGCGGGGCGCCAGGAGCGACTGGAAGGAGCAGAACGGGACATCGGGCAGGATCCAGCCTCTGGCCTCAGCCCGTGGGAACGTGCGCTGGGGATGCAGGGGCCTCACGGGTGGGCCTCCTCCAGGGCCCTCGATGGCTGATGGCTCCGCGGGGCTACTGTGGGCCTAACATAAGGACGAAATGACGAGTCGAGCTGTTTGTTTCCCATCAGCAAAAAGCCCGAAGCCCAGCCAGGAGCAGCGGCCCCGCCTGTCATCCCAGCGGCTCTGGAGGCTGAGGCAGGAGGATGGCGAGGTCAAAGCCAGCCTCAGCGACTGAGCCAGGCAGAGGACGGGAGAGCAGAGAGATGTGCAGAGACCGGAGCCGGGGTGTTGGGAACGAGCCGGGAAGCACAGGGTGGTCGCTTGGGGGGCTCAGGTGAAGCCACCTCTGAGGTCCCCGGCGGCTGGGTGTTGGAGAGCCTCAGATCTCGCAGCTCCCTGGTCTTGTGGGGTGGTGACCTCAGAGCCGAGGCGTGAGCATGGGCCCTGGAAGACTTAGCTGTGTGGGCTAGTTTGGGAGGCTCCAGCCCCGGCCTGAGACTCTGTGATTCTTCCCGTGACTCAGGCTCCCGCCTGTCTATGGACCCACAGACTCTCCTTAATGGTTCATTGTCTGTCATTTCCAAGGAGACGGCAGGACAAGAGTGGAAGTGGCCGCATGTCATCCAGCCTCAGCTGGATGTGACTTCCTATTGGTGGGAGAGAGGAGGGAGGGCGTGGGGGGGGGGTCTGTGGCAGCTCCTGAGCCGTGGAGCTGGCCGGCAGCGCAGGGCTGGCAGACACTGGACCTCTTCCCCAAGTCTGCCCTGGTGCGGGATCCCGCTTCCTGCTCTACTGGTTTGGCTTGTGTTTGGATGTCTCTGGGGACCGGCTGACTTCACTCTAGTAACATCTGGAAGGTTTAACCGAGAAGAGAAAGGGGAGTGGTCCTCTTCCAAAGCCCTCCCCACCATTCCTTGAATTTATCTGTATGGAGGTACTACTTCAATTTCCAATAAACTTTGACCTGATGATTTTGTTTTCTTCCACTCAGATCATCCCTCCAGAGAGAACATAAAAAGGAAACAAATCAGAAGGCAGTTGAGGGCTTTTATACTCCCTGCAAATTCTAGGGATATGGATTGGAGCCTCCTGGGAGCCTGGGGGAAAACCGCAACTCTCAACTTTGGAGAGAAATCTTGGAGGAAATCTTCCACCAATCCCTTATTTTCCAGAACCTCCACCTGTATTTAAGGGCTCTTGACTCAAGGTGCACCATGGTAGGAGGACATGTGCTTGTAGAGGCCATTAGGACCCCTGCCCCTCCCTGTCTTTCTTTGCTTCCTGGTGCCACGAGGGGAACAGACCTTCTCTGCCTCATGCTCCCGCCATGATGTACTGGGCTGCCCCAGGCCCAAAGCCACAGGGCCAAGCAACCCAGGATTGAAGCCTCTGAAACTGCGAACCAAAATCAACCTTTTGTCTTTTAAGCCGGTTCATCCCAGGCATTTATTACAGTCACGGAAAGCTGACTAATTCAAACTCACAATGGTTCAACTTACAGTTCTTTGACTTTACAATGGGGTGAAACCCATATGCATTCAGTAGGAATCATATACCGGTTTTGCATTCGGGTCTTTTTCCAGGCTGGTGAAAACACGACCCGTCTCGTGATGCTGGCAGCAGTGGCAAGCCGCAGCTCCCAGTCAGCCAAGGGACCACGGGGTGAACACCTCACGCTCTGCAGGCTGCTGGGCTGCCAAGCTGCCATGTTTGGTGCATCTGATGCCATTTTAACTAACAATGCTCCTAAGTCGAGGAGCACCTGTACCAGTCATCTGTTGCCACCAGCAGTGTTACTGCAGATCTAGCAGCTTGAAAGAGCCCACAGTGTCTGTGGGCCGGGGGTCTGAATGCAGTGTGTCAGGGCCCTTCACTGACGAGGTGTTGGTGGGCTGCAGGCTCATCCGAGGCTCGACAGGAGGAACCTGCCTCCTCCCTCAGGAGCTTGTTGGCCACGCCCAGATCCCCGTGAGCTGGCAGACTGAGGTCCTGGGTCTCATGCCCGCAGTGGCAGAGGGGACCCTCCAGTATGGACACCTGGACCTTCTCCACATGGCCTAAAAAGGCAAAGACAGGCGGCTGAGCACCAGGGCTTCTACAGGATGGAGTTACTGCAGGGAATTGGCTCCCGCCAGGACCGTCCTCCTCAGCACCCACATCCTTCCAGCTAAGAAGAGCCACGTGACTAGATCTCCTGCTGGGATGTGAGTGGATGGATGAGTGTCACTTCCGGTCCAGAGGGTTGAGATGTGGGTGTGATGTCCTCACGGCCTCTTCTGCCATCGCCCGTTGGGTTGGAGGGACTCAGCGTCCATGTGGGGCCTCCAGGTGGGAGGAGCATGGGGGGCGATGAACCAGCTCAGAGGAGGGTCCCCTTCAATGGTCCATATGGGTCTGTACAATCCAGTGACAACAACGTACGTGTGTGTGTAGGTCTGTGTGTGGTAGCCATCCTCTTGGTAGCCAGAATTCCTCAGCTGTTAGTGCAAAATAAACGACTCTAATAATTAGAATCATAAACAATAAGCTTTTCGGCCTCTCACCGTCGTTGTGGGCCAGGGATTTGGGAGCTTTTGGTTGGGTGGTTGGGGCTGTGGTCTTGTCTGAAGGCCCAGCTGGGGCTGGAGGGTCCATGTCTGAAGCTGTTCTTCACACGCCGGGTGGTTCAGTGCTGGGTGTCAGCAGGAGATGTCTTCCTCTCCCCGGGGACCTCCCCACAGGGCTGCCGGAGCCTCCTCGTGGCCAGACAGCTGGACTTCCCCAAAGGCAGAGGAAGAAATCCTAGAGAGAGCAGGTGGAAGACTCCATGTCCTTTATGGGCTAGTCCTGGAAGTCACACATGGTCACACATGGTCACGATGGTGGTGTCCTGTTGGAGACGCAGGTCAGCCCTACTCCGTGAGAGTGGGCCTCACGGAGCGTGAAGAACTGGCTGGGTCAGTCATCCTGTCGAGACTGTGACAAAATGCCTGAGAGAATCCACTACGGGAAGAAAGGTGGAGTTAGGCCCATGGCTTCAGAAGTCTCAGCCCCAGGCTGTGGGGTCCTGTTTTTTTTTTTTTGAGCCTGGCACATCTTGGTGAGGAGGGTGTGGTGGACGAGGCCTGTCCACCTCATAGGCAGGAGGCAAGGACAGAAGGGCCAGGGTCCCGATGGCTCCTTTGAGGGCACGCCCCATGTCCTAACTTCCTCCTGTGAGGCCGCACCTCCTAAAACTTCACCCCCTCCCTCACAGCCACAGGCTGGGGACCAGCCTCCAACGCACAGGCCTCTGGGGGACATTCCAGACCCCGCGTGCAGCACTGGATTCCCTGAGGAGGGCAGGGTGGCCCAGAAGCTGACGAGGACGAGTGAGCAGGCACAGGGAGAGGCTGAGCGGCTCCCTGGAGAGCGGTGACGCAGACTCCTGTCCACTGAGGGGAGTCTTGTGGGCCAGCGGTCACAGCAGGCTGCTCTGTAGAGGGACAGGCAGTGGAGGGGGTGACAGCTCTGTGACTGTTCAGTGAGGACCAGAGCTGGCTTTTCAGAGGTGACCCAGAAACCAGGCCCAGAGACCACGGAGCCATGGGGGACAATCGTCATGATGTGCTGCTCACCCAGGCTCCAAGGGGCCCATTGATCATGGACCGAACCTCTAAACATGTGAGTGAAGTAACCTTTTTCTCTGTAAGTTAACTAGCTCAGGTATTTTGTTACAGCACCGGGCAGCTGACTAGTCGTGACAGGGTGGAAAGATCCCATGATCCAGTCAGAAAACCGTGGCCTTGTGGGTGTGCCAGTCAAACCTGGAGTCCCTCCTGTGTGTGAAGTGGGGATGGCAGTGACACTGCCCATCTTCAGGCTGTGGCCATTAGAGGCTGAAGTGATCACTGTGTGTGGGAAGTCATCCATGAATGCGGTCTGAATTTTAATAAAAGATCTTCACAGCCTGGGGTGAGAGGAAACTGAGAAATGGCCTCAGAGTGCGGAGCGGGGCTTGGAAATGATTCAGTCCAGTGAGTCTCACCAGCCATCATGGGCTTGCCTGTGCTTTCCAGCCTTGGAGGCATTTACAGGAAACACTTTCTCCCAGCTAACTGAGTCCCTCCCTCCCTCCCTCCCTCCCTCTCTTTTGAGACAGGGTCTCACTACGTTGCCCAGGCTGGTCTTGAACTCTGAGCTCAAGCGATCCTCCTGCCTCAGCCTCCCGAGTAACTGGGGTTCTGAGCCTCCTTCGACTGAGGCGACGGCTGTATTTGCTTGACGTTCTGTTCTTCAGTGGTTTCTAACATTCACTTTCCCTTTCTTGCCTGACTTTCATCAGGCGAAATGGGCGTGGGGTTTAAAAGCCAAATTCACCCATTAGAAAAGAAGACACTTGTGAGTGAATGATCACAGTCACTCCCCATGTCCTTCTGGTTGCCAGATGTCAGAGTCTAGAGGTCACCTGCTCCACCCGTGGGTGGGTGACAAAAGTGTCTCTTCTGCTCATGTGGGGACGGGGTCCACAGTCCCTGAAGGTGTGGGGTGGGGGCAGGGGGTGCACTCTGGTGAGCATTGGACATTGGGTTTGACGGGGGGCTCTGTTAGACCCGGTGACGATCTGGGTTGATGGAGTGGCCTGGTGCAGAGTCTGAGGGGAGGGTTCCCGGAAGCGCAGGTGTGAATTGTGGCTCATACCTACGAGGAGCTGATGGATCTTCCTGGAAGTTCCTGTCGTGAATAATTAAGAGGCTCCTGGAATAAAGGATGCTAATGGTAACCAAAGCCCTGCTGAGATGCAAGGTAAGTGGTCGCCCTGGTGTGCGTGTGTGTGTGTGTGTGTGTGTGTGTGTGCGTGCGTGCGTGTAGTGCTGTGTCAGTAGCTGCGTTTGGATTGTGCGTCTGTGTGAGTTTAAGGCTGTGTGTGTATTTGTGTGCACCACCCTGTGGCTATCTGAGTTTATGGAGTTGTGGGTAAAAATAAGTGCAGCCTATTTAATTGAGATAGTGAAAAATTTTAAATTTTTTTGCATGAAAAATTACAAATGGGAATGTGATAAATGTCCTAATTTCTGTTGAATGTGTTGTGTGGTTGACAGTTGCTACCCCTCCCGGCTGACACGGGGTTGTTCCTGAAGAATTGCCTCCGCCACCTCCTGCTTTGCCCCAGGTGAGGCTTGAGGGCAGGAGAGCTGTCCCCTTGAGGTTCCCTGGCAGGAGGAGCCCATGCCTGGGCTGTAGCTGGGGTCCCCGGGGGTCCGCTGTTCTCACAGTCCTACAGGAACCCACACCCACCCACCCCTTGCCAAGCAGTCAGCAAATGACCAGCTCAGGAGACACACCAATTGTCCCTCAGCCCATGAGAGAGGAAATGGTCCTTAAAGGGGCTGCCATCCCCTGGGCTGAGGATATCATAAAGCTGTTCACGTCAAAGAGCTGGTGGACAAATGGGGGCTTCTAGACAAACGGAGGCCTCTGTCCTCAGGGTCCCCCAAGGTGGGCCTCGCATGAGCGTGAGATATGGAAGAGGGTCTCAGGCGACTGAGGAATCCCTACGCCATTCTGCAAAACACCATTATTTATCTAAATGTCATGTTCCAATCCCAGAAGAGTCAAAAACAGAGAAAAATCAAGAGCAAAACAAAAGCAGCCTTCCAGGGGTCTTGGTCAAGTTGTGGGGGTACCGGGAATATCATGATGGAGGCCCAGGGTGGGGGTGGGGGCAGCAGGCAGGGCACTGGATTCCAGAGCTGGGGCTTAACTAGTAAATCACCGAGCAGCCACATGGATCGGGAGTCACAAAGGCATTTAAAACCACATTGGAGAATGAGATGTGATGGCCTCGAAAGATACCCAGGCCGGGGATTATGTGACATTCTAGGAGGTGAAACCCCCCTCACCCACACAGGCAGGAAGTGGGTGAAATCGTTAGAAACCGTTAGATGTGGGAGGTGGCAGTGCAAGTAGTTTTCTTTCTCTTGTTCCTCCTTTTAAACGTTTTGCTTATCTGCATTTACCTTTTTTTTTTGCAATGAACATATATATATATGTAACACTCACATACCTATGTCCATGTGCACAGGCATGTGTTTTAAATAAGGAAAACATTTTAAGACAAGACGTTTGGGCCACGTCCACTGTGTGCTGCTGACTGGCTCCAGCAAAGTTGTGAGGTCCCAGGGTGGGGGAGGAAGGGAGGAGACTGCTCCCACCTCCGGCATAGTGGGAACTATGCTTATCAGGGGACAGCATGAGGCTCAGAGGGTCCTGCTCTCCCAAGGCGGCTGTCCTGATGTACCTGCCGGGGTCTCACTGTCCCCTCCCCGAGGAAGGCAGCCTCTGCTCACTTCATGGAGAGTTCACCTCGGTCTTCTAGTCATTTCCCAGTTCTGGTCTCCATGGTTACCTGCATAATCTGGAAACTCAAGTCCCTGCGGGCTGCACCTCCCCAGTGGCCCTCAGGAAGGCTCATGGGGGATCTGCAGAGAAAATCAGCAGGTCCACGCAGGCTGCCGAGGGGGAGGGTGCTGGAGGCACACGGTGCAGACCTGTGGCCTTCCACACCACAAGGGCTGCTGGGCCTTCCCTGGGCTCCGTGTGTTAGCTGGACCACGCTCCAGGGACTGTTATCAGGGTTGTCCCCAACCAGGAACAAGCTGCTTAGAGACACTGCATTGCCGAGGGCAACACCGGCTCTGCAGAGTGCTGGACTGTGATCCACACTCCTTTGGCTTCCCGTCTTCACAGCAAAAGAGAGGCGCAGCAGCTTCTGTTTGAACACACGACGTTTGTGATCAGGACGACAAAGACGTCGGCTGCCACGTGATCCAGGCTTTTCTTGATTACGGCGTTCATCATGTTGAAGGGGAAAATGATCCAATTCCTGCTCTTTCGAAAAGCACACAAGTAGGTTTCTAGGCCTGAGGTCAGTTATGAACTACAGGAGACGAGAGAATGTAGGCAGACGTTCCTACCTGGAACCCAGGACACCAGCAGGCCCTGCCCAAGATGACAATGGGCCGCCAACCCGCGTGCATAGAGCAGTCCCGTGGATGCCTATATTTGCCCTTGAACCATCAACTTCATGGTTAATGGCAATGACGGCCCTCTGGAGAGTGGTCACTAAAAGGATTGGGGCCATTTGGAATGGAGTGGGCCTCTCTTGGTCAGTGCAGCCTGTGCAAGCACCCAGACCCACAGGGCCCTGTGCCAACAGCTGTGGGGCCTGAGTAGGAGCAGCCTCTCCCCTGTGGCAGGTTGTGACCAGGGAGGGGAGACTCCTCAGGTGACCGTGGGCCATTGGTCACAGACGCCCACTGTGCTCTGATGCCTCAGGACCCTGCCCTCTTCTCCAGGACTTGAAGGTCTTCAGAAGCCGGGAGCTCAGGGTTTCCTGTCTCCCTTCCTGGGGAGAATGCAGTACCCCAACACCTGCTTTGTTCCAGGGAAGATTTAAAGCCGTTCACGGAATTTGTCATGAGGCAACATGGAAGACACTCTGGATTTGTTTTTGTGTCCTTCTTCCAAATTATGGCTGCATATGGCTGTCACTTCCCCAGCATCTGTCAAGGTAGATAGTGTGACTGTGAAGGCAGGTTGTGTGACTGCAGAAAGAAACAACAAAGCCACCCAAAGTCTCTCTCTGCGCATAAGACGAGGTTGAAGAATGGATTGGCCCCCTCTGGTGCATGCGCTCCAGTCTGACGGTGGAGAGAGAAGAGGGCACATGTCCATCCAGAAGGAAAAGATTAATTCTATTGCTGGTGTGAGACTGGAGGGCCCCCCACTGCAAAACAGAGCCTAACCAAGCTCCCCGATCTGTATGACAGCCACCAAGCCAGGTGGCAGGCTGGACACGCTGCCCAGACCGGAACCTTCCCCGGCCACCTGCCATAGCCATTACCTGTAGAAACGGCTTGACCGAGAACCTGAAGGACCCATGATCATTCTATGTGATTTGAAAATGTTTTCCATTAAGGGAAAGTAGCTTCTGACTCTGATGTGACTGACGGTGGGGGACGGTCCTACAGAGAAGAACTAGAAAAGCTGACAAAATATAAGATGTTGTCCTCACGGGTATCAGAGAGCTGGCAGGTTGGTGAAGAATAACCTGGTCAAGGTTACAGGAGGCTCAGGCAGCACTGGGACGGTTTGTCTTCTGTGGGTCTGGTGATTCTGAGTCAGCAGGTCACAGGTGGGTGGTGTATGGCAAAGGACCCCAATGGGTTCACCTTGAGAAATAAAGTGACCCACCCTCCCCCATGCCCACGGCCAGATCCTACTTCCCGCGGGAAACTGCAGAGAGACCGCGCCTGCCTAACCTCAGCTGGGTGCTTTGTATGGTGTAGACCAGACAGTGTCCGTGAATTAACAGAATACCATGTTCCATAAAATATAAGAAACTAACACAGTGCAATTTTATTTCCCATTCCCTTGCGGTCTCTCGGGTTACTGTAATGACATATTTTATTCCTACAGATTTCTATAGAGAATTGATTTTCTTTTTTTACATTTTCTTTCTTCTGTTTTGTTTTTACTTATTTTTTTGCTACCAGGGATTGAACTCAGGGGCACTCGACCACTGAGCCACATCCCCAGCCGTAAATTGTATTTTATTTAGAGACAGGGTCTCACTGAGATGCTTAGTGCCTCGCTGTTGCTGAGGCTGGCTTTGAACTCGCGATCCTCCTGCCTCAGCCTCCTGAGCCGCTGTGATTACAGGCATGTACCACTGCTCTGGGCTTCTTTTGTTTTATTTTAGTTTTAAACATCCCTTTCCTTCCTTCATCATCCTTTTCTTCCTCTCCCTTTCTCCTTCCTTTTCTTCATGGTGCTGGGGATGAATGCAGGGCCTTTTGCAGGCCCGGCAAGTGCTCTACCTCTGGGCTCCACCCACTTGCATGGATTACAGCTTTCAGAAGATTTATCCCCACAGGGATGGCGGCTTATCTGTCTCAACTCTTCTCTAGTTGATTGCCTATCTGATTTGTACATCTGATTTCAGGATTCCTGAATATGATTTTGCAATCTGTATTTACATGGCAACTTGTCCTCGAATATCCTTTCAGTTAGAGTCAATAGACACTTTCCTCCCTAGAACGTAGATTTTAAATAGCCACTCTACCCTTTAATTAGCTTCTCATAATTCATATTTCTTCTCTCGCTCGGATCTGACGAGCGCACTGTGAGATGGGTGTTATCTTCATTTTATGGATGAGAACATTCGGGTTGTACCTATAAGGAGATGATGCTCAGGGTCCCCTGCTGCTCCATGGTAGAGGGGAGTGGGGAGCGGGTCTTTGGCTCCTGTGTTTGTCTCTGGGTCTTTATGGTTGCAGAAGAAGAAAAGTTCAGGTTTCAGGGAATCAAACTGATTCTAAGCTTTAACTGTATTGGACCCACCTAGAACGAGGCCAGTGCCCAACCCGAGTAAGCATTTGTTTAAAAAAAAAAAGGCTTGACGTTTGTCTGTGCTTTGCAAAGACTCTCAGGACATGGGGTTTTTGAAGCAGATTTTTAAAAAATGAAGTAGATTTCTGTTTTGTTCTTTTGTGAATATTGGATCAGTGTTGTACGAGTAATTATTTAATCGTTGCCTAGGTCGGGGGGACTGATTTGTGGAGCATTTTTATTTCCGTGGTGAAAATTCTCCCACTGTGACTGATTTCAAGCTGTGTAATGTAACTCCAAGCTTTTTTGAAGTTGCCAGAAGATGTAAAATAGCTCACCATGAAAAAGTATTCTACAACAGAATAGGCATAGATATTGTCAAGGGTATAGATATTAGTAAAATAAACAAGAAGCAATGACTTTTGAGCATTTGTTATCTTTTAAACTGACTTATTTAAATGTGTTTATTTAATTTAATTTTTAATAATGGCTGTATTTAGTTATCAGTGTGTTGGATTCTGAAATATGCAACAGTTGGCTTTTTCTTTTCTTTTCTTTTTTTTTTTTTTGGTACCAGGGATTGAACTCTGGAGTACTGGAACAATGAGCCACATCCCCAGCCCTATTTTGTATTTTATTTAGACACAGGGTCTCACTGAGTTGCTTAGCGCCTTGCTTTTACTGAGGCTGGCTTTGAGCTCATGATCCTCCTGCCTCAGCCTCCTGAGCCAATGGGTTTACAGGCCTACACCACTGCATCCTGCAACAATTAGCTCTTATAATTCAGTATGTGTGGGCTCCAGAATACTGCAGAATGGGAGAGTCTCACAATAAAAATATGCAAGAGAAAAGACCAGGTCACAAAAGTCTACACCTATGTAACTGGTCAGGTTTACAGTTTGGATAGATTCAGCTGTAACACATTAAGTTCAGCTATAAAAAGCACGTCTCCAGGGGGGCATTGCCGGGAAAAGGCACAGCCCAGGGGTCTTTCCTGCGCTCCAGACTACAAGTGTAACTTCTGCTTGTTTCAGTCTCTGAAACCCTAACTCTCTAGTTAGGAGAGTGAAATTGTACTTCTGGACGGGAAGAGATTAGATTTGGAATGGGGATCCTGGAAAAACCAATGAAGATCCCCTGTATTGCAACTTCTGTAAATATTTACTTTACAAGTACGAATGCTTGTCATCATCATAATGCTGCAGGAAGAGTTTTACCTGCTGTTGAAAGTGTTTAAAACATTCAAAACCATCTGATATGTGAGTCTTGAAATTTTAATGAGATGCTTAAAAGAGATTTCGGTTTGCAATCAATGTTTCAAAGTTGAGGGCATCTGACTGGATGCAGAAGGTCTCTGACTGGCCAGCTTCTCTGTCCCAGCTACAGTGGCCCCACCTGGGGACTCGGAGAAATGCATTCTCTTAGGCTTTTGGACCAGAGTGAGAGTCACAGCGGTGGCAGGGCGTCAAGGAGTTCCAAGGAAGCTGAGGTTGGAGCATCACTGGTCCCTAGAGGAATGTCAGCCACTAAAAGCCAGTAAATTGGATTTTGGATAAAGTTCCTGATATGGGCATATTTTTAGTGCACAAAATCGTTTGGACCGCAAGGAACTGACCAACCAACACTTTTCCACCAAAAGCTTTGTCCTCGACCCTTGCAACCTTTTGCTTTAAAGTTCAGATTGTAGCGAGCAAGCCCTGCAGCTGCTCCCTCTCCAGGTCCCGAGGTGGCTCCGCGCTCCCCGGTGGGGGCGGAGCCAGGGGGCGGGGCGTGTGGCTGGAGAATTTTCCTGGGTTCCCTCTGAGTGTCCCAGGCCTGGCTCCCCGGGAGACTCCGGGTCCTCAAACTTCTTATCACCTTCTGCAAAGGAGGACAGGTACTGCCGAGCCCAAGGCTTACCTTGCATCTGTGTGCACACGGGGAAGGGGATTTTGTGTGTGCACGGTGTGTGCATGATGCACAGGTATGTGTGTGTGGTGTGTGCATAGCTGGTGTGAGGTGGCCTGGGGTCATATGCAGTATGTGACATGTGGTGTTATGATGTGTGTGATCGGTGTTTGGTATGTGGTGCATGCTGTGTGTGTGTGTGTGGTTTGGAGTGTGCAGCATTCTGGGTGGTGAGCATGTATGGCATGTGTACATAGTTTGGTGTTTGTGGTGTTGGTGTTTCAATGTGTGACACTGAAGTAGGACAGAAGAGGAATGTTCAGGAAGCCGGTTTATTGGCTGCAGGGTTCAGAGATGGCTCTCACCTAAGAATTCTTCCTCTGAACAAAGATTTTGGGGATTCTTTGAACTCTATATCCAGTGGGGGGCTAGGGGCTTGGAGGTTTTACATGGCAAGTGCTCTCCTTCCATCCCCTGGGCCAGACACAGGTTGTACAAGTTTTTACCAAGAAAGCCAAGATAATATCTTTATGCACAACAAGCTTGCAGACGAACTCTGTCGCACCTTTTGTGCAAACCTGGCAATTACAAGAAAGAGGGAACTACCAACCACACAACTTCTGGAGACATGCTGTGATGTGACCAGAGGAGAGCCTTAATTATGGCAAGGGTCTTCTGGGGCGGGGCTACCTGGTCTGCTTCAATATGTGTGGTGTATGTGTGATATGAACATAAGGTGTGTAGTGTGTGTGGTGTAAGTGTGTGGTGTGTATTTGTGGGAAGTATAGTGTGTGTGATACATACCTTGTGTGTGTGTGTGCAGTATTAGGTGGTGTGTGAGCTGTGTATGTGTGGTGCATGTAGTACATGTGGCATGTGGTGCGTATGGTGTATGTGCATGGTATGCATGTATGTGCTGTCTGTGATGTAGTTTGTGCAAGTGGTGTGTGTGTGCAGTGTGATCATGTGTGGTGTGTATGATGGGGGCATGTGAATAATACATGTGGTGTGTGTCTGGTAAGTTGTGTATGTAGCATGTTGTATGTGGTATGTAGGGTGCATTAGTGTATGGTAGGTACATTGTGTCTAGTGTGTGGTTGTGTGTGCTATGTGGGACTCCTGTGCACATACGTGGTTTGCGTGTGGTCTGAGGGGTATGTGTGTGGTGTATACTGTGTGGTGTACCTATGGTACGTGTTCTGTTGGGTGGTATATGTGTAGTGTGTGTCGTGAATATGGTGCATGTAGTATGTGTGTATTATGTGTGTTGTGGGTAGTATGCATTGTTAATGGTGCATGAACTGTGTGGGATGTATGTGTCATGTGTTATGTGCAATGTGTGTTGTGCATGTGAGTTGTAGTATATGTTGTGTGTGTTATTTATGGAGTGTGTTGCATTTTTGTGTCACATGTATTATGTGTGGTATGTGGTGTGTATTTAGTATTTGTGTTGTGTGAGTGGTGCATGTATGTGGCATGTGTATTGTGTATGGCATTGATGTGTGTATGTGGGATGTGTATCTTTGTGTGTGTGGCATGTGATGCACATGTTTGGTGTATGGTGCAGTATGTGGTGTGTCTTGTGTGTGGTGTGTGAGATGTGTGTTGCATTGTTTCATGTGTGTGTTTTGCATGCGTGTTGTATGTGAGGTGTTGTTGTATGGGTATGCATTTGTGGTATGAGTGCTACATAGGGTCATGTGTGTGAGTGTGATGGTTGTGTGTAGTTCATGTGGTGTTGCATGTTTTGTGGTATGTTTATTGTGCATGAGTGTGATACTATGGTATGTAGAATGTGTTGTGTCTAGTGTGTTTGTGAGGTGTGTGTTGTGTGTTGGATGCATATTGTGGTGTGTAGTGTACTTGGGTGTGATGTGTGTGGACAGTGAAGTGTGTGTGGGATGTTTATGTGGTGTGTGTTTGTGATGTGTGTGGCGTGTTTTGTGTGTGTGATGTTTATATGTGATGCATGGACATTGTATGTGCCGTGTGTGGTGCATGCCTATGGTGTGTGTAGTGTGCATGGTGTGTGGTTTGGTTTGTATAGTATGTGTGGAATGTGGTGTGTGTGGTGTTTATGGGGTGTGTGGTGCATGCGTTATGTATGGTGTGTATATGATGTGTGTGTGGTGTGCATACAGCATGTGTTGTATGTGATGGATGTTGTGTACTGTGTGTATGTGGTACATGCTGTGTGCGATTTGTGTTGTGTACACGGTGCCCTGTGTGGGGTATTTGTAAGTTGTGTGTGGTAGGCAAACCTGATATGTGGTGTTTGTGGTATGTGTGTGGTGTGTGTGTGGTGTGTGATGTGTGGAGTGTATGTGTTGTGTGTATGTGTTGTGTTGTTCATGGTAAGTGTATATGTGGTGTGGTAAGTGAAATGTGGGGTGCTTGTGTGTGACATGTTATTTTGTTGTGTGGTGTACTGAGTATCGTGTGTAGTGTATGATGTATGTGCTGTGATGTGTCTGCTGTGTTGTGTTCATGGTGCATGTGTGTGTTGTGAGTTGTGTGTACTGCATGGGTTATGTGTGTTTGAGTGGTGTGTGGTGTGAGTGTGGCATGGTGTGTTTAGACCATGTGAGGTGTCTGTGATGTGTGGAGTGTGTTGTTGTGTAGCATGTAATGCGTGTGAGATTCGTTTATATGTATATGGTCTCTATGTGGTGTGCACGGTAAGTGGAGTGTGTGGTGTATAGGTGTGTGTGTGGTGTGGGTGTTGTTTGTGTTGCTTGTAGTGTGTGTCCTAGGTGTTGTATGTGTCATTTGTAGTGGTGGTTGTGTGTCTTGTGTGTGGTATGTGGGGTAATGTGTGGTGGTGTATGTGTGGTGCATGTGTGGTGTGTATGGTGTTTGCAGTGTGTATTTTTGTTGTGTTGAGTGTGATGCATGTGGTGTGAGTGTAGTATGCGTGGTGTGTGGCGTATGTATGTTATGTGTGTGGTGTGTGGTGAGTGTCTCATGCATGTGTGTGGCATGCACATTGTGTGTGGGGTCAGGTGTGTAGTTGTGTGTGTGTGGTGTGGTTGTGGCATGTGTGGTTCCTGTGATGTGTGGTCTCCTTGTAGTGCCATGTGTGTCACATGCGGTGTGCGTGGATTGTGTGTCATCGTGTGTGCTGTGTGTGTGGTGTGCATTTGTGATGCGCTGTGGGTGCTGACAGCTGGGGTCCCAGGCGCGGAGGGGTGGCTGGGTGGTGGGTGGTGCGGAGTGTGACAGGTCTTGAGTGGCTGGTGGGGGGCTGCGAGGGGAACTGGCAGGGTTCTGGGGAAGGGGACCGTGCCAGGGGAGCGGCTGAGACCGTCACGCAGGCTGCACGGCAGGACAGGGACAGTGACTTCCTGATGGCAGTGGAATGACAGCCTGGACAGACTGCAGGGACCTGGAGGGACTGAGCTGCAGGGCTTAGCGGCTGGCCTGTGCGCATGTGCGCATGCGCAGGCTCCAGCCCTCGGCCCCCCCCCCCCCCCCTGCCCCAGCCACGTAGGTCACCCCGGGCCAGCGCCCGCCCTCCACGGCCCCTTCGTTCCCTCTCCTGCGTTTGGACAGAAAGACGATGTCAAGATCAAGCCCAAGAGAAGGCTGGCAATTGCCCCAAACCCTCCTGCAGGGAAGTGGCTCTGTCCCCGAGGTGGCCCTGCTCCCAGGGCGGAGGGGGCTTGGGACACCAGGGTGCAGCCCGCCCACGGGTCCCCACGGTCCGAGCCTTCACCGTTGTCACCTCGCACTCCGGGGGTGGGCGGAGCCTAAGGACCCCCAGCCCCGTGGTCTCACGAGGCTTTGAACAAATGTGTGGCAGGAGTGTTTGTGTCCAAACCCAGGGAGGCCCCGAAAGAGAGAGGGCTGTCCCCCCGGTGTGGTCGTATTGATTTCTGTATTTAAACATTAAAGGGAATGAGCCCCATCCTATTTGCTAACTGAATTTGATATATATTTGAAATATAAACAGATGTCATTTTTGTATAGATAAGGTTTTTCCACAAATGTCACCGTATCTGTTCCTTCATTGCTTTTGCATTTAACTGTTTTCCACATTGAAATCAGTCACCTATTACCCTCTTTTTCCCCCCCTCATTTAATAGTCCAATAGTCCAATTTTGGAGTGTGGACCATATAATTCCGGTTTTAAGTTGATTTCTCTCCCCTAAACTCTTAGACAATTTCCCCAGCACTATTTATTGAATAATTCATTCATACTTCTTTGTTATGCTTCACTTATTTTTCCTAAAAGACAGCTTTGCTGAGTTACCCTTGATATACCATACACTCATCCGTTTTAGTAGCATTTGGTAAATTTTGGTAAACATAGGCTTGTGCAACCATCACCATAACCCAGTTTTCGAACATTTTCATCTTCCCCACATCTATCCAGTGTCTATTTGCCATGAACTTTGTATGCCAGGCTGCCCCCCACATGGGCCCCAGGAGATCATTGATCCTTTATCTGTCTCTATGGATCAGCTCTTTCTGGACATTCATATCAATGCAATCATATCATATGTAATATTTTGCACCTGGTTTCTTTTATTTAGCATATTGTTTTTGAAGTTTATCCACCTCATGGCAATTTTCAGTAACTGCTGAATAATATTCCACAGCAGGGTATACCAGATTTATTTATCTATTCATCAGTTGATGGAGGTTTGAATTGTTTCCATTTTTTCCTTATTTATAAATAATGCATATAATGCTGCTATGAACATTCACATACAAATCTTTGTGTGGATGAATATGTTCCTCCAGAGTCGATTCCTAGGAGTGAGATTTTCGGGGGTCATAAGTAAATTTATACTTGGTGTTTGGAAAAAACCTGTCAAACTGTTTCCCATATCATTTCCATCCCCACTGACAATGGAGGAAAGTTCCAGATACTGTACATCTTTACCAACACTTGTTAGTGTATGTCTTTTTTTTTTTAAACCAGGTATTTAATCCAAGGGCCTCTAACCACTGAGCCACATTCTCTAGCCCTTGTTATTATTTATTTTGAGACAGAGTCTTGATAAGTTGCTTAGGGCCTTGCCAAATTTCAACAGCTGGCTTTGAACTTATGATCCTCCTGTCTCAGCCTCCCAAGCTGCTGGGATAACAGGTGTGCACCACCGTGCCTGGCATATTGTATATCTTTTTTAAAAATGGCACTTTAAAAAAAATATTTTGATAGTTATATGTACCAGTCCTTTTCAGAGTTATAATTTAAGAGTAACTGTGACTTAAATATTTTCTTTAGCAAGGGAAATTCAAACAGCTGTTTCCCTACTTCGTAGATTCTTATCTCAGGACCTACTTCACGAAAGCTGATTTTCACCTACCATATAAAGGAAAATGAAATGTTTATTTTCCATTCCTTGCCCAATACCTGAAAAACAATTTGAACTCAGAACCAAGTACATTTTGGCTTTGCCCTTTGACCCTCATGGTAATCATCTCTTCGGGCCTTGGAGGAGATGACGATGTTGAGGAGCAGTCTGTGAGGTTCTTGTGACCCCCGACTTGGAAGGCCCACAAAGTCCTCTTGGACACAGGCTGAGCAAGGGTTGTCTCCGTGTTAATCATCCCGGGGTTCTTCTTCTGATACTTTGCTCTATGGCCTTTACCCCAGATTTGGAGCTACTTCTGCTGTCCCTCGTGAACACTGGACCAGGAGCCAGAGGCTGGCCTCCATGCAGAGAAGCCGGAGTGTGAGCGCTACAGGGCCCTCTCGCGGCTCTTTTCCTTCTGCTCGCACCCCTGGGCTTGCTTGGTCCCAGTGTCCTTGAAAACACTGGGTTTTTCCACTGTGCGGAATGGAATTTTTCATTCTTTGTTATTCCTCCTCCACAGACTATTTGGCCACCTGACTGCAAGGATCAGACATGAGGGGAAGGACTCCCCAGGTCAGGTGACTGTGTCTGGCCACTGTTTCTGGCTCAGCCATCTCTCCAGGACATTCAGGCATCTCACTGAATTCTGCCGAGCGCAGGGGGAAGAGTTCCCAGAGGCCATTACTATCATAAAATACGGAGCTTCACAAGCTGATGTGCCTGTCTGCAAAGTCCCTGTGGAGACCAGGCGGACACACATAAATGGGCAAATGGTTTTTAACCATAGGTGCTGACACTGAGTTTCCTGAGAGCGGTAGACACTCAGCTCCTACTTGGGGATTTGTAGGAAGAATTTCACGGAGCGTGCACCACATTTTCTTTAAAAACAAAAACGAAAATAAGAATCAAAACAGTGACAACAACAGCAAACCCAAACTATTTCATTATTTCCAGATGTGTTCCTCAGTTTTCCATTGCTGTGATATACAGCTGAGAAAAATCAACTTTAAAAGAAGTAAGGTTTATGTTGGCTCCCAGATGTGGGGTTTCCATGCATGGTGTGTATGGACCATTACTCCTGGACCTGGAGTGGGGCAGCACCTCATGGCAGGAGTGCATGTTGGAGGAAGCAGCTCACCTCATGGTGACCACAAAGGAAGACAGGAAGAGGGTGGGCCAGAGGCCCAATAGCCCCTTTAAGGACACGCCCCCAGTGTCCTAACTTCCTCCCATGAGGCCCCACCCCCAAAAGCTTCCATCATTTCCCAACAGCACCACAGACTGGTGACTAAACCTTTAACACGTGGCCTTTATGATTCAAACTTTAGCCCTAAATGGCCTTTTTATTTATAGTGACATTACATATACATACCTATAGGAGGTGCGTGGAATGTGTTCCCTGGGGCTTTTGATAGAACCTTTATCTCTATAACTCTTTTTTTTTTTACAACTGAAAAGAGTTTCATAAAGGTAAATTGGAGGTTTTCCTTTTGATGATAATTTCCATTATCACTTGAAGTGAAGAAATTCTCAGAACATAGTTTAGAATCATGCCTAAGGTACACATTTCAGTACAATCTTATTCTACAATGAGGCTAAACTGTGCTTCTTATTTGTCTAGTATTGCCACCTGTATTGGCTAGTATTTTTCATGTCCGGTGTTTGCTGACCCCAAGGTCTTGAAGATATCCTATATTATCTAAGATCCCTCTTTTTTGCCTCTTGGCCAATAATAGGTCCTCCAGATACCTGGAATTGTGCATAACTATAATGAAATATGGGAGGTAGACTATTTTATAGAGGAAAAAAAGATTTATTTAGCTCACAGTTTTGGAGGCCAAAAGTCCAAATGGCATGGTGCAGGTTCTAGTGAGGGTCTTCTTTGGCTGAGTAATGTCATGGAGGGAGCATGTGTGTATCTCTGTCCCTCTGGTCTCTCTTCCTCTCCTTATAAAGCCACCAAAATCCAGTCTCATTACCTGTCTAACCTAATCATATTCCAAAGAAACACCACAGTCAGAATAAATTTCTACCCTTTTCCTATCTCCCAGTGGGGATTAAATGTCACTATTAGTTTTGGGAGGATAAAGCATGCTTAACCCATAGCACACTTCTTTAAAAACCAAACAAATCCACTCAGTCTGTCCTGGAGGAATTTTAAGTTAAGTATTTATTTATATTTAAACTTCCTCCTATTGTGAAATATGATATGCATTCAGAAAAGTTCAGAAAGCTTCTGAACTAGCTTTGATTAATGATTGTAAATCAAACCTGCATGTAAACACCTCCACCCCCTCCTTCAAGAAATGGCCTGGGGCCAGCCTCCGAGCCTGCTCCGGGGCTCTCTGCCAACCCCATTCTCCCTGTGCTCTCTCAGGGTAGTAAAGATGTCCCATATATTTTCTTTGACGGCTAGTATTTTTCATGTCCAGTGTTTGCTGACCCCAAGGTCTTGAAGATATCCTGAATTACCTTCTAAGATCCCTCTCATTTTGCCTTTTAGCCAATAGGTCCTCCGGATACCTGGAATTGTGCGAGGCCACGGCCAAGAGGTCTGATGGCCTGGTCACCAGAGATCTCTCTGGAAAGAGCTCTCTGCCTTCCTTGGAAGCCGAGGGTCAACAGACCAGAAATGTCATGTTGTGGGATGACATTTGAGCTTCCTGGTCTGTTCTGCTGATCGATTTTCCTTTTTCCTTGCGCTTTCACATTGGGCTCATTTCAGAACCTTCGTTATCAATCTCGGTGTCTTCCAGAACACTCCAGAGTGTCACAGCTTTTCCATTTGCATGAATTTTAATCAGCCTGTCAAGTTTCACGCACACCCATATGTCAGACATTTGACTGAAATCACACTGATTTATAGATCGACGTTTAGAGAATTGACATTGATACTGAGTTTCTCAATCCACAAACATGGTGTAGATCTCCATTTATTTGGGTCTTTAAATTTCCGGAAGTCACTTTATATTTTGCTCTGTAGAGTGTTGCATGTCATTGGTTAAATGCATCCCCAGGTATTTAGTATTCCTGGTGTCATTATAAATTATATACTTAAGGGTGATTTTCCATTTCTTGCTTGTATGCAGACATATGACTGGTCTTTTGAATTTTTATCTTCATCCAGCAAACCTGTTACAATGTTTCAATTTGAATAATTTTTCTGTAGCCCCCTTTTGGATTTTCATAATAAAATATCACATTATTCATAAGAGCGATGGTCTCTTTTTTTCCTTTTCCAATTCTTTTATCTTTATTTCTTTTCTTGTTCTTCTCTGTCTCTGACTTCCTGTACAATGTGGATCAGTCGTGTTGGAGTGGTGTCTCTGTCCCTGAGGGACACTTAGATCTTTGTACCACAAGATGGAATGTGTGGGTCACCCTGTTCCAGATAAAAACTCCTAGTTTTCTGGTTTCTAAAAACTCATGAATAAATAAGATTTTATCAAATACTCTTCTGCATTTAATGAGATGATTTTATATCAGCTAGGACCACCTCTTTATTTGTTAATGTGACAAGATATCCGGTTTTTTGATCGCTATTCAACTAACTTTGCATACTTGGAATAAGTTCAATGTGGTCGGAATGTGTTCTTGTTTTATTCGCTGCTGTGTTTGGGTAGCTAATAAGAGGTTGTTTTGAATTTTTGTTTTTGTTCGTAAGAGATCAACCTGTAATTCTCCTACTGTCCTCTTGGGTTTGGGGAATGGGATGATCCAGGTTTTATGAACTGAGCTGGGAACAGTTTGCTTTTTGGCCATGTTCTAGACAACTTCTGTCCTAAATTTGGAGAATTCTCCAGAGCAGCTACCGGGGCAGGGAGTTTTCTTTGGGGGGAAGGTTTTGGATTATAGATCCCCTGTTTTTGAGAGATTTAGTCCTGGGCTGGGGTTGTAGCTCAGTGTTAGAGCACTTGCCTAGCATGCGTGAGTGAGGCCCTGGGTGTGATCCCCAGAACTCGGCGGGGGGGGGGGGGGGGGGGATAAAAGAATGAAGCGATTGATAAGATCCTCCATTAACTCTTCTCTTCTCAGTGGTTGTCGGGCTGAACTCTGCCAGGTAGCCTCACCTGTAGACCATTTATAACCTGGCTGATTCTTCAGAGCCCCCCAGGACAACCTTCCGATTGCGTGTGAGTAAGAGAGTCGTACCTATTGTTCTCTAGTCCTGGAGGGACATCTGAGGACTTAAAAAATAAAACGAAAAGAGCCCAAATCCATCTCTAAGCCTTATGGATTTTTCTGATGGGAACAAGTTTTCACACAGGCATTGTTCTGGGAACTGACTCTGCCGGAGGGAACCATTTCCCAGAATCTAACAATACCCTGCACCACTTGAGAACTGCTAGCTTGGCCACTTTGCCTCGACCTGGACATTCCAGTGGATTTGGAGACAGGTCTACTCTCACTCGCACTGGTTTCCAGTTGCTGAACTTAACCTTGATTCTGCTTATCTCAGACTGGTGATACAGCTCCGTGGTGCAGCATTGGTTTGGCATGTGCGAGGCCCCAGGTTCAATCCTCAGAACTGCAAAAAAATAAATTATAAAAATGAAAAGAGGGAAGCCAGGAGCAATGGTGCATGCCTATAATCCCAGCGATTTGGGAGGCTGAGGCAGGAGGCTTGCAAGTTTGAAGCCAGCCTGTAAGCAACTTCGGGAGAACCTGTCTCAAAATAGGAAAAATAAAATACAATTTAAAAAAGGGCTGGGATGTAGCTCAGTGGTCAAGCACCTTAGGGTTCAATTCCTGGCACACACACACACACACACACAAATATTGATGCTTATTCCACCTTCACCCCCCAATTCTCCTTTTTGCGGCAGATGCTTCAGCAGAACATTCACTTGCCTAGTTTCTAATCTAGGCCTGTGTTTCCCTTGACCTAAGACTGTCCGTGCCTTTATTTAAGATTGCACGGCTGTCACCTTGCTATACTTTACCAGTTCCTGTCATGCTCAAAGGGAAAGGGGATGCCACAGTGTGGGGATCACTGGGGTCACAGGAATTTAGGGACAAACTTTCAAGGACCCTGCCCTCTGAGGACTTTAGTTTCCTGCAATGGGATGTTTGAATCCTGTGCAATCTCTTCTCGAAGGTACTGTGGCCATGTCCCCACGGGGACTCTTCAAGGTGCACTAGTGCCCTGACCAGCGCGCAGGTGTTGGGGGCTGGGGTGCTCTGTGGGGGTCTGGAGATGGGTGGAGAGCGAGGCAGGCCGGGAGTGGGCGGGGCCAGTCCCTGTTTTCTGACTGACGTCCCTCTTGCATTGCCACAGCGGGGCTGGCCGTGTCCCTTCTCCCTCCCCAGTTCCTGTGACTGTGTGCCCGTGGGAGCTGGGGTCCTGATGGCAGTTGACAGGGTGTGGGCCGGCTCTCCCAGGGCCTGCTCCTGGACGTGCAAGTGTTGGTGAAGTCAGCAGCCATGACCCTAAGCCCCATCGGCAGCAGCCTGCAGCGCAGTTTCCCTGATTCTATTCTGAGGGCTTTGGGACACACCCAAGACCGCACCTCATCCTGAGGACGTCCTCAGGGGCCAACAGAGCTTCCTCTGTTCATCTCTACAGATGTACAAAAGAGACACCTCTTCCACAGCCCTCTATCCCATCTTCTTCCCCTCTGGGGAGCCCCACATGGACACAGCCCCTTTCCTGCTTCTCTGATGAATGTCTTTTCTGGAGCCCCCACCCCTATTCCCTGGTACATCCTATGCCTGGGACCACCTTCTTCCTCCTCCTCCTCCTCCTCCTCTTCCTCTTCGGTACAGGGGATTGACCCCAGGGGCGCTTAACCACTGAGCCACACCCCCAGCCCTTTTTATGTTTTATTTAGAGACAGGGCCTGGCTGAGCTGCTGAGGGCCTGGCTAAGTTGCTGAGGCTGGCTTTGAACTCTCGACCCTCCAGCCTCAGCCTCCGGAGCTGCTGGGACTTCGGGCGTGCACCAGCTCGCCTGGCCGGGACCCACTTCTTCAGAAGGTCCTTGCACTGCAACCTTCACACACCTCTGTCCTCCAGCCCCTCCCTCTTCCTAGGAACCTTGGGCTCGGGAGATCCTACCAATGCAGGGAGCTCCGTTTCTGTTCTGGGAGGAGCAGGCAGTGATGGACGAGAGCCGGGGACCCTTACTTTTTGGGTCATCTGAGCATCTTGTCTTGAAGGCACCCGAGAACTGCAGCCACAGAAAGTGGGTCTATAATTGGCCCAGCATAGCTGCACCATGACCGTAGCCGGGGCACAGTGGCTGCCTGGAGCCCAGACGGCCCTGACACTGATTCCAGAACTTGCACTCTAGGTGTCCCCATCCCTAAGCAGGTCCCCAGACAGCCACAGGTCAGTAGGCACACTGCGGACCTTGGGGAACTCGAGGGGACTTCACCTTGGAAGGTCCTGATTGCCTTGCTGCCTCTCAGATTCCCCGTCCCTGCCTTTTCTCAGGGGAACCACAGCCATCAGCAGCAGCTGTACAGGTATTGAGCATTTATCAGGTGCCAGAAACCCTTCTGAACCTTCGACACCTGGTCCCCGTAACGTCTCTGTAGAGCAGACACGATGCTCCCTGGTGGAGAGACTCACGCCCAGGGAGGGTGAGTCATTCACCCACATCCGATGGCCCTGGAGCCAGGACCCCCAAACCTTGCCATCTCTGCACCCTGTTCCTTTTCTAGACTTTGTGTGAGTGCACATCTTCCCCCACTGACCTTGGTGACACTGTTGGATAAAATGTCCTGTTGCGACCCCACTTGGCCAGGTGGACCTCCGGGGAACTTCCTTAGGGATGTCCTGCACCGGGGAGGACATCCTCTGTGGGTTGCTGTGGGACCCCCCATGCCAGCCCCCCGCTGTCCCAGGCCCTGATCTTCACTCCTCCAGCTCTGGGAGACCCCATTATGTCTTCTGGATTTGGGTCAGGATCCCAGTCGGTCCATGCAGCCAGATGCTGACGGGGCAGCTTTCACAGAGGGGAGGAGGGGGCCAGGGAGCAGAAGACACATCTGGAAGGTAAAGGGAGCAGGGAGGACAGGAGGACCCCTCTGCCAATCTTCCTGCTCACCCTCATTCTCTGGTGAGTGGGGCCGACGCTCCTGGGCAGAGGGCACCAGGTGGCACAGAATTTCGACCCCAGGGTGAGGTCATACCTTCCCCCGCTGACCTTGGTGACACAGTGGATCAAAATGCCCTTGATTTCTCTCTCCCATCCATCAATTTGTCTGTTCCTCTAAATGGAAATAAGTTCTGAATCGATCTGCCCTTCCCCCCTCCTGCATCTCTCCCTGGACACTGTAGGAGACCCCCTGGCTCTCAAGTCCTCTCCCACATCACGTTCCCAACCCGCTCCAAAGAAGTCAAGAGATCTTCTAAGAAGCTGTGTCAAGTCACGCCATGCTCCTCTTGAGATCCCAAGAAGGCCTCCACGCTGTGGAAGCAAAGCCCCAGGTCATCCGTGTACCCAGCTGCCGCTGCTCTGGCCTCCCCTGGACAGTCCCAGGTCACCTCCAGGGAACCTTGTACCAGTTGTTGCTTCCTGCTCATCAGATTTTAAACTCCAGTCAGGGGGCCCCCTGGGGCTGCCTGTCCAAAGGCGCGAGTCTCCGGATAATACCACTCCATTTTAGTGATCTGCATTTCAACGATCACCTTCCTGGTATTTTATTTGTCTGGATTTGTCGGCCGGCCGTTCCTCTGTCCGTGGGTACGCTGCACAAATGGGACCTCATCTGTGTTTACCTCTGTTCCCCAGCACTAGAGCAGCCCCTGACTCACCGAGGGCCCCAGAAAACACTGTGACTTGTGCAAGACCCCACCGCAGACACACTCGCACGGCCTTGACACCTGTGCAAAGGTTTGTTCCTTGACCTTCAGGGCTGGAAATCACACTTTTCTTTTCTTTCTCCTTCTCCTTCTCCTTCTTCTTTTTTAAATAAAAATTCAGCAGCCTTCCACCCTCCGGGGGTGCACAGGTCCTATTTGGGGTTTTGCAAAATCACCGGGGGCTCATGGTTGGGGAAGGTCTCTGGTCCCTGCTCCTCCAGCTGCTGTGGCTGGGGCCCCCGTGAGCGCGTTGTTGATGTACCCGCAAAGCCCTCCCCGGTGACGAGCATCCGCGCTGGGCTGAGGCCCCTGTCCAGTTACGGGCAGCACCCCCCACCCCCTGCCCTCCTCTCTCTGTGACTTGGTTTTGGATCTTGGCTAAACAGCCTGGTGACGAGGGGCGAATGGTGCTTTCCTGTCTCAGTTGTCTCATCCATAAGATAAGGATCCTAATGTCACGTCCCAGGTCCTGGGAGGGGGACATAGAAGATACACTCAGGGTGTTCATGTTAGAGACTTAGAGAGAACCAAGGCTCAGGTCACGTTAGTTCAAGGAAACCTCAACGGAGGGGCGAACCCCGTGGGAGGGAGCAGACGTGCTGACCAAGGGGCAGGCAGAGGTGGCCTGGGGCCAGCAGGAGGGGTCCCGGAAATATAGTGGGACGTGCCTAATGGACGAAGGGGAGAGAGCTGCAGGGTCAGGGTTTCAGTGCAGCATCCTGTCCCCAGGGGAAGGCCATCAGGGAGGCAGGTGGAGATGGGGTGCTGTTGGAATGTGGAAAGGGCCGGGGCGCCTGGGCCTGGGCGTTCTGACTCTGCCACTCCTCCAGTGCAGAGAGGAATCCAGAGCTGGCCTGGCCGAGAGAGGCCACAGCCTCGTGGCCTGCTCCCCAGGTCACCTTGTCCTCTAGGCAGCATCTTCAACCACCCTTGTGACGATGGCTCCAGAACAGCAGTGGGTATTTCAACCACGGAACCGGGATGCACGTTTATAGAGTGGAGTTTGAAGGCTGCAGAGCTGGTGTTCGTTTTCCCGAGAGGCCCCAGCATGGCCTCTCTGGCCTCTCTGCCTCCCCAGGGACACAGGTGGGCTCTTCCTAGAGGCAAGTGGCACCCTGAGCTCTCACGACCCAGTGACCCCAAGGAACCGGCTCCTTTGCAGATACTGGTCCTAATGGGCTTCCATGCCTGTGCCAGCCCCCGACGACCCCTTTCCCTGGTTTCCCTCCAGGGCGAAATGGAATACTCTGGTCCTCTTGCATCTGGAAGGGTGCAGCTGGGTGTCCATGGCATTTGCCCTGTGGATATGGTTGAGAAGTCACCTCTCTGGGGTCAGTCCTTTAGTGCTGGGACAGCTGCATTAGGGATCACCTGGTGTAGCTTTGATTCAGAGATGAAAAGATCTCCACTGGCATGAAATGGCACAGACCCTGGTGCCCAAGTTGGTGACAAAACCTTCAGAAGGGACTCAAGTGGTGAGACAGGCGGCTTCCCCCAGAGGCGGCTGCACAAGGGACAGCGCAGAAGCACTAAATAATTTAGGGACAACCTTCCAAGGGTGACTGGGGGCCTGGGGCGATCATTCGGGTGACACATATTTACTGGGCACTTGGTACGCCAGACAAGCTCCCGAAGGCTGGCACGCTGCTGTGAGCCAGTGTGGCAGATGGCCGCCCCAGAGTCCTGCCTTTTTGCAGAGTTGGGGACAAAATAAAATGTAAACGAAGATGTTAAATAATGAGCTAGAAGACGGCTCAGCCAAGAAGAAAATAGCAAAGGAACGGAGAGCAGGAGGGGACGGGTTCCCACTTTAAGAGCCCTTGAGAAGGGACCAGATATGGGGAATACGCACACCTGAGAAAAACAGATTAAAAATATATTTTTCTTGAAGAAGCTTGGCTGGGAGCATCCCTGGTGGAAGACGTGTAGGTTTTCTGCACAACGGGGTCGTGTGCCAGGAAGCCGACTTTCCTGGTTGAAACCCAGTCTGTCAACCTGATGCCCACATCCTGGGGCTGAGGTGACAGGAGGCTGGAGAAGCAACTTCATTTTTTTTTTTTTTAAATAATGGGGACTGAACCCAGAGGCACTTAACCACCAAGCCACATCCCTGGGCCCTTTTAATTTTTTTGGTTTTGAGACAGGGTCTTGCTAAGTTGCTCGGGGCCTTGCTGAGTTGCTGAAGCTGGCTTCATACTGGAGATCCTCCTGCCTCAGCCTCCTGAGTCACTGCAGTTACAGGCATGGGCCACTGCAGAGGGCACAACTTCTTTTTGAAATGTCCCAGGTTCAGATTTGATCTTCAGAGTGACCTTAGAGTGTCAGACAGCTTCTTAGGTCCATGGGGTCTGGGCGGCACCGGACCCCAACAGGCTCAGGGCTCAGGGAACGGCCCTTCTCGCTAGTCCGTTCTCCATTCTCAGGACACCCCCCGGGTGGCTGTGGCAGATTGTCCTCGCCTGCCAGTGGGTTGCCTTAGGAGGTATGAGATGTTGAAAGTGGCCCAGGAGTGGAGGCCAGGCCCAGGGCGCACCAGGCCCTCCACCCTCCTTACCTGGAGGAACCCGAGGTTCTGTGTCCCCAGGGCAGTGACTGCTATCAGTAACTTCCAAGAAGGTCATTGTTAAAGATTTGAGAAGAGTCCTTTCTAGGGACAGGGACACAGAAGACTCCCCCAATTTTTTAAAAATATTTTTTTAGTTTTCAACGGACCTTTATTTTTTATTTATTGATTCGTGGAGCTGAGGATGGAACCCAGTGCCTTACCCACGCTAGGCAAGCACTCTGCCACTGAGCCACAACCCCAGCCCCCTCCCAAAATTTTAAGCCTCCAAATTTGTAAATATGTTACTATGGAGAATTTTAAACATATTCAAAGCTGTGTTTTAACTCTGATCAATACGTAATATTTAACTCTGATCAATACATGACCCTCTTCACCTCGCCTGTATGCGCACCACTTCTCCTGTCCCATAGATATAGGAGCAAATTATATAATATGATCTGTTCTATAAGTTATATAACACAAATTTATAATATATTATAGAAATTGTGGTTTTAATATTCTGTAGCACATGTAATATGTGCTATTCATTTATATGTGAATAAAAATCACATTCAAGGAGATTTACACATCTCAAGTGTGCCATCTGGGGAATTTGGCAGAGACACACCTGGTGTAACCCAAACTCCCATGTAGGTGGGGAGTGTCACCGTCACCCAGTGCCCTTCCCAGTAGAGCCCTGCTCCCAGCCCCTCAGAAGGCACATTGGTACCATTATTTTTTTCTGATTGCACATTAGTTTTGCCTGTTCTCCAGTTTTATGCAGGTTGAATCCCATGCCATCCTCTTTTGTGATGGGAATTCTTAGCACTCAGGATAAGGATTCTGCTGTTCCTTTGTGTTTCTTTTTTAGTTTTGCTGAGTAGCATTTCACTGGGGGGGTTCTACAGGGAGTTTACCCCCTCACCTGCTCATGAACACCAGTGATGTTTGCAATTTTGGACTGTTCTGAATAAAGCCGTGAACTTTGTTTTGTATAAATCTCTGTGTGTGTGTGTGTGTGTGTGTGTGTGTGTGTGAATGCTTCCATTTCTCTTGGGTGAATATGCAGAGGAAGGGTAATGTTTGGTTGGATAAGAACTTTCTGGAAGCTTATCTGAGAGGAATGACCTACTGACAGGGAGTGAGCATCCCACTTGGGTTCTCTGACATCCCGGGAGCTGAGTGCTGCCGGTCACTTACCCTCTGGCCACCCTCAGGGCCCGCCATGTGGGGATAGCTCAGTATGGTTTAAATTTGTGCTTTCCCGATCACTCATCACACCACGCGCTTTGTCACATGCTTCCTGGACATGTGTGCGTATTCTTTTTTAAAGTTCAAAACTTTCTTCCATTTAAAAAAAAAACATTTGGTTGTTTGTTGTTTTAGTACCAAGTGGTGGACGTTCCCTCTGTGTTCTTGACCCCAGTCCTTGGCTCTACGCAGCTGGTTGTACACTCATGGATTCTGTCCTTTCTGAATTGGTCTAACTCCACAAAATCCGATGGTGATCTCTACCTCTGTGCTCTTGGCACTGTGTGATCTCTTGAGGACACACGCAGAGTGGTGAAGAATTCAAGTCACCTGACGTGCACAGGTCCCCAGCCAGGGGCCATTCCAGCGGAGGTCCCCAAGGCCACACTCTGCTCCACTACTCCCGTGCTCCGCCTTCTTTCAGCTCACGTGGAAAGCAAGGGTCCTTTTCAAGGTCACATTTTTTTGCATTCTTGCGCTTTCTGTTGGGGATTTCACAGCTTGTAACAAACAGCCCAGGGAGGGCACCAAAGTGCCCTCTGGTTCAGAGGCTGCGCCGTACCTTCTGGAGGAAAAGCGTGTGCCGTGTGCCGGAGAAGCTTCGGTCAGACGTGAGTCACGCAGTGAGTTCAAAGAAGGAGCCCACGCCCACGTGCAGCCAGGTGGACTTAGATAGGCAGCCTGAGCAGACGTTGAGCTTTGATTAGTGTCAGGCCAGGGCTCGCAGGCACCTATTTTTCTGGAGAACGATGGTTCAGGGCTCACCCATGTGGGGCCTGCATCACCTTCCAACATAACTGCTGCAGATCCCGGGAAGCAACCCTGTGTGCTGCACATTTTTCTCTCAGAGATGGCCTGCCTGTTTTTTGAGGGGTGGTTCTGGGAACCACGGAGGTGGTGCTTAACCACGGAGCCACATCCCCAGCCCTTTTGTATATTTTATTTAGAGACGGGGGTTTCTTTGCTAAATTGCTTAGCTCCTCGCTAAGTGGCTGAGGCTAGCTTTGAACTCGCGATCCTCCTGCCTCAGCCTCCCTAGTCGCTGGGATTGCAGGTGTGTGTCACCGCGCCTGGACTGTTCATTTTCTTAATGGTGCATTTTGGTGGACAGTAGTTTAGATTTTGATGAAAGCTAACTTACCTTTATTTCATTTATTTATTTTTATGTGGTGCTGAGGATGGAACCCAGGGTCTTGCACATACAAGGCCAGCGCTCTGTCGCTGAGCCACAACCCCAGCCCCTTTAACTTTTATTTTGGGTCCACAATCCCTCCCCCATTCTTCTCCACATGGAGGTGAGGCGGGGGTCAAAGTTCTTTTTTTCCTACTGATAAACCCACATTGAAACGATTCTATCATTTCACCTGAGCGTAGCCCAGTGTGTATCTGCCTTGGTTTCAGCTGCCATAACAAAATGTCACAGACTGGGTGTTTTAAACAACAGAAATTTATTTATCACAGTTCTTGAGCCTAGAAGTCCAACATCAAGGTGTCTGGTGTGGACCGGTTTCCTGGTTTACAGATGGTGCCTCTTGCTGTGTCCTCACTTGGCAAAGGGTAGAGAACTAGTGAGATCACTCTCCCTCTCTCTCTCTCTCTCTCCCTCTCTCTCTCTTAATAAAGGGTGTTAATCTCACTAATAAGGGCTCCACCTGTGTGACCTGGTCACCTCACAATGTGTCCACCTCCTAATACCATAGGGTTTTGACACCTGATCGTCATTGCACTTCAGTGCACTAACATGCATAACATGACACTCTGCAGATGCAGCACCTATTCAAAGCCTTCTGTGACCACGGCCTCCCCTCAGCAGAGCCTCGCTCGGGCCTCTCCTATGAACCAACTTCATAGACCACCAAGGCTTAGGGGGAAAGAGTCAGGCTGGACACATCCTTCAAACCACAGGCAGCTGCCCGGCAGGTTTTCTCTGCGTTGGCTCTTCTGACCCTTCACTGGCTTTTGGAGTAAATTCCATGAGAAGTAAGTGTCAGTCAAAGCGTTATTTAACTCACAGCATCAGCTATTCAGAGTTTAGAGTCAGGAGGCAGCCCTTTTTCTAGATATTTACACTTTTCTAAGATTCATGTTGTTGGAATCATCTTGTGAACACATCCACCGATTGTTGTTTATCTCCTGCTGCGTGCCAGGGACCAATTCTGGTGCTTAAACGGGTGAGGCACCTGTCATCCTAGCTCCTATTCTTGTTGGGCTGAGACACACTAAGCAATTTATTATTTCATTATTCAAGTGACAGTGATGCTATCATCCAAAAAGAGCTTCGAAAGGGAGGTCCAGGGAGCCATCAGGTTGTTCTGCAAGGGGACTTGACCTTATTTGAAAGGCAGGGAAATTTCTGTGCCTTTAAATTCTGAATTCCAAAGGGAGAGAGGGATTATCTAGATGAGGTGTACATTGGGTTAAGAGGCACAGAGGGGACTCCAGGTGGAGCGAGTGGTATGTGCAAAGGCCCTGAGGTGGAAGGAACTCTGGAACACTGGGATTGGAGCTATGGAAGGATGAGGGATGGGGGAAGACCTCATGGGTAGGTGAGGCTGGAAGGCAGCTAGGCATGAAGGTTAGTCACAGTCTTGCTTTGCCTTTAAATGCAGCAGGATCTAACAGAACATTCTGCATTGGGACAAAATTCTCTGTCTTTAGTGTTTATCAAGGTGGCAGCAGCCCCACATAGTACGGAGCCCACCGTCTGTGGCTCCTGTGATGGAGGAACTGAAGTTTAAATTTCAGCAAAGTAAAATTTAAATAGCACCTAGAACTTGTGGCCACCAAATTGAACAGTCTAACTAGAGCAATGACCAACCATCGAGAGCTCAGAGCAGGGAGATGGTGCCGTCAGAACCGCACTGGGCTTCCCTATTTGCTGCCCACTCTGGCTCCAGTGTGGACCTTGCAGGGACCAGTGGACACATCTCCAGGGTTAGTTGAGGAATCCATGAGGGCTTACTGACCTCAGGTGCACGGTGCAGTGAGAAGTCATGGGCTGGTTTAGCAGGTGTTTGGCAGTTAGAGTAGCTGTGGTCTCTGATGGTGCACAGGAGGGGGGACAGGCTAGGAGAGTCCCTGTCCCCTTTCAGAGAGGACGCTCAGGTCCCCAGCAGAGTAGACTTCCCAAGTGCACAGCTTCTGGGCTCCAAGGAAAGGACTGAGCTGCTGGAATTTCTAAGAAAGTCAAGAGGAAGCTCAGTTACATGAGGTATCAATAGAAAAATGCACGCAGACATTTTTTTTTAAAAAGTTCCCAGTAAAACCCTGACTTTCTTTCTCTCCCCTGATTCCTGTTCAGCACTGGCAATCTGCTCACGTAGCTGGAATAACATGAATGGTCTTACTTGATACTCTTAAACATCAGCCCCAAACCCTCGGCTTGCTGATGGACGTGTTTCCGTATATTGAATGGTGCTCAGAAGTGTGACCTCAGGACTTTCCGGTTCCTGGGTGTGACGCTCTCCGTGTGTCTGCCCACCTCTCTGCTGTGACTCCAAGCTTCACATTCTCACGCCCAGCCAGGCCACAGTCCAGAGTCAGCTCGCAGACCTGGGACCTAGAACCATGGAAACCACAGCTTTCCACGGAGGGATGTGGGGCCTGGGGAGTTCAACCAAAGAAATAACTGAAAGAAGAAAAACAGGCGCAGGAAAATACTTATTGTGGCATTATCAGGAACAGGGGAAGCCAGGTCACATGGCTGGCGTGTCCCACAATGGGGGAGAGCAGGCAAAGGGGTCATGTTGAAGGCCACGCAGTCACATAGCAAAACGCCCTGATATTTCAAATGAATTTCACACTCAGATGAAATACACACATTTTTTTCATGCTTATAATCACCGCGTGCAATCTGCATGTGTCTGCATGTGTGTGTGTGTGTGGGTATGTGTGTGAGCGTGTACCAAAACATAAAGTGAATGCATACCACTAATGGGAATATAAGCAGGATATATTTTCTCTGAAAAACATCATTTGACTGATATCTGGTTGGCTCTCACCATACACAGAATTCAGGAAAAGGATAGTTAAGAGCATTATGCAAATTGCTTAATTTGGGGGACAGTTAATTCTCGGGGATACATTCACTTGACTCCAGCTTTCTAATAAAAGTTAGTTTGAGTTGTTTTCTGTTCAGTTTTGCGTGTGCGATTGCATTTGTCTTGCAAATGTGTTAAAATGCATTAAAATCGTAGCTTTTTTGAAAAGGATAGAGTTAAATGAGAAAAAATATTTAGCAAAAAAAAAAAAAAGTGGCTATGGCATTGTGTCATTTCCTACGAGATACGCAGCCGACACAGGCTTTGCTGACTTAAAACCAGGCAGAGTTCTATTCTGGCCACCTCACAGGCGGGAGCTCAGGTGCAGAGGGGGATTATCCGTCCTGATAATCAGGAAGTGGGGAGGGCAGCAGGCGGGCCTCACTGGGGACTGGCACTCAGGGCTGGCACCTGTCCCCCAACAATGTGACTGCTTCCTTGTCTCCTGGCTGCTCAGTTCCCTCCTTATTGCGTTGGGGAGGCTTCTCTGGGCTTCTGGAACACTGCCTGCAGCTGCTCTGGACTCCCGGTGACCCCCTTCCAGGGGACACCCTTCCCTTCCCAAATGGTGTCCCAGTGGAAAGGTCAGGATAGAAGAGCTGTCCTGCATGGGGTGCCATCTGGCCAGGTGGCAAGGGGGACAGGTGCTCACCAGAGGAAGGGGAGATGCTAGCTGCATAGCCTAGCAGCAACCCCTCGGTTGTGGAATAGGTCCTGTCTTTTATTTAGGAGTGGACCACAGAGGGCATGGGTGGACAAGTGAGTCCCCGGGGACCCTCTGAGAGACTGTGGACACTAGCTCCCAGCTGCTGTTGGGTAAGGATGCTCTGGGAGCTACTGTTGGCTGCCCCCGGGGGAAGGATCCCCAGGCCAGAGACAGCCCCTGGGAGCCAGGAGCTGCAGGCCAGGCCTGGGCTGTGCACCTGACACCCAGAGCCTGGACCAGGACAGTCTTTAGAAAGGCGACCTGGCTACTCGGAGTGCGCCGCTTTGCTTGGTTGTTCATTCATTCACTTTAATAACCAGGCACTGTTTACTTTTATTATATTAATAAATTGATAATTAATTATGGTATAATATTAATACAGTAAGTGGCACATCCAGGTTAAATATCCCTTAACTGAAATGCTTAAGACCTGCAGTGTTTTGAAGCTCTGATTTTTTTTTTTTTGATTTTGGAATATTTGCATGCACATGACAGGGGATCTTGGTGGGGGTGGATCCAAGTCTAAGCATGGACTCATTCATGTTTCATGCACACCTTATACGTATAGTCTGAAGGTAATCCAATACAGCATTTTTAATAGTTTTGTGCACAAAGCCAAGTTTCATGGTTTGGACTTTCCCACTCATAGAGTCAGATCAGTGCTCACAAAAGTTGTGGATTTTGGAGCTGTTATGGTTAGGATCTGGAATATTTCCCCAGAAGCTCATGTGTTGAAAGCATGACTCCCAATGCAGGTTCACAGGTGAGCTGTTAGGCAGTAATTAAGGCTCTGACCTCATCAGTGGATTAATCCATCTAGTGGATTAATCCATTGATAGCTGGACTACTAGGTGGTAACTGTATGCAGGTAGGGCATGGTCAGAGGAAACAGGTGACTGGGGATGTGGTCTTGTGCTATATCTGTGTCTGGCTGCTTACCCTCCCCTCCTCTCCTCCTTTTCTTCTTTCTCTCCCTCTCTGTCTCCTTCTCGGCTGCCATAAGCCGAGCAGGTTTCCTCTGCCACACTCTTCTGCCCTGATGCTTTTGCCTCGAAGCCAGCCAACCAGGGTCTGAACCTCTGAACCCATGAGCCCAAATACACCTTTTCTTCTTCAAGTTGTTCTTTTCAGGTATTTTGGTGACAGCAACGATGAGTTGACTAACACAGGTGCATTTTGAATTTCAGATTAAGGATGCTCAATCTGTATTTAATGTATTCAGTTTGATGGTTTCTGAAAGATGAATAACCACCCGCACGGTTCAGATACAGAATAATCCCCTGAACTCACAGTTTCCTTGTATCCCCCTAGAGTTCCCCCACCGTCCCTGACAACCGCTGATCTGTGAACACCATTGACTTTCCCTATTTTTCATGCATGGAATAAGACAGCGCATACTCCTCGGTACCTGGCTCTTTTGCTTGGTGTAATATTTCTGAAATCCGCATCCTGTGTGCGGGTGTTGGTCACCTGTTCATTTTTATTGCTGAGTGGCCTTTTCTTGTAGGGATGTACCACAATCTCTTATTCACTTATGGTGCATGGCCATATTGTAAACTGAGCTGCTATAAACATCGATGTGGCTGCATCTTTGTAGTATGCTGATTTTAAGTTCTTTGGGTACAAACCAAGGAGTGGAATGGCTGGGTCAAATGGTGGTTCTATTCCAAGTTTCCTGAGGAATCTCCATACTGCTTTGCTTTCCAGAATGGTTACACCAATTTGCAATCCTACAAGCAATGTATGTGTGTACCTGTCCTCCCACATCCTCCCTAACATTTATTGCTACTTGTATTCTTTATAATTGCCATTCCACTGGAGTGAGATGGAATCTCAGTATAGTTTTAATTTGCATTTCTCTAATTGCTAGAGAAGTTAAAGATTTTTTCATATATTTGTTGACTGATCATCCTATTTCTTCTGTGAAGTGCCTGTTCAGTTCCTTTGCCCATTCATCGATTGGGTTATTTATTTATTTTTTTCTGGTATTAACACGTCATCTGAGGGGCAAGTGGCAAAGATTTTTCTCCCATTCTGTAGGCTCCCTGTTTATGTTCTTGATTGTTTTCTTTGCTGTGAAGAAGCTTTTTAGTTTGATTCTTGATTTTACTTCTTTTACTTTAGGAGTCTTGTTCAGGAATTCAGTTCCTAAATTGACATGATGGAGAGTTGGGCCTACATTTTCCTCTAGGGTCTCTGGTCTAATGCCAAGGTCCTTGATCCACTTTGAGTGGAGTTTTGTGCAGGATGAGAGATAGAGGTTTAATTTTATTTTGTTGCTTATGGATTTCCAGTTTTCCCAGCTCCATTTGTTAAAGACTCTCTCTTATCTCCAATGAATGCTTTTGGCACCTTTGTCTAGTATGAGATAACTGTACTTAGTGGGTTTGTCTCTGTGTCTTCTATTCTGTTCCATTGGTCCTCATGTCTGTTTTGGTGCCAATACCATGCTGTTTTTGTAACTATAGCTCTGCAGTGTAGTTTAAGGTCTGGTATTGTGATGCCTCCTGTTTTGCTTTCCTCACTAAGGATTGCTTTGTCTATTTTGGGCTTCTTATTTAACCAAATGAATTTCATGACTGCCTTTTCTATTTCAATGAAGAGCATCATTAGAATTTCAATAGGAATTGCATTAAATCTGTATAGCACTTTTGGTAGCATGGCCATTTTGACAATATTAATTCTGCCTATCCAGGAACATGAGAGATCTTTCCCTGGAAATGTTTTGAGTGATCACTTTTTTTAACCAATATTTCTCAGTGCTGTTGTTCGTGGTGGCCCACGATGCCAGGAATAGGCAGGGTTCTGAAAGCCTCATCCTGGAATGTTCTAGTCTTGAGCCATAAAAGTGTGCTCATCTTTCACCGCAGAATCAAGCTGCATTATTCTCTGAGGGTTTATTGGGTCCTGCACTGTCTGACCAGGGGACACACAGCTGGATTCAGGGAGCCCATCTCCAATGTGGGGACCTGGTTGGCCTGGTTCAGAGTAGTGCCTTCTCCTCCCAGGGTGCCCGCCACGCCCTGGGCATAAGGAAGTCCACTCCATTAACCCGCTCCCTGGAGCCCTCTCTGCCTCAGCTCTCTGGCCGTCTCCCTTCCTGATGAGATTGTGTGTTTCCAAGGTCCCTAGGTTGGTCATCTCAAATGCTGACACCCAGTAATACCTCCTGTCCCTTACAACCTTATGGGGCTCTGGGGAACTAACGGGGCGTTTGTGGAGGGCCTAGATTTAGGTTTGGAAAAAGACGGGGATGACTTGGGATTCGGAATTACTGAATTCCTTAAGGCCACAATGAGCAGTTCATAAATTGTCTTCGCCACTTCACTAAATTCTGGTTTGTCCCCTGGAAAGGAGGCCAGGCTAAGGACAACCCCACTGTGGTCTGTCTACAATATTTAAATTCCAGATGTTCTTACTCACATTTTCAGGGCCTCTTCTGGGACAATTCTTTTCCTCTGTAGCTGCTTGCTTAGAAGTCGTACACTGAACTTTTAAGAAAACGTTAAAATATTGATCACAACACTAAATGGAACAGTCAGGGAACCTGCCACTTTTTCAAGAAATCACATCCTCTATTACTTACTGTTTTACGTTATTCTTTGACCTTATTGCCTTTCTTCTAATATTTGTAATTAGGTTATTTCTCTAAATAGTGAATATTGCTGTTAAATTATCAGAAATGTTATATATTGCTATCTAACTTTTTTTCTGACATTGTACAGTAGTGATTTAATGTCAGTCACATCTTTTTAACTCAGAAAATCCAGAGTCAATTTTTTCTCTCCTATACGAAAACGAGGGAGGAAAAAGGAAAATAAATATGGGGGGATCTCTTGAATATCAGAGGGAGCACGGAAAGGAAAGGAGAAATATTGGGGAATGATATTGGCCAAATTATTATTATATCATGTGCATATACAAATATGTAGCATCAAACCTCAACATTGTATGTAATTATAATGCACCAATCACAAATATGAGAAAAAAGAAAGAAAGAAATCATAGTTTATCAATGTAATAAAATACTACACATCTGAAAAAAAAAAGAGATCTGTCCAAGTCCTATTCCCTGGTACCTGTGAAAGTGATCTTCTTTGTAAATCGGGTCTTTGCAGATGTAATTCAGGTAAGGCTCTAAGATGAGGTCATACGGATTTGGGTGGGCTGGTAGTCCAATTATTAGAGAAAGGCAATAAAAATGTGTTATAAATTTGGATGAATATTTTAAACCCAGATGTAAAGTTTTGTTGGAAATTAATTTCTTTTGAGGTGGATGAGGTTTGCTTGGTTCCATGAATCCAGATGTCTACAGTCGAATAGGACTTACTGCTGGAGGGTGGCACGGTTCTCCATGTTCCCCGCCTCGTTTCTCTCTCTCTCTCTCTCTCTCTCTCTCTCTCTCTCTCTCTCTCTCTCTCTCTCTCTCTCTTTCTCCATCTCTAACCCTTTCTAGGTCTCTATCTCTATATTTCTTGGAGAAACTTGTTCACATCCATAAGTGCATGTGGATAAGATAGGGCCATTAGAACTCAAGCTTCCCCATGGTGGTGAGATCAGCATCCCTTTACCTTTCCTTGGACAAGAGAAGGAGTCTGTCTCCAGTCCAGGGTCAGAGTACACCCTGATGATGAGAGAGTATGGGCTCCCAGGTAGCCAGTCAGATTCTGCCTCAAACTTTTCAATTTTCAGCCAAGATATGCAAAACTGGAGAGGGTCAGAGCTGAGCTATGCAAAAGAAAGTTCCAAAGTGCTGGTTTAGGTCACCCTTCTTCTGAGGATCCCTAAGGTTTTTTTTTTTTTTTTTTTGTACCAGGGATTGAACCCAAGGGTACTTAACCTCTGAGCCTCATCCCAGCCCTTTTAAATACTTTATTTAGAAGCAGGGTCTTTCTGAGTTGCTTTAGGGCCTTGCTAAGTTGCTGAGGCCGGCTTTGAACTTGTGATCCTCCTGCCTCAGCCTCCCAAGCCGCTGGGATTACAGGCATGTGCCACTGTGCCCAGAGGATCCCAAGCTTCTTAATGCCCAGCTGGCCGGCTTTTCCATCACTATGATCTACCAGATAGTCTTTCCATATTTTTTGTCTGTTGGAAGTACACCAGATTCAGGGTCTCTAGCTTGCAACCAAAGACCCTTGCTGATGTGCTCTTCCTAGACGACAGCACTTTCTCCTGGAGGAGTAAGAAGGAGGCGGTGATGCTCGAGGTGGGTTTTGGAGGATGCCGTAATTGGATATTATTATGCTTTGGATCTTTAATGCCTCCCCAATTGCTCATGTGTTAGGCAATGCAGAATTTTTCAGGGATGAAGATGATTAGATTATGAGAGCGGTGACCTCATTAGTCGGTTAATCCATTTGCTGGACTAGTCACTTCAATGACTACTAGGTGGTAACTGTAGGCAAGTGGGCATGGCGGGAGGAGGTGGGTCACTGGGACCGTGCTGGACTGCATCTGTCCAAGCTTCCTTTCTCTCTCTTTTCTTCCTGACCACCATAAACTGAGTGGATTTCCTCTGTCTGGGTCAAGAGCAATGGAGTCGGCCAACCATGGAGTGAACCTCACAAACCAGGAACCCACATTAACTTCCCCTCCTTTAGATGGCTCTTGTTGGGTGCTTTGGTGAAGGCAATGAAAAGCTGACTCCAGCAGACCAGGGTTGTCTGAGTCAGCTTCCTGTGCTGAAGCTTGGTCCCCCTTACCAGTGTTGGAAGGTGTGGAAACTTTAGCAGTGGGGCTGGGGCGGGGTCATGGGGCTCCAGCCTCGTGAATGGGTGAACGTTGTCACGTGGGAGTGGGTGAAGTGTTGGGTGAGTGCGTTGGTTCTCACCAGAGCAGGTAGTTGGCACCTTCTGTGCAGGGTCAGCTCCCTTTCACTTCTCTGCCCCTCTCTAGGGCTCTAGCACTGTGCTGGTATAATGTATAAAACAGACATCTATTGGACTTCCTGTTCTGGTGGTTGGCCAGACTTATAAGTAAATCTCTATTTTATATTTTACCCAGTCTCAGGTATTTTGTTATAGCAACATAAAATGGAATAAGACAGGAAACAGTTAGGTACATGGGAGTGGAGTTGGGAATTCTTGTTTTTTTTTTTTTTTATTGTAAAGATCTTTAATATTTTTCTTAACGCTTTATTATTAAAAGTTTTCTCGGAACCTTAACGTTCAGAGTTAAAGTTGTCATATGTAAATTAAAAAATAGTTTCCTGAGTGAGGTGACATGGAGTAGAGATAATCTAGTGGCTCGTTTGAATAAATATTGGTTTTGGTTGGTGGCATGTGCCACTGTGGCTGTATGACCTAAAAAGTGAGAGGTTTAGTTTATAATGTATTAAAAGAACTGAGTTGTACAGAAGTTTTGGGAGACAATGCCATATTTAATCTATCCTATAATCTAAGAAGTATAATTGTGCTTATAAAGTAGAATAAAAGAGGTCTCTAAAGTCAAAGTATAGCTAATAAAATAAACTGTGGGAAGGGTAAATGTCATTTTAAACATGTTTCGGGCTTTACTTTTTCATGGGATGTTCAAGACTATGCAGGTAGCCTCGTATGGGGCTATTTTTCTAAAATTTTGGAGGTCAATCAAGTTTCTTCAGGGGTTACTCTTAGGGAGTTCGTGGGAAATGCTTGGCTTCCTCCCTCTTTTTTCGTTACCAGACTTGCCAAGAGCCAGGACAGGTGAGTGTCCTGTTGACCTTCCCTGAAAGCACTGAGAATCTTTCTCTTTTCAATGACTCCTTTCAAGAGAATATGCCTGTAGACTTCTAGTCTCTTGAGTTTTTATAACATCCCTGATTTGGAGACTTTATGTCTTTCCAGAGTTGCACAGGCTTTAATTCTATAAGTTAAAATGTTAAAATTTAACAATTTTAATAATTCAAGGGCTGGGGATGTGGCTCAAGTGGTAGTGCACTTGCCTGGCATGCGCAGGGCACTGGGTTCCATCCTCAGCACCACATAAAAATAAAATAAAGATGTTGTGTCCACCAAAAACTAAAAAATAAATATTAAAAAATTCTCTCTCTCCCTCTCTCATTAAAAAAAATTATAATTCAAGATGTGAAAATCTGGGGCTTATTTTCCTACCTCTATGTCCTTCTTATAACTCTTTTAATTTCACCATAAATACAAACAGAACAAAAAATTATAATGATCTGATTTATGCAAATTATATTCCACATTAAGTTTGATTAAAATGTGTAAAAGTATTCAGAGATGCTAGAGTATTATTTACTCAGTAGTATGTTTTACTGTTACATAGAACATTTAGTTGAGTGGAATACTGTAATGTCTGTCATTTAATGACAGGATTCAATACATGAGTGTTAACATATAAGCAAATATTCAATTATAAGGACATATTGCATACATAAGGTAATATAGGTAAAAAAAATGCACTGTAAACTGGGCATGATGGTCCATGCTTGTAATCCAAGCAAATTGGGAAGCTGAGAAGTTTCAGAAGTTTAGATTCAGCCTCAGCAAAGTAATGTGGTTTCAAGCAACTTAGCAAGACCAGTCTCAAAATTTGAAAAAGGGGGAAGAGGTCTTAGGAATGTGGCTCAGTGTTTAAAAATCCCTAAATTTAACTGCAGTACCAAAAAAAAAAAAGTTTAAAACATTAAAATTCAGTGTAAAACATGAAAAAATAGATTTCTTATAATTTCACTTTTGAAAGTGAAAATAGTAATCTTTGATTTAAAAAAATTACATGCTTTCAAAGATGATGTTTCTGCACCATGCACATATGATATTTATGATTGATATTTCTACCAAATAACTGGATAATGTTTAATGAATTTAAGCAAAAGTTAAAGACAACTACTCATTTTCTATATGTAAATGAGTTCTGTCTTTTACTGATCCTCATATACATGGAGGTGTAATGTATAGGCAGTGACTTTACTATACACTCACATTTGTCAAGGTGTTTATTGTAAATGTTTTGTTGTTATATAAGGCATACATTCTGGACAAAATCTGTTCAATATTCACTATTTGTATGAGTTTTCAGATGTTCAATGAATTTAAAATTTGAATAAGTTTGGGAAATATTATCTAACTTTTTAGGGTTTCTGAGCACAATGAATTCTCCAGGAATCAGTAGCGTTTAAGAAACATGTGGCTTTGAAACATTTCTTTTTCCCTTTGTCTTCTCTCTAACCAGTATGTACCCTCAGGTGCTGAGTATTGGTGAATAAATTTTGGAGGCATTGTCACATTGTCAGCTTTCACATTTCAAGAATCTCTCTGGGCTGTGATGATTGTGGTAAGGATTAGATGTTGACCCATCCTTAAAGGAATGGTACCAAGGTCTCATTTTGTTTTCTCGGAGTCTAGTAATGTATGATATATAATTAAAAATGTTTCTACATTCTCTACATTCGTAGGTCTTCTTTCCAGAATAAAGAGCCTAGGGGTGAAAAAGGTCTGATTTCTTATTAAAAGCATTGCTACATTTTTTTTCCATTTGTAGGGGTTCTTTTCTGAATAAAATTTGGTTGCTAATAAGCTTTGATTTTTCTTTAAAAGTATTATTATCACTTTCTTCACCTTTTGAGGGTTTCTCACCAGGGTGACTTCTGCTGTGTTGAGTAAAGTTTTATTTTTGATTAAAAGCTTCGCCACATTCTTCACATTTGTAGGGCTTCTCTCCAGTGTGAGTTCTGCTTTGCTTAATAAAGATTGATTTTCCTTTAAAAACTTCATCACATTCTGCCCATCGGTAGGGCATCTCTCCAGTGTGGGTTCTTCTGTGGTAAATAAGACCTTTTTTTTTTTTTTTGACTAAAATCTTTGCCACATTGTTTATATTTGTAGGGCTTCTCTCCAGTATAAATTCTCTGGTGGTGAACAGGGACTGATTTTTGATATGATTTCTGGTGTTCACTCTCACTTGTAGTTTTCCGTATTTTCTTTTGTTGTAAATAGTCAAGATCACAATTTCTATATTTCCCACTTATCACTTTGTGAAATATATGTTTTATGCCCTTTTCTGGTGAATATTCTTGGGTATGATGAGGAGTCCTGGCCTGGAAGGCCAAGTTCCTATAGTTCTCTAACATCACATCTCTATATAAGTTTTTTTCTGAGCAGGCTGAAGGCATTCCCAGTCCTCTTCAGTGAGATCAAGGCCACACCCTGAATGTTAACAGGTCCATTGCCTGGTGCTCAGGAGTCCGGCCTGCTTGGGATCTTCAGCTCCTGCCCAGCAGAGCAACCTGCGACTCTGAAGCATGAGACCAAATGTCCAGCCAAATGGAGTTGGGAATTCTGGACAGCAAGAAAAGCAGCTGTATCAGCCAGAACTGGTGTTGCACGCCTGTCATGTCAGCGGCTTGGGAGGCTGAGGCAGGAGGATGGCAAGTTCAAAACCGGCCTCAACAATTCAGCAAGGCGCTCAGCAACTCAGTGAGACCCTGTCTCTAAATAAAACACAAAATAGGATTGGGGATCTGGCTCAGTGGCTGAGTGCTCCCCCTGCCTCCCCAAAGAGCACGGGTATCTTCAGGGGATCTCAAATATTCTACAAAGCTCTCATGTAACTAGGAGAGTGGTTTGTTTAGGCCGGGGTTCAGCCAGGGGTGTAAAACCCTAGGATGGTTGCAGAGGGGACCCTACAAATCTGCTGCCTCTGTTTGGCTCCTGCTGGGCAAGTTTGCCCCCAAGTATCTGATGTCAGCAGAGGACAGAGAAGGGCAGCTGGAAGCTTCTGGAATCTCTTCAACTGTGTGTCATGTTATCTGATCACAAAGACCTTCAGGGGGTCCTGGCCTCACGGGTCTCACCCTTCTGCTGGAGAAAGCCAACCTTGCCCCCTCGGGGAAGGGAGCGGTGGCACTCTGGTCTGGAAGTGTCCCTGAACTTAATCTCTAAGGCTCCGGGGCAGGAAGGTGGGAGCCTGGAGGTGATGAGGCCTGGGGGCTCCGCCCTGGGAGTGGATGGAAGTCACTATGGTGGGAGTGGGGTCCAGGCAGGAGGGCGAGTGTGGGCCCTCCCCCCGTCCCCTCTTGTGTGTCTCCCTGGGGGATGCCTTCTGACGGGTTAGGAGGCAGAAGGAGCCCGTGCTGGCCGTGGCTCCTTGATCTTGGACTTCCCAGCCTCCAGAACTGTGAGCCACATACCTGTCTGTTCATTGTAAGTCACCCCGGGGTCTGTGACCCTCTTACAGCAGCACAAACACTGAGACAGCTGGGGAATGCCACTTCCAGACCCACCTCGTTGACAGGGGACAATCGGGCACTCACCTTGTCCAGACAGATGTGCAGGTTTTGAGGGTGACTTAGGCCACAGAATGGATACTGCGGTGAGCAGTTGGGCACAGAGCACCAGGGGACTCTGCCTCGTCTGAGTGACAGGAAGGACAGCTGAGAGCAGGAGTCAGAAATCTGTACAGGGCTTGGAAACCCACCAAGTCGGGTAGGTGAGGAAGACAGAGCCCGTAGAAGGATTCCCAACTCTCAGGTGTGGAACGGAGGCTTTGGAGAAGGCAGCCTCCCTGTGCTCTGAGGACAAGAGCAGGCTTGGAGGGGCCTTGGTACCACCTCCGTATTCCCAATGGGATGAAGCTTGCTCAGGCTGTGGTGGAGGGGAAGGGAAGAGGCCCTTGAACGGGCACCTGGAGGTCAGTGGGAATTGGCAGCGCCGTGAGGAGTGGCTAAGGAGCGCTGGGGAGGGCAGGTGGCACACCAGGGCTGTATAGTGCGTTAGCTGGCCAGACCCCAGCGCAAGAGGGCTGTTCACAGGTCTGCCAACCCCCATGGCAAGGCAAGTGGATGGGTGGATCACCCTGCACGCTCAAGATTAAAAACTGACTTTCTTTTATTTTCGCAATAGACTCAACTCTCTATTAAAAATCGCATTTGGGCCGGGGAGGTAGCTCAGTGGTAGAACGCTTGCCTAGCATGTGTGAGATCCTGGATTCTACCCCCAGCACCCCAAAATAAAACAAAATAAAGTTGTATGTCAAAGGGTGAAATCAGTCGCACAGACACGGAGCCAAACATTCTAAGAACATTCGAGTCATCTGCTGAAGATTTGATTTTACGGATACAATCCTTGGTTTGGTCCAGGTCCTCAATGGGGCCCATTTCTGAGTCTTGACTGGACGTAGGAGGCTGCACGAAACACCTCTTGACCTCCATCTTAGCTGATGGACCTCCACCTTAACTGAGTGGGCCTCTCACAGAGACCTAGCCTCCATTGCTTTCCTCCTGGAAGGAACCTGGCTCAGCCTGTGCTGAACCAACCTGGTGAATTCACCCAGCTGTGGCTCCCTATGACACCGTTCCCAGATGGCCAAGATCACTGAACATGGTTTATTGAATGAGTGAAAGTTTTGCTTGGTGGTCTTCATCTGATGCCTTCTTGCTCACCTTCTATCCACAGATGGCTATGTGGTCAACTTTTATGATTCAGTAGTTGGAAAGAAAACTTTGAGTTCTCTGTGTTTCCCAGTCTTGTTACCACACAGCACATGCGTGGTTTGCAAAGCACATTCAGAGAACCGAACGGGTTTTCTCCTGGACTAGATATTTGATTTTGCTTGCTTCATTTGCAGTCTCACGTCTTTCAGGACTTGATAGATTCTGCTGTATTTCCATGCATATATTTATTCTGATTTATATGTTTAATTGCGTTTACTGTTCCTCAGCTTAATCTGTTAGCTCTAACAATGGAGACTTTTTTTTAAGTCAAGCTAAGTCCTTAAAATAGTTTTCAAATTTTCCAATGTTTATTTTCTCCCACGTCACAATCTTTCCTAGGGTGAATCTGCATGGTCCTATAATGCCTTGCAGCATTACCCTGTGAGTCAAATAGTTTTCCAGTTTTCATTATTTTAATTCCCTTTCTCTACATGAATTATTTAATCTTCTCTGAGGCTTACTTGATAGGTGGTTGAAAAAATAAAGCTTATTGTGAAGAGGTATAAAGGAAGTTAGCTGACTTATAGTTTTTACTGTACTTTTCAGAGATAAATAAATCCAGCTTTGTGGCTAGTAATAAATTAAACCAACTTAATTTTTTCCCTACCATCCAGCTGGACTGAAATGTTACATTGTGCCATCAAGACAACACCAAATAAGACATCTTGTGAATCAGCTTTCTGTTGCTGTAACAAATTCCTGAGATAAATCAACTTATAAGGAAGGGAGGTATATTTTGGCTCATGGTGTCAGAGATTTCAGCCCATAGCTGCTGGGCCCTGTTGCTTTGGACCTCTGGTGAAACAGAGCATCATGGCAGTGGCACGTGGCATGGTACCTGGGAAAGTGAGAGGAGAGGAAGGGCCAGAGCCCTAACTTCCCCTTTAAGAGCACCCTCTTTATGACCTAACTTCCTCCCACTAGGCCCCGCCCCCTAAAGCTTCCACCACCTCCCAGTAGCATCACAAGCTGGCCCCAAAGCCTTCAGCCAGGGGCCTTAGGGGACTCTCTGGGGCCAAACTACAGCAGGTGTGTGTTTAACTATTTCTCACTGGAACCATGTTTTATGAACACTGACAGTAAAGTGAGATATATAGTTTTTTAAAAAATTTATTTGAGATATAGAGTTTTAACATCTCAAACCCAGGAAGTTAGCTTTAAAATATTAGATTTTACAATTTAAGTAAATTATAAAATTTTTTTTAGCCAAAGATTGGAAACTTCCCAAGTTAGGATTGAAAATTTACTGTCTTTTTTTTTTTTTTAAAAGTGATTTTTTTTTTTTTTTTAGAGAGAGGAGAGAGAGAGAGAGAGAATTTTTTAATATTTATTTCTTTTAGTTCTCGGCGGACACAACATCTTTGTTGGTATGTGGTGCTGAGGATCGAACCCGGGCCGCACGCATGCCAGGCGAGCGTGCTACCGCTTGAGCCATATCCCCAGCCCGAAAATTTACTGTCTTAATGTAATAGCTTCCCCATTGTTTCCTTATTTCAGTCAAATATATATTTTGTAACAAACTTTGCAAAAATTGAGACTGCAGTGATACTGCCCACAATTCAAAATTATTGTTTTTAAAATTTGAATAAATGTGTTATGCCCAAAATGACCAAGTTATTTTTTAACTACACCATAAACTTTTAAGTTGTGATGATACCTTCCAAATGTTAATTTGATACTATTATTTGATAAGTTTATTTCCAAAGGATTTCTCATATGTTACTGATTCATGTTGCTACAGATCTTCTCATTGATGATTACAGGTTTTCTATATTTGGACCATCAACTTTGCCACTGCCTATTCTGACAGAATAAGTGTTTATCATTTTCAATCCTTAATGATCCAACTTTTAATTTATTTTGTGCTGGGGATTGAACTCAGGGTTGCTTTACCACTCAGCTACATTCCCTATCTTTTTATTTTTATTTTGAGATAGGATATCTCTAAGTTGCTTAGGGCTTTGTTAAATTGCCGAGGCTGGCCTCAAACTTGTGATCCTCCTGCCTCAGCCTCCTCAACTGCTGGGAGTACAGGCCTATGTCACTATACCTAGGATGGCTCAATTTTCAAGTAACAATTGTCTCCAATATTCAACTAAGAACACAAGTAAGCCCACCACTTTTTTTGAAATTAATAATATATATATCTGTTCATTTTAGGAAAGTCAAATGATCTCAATGCAAGGTATTATGAGCTATCCAAATTATGAAAACAAAGGACTGGACTAACTTTGACTTTGATCTTCTTCCCAAAGTTACTGAAGATGGAGAAAGCCTGAAAAGAAGGCACAGATCCACAAGGGCAGAGAGAAGGGCAGAGGTCACTGCATCTTGGGTGCTGGAGATGAGACAGACAAGGGTAAAGGATTCAGTGTCACAGAGAGAGCAGGACCTTTCTCCTGCACTGGGCAGGCTCTGGGATAGCCTGGTGCAGCGGAAGATGCCAGGAAGGCCCAGGACCTCCAGCACCTGTATCCTGGAAGTCAGGGATGCTGCACTCGGGACTGTTAGGGAGCTCCTATGGGAAGCCTGCAAACCCGAGTCCCAGGGCCTTGCAGCACACCGTGCTGCCCTTGACCTGCACAAGCCTGCCTGTCCACTCCCTGCTGAGGGCAGCTGAGTCGATGGAGCAGCAGGGCCCTGGGGTCTGCCTAGGAGCTGACCTGTGCTGCTCATCTTCCCCAGGAACATCGGCATCCATGCACACACCTCCAGGTCAGGGACCCAACGGTCTCCAGAGAAATTCCAGCCCAAGACAAAAGAAAATCCTGGGTGAAATGGCCCAGGTGACTCGTAGCTACCTTCTGGAACCCCCAGGCACCTGCCTGTCCCCCGCCCACCCCCGGTGTTCCTATCAGCTCTTCAGTACATTCTTTTAAGAACATGCAGCCAACAATCAGAGACTTGAAGAAAGAGAGCTCCTGACAAGAGGAGAAGAGATCAAGTTCAAGTGCAAAACAGAGGGGGGAAAAAAAAGGGAGAAAAGAGGAAAACTATGTAAAGATGAAAATTAAAATTCCCCAAACCTGCTTTTATCCTCAAAAAATAAAGGGAAATATTATCCCTAAGAAATTAAAAAAAAAAAGGAAAAACAAAAAGAGATATTCTTGGAATGAAAACAGGTCTTAAATCCTAAAAAATATGAACATAGAAATAAAAATCTTAGTGGAGGTGATGGAAGAAGAATAGAACCATCTCCCAGGTAACAAATAGAAAATGAAGGGAAGTGGGACAGAAAAGCAGAGAGCATGAGAGGATTACCCCAGGGTGTCAGGCACCTGAACAGAGGAATCCATCCCGTGGGGATCAGGGAAACCAAGAAGTACATTGCCAAACCTGAGTTTCCAGTCGGAGGGAACTTGCTGAGTTCCCTGCAGAGTGAAAAAAGACCCTCCCCAAAGCACAGATCCTAAAATGTCAAAATGCACAGATGGAGGAAGATCCCAAAATCTTACAGTGAGGAAAAAGGATCTCAAGCTAAGAGCCAAGAACCTTAGACACTCCACATGAAATAAGAGGTGTTTTGAGTCCCAAGACTGGGAATCCGTGTCTCACTTAGACCCTGGCTAGTCCCAGGAGGCTGAGCACTCAAGGGAAGGGTGAACAGATTGTGTTTTCAGTCATGCAAGTTCCTGAGGAGCTCACTTTACAAATACCTTTTCTCAGAAAGTTACTGTGGAATGTACTCCAGCAAAACAAAGGAATATATCAAGAGGATACTGGATCAAGGTCAAAAGGATGTCCCTAAACACATGGTATCTTGAGACTACAGGGGACAGTAGCCTTGGGAACAGAAAAGGGAATAACTGGCAAAGGGTTCCAGAAGGCTATATTTCAAGGGGGAAAAATGAAACTGAAAGAATATTTGGTGCTTTTTAAAAGTATTAACGAAAGGTTTATATTTCTGGTGAAGGGTTTTGGAATGAATTTGTAAAATGTACCAAAAAAAAAAAATCTGAAAACTGCAATAACTTACAATGAAGCAGATAATGTCTATTTCTAGAATGAAATAACTTTGTCTTCAGAAAAAAATTAGTGTATTTTTGTTGTTAATTATGTAAACGTTGAATGCAAATCTTACTTCAAAGTCATTAAAAGGTGAAAGTACTGAACATTTTTTATCAGAATGGGCAACTATATCCTGGTAAATTCATAATTCAAATATAAAAAAATTATAATCATCAATGGGAAATCATAAGACAGAATTATGAATCAGTTACATATGATAAAAAATTTGTCATTTACTCTTGGGGAAAAACTTATTAAAAAAGGATTTTTTTTGAAGATGAAAGTGTATGTCTTTATTTATTTCTACAATCTATAAGAAAACAACTACAGTAAATCTCAGAAAGTTATTGACACTCTGGAAGATAGCTTAACTAGAAGAAGGAATTAGTTTTTGTTTTTTTTTTTCCCCCAAAGAAGGGAAAACATTCTCTATGAAGTTGTGGTGACTTTTGTTAAAACTAGATGATACTATATTAATTACTTTTAAATATAAAACTTGTAATCTTATATAGCCAATGATAGCACCCACAGTAAAGTCATAATAAAGATTATCCAAGTAATATAAGAGATTTAAATTAGAATTTTACAATGTTTTGTAATTATTATTATTTTTTAATGCACAAGTAGAGGATATTGGTAATACCAACGGACAAAAGTAGAAAGTACTGCAACATTTCTTACTGTAAAACTATAAAAAGTTGAATGTATCAAGGCCTGGAATATTAACATAATTTTAAAAATAATATTAATGCAGGAATGTCACTCCAATTCAGATTGATGAACTCAACTTTCTGTGAAATAAATGACAATTGAAATAAAAAAACTATTTGGGGAAAAATTTATGAACTAAGGCAACAAATTTTTTGCCATTACCATCAAAATATATAGTTTCCTAGTTGAGGTGTATTGTATTAGTCTGCTCACACTGCCATAACAAAATATCATCCAGATGTGGCGGTGCACGTCCGTAATCCCAGCAGCTTGGGAGGCTGAGGCAGGAGGATCATGAGTTCAAAGCCAGCCTCAGTAAAACAGAGGCGCTAAGAGACTTAGTGAGACCCTGTCTCTAAATCAAATACAAAATTGGGCTGCAGATGTGCCTCAGTGGTCTAGTGCCTCTGGGTTCAATCCCTGCTAGCCCCCTCAATGAAAACCAAAAGATTATAGTTTGGGTGGCTCAAATAACTGAAATTAATATTCTCAGTTCTGGAGGCTAGAAGTCTGAGATCAAGATGGCAGCAGGGTTGGTTTCTGGCCAGGGCTCTCTTCTTGGATTTCAGATGGCCATTGTCTCACCATGAATGTGGGGGGGGGGAGGGGGAGGGGAACTGTTCTGGTATTTTTACATCTTCATCTCCTTATAAGGCCACTAATATCATTATTGGGGCCCCACCTTTGTGACCTCATCTAACCCTATAACATCTCAAAGGCCTTACCTGTAAAGATCATCCCATTGGAGATTAGAGCTTCAACATATTGATTTGGTGGCAGTAGGTCACAATTCAGTCCGTAGCATTAATCAGCTTTCAACAGGAGGTAATTTCATGGCTATTGGTTGAGTGGGTGGGGTGTCACTGCCTAGCTGCTCCTGGTGTGTGAGGCAGAATGTGCACATGCCCCTGACCTAGCAAACCTGCTCCCAGTTGTATGCACCTATGCACTAGGACAGAAGAGAGGAGTGTTTTAAGGAATCATAAAACAGAAAACATCTCAATGCACAGGAGTACAAGTAAACCAGGTATGTGCCTGCAACGGAGTACTGCCTTCTATCACAGGAACACATTTCCAAAGGGGGATTCTGTCGGCAAGCAGGCAATTTGCAAAAATATGCATTCAACAGAATGCCCCAAAATACAGAGTGCAAAAGAAAATAAAAAACACTTCCACACCATGAGTGCTATTATGGGTGCCCACACATACACACAGTATTCAGATCAACTTCAATTACATTAGCAAGCCCTAAGAGCAATGCTGTAATGATTTTGCCTTGAGTTCCACAAAACATGTAAGATACATTGAAGAGGAGACCCCTGAACTTCCCCCCGTTTTTCCATTAAGAAATAATGTATGTCTCACTGCATAAACTTTTTTGGTTTCCCACTCAGTATACTTGATGTTTTCTTTGCCTTTAGGATCACAGATAGGCATTGAATACATTTTTGTTGTTAGTATTGAAGGAATTTTCTCCATTTGAAACTTCTGTGATTCATTTCACCTTTTAAAGTAAACTTTATTGAGGTGTAATTTATATACAATGAAATGCACTGATTTCATTACAAGAGTTTTACATGAATGTTAATTTGGCGTTTTTATCCTTTAATCTTATATCTGATTACTTTATGCATTACAAGTATTTTAAGAAGATTCTCTTGTGTGTTTTTTTTATTCCACTGTCCTCCATTGGAGATAATTTAATTTACTCCTTTTACGTAATTATTCATCTCATCTCTATTTTATTTACTTTTAATCTTTTTCTTTGGATGAAACTTCTAGAAAATGTTCAATAGCAATATTGATAACAGCGGGGGTGTGTGTGTTTGTTTCTAATTAAGATGAATATGACTTTAAAGTAGACTTTGTTACTCAAAGATAGGTAATGCTCTCTATTTATTAGCTCAATTTTTTTATTATTAGTAGGTAGTAAATGTTACAAAGTTAATTTGGGGCATTAAGTGGACCACGTTGTGTCTAAATAGATTACAGCCTTCTCCCAACAGCGCCTGTTTGGCAGCCATGAGCCGGAATGATGCTGTAAATGCGCGACTCGACCACTAGGTGGTGCTGTGTCCCCAGTTTTTCATTTTGCCTCTTAAACCTTTAAATTTCTGCTTTATGGCGTTTATTGTTTGTAGTACAAACCTTTATAATTTAATGTGATCCTCCAAACTTTATCCTACTTTCAACTGCCTAGTTAGTTGCTCTAAATTGGGAATTTGCCTTAATAATATTTCTTTTCTCCAGTTGATTTTGAGATTTATTCAGGTATAATTTATACAAAATAATATTCAATAACGTTTGAGCATATAATTCCGAGAGTGCTAACAAGTTCTCATAGTTTTGTAACAGTCACCACACCTGTTATACAGCCACATCCATTGTCCCTATCGTTCACTCCTAATATTTTGTTTCGGTCCCCTTTCCTGACTACAACCCACTCCCCACTCCCAAACCACGGATGGCTCTTGTCACTAACTTTTTCTCTTCTAGAATCACATGACAATGGCATCACACTGTGTGTGATATGTTGCCTGGCTTTCACCCCCAAGGAGCAGAATGCTTTTGGGTTCTATCTATGTTGTTAGATGATTCAGTAATTTGTTCTTTTTCATTGTTGAATAGCATTCCACAGTGTGGGTATGCAGTGGTTTGTTCACTCGCTGGCCATTAATGGGTATAGGGGTTGCTTTTAGCTTTTAATCACTATGAATAAGACTGCTATAAATATGCATGTCTGAGTTTTCCTGTTATCTGGGAGTGGTGGGGCAGAACTGTAACTCCAGCTACTCCAGAAGCTGAGGCAGGAGGATCACAAGTTCAAAGCCACCCTGGGCAGCTTAGTGAGGCCCTAAGCAAGATGCAGTCTCAAAATACAAAATAAAAAAGGGCTGGGGATATGGATCAGTGGTTAAGTGCCTCTGGGCTCAAGCCCCAGTCCAAAAAAAAAAACTTTGCTTAAACATTTGACCAAGATTTTCACCTGTGTTTTCTTCCAGACGTTTCATCATTTTAACTTTTACATTTAGAGTTATGACCCCTTTCAAATTGGGCTCCTTCTATGGTGTGAAGTAAGAATTGAGTTTGTTTTGTTATATCTTTACATGAAATGTCCAATGACTTCAGCAAAATTTCTTTGGGATTTTTGTCAAAAAAAAATTGATGCTATGTGAGTGAGTCTATTTATGAACCCTCTCATGTGTTCCATTGACCTCTAGGTCTGTTTCCCCAGGCTTTGATACCACAATGTCTTGATGATGTCAATTTATAGCTGATCTTGAAATCAATACTGAAAGTCCTCAAACCTCATTTTCCTTCACCAAAAGTATGTCAACCACAGATGAAAGTGTTCTAGGTCATTTGCATTTCATGCAAATTTCATAATTAGCTTTTAATTTCTAGAACACACACACAAAAACCCTCCTGAGAAATTGAGATTGTACCAAATCTCTAAATTAATTATAAATTCTAGGAAACTGTAGAGCATTAAAATATTGTTCATGAACATGGTATGTCCATTTATTTTGGTCTTCTTTAATTTTCTCCAGGATTGTTTTACAGTTTGTGTATCTTTTGTTTAATTAATTTCTCAATATTTTTATATCATCATAAATGGAACTTTAAGAACTAACTTTGCAATCTTTCACTGAATTTTTATATATATTTTTTAGTTGTAGATGGACAAATACCTTTATTTTTATGTGACACTGAGGATAGAATACAGTGCCTCACTAATGCTAGGCAAGCACTCTAGAACTCAGCCCTCACTGTATTTTTAATAATAGGAAAATACCCGACTTTTACTGTACTTCTAATATATAGTGACACAAAGGAAGTTTTCAATCTTTTTCTTTTGCAGTGCTGGAATCTGAACAGGGATCAAGCACGCTAGGGAAACACTCTACCACTGAGGCACCCCCAGCAAGCAATGGATTTTTGTAAATTGGGATTGTATCCTACAACCTTCCTGAACTCACTTGTTCATTCTAGTAGCTTTCTGAACATCCCTTGGATTTTCCCATGTAGACATTGTGAATAAAGTAAGCTTTATTTCTTCCTTCTCAGTCTGTACACCTTTTATTCATTTTTCTCACAAGGATCCCTGTGGTTCACAGAATAATGGACCTTCCCCGGTGATGTCCACACTTGAGTCCCCAGAACCTGTGAACACATTGTCTGCCCATGGCAAAGGGGAATTAAGACTGTAGATGAAATGAAGGTTGTTAATTAACTGACTTTATGAGATTATCCTGGCTTACCTGGGCAGAATCCACTATGACTTCAAGGGTCCTTACAAATGAAAGAAGTTGGCAGAAGAGGAGATCAAGAGGGATGAATGTGATTTGGCTTACTGCTGCTGGCTTTGAAGAAGGAGGAAGGAACCCGGAGCCAAGACGTTCAGGTGGCCTTACAACCTGGAGAAGAAAAGAAATGGATTCTCCCCTGGAGCCTCAGGAGGCACCATTCCTTGCTGAGACCTGATTTGAGCCTGTGGGACCTCTGTAGGACGTCTTCCTGCAGGACTCTGAGAGAGTGATAAGTATGTGTGGTTTTAAGACAATAAGTTTCTGGTAACTTGTTACAGCAGCTTTAGGAAACTAATACAGTCTTCAAAATGGAGAAAATAATGAGAATGAATGAAAGATGCTTTTCAATGGAGTACATTAATTTTTTTTTAAAAAATGAAGCTCTTTACAACAATTGAAATCTTGACCAAAAGACAGGATCATCATCAGTATTGTTAATTATTATTCTTTTCAGGGCTAGGGATCAAATCCAGGGCCTCAGATATGCTAGGCAAGTGCTCTACCACTGAGCTACACCCATATCCCAACAGGATTATTTTTTATCTAGATTTTGGAGAAATTAATCTCACCTAACAAGAGCATAGGTCAGCTGGGACTTATGTTGCCAGAATCTACCCCAACCTCTGGAAATTTTTACCTAGCCAGGCCTGTTGGTAAAAACTGCTCTAAGCCGTTTGCCTATCATGAAACAAGGAGTTGTGCAAAAAACCCAGTTTATTCATGATGTGGCCAGGTGTGGAGACAGGAGTGCAGGTCTCAGATCCACCCCGATCCTTAGGGTTTGGGGAGAGTTGTGGGCAGCAGCTTGCTGAAAGGTGATTGGATTGAACTTCATCAACTGTGATTGTCACCATCCCCAATCAGGTGTTATCTATAGCAAGCACCTGAGAGCAGGTGACGTCTAGAGGATTATCCCAGAACGAAGAGCGGGTGGTTTGTTCAGGTTTTCCTTTGGTCTCAGATCCACCTTTCAATCTGGCAGGCATGGATTTTCGAGGTCTTAGAGTAAGGCCTTGGCCAATGTCTAGTGTTTGTTTTCTTGGAGCTCCTGTCTGTCTGTCTGTCTCACTCTGTCTCCCTGGAGAGATCATTTAAGAGCACAGGGAAAGTGCCCGGGTCTTTCCCTAGCTCCCTCCAGTGTGGCTCTCCCTGTCTTTGGCATCGGCTGCCACCACCCACCGCCTACCAAGCTCTCTTCATTGAGCAGCACAGAACCACCATGGAGTCTTTTGGGAGCAGGGCAAATTAATAAGTGCATTAATCTTAACCACTTAATCTCTGTGCCGCCCCCATCCTGGCCTTCTGCTTAAAAAAGGAAAGACAGGCTTTGTGTCTGAAAAAACAGTTGCAGGTGAGTTGCAGCCCGGGTCACAGCCCAGCGTGGTCTCTGATGGCTGCTGCTCTTCCCTCAGGCTGGGTCTGTCTCAGACTTCTGCATCCCTGGGGAGGGGACTGTATTTGCATTTATTGTGAGGCTGGTAGAGCCTGGCCTAGAGGGCCTAGTTGCTCCACAGGATGCCTGCCGTGGCCACTCTGCTGCAGGCCTGGCCTTGGGGGAGCTGGTCACTGGGGGTGGCCAGGGCTGCAAATTGCACAGCAAGATCTGCCACAATTTGTGCTCAGGAGGCCTTGGGCCTGCCACGCATGGAAACCCGGCTCCGACCCTCCCTGGTAACTGCACCCTGACTGCTCTGGGCTCCTGCGCGCCAGGCACAAGGATACCAAACCAGGGTTGGAGAGAGAGCATTTCCGGAGTCGGGATGTACTGAGAGTATTGACACCGCCGGTTATCAGTGACGCGTCCTGCTGTTGAAGTTTGAACACTAGAGAAGCACGCCGAGGGAAGCATACAAAGCAGGGTTTATTTAAAAGGGGGGTCACATAGACTTCCCCAGGGAGGGAGAAGGGGGCCATAGCTGGTATCCTGGTATCCCAGGAAGTCAGGGGTTGGCCTTTTCACATCTTGGGCTTCCTTTGTTCTCCTGACCTCTTCCCCTTATCGCTCTCCTTCCTGCAGGTGACTAGGCCCAGGAATGCTGGTGGGATGGCCAAAGGGGGCAACCAGGTGGGCTGAAGGGGGAAGGCAGGATGGAGCAGCCCGGGTCACATTAATTAACAACCTTATAACTCCCTGAAGGGAGGTTGCGATCCCTGGGACAGGTGACCTTGGCAACAGGTAGGAGCAGGGGCAGGTTATCTTGATAGGTGAGGGAAGGGCTCTGAAGGCATTTCAGTCCCTCAGGGGACAGTCTCCAACTTCCCAGGCTCACTCAAAATTGGCCTCCTTGATCCGACCCGACTCCACCCGACTCGATTCACCTATCTACACTGACTGCCTGTCTAATTCTGGCTTCAGTACCACCTTCATAACATGACAGTTAAACGTCTCACTCTTCAAGGTCACTCTTCCCGGGGTGGCAACGGCGGTGGCATGTGTGCATATGTGTGAATAGACAGACACTCATGGGCAGGTGTGTGGACACATACATGAACCTGTGTATGCCGGGTCGTGTGTGTGAATGGGCACTGATGTGTGTGACTGCGTGTGCCTGTGCGTGAGTGGATATGAATGTCAATGAGGACCCAAAGGAGCCCCGTCTCTAAAGTACAGGGCAGAAAACCAAGCCGTCAACCTAGAATTCCATGCTCGGAGGAAACAAAGGTGAGATAAACACTTTATTGGACATGCAAAGGCTGGAAGGGCTCCTCCCCAGTGGACCAGACTGCACAAAAATGTGGAGGGAAGTCTTTGAGGACAGTCGGTAACCATCAGACCTTTCACTTATCACTTAAATTTCTTTAAGATATAAAGTTGCGTGAACAGAAATAATAATGATGCCGCTTGGGACTCATCATGCAAGTGTGAGTGAGATGGAGGTGAATACAGCAGGCAGGGGGTGGGGGGAGAAATGGAGGTGTCTTTCCAGGCTCTAATAGAATGTGTGCCCTGATGTCTTTGAAAGATATTTTCCCTCCCTTGGATATCACTTCAAGGAAGTTAAAGATGCATACGGTGAGCCCTAGGGAGTCACCTGTCTGGACCCCTTGCTGGGACCTTGGGCAAATTTCTCCGCTCCATCCTCGGTTTCTCCATTAGTTGATGGGGCTCCTCATACCCAGAGGAGCACCCTCCACAGGGCTATTGTGAAAATTCCAAGTTGGCATGCAAGAAAAATCTGCCCATGATGTCTAACACAGAAATGCTCCATTAAGCCGGGCCTGGTGGTGTACATGCCTGAATACAGGCTGGGGAGGCTGTAGCAGGAGGATCGTGAGTTCAAAGCCAGCCTCAGCAACTTAGTGAGGCCCTGAGCAACTCAGTGAGACCCTGTCTCTCAAGAAAACATAAAAAGGGCTGGAGATGTGGCTCTGTGGTTTAGCCACCCTGGGTTCAACCCCTGGTACCAAAAAAAAAAAAATGTTCGATGTTATTATTTTTACTATTAAATATTTCAGGGCTGTGAATGGCCCTTAAAAAGAGAATAGTGACACAAAGGGACCGTCTCGACTTGGGAGAATCTTAGCCCTGGTCTGAATTCAGGTGAGCAACGTCAAACCTTAGCGGCTCACGGAAGAAGGACATGACATGAACAGGTAGCGCTGTCACTTTCCAGTAAGGGCTCCAGGCCTGCACATCCTGTGGTGTGACTTTCAGTTCTTGTTTGAGGGCACAAGCTGGGTGCTGTTGTGGGCCAGTTGACAAAATGAGAGGTCTGGAAGGAGTGGCCTAAAGCCACCTGATCTGGCCACAAACCACAAACGGATCAGGAAGCAGCGCCCTGGCTGGTGGCTGTTCCCCTGGCCCCAAAGCGGTGGGAAGGGTGCGGGGTTAAGTCCGGGATGAGGCCGGACTCGAGTCAGGCCTGTGTAGTTCACCAAAGCGGAAGCTGTCCTGTGGTTTCCGGAGCATTGCCCAGTTTTTACAAAAATGGACCGAGAAAGTGGCATTTTAAGTTGGTCTTTAGTCTTTTCTGCAGTTCCAACAAAAATACGGCGTTTCATCCAGACATCCTAAATCCCTCTGGGTGGCTGGTTCTACCATCACCGGAAGGGCTCCCAGTCTGCTAACTTGAACTTGCCCTTGGACCGGACCCTCAGCCCAGGGAAGCTGGTGGCTGCGCTCAAGGTCTCTGAGCAGGCTGGGCTCTTCCCTGCCCTGGTGGACAGGTGGGCGTGGCCATTCTACCCACCTCTGTGGGCTTGGGGCGGGGGGTAAATTGGTGCTTCCTGAAGCACTTCTGAAGATGTGAGTTACTGTTTGAAACTCTGTCTGCGCATATTCAAGTGGAAAATTATGAGGAACTCTCCCAAATAACTGTACCCCTTGAGTTCAGGGGGAGATTTCCAAAGTGAGTCTTACAATTCCAGGGTAGAGAGAGGCCCCTTTCCTTCAGCTAAAACTTTCCAGAATTTAAGAAACCACCGAGAAGGTGCTAGACGGAACTTTGTCTTCAACATCCACCAAGCCTGCAGAGCGTACCACCCCCTCCCCACGGCCAATTAGTTGATCATCAGGAGCCAGCGCCCCCCCCCCCCCAGGGGTGGAGCCCAGGGGCAGCCGAGAGGCTGCCAGCTGGCCTCAGCCTCAGATTGTCGCCTCAGCGTGACCCTAGCAGCTGCCACAAGAGCAGGCCGCCGGGGGTCACCGCATTACTTCTGCTTAGTTCGACCCAATTTTCAGCAATAAAAGTTCCATCAGAGCCTGCGTCCTGGCGGGTGGCAGTGACATCTGTGTCCCCGGCGGGCTCTGTTTTCCCCTCTGGCCTGTGCCTCGGACTCTCCCTGGCCCCTGGGTTCTGGCTGCACACCGGGCTGGCTGGGCCCATCTGCTCCCACTGATTTTGTGATCTTGACCCTCGCCCCTGTCCCTGCGTGCCTCATGCCATGTATGGGGCCCTCCTGGGGGGGATGGATGGGCTCCAGGGAAGGAAGCAGCTCTGGGGACCCAACACAGGGTGCTCCCGGGTTATCTGCCCTGGACATGGCTTTGTGCCCCTGGGCACGCCCTCCAGCCTTGCTACCGTCTGGGAACCCCCTCTGACATTTCGTCAGCTCCTGTTATTTTTGGAGAGCTCTTTCTCCTTCCCTGTCTAAGTGCTGAGGTCCCTTTCTCTGGCAGCCACACAGGAGGATCCTTGTTTCCTTGCTTTCGTGGCACCCGTGGGTCCTCTGCTGGCCCTGTCTGTGTTTGCAAGGTGGCACTTTCTGTTTACACTCTTCTTCAGCCTTCAAGCCCTGTGCATGCACCTTCTCCCCAAACCCTCCTCCTGGATCCTGGAATGAGCATCTCCCGGGCTGCTTCCCGTACTCCCTCTTGGTGGAGCTCTGCTCTCTGCTCTCTGGGGCCATGTCCTGTGTCCACCCCCCTTCCTGGGCCCGCAGACAGGGTGGGTGTGAAAGGATGAAGGGGTGCGGTCGGAGCAACCCCTCTGCACAGCTTAGTTTAGGGACCTGGAGGGCTCAATGCTGTTCTGCAGAATTCCGCCTCCGGGAACTCACCCCATCCCCCTCCAATGAGAGATGGCCGAGAGAGGGACCATAACACATACTGCAACAGGGCAATCTCGGGCATGTGCAGAGAGCCCTGGGAACCAGGGGGAGGGTTTTTTCCTGAGAGGGTAAAGGAGTGTGATGGCCACGAGGGATCTCAGCTGGGCCGGGAGCAAGGAGAATCTCAGCAGCACTGAAGGGGGAGGAGGGCAGATGGCACCAGCTGTCGTCACACCCCCTTTCTGCTGCAGGGCTCAAGTCAGGATCCCCCTGAAGATCTGCTGTGAGGGCTCCCTGGGCCCAGCCCTGGAGCTCCTAATTCAGCAGCTCTGGGTGGGGCCAAGAATCTGCCCTTCTGGTCTGAAATACCAAGCTCCTGCATCATTAGGGCTGGGAGACCGTTGGGGGCTCCGGCCCCACCGCGTGTTCTGTGGGGTGCTATGGGGTTTTGCAGGCCAAAAAATTCGCTATCGGTGGCTTGACTCTGACTCTCCGGAAGAGTCAAGCGGAATTTATAACTTGAAATATTAAAAGCTTTGGTAAATCCTGCGCGAATGAATCAGGGAGTTCCCAAACCTATTTGGAAATGAAGCCCTTGTAGTTGTTGCCTTCATTCCTTCCACTCTTGAGTGGTTCCATCGGGTCTTAGTTCCGGAAGCTTCTCCAGAACTCTGTTCCCCCGTGACATGGTTATTGCAGTCGGTCACCCTTCTATTTTCCCTCCAAATCAGATGCAGCTACATCTCAGACTTGTGTGTGTGGGTTCATACGAGCTGTGTCCCTGTTCCTCATCTATTGCTTTGTGCATCTTCCAGACCCTTCCGTGGCTTTCTGGATTTCAGGGTGCTCCTATCAGGGGTGCACAAGAAGAGGTAGAGCGAGGGCGTCTGGTGGTTAGTGGATGCCCCCAGTGGACCGTGAGCTCCCTGAGGCTGGCACCTGGGCTCCTACCAGGTCTTCAGCCACAGCTCATGGCCTTGCATCCTGTGGTTAACATGATTGTCCAGGGCTGAACTGGAATCAATAGAGCTGGCCCTTGAAGAAGGTCATCGAGGACTCTGCAAGGCACATGGATGTTCTGTTGAAAGAACCTGTAGATATGCGTAAGGTTCCGTCTGTGGTAAATACTGTCAGGGGTCAGAAATTAGGTCTTCCAGGAACCTTGGGCTCTCACCTCCTGAAGGTAGGGGTGGGCCTCTGAATTTGGGAGGTGACATGAATGCAGGGTCCATTCCTTAGTGGACATTCGAGCTTTCTTAGGCTGGTTCTCAGGAGGCTCCTGGATTACCCATCTCCAAAGGCCTCCTGGGCTTCCAGGTTATGGGGGTCCCAGAAGAGGCACACCCTGGACGGCCACAGCTGTCCCTGCTGTCTGGTCAGTGGGACATAAAGTGGCACAGTGATCAGCTCCCTGATGTCAGGCACAGAGAGGTAGAGAGGTCCTGATCCCCTGTGGACTGGTGCTCTTTGTATTGCAGTAACAACACACTCACAACCACAACCACACAGCATCAGCAACCGTAGGGATGAGGTTGGGGGACCCGTATCGTGCCCCAGAGGGCATGGGAGTCACTGGCAAAAGGGTGATTCAATTAAGGAAGTGGTATATCCACTCTACCTGTCTGCCATCTTTGCTGGTGGAATGATGGGGTTCCAGGTCACCATGAGGTCACAGGCTACTGTTGGGAAATAGCCTGGTATGAAGTGCTGATAAAAATCCAGTTTAGCAGCCAATTTGGAAAGCAGTATGGAGATTTCTTGGAAAGCTGGGAATGGAGTCACCATTTGACCCAGCTATTCCCCTTCTCGGTCTATTCCCTAAAGACCTAAAAAGAGCATGCTACAGGGACACTGCTACATCGATGTTCATAGCAGCACAATTCACAATAGCAAGACTGTGGAACCAACCTAGATGCCCTTCAATAGACGAATGGATAAAAAAAATGTGGCATTTATACACAATGGAGTATTACTCTGCATTAAAAAATGACAAAATCATAGAATTTGCAGGGAAATGGATGGCATTAGAGCAGATTATGCTAAGTGAAGCTAGCCAATCCCTAAAAAACAAATGCCAAATGTCTTCTTTGATATAAGGAGAGTAACTAAGAACAGAGTAGGGTCGAAGAGCATGAGAAGAAGATTAACATTAAACAGGGATGAGAGGTGGGAGGGAAAGGGAGAGAGAAGGGAAATTGCATGGAAATGGAAGGAGACCCTCAGAGTTATACAAAAGTACATACAAGAGGAAGTGAGGGGAAGGGGAAAAATAATACAAGGGGGACAAATGAATGTCAGTAGAGGGGGCAGAGAGAGAAGAGGGGAGGGGAGGGGAGGGGAGGGGGGATAGTAGAGGATAGGAAAGGCAACAGAACACAACAGACACTAGTATGGCAATATGTAAATCAATGGATGTGTAACTGATGTAATTCTGCAATCTGTATATGGGGTAAAAATGGGAGCTCATAACCCACTTGAATCAAAGTGTGAAATATGATATATCAAGAACTATGTAATATTTTGAACAGCCAACAATAAAAAATTAAAAAAAAATCCAGTTTACATTTCAAGTTGTGACCTATAACTATAGAATTTGAAAAGAAGCTTCCCTGGGGCTAGTCACAATAGAAATATACCATCCAGGCTCCCTCCTGGGCTATTAAATTTTTTTTTTTTTGAGACAGGGTTCAGAGGTACTAGTAACAAATTTCCTATCTATCCAAAATACAAGGGGAGAGGGGAATATAAATTCCTAACAGCTCTCATGAAGTTAAAGAGCTTGTTTGTTTCTGAGGTTTCTCTAGCAGAAGCTCAGCCTTTGTATAAGTTGTGGTTCAGTAATATTGCTTCAGCAACATCTGACCTTTCCTTGCAAAATACTCATCAATTACAAAGAGTAGAATGGTCCCTTTATATTAGAGAATGCTGGTGGACATCTCCTTTGTCCAGTGGTCACCAGCATGCTGATCGATAGGAAGAAGATTAATCAAAGCATATATGCTCCTGGTACAGTGCACCCAGAAGGACAAGGCCGTGCCACCATGGTGGTCCCAACAAGGTGTAGCACCTGTATCTAATCAGGGAAACTCCAGAGAGACCCAATGGAGGGACAATATGCAGTAGTCAGCTTGCTGTGGTACAATAGCTGAGAAAATCAACTTAAAAGAGGAAGGATTTATTCTGGCTCCTAGTTTCAGTCCTTGGTTGCTTGGGCCCATGCACGGGCAGGGAGTGCATGGTGGAACAAAAGTGCACACCTCACGGTGGCCAGGAAGCAAAGAGAGAGAGAGCTGAGTCCAGGTCCAATTTCCCCTCCGAGGGCATGCCCCAATCACCTAATTTTTTCCCACTAGGCCTCTCCTTCTAAAGATTCTATTACCTCCCAGAAGTGTCACAAGATTTTAACGTATGGTCCTAGAGGGACATTTAAGATCCCAACCCTACCAGAAAGTCTACAATATAATGGGTCTGAACATTTACAAAGATATCAATGTCCAAAAATGTCAACGTCACAAAATAAACACTCAGGAATTATTTCTGATTCGGGAAGAGTAAAGAGATGTTGCTACTCAGTGCATCCCACAGCCCTGGACTTTCTTGTGCTACAGAGGGATCCTTGGGACACTTGACAACATCTCAATATGTTGAAATTAAATAAAAGCACATCAATGGAAATTTCCTGAACTTGTTTATTTTACTCTAGTTTTGTAGATTTAGGAAAAAATGTCTTTGTTTTTAGGAAATACGCATTGAAGCATCCAGTGGTTAAAAAAAGCATCATGTCTGTATTCCTCAAATGATTCAGAAAACATACACATGAGACAGAGAGAAAAATAAAATGAACACAATAAAATGGGGGAATCTGGGCAAAGGGTCTTAGGAATACTTCACCATACTGTTCTTGTGATCTTTTCATGATGAAATTTTGTCAAAACTAAAATTTAAAAAAAAAAAAAGTCTTCCAAAATACAGTGGCTCACTCTCCAGTACGTTTATAGGCCAGCCACGTGGAAGTTCGGCTCCATGCAGGCAGGCAGAGATCCAGGTTCTTTCTAAAGTGGCTGGGTGGTGGGGTCAGTGGTACCAAAGCAGGAATGTGGAGGGAAGTAACTGGCCAGCATTTGACGTCCATTTGAGCAGGTCCTGTGGAAATGCATATTCCACTGGCTGGAAGTGAGTTCTGAGACCATCCCTACCCACAAAGGAGACTGGGGACATTATCACCCGGGGGAGAATCTGTGCAATGTCAGAATGCTATCATGGGCTGGGAGTGGGGCTCGGGGTAGGACACATGCGTAGCATGAGCAAGGCCCTGAGTTTAACCCCAGCACAAAACACACACACACACACACACACACACACACACCCGCACCTCAAAAGCAAACCAAAGCCAAACAAAACAAATCCCCAAACCTCCGCACATCACTATGGCCCAGAGGCGGACTGAGCCACCTCCCCTTCTCCTGAATTCAGAGGTGACCTGACAAATGGTCATGGCCTCAAAGGGCTTTAAGGTCCAATGTCCCATCATGATTTTCCACATCTGCCGCTCAGGGCATCCTAAACCTGTTAAATTCCAAAACAGTAGCTTCCCACGCCCAAGTTTGTCATTTCTTTCCTCAGCCACCCACCCCCCCAAGTCCCTGGGGACCCCCTTCTCCACATTCATCTCCTCTTACGGTGGTCCTGTCGGTGGGGGGGGCAAGGTAAGTTCCCCACCCCGACCTTGTACCTCCTGCACCTCAGCCTGACCGAATGCCACACACTGCTTTCCTTGAACCCCCTCACCTGGGAGAGTTCAGCAGGGTTTCATGGGGCTGTTTGGCTGTGATCGAGTGTCCTGCAGGGGGCGTGGCAGGAGGAATGTGAGGTAAGGATCTGGGGGGCGACAGCTGGAACCCCAGCTCCGTCATTAGCTGGGTGGCCACGAGCACGTAGTTCATCTCCCAGAATCTCAGTCTCCTCACCTGTAAGGTGGGCCTGGGTTTTACAGACGACCTGTAAATGTTCCCTCCGGTGGGTTCTTGACCCTGTCTAATCCTCCACACCACCCTGTCCCCAAACCCTGCACAAGTTTTCTTCAGGGGCTGCTTATCAATGACAGAGAGGGCTGGATCCCATTGTCACCAGGGTCTGCTGCTGCCGAATACTGTGTCAGCGTGTGGCAAGAGCCCACATGCTCCCTGGAAACACAGCCAGAGGCCCCACTCAGAGGCTTTGAAGGTTCCCACCCAGGCGGACCTAAAAGCATGCTTTTAGAGCTGGCAGTGATATTCTCTTTGACCACAAGATGTCGCCCTGGGACAGGCTCTACAGGTGGAGTGGCTATGCCACTTCCTTAATTGCATCACCCTTTTGCCTCCCACGGAGAACCAAAGATGTTTCTGAAATATCCCTGCGGATGGTGATCGTGTCCTCAGTGGACCAAATGGTTTGTTCTTAAAAGCTCTAGAAAAAGTTTTACAGAGACGTTTATCTCTTGATTCTGGAGCCAGCCGGACAAGGGGGTTCAGCACACCCAGCTTCCTCACTTCTTGGATACGTGACCTTGGGTAAGTTGCTTAACTTCTCTGCGCCCATTTCCTCATCTGTAAGATGTTGGTACTAGCCCTTACCTAACAGGATGGTTATGAGGTTTAAATTATGCTTGAAAGCTACTTAGAATAGCTAGGCAGGTGGTCCATGCCTATAATCCCGGTTACTTGTGAGGCTGAGTCAGGAGGACATAAATTCAAGGCCAGCCTCAGCAACTTAGGGAGGCCCGCATCAATTTAGTAAGACCCTGTTTCAAAACAGTCTGGTAAATAGTGTCGTTAATAATAACAATAATTATATCATCAAAACTTGTCCCCTTCATCTCAAATGAAGGAAATCCCAACACTAAAGACTCAAGCCACACCTACAAGTCTCTAAAATGGGTCGAATACATTCAAACACGTACAAGTTTTAGAATTTCCTGAACTATTTTGTAGACGATGGAAACCATTTCCACAATGTATTGTGATTCATTTCTGGAGAGTTGACATTTTCACCAAGAAAGGAATGAAAGATAATTCGAATCCATTGCTTCCTGCTACAATGTCTAGGGCATATTTTCCACAGGTCTTAGAAAGGTGCATTCCAGGGCCCTGACCCTTGACTTCTGGCCCTGCTCTAGTGTGTCCAGCACATTGCATGAGAATCTTTCCTAGCCAAGCCGGAGTTAACTCCCAGCGCAGTTCCAACGATTTTTCATTCAGCCACAGGAACAGACCAGTGTCAAGGGATGAGACAGTACAGGAATCAAAGGGCACGCTCCACCAGCTCCCTCCCCATAAGCACAGCCCCAGACACGTCTGGCTTCTTGATCTGTTGCCATATGGTCCCAAATCACGAGGCACAATGTTCTAACTAGGAATCCTGTTGACGATGTCTGGGGCTGAGGTTATTACCCATGAGAAGTTCTAATTTGTATTACAGAAAATTGAATTGCAGACTGTCTAATTACAGACAGGCAGAAGTGAAGAAAATAAGTAATCGTCTTCATCTCACCACCGAGAGATCCAACCACTCTTTCTGTTTGGATATTTTATATAATGATATTCATATGCACTTAAAATATTTTGCAAAATTAGAATTGCACAATTTTGTAGCTTGCTTTCTATATGTTGTACCATCACGTGTGTCATGCCATGGAAAAACCATTACAACATTTTTTTTTTTTCCTGGTGGCATAACATTTCTGTTATGGCTGCACCATGATTTAAAACTCATTCCTGTGATGGGCTTTAATTTTTCACTGAGATGAAATGCAGGAAATATTTCCTTGTCATGAATAGTTTCTAGTGCCATTCTTTTTTTTTTTTTTTTTTTTTTTGCGGGGGAGGGGGTGGTGGATACCAGGGATTGAGCTCAGGAGCACTCAACCACTGAGCCACATCCCCAGCCTTTTTTGTATTTTACTTAGACAGGGCCTCACTGAGTTGCTTAGCGCCTCGCTGTTGCTGAGGCTGGCTTTGGGCTAGAGATCCTCCTGTTTCAGCCTCCCGAGGCACTGGGATTACAGGCATGTGCCACTGCGCCTGGCTGCTAGTGCCACTCTCCAGGAGAGTTTAACAAAACAGAATTCAATGGGTTGACAAACAGGGATTCCTTTCACCAAATCATGCATGACCCTGAGAGTGAGGCTCAGTGGTAGAGATCTTGCCCAGCAGGTGCTAGGCCCTGGTTTCATCCCCAGCAAAAACACAAAATCAAAACCGAAAACAACAAAAACATCCAGTTTTTGCTCAAGGTCAAAGTGAGTGAGCGGCTGAAGCTAGCTTTGAGAACTTCTTTGCTAAGTTCAACCTCTTGCCTTTGGAGTGGTACGGACACACTTCTTAAAATTTATCTTTCAAAACAAAAGGCTTTCCGTTCACAACTTGTGGTCAGGTTGCTCTATTACATGCTATATGTTCACATTTTCAGAGTAGCAGCCATTCTATCTCAGTATACTTTATGCTGTTCGAAAAGAAAATTTATCCCAAACTCAAATGCCAATAGGAGTCAGGCAGAGCCCCCTGTGCCCGCAGGCCTGATGTGACATTTGGGATGTGCTTACCATGACACAAAAAAAAATGCATACCATCCACTTTCCTCTATACAAACTGGCAAGTCAGATCAAATCTGTGAGTTCTTTAGGACACTGCCCTCCAAACCAAACCTCTGTGAGCTGCATGGGGTGACCAGGACTAACTTTTAGAAAACCCCTATGAAGTGCATGCAGTGCAAAAGGTGGCATCTGCATTTCATAGGTGGGGACACAGGCTTGGAAGACTTGGGCTCACGGTCAAGCCAGGAAGACAGCAGGTGTGTGTCATCTCAGGGTTTTTTTAGTTACAGTGAGTGCTTTTGCAGGTCCCTACATAGGGCTGTGACAGGTGCTGAGAGTCATTTCTTACTGTCAATGCAGATGCAGGAGGGGACCAAATGGACGAGGAATTTGCAGCACCCCCCTTATTTCTGAGCTAATGTTAACCTCATGCTATGTAAATGCACACCCAAGAATAACTGTTCTTCCAGAAAGCTCTTGCCACGGATGTCCGGCTTTGCTCTGCAAGGGTTTCCCTTTCTCAGTTTCCTGTTTCCGGTCTCAGCTGTCATTTGAAACGTCCCCCACCTACAGATCCACATGTCCTCCTGGGGGTTGGGGAGGGAGGGAGGGAGGGAGACATAGCATGGAGGGTGCGATGCGGGGGAGGGCAGATGTGCCCTTTAGATCTCAGGATGCATTTGAGAGGCTGCTGCTGGGTTTTGAGTGGCAGTTGTGTGTCCTGCATAGAGATCGAGTTTCTTTTTTCAGGCATTGTAGTCTTATTGCTAACTCATTGCTGCCTACCTTCATCATTTATGAGTATTTTGAAAAAATAAATAAATAAAACAAATCCCAACACTCTTCTGGAAACACAAGAACCCAGGGGAATTTGTAATGTCTCAAGAAGGGACTGGACAAGGCTGGGGATGGGGTCTACGCAAGGTAAGAGGAACTCAGAACCATCTTGAAAGGAGCCAATCCAGGCAGCCCCAAGAGCCCTGTGCTACCCTTGGAGACATGGTCCTGCAGAATCTGGGACCCAAATGATGCCAAACCTCGTGGACTCCTTCTTTAAGAATCTGGCCCCTTTATTTTGTCTCTCAAACATCAGTTTCTTTTTTAAAGATTGAAAACACAAATGCTTAGAGAAGACAGGCAGGCAATGTCAGTCAGTAGAGCAGGTGGGTATCCTCAATTAGGCTCTGGTGGAGATTTTTTGGTGAACTGGTGCCTAGTCGAGGAGTCCCAAGTCACCCACCAGCCCCTGCTGGTGGTTACTTTTGGGAGAGGGCGAATTAGGCACATGGTGGGCAAAGCATCTCATTTGCCAAGAGCAGATAAACATTCATAATTTTTTTTTTCTGTGAACACTGCTGATTTTGAAAAGGTGGCAATGAATTTGACTTTCCTTATGACACTCCACAGACCAAAGAAACCCTGCCTGCAATTGGCTTGGGGCTCCTGCATCCTAAAGCCTCTGGTTGGGCCGTACAAATCCTGGTGCGTTGCTTGGGTGTCCCGAGGGCATTCACCTGCTATTTAATGACAGTATTTGTGCACGCTCCAAAGGTCAATCATTTGAGAAATTGCAAAGGGGAACATCTCATAAAGCCTGTTGCTTAGAACCTACTTCCTCACCCAAACGGAGCCTGTCTCCCCATCCCCCACCACCACCTAGTCAAGCCATGGAAGTTGGAGAAGCATACTTCAGAGAACGTGTTAACCAAACAGGCCACGGGAAGCCTCTACAACGGGTCCTTCTTTTCTTCTTCTTCTTCTCTTTCTTTCTGAGACAGGTTCTTGCAGTATTGCTCAGGCTGTCCTCGAACCCTTGGGTTCAAGGATCCTCCTGCCTCAGTCCCCCAAGTAGCTGGGATGACAAACGTGCACCAAGCTGGATTTTTAAAACAGAGCATCCTTCTTAGAAAGTCGCTGGCTCTGAATTATTAAGATTCAAGGGAAGGCTTAGGGGCATGGTCACAGGAAGTTTGGGGTGACATAATCCTGCCTGTGACTGGAGGCCCAAAGCAAATGCAGTTTGGGAGAGTTGCGGCCGCACAGCCGGGCAGTAGGACACTGGCCCAGTGTCTTTGGTAGGATGTCCTGGTCTTGTAGCCTGCATCCCCACTCGCTTCCTCTAGTGTCATCAGCAATGGGACACCCAGGCCCCTCCAGACCAGTGGCCCCAGCATCGGTTTGAACTGCAGGTGGTGGTGGATCTAGCGGAAGACCAACTTGCCTCCAAGTAAAACCTTTCTTTCCTAATTGAGATGGGCTCTTTAGGACCATTGGGGATGAACCAAGGGAACATGTGAGGCCATATCCTATGTCCTGTAACGGAATACCTTGGAAATGTGAGCAGGGTAGAGTAGCCTCAGGGGTTGTCAATCATCCCTCTTGGTGGAGACTGGAAATGTTCCTCCCACCCAAACCTGACCTATGGTGAGCCCTGACCTTCCTGGGGGTACCGCATGGGATACGGGAGGCTTTTAAGCTTGGCCCATTTCCTCTGGCCTGGCGTGGGGACAGATTTCTAGTGTTATAAATTGAAGGGCGGGAAGGGGATGCTAAGATATATGCCTTATTTTCTTTCTTTTTTTTTGGGGGGGGGCGGGGGAGTGTTACTGGGAATTGAACCCAGCAGCGCTACATCCACAGCCTTTTAAAAATATTTTATTTAGAGACAGGGTCTCTCTGAGTTGCTAAATTTCCGAGGCTGGTTTTGAACTCGCTATCCTCCTGCCTCAGCCTCCCAAGCCACTGGGATTAATTACAGGTGTGTGCCACAATGCCCGGCTATAAGTCTTATTTTTAACACTTTCTGGGGTTCTTGAACTAATATATTTTAAGAAATGCTTAATAACTTTTAAAAAGAGAGACACCTCAGTTTCAGTCACTTAAAAACTTATTTTATTCAGACAAGGTATGCAATCATTTTACATCCCACCAAGAAGGAAAGAAGACGGCAGCAAAGACATAGAGCACAATGTTCCCCGCCCTTGTGATTATAAGATACCTATGGGTTTCCGAGATGTTGGGGAGCAAATGTGCATTTCTTGGAATCCAGGAAACGCTAGCGTTGCAGTTCTCCTCCGCCCGCAAGCCGCCAGGGGGCGCAAGACGCCGGTTCCTCACTTGGCCCTTGGCGTTGGGGAACGCATCAGCCTCCCAGTACAGAAGGAAAACTTTAAAAAGAGTTGAGAAGTACCTTGTAGATGCCTCATCCACCAGGAGAAAGCCGAATGAAAAGAAAAAAAGCCTTTCGTTTGTTTTCTTTCTCATTTTCGCCCCAACCTCGCAGGTTTCCTGAGACTCAACGAGGCGGCCAATTGCTCTGGCCATTTTCCCAGGCCTCACCAAGAAAAGGGGAGCCCGAAAATGACCCCCATCCCCAGCACGCGTTCCCAGGCAGCATAGAAAGACGCCGACGCCCCAGTGCTGTGTTCTGCAAGCACAGTTTTTGTAGGTCCAACGTGCCAAATGGCAGTAACGCCTCATCTATGAGGCTTCCAAGGTCTCTTCCAGTTTTATTATTTTATTACTGGGAACAATCTTTTTTTTTTTTTTTTACAATGCAAATTCAAGTCATCAAAATATTTCAACATCGCATAAGACACGAGCTCTTACTCCTTCAGTACAAGGTGGGAGTCTCCTTTCCCCTCCTCCCATTTTTCAGGGTAAATCCGACACAGCCTCCCCCGCGGGAGCGCTGTGCAGGAGTTAGTCAGATTCCCGTTAATACGCATCTTGGACAGGGTTCTGCTGCGCCACTCAGTGCCCGGGCTGCCCCTGGCCAAGGCCGCCAGAAGAGGCGTAAGCAAGGGTAAGTGGGAGCGAGTGGGTGGAGGGAGGTCAGGGTCTTTCCGCTCAGCCTGTAGGTGGCGCCCTGGGAAAGGGATTCTCCAGCTGCGTTCCACAAGCTCCAGAAGCCGGAGGCACGGGGTTCAGGCTCCGCAGCCCGGTGTCCTTCACAACTCGCTCGGCTGCTCCGTACGCGTGCGACGAACGGGGGGAGTCCCGGTTGCAAACAGCAGAGCCGGTGCAGGGGCGGGGGAGTGGCACGCGGCCCCGACCCCCACGCGCCAGGCTCCCCCGCCACCCCCACGCGCGGCGGGGCCCTGCCCACCCCACCCGGCGGCAGGTGGACAGTGTTGCTATGAAGAGAAAGCCCCGATTGTTCCTACCACAAACTGCCACACGCCAGACCTCCGCTATTGTGCGCCCCCCATAGAAATGCAAACGAGCCGCGTGCGCCGGCCACAATCTGCTTGTCCTCCCCCGCCCGCGCCCTGCAGCGCTCTGCCAAGGGCGGTGTGGTGGGCTCCAAGCTCCCAGGGCTGACCCTGAAGGGCACTGAGTATGCGTGGCAGGCCTTGCCAGCGCGCTCTGGCGACTGGTGTCAGCTGCAGGATCTGAGCCTATTGCCTTTTGCAAGTCCCCAAACTACTGTAGCCTGCTTTGGCTTTAATTTTTGGTTTCAATGCAACAGCCTCATAAAGTTTAAATTAAATGGAAAGAAAAAAAAATGGAAAGGTAGCAATAAAAAGACGTGCAAAACAAAATTCTTTTTCTTCCTCTGTGCATTTCACAAATTGTAGCATCGTACTAGCAAAAAGGTTTTCCTCTTTAAAAAAAAAAAAACAAACTTTTCCCTTTTAAGGACTTAAAAAAAAAAAAAGGCGAGATGAAATCTGCAGGCTCCAGTCTGCCTGGTAACACCCCAACAAAAGCGGCAGATTTGAGGCATTGTCATCCCCCCGCACCCCTCCCCACGTGGCCTTCTGGCACGAGCCGACTGCTTGCCGCCTCATTTGCATCAGAAAGCGGGCGCCGGCCAATGGGCGTGCAGCCTAGCGCCAGCTGGCGGCGCCTCGCCTGCCGGCCTATAAAAGAGCACGTCTGGGCGCTGGGCTCACTCGCTGGTGGTGGGCGCGCTGAGTCTGGATCTGGGTGTGCGTTAGCGTGTCCTCTGCGCTCGCGGCTTTTGGAAACTTGCTGCTTAGACCGCAACATGACATTGGAAGAAATCCGCGGGCAGGATACAGTTCCGGAAAGCACAGCCAGGTGGGTCTGGGAGTGCGAAACTAGGATGGTACGGGGGCAATGTTCAGGGTCTCTTGAGATGGAAGCCCGTGGGGTAGGTGTCTAGCACCCGATACCGGCGGGGTGCGGGTGCTGAGAAGCCGAGGAAGGTTCAGGGCCAGAGAATCAGGGTTGCTGGCGCCAGGTTGGAGCTGGGGAGTCCGGGGGTGAGTCCCTGAGGCTAGAGAGTCTGGGTGCAGGCGTCCGGTCGGGCTTGGAAACCAGGAGTGCGGGCGCCAGACTGTGGCTGGAGAAGAGGTTGGAGTTGGAAATTCGGGACTGGAGGCTGCGCCGCATCCCGGGTGGGTCTCACTCAACTCACCGCCCTGGTTTTTTAACAGGATGCAGGGCGCCGGGAAAGCGTTGCACGAGCTGCTGGTGTCGGCGCAGCGCCAAGGCTGCCTCACCGCCGGCGTCTACGAGTCGGCGAAAGTCCTGAACGTGTGAGTATTCACGCGGCCCGGGCGGGGCGATTGGGTGTGGAGCGGAGGGGACATCTGGGAGCTGCATCCCGGAGACCCTGGCTCCCCAACCCTGACCTTATTCTCCCCGTCTGCCTGCTCAGTGACCCTGACAACGTCACTTTCTGCGTGCTGGCCGCCGACGAAGAGGACGAAGGTGACATTGCGCTGCAGATCCACTTTACGCTGATCCAGGCGTTCTGCTGCGAGAACGACATAGATATTGTGCGCGTGGGCGACGTGCAGCGGCTGGCGGCGATCGTGGGTACTGGCGACGAGGCAGGCACGCCAGGCGACCTGCACTGCATCCTCATTTCGGTAAGTGCAGCCTCTGCGCCCTTCCCAGGGTCTCGCCCGCCCTGTTGTGTTCCGCGGCCAGCCTAGCTGACCCCTGCCCTCTCCTGGCAGAACCCCAATGAGGACGCGTGGAAGGACCCTGCGTTGGAGAAGCTCAGCCTGTTTTGCGAGGAAAGCCGCAGCGTCAACGACTGGGTGCCCAATATCACCCTTCCCGAGTGACAGCCCAGCGGGGATCTTGGTCTGATCGACGTGGTGACGCCCCGGGGCGCCTAGAGCACTGCTGGCTCTGTGGAGTGGCCGGCCCTAGGAGGGCGCCCTAGTGCGGCGTGGAGAACTGGCAGGCGAGGGTGCCTGGAGAGCGAGGAGCGCGGTCTCCGGAAGAGGTGGCTGGCGGCGGCAGGGGCAGGCTGGCCCGAGCCGAGGACTCTGCAAGTGTCTGTAGCGGCTGCTCGCCCGCCCAGGAAGGCCGGCCGAGGCGGGGACGCTGGCTCCAGGGCCGGGAAGGACGGACTGGCCCGGCATGCGTGACTCAGCAGCCTGTGCTCGGCACCAAAGAGGGCAAGGCGAGAAGAGGTGGCCTGGACTTGGTACAGCTGTGGGAGCGTGATGGACCTAGCAGGCTGCACTGCTTTTTTCAAAATGGATTCGGGCAATGATGCATTTTCTTAGAAAAAAAGGACGCTGCCGTTGAAGCTTTGAATTTTAGCAATAAACTTCTTGAAACAAACTTACGCTTTTTATTGCGGGTAGGGAATCCTTGGGGGCGGGGTGGGGGTAGTGGGGTGAGCTGCGTTTCCGGATGGTTGCAGGAACTCGGTGGAGCGGATGGCACCTGTTCCCACCTTCCTGTCGGGCAAGAATTACAGGCTCGTCGGGCTGGCAGTGGGGGGAGGGGACGCCCGTGCGCGGTAGGGTAGGACTTGAGCCAGGCTCCTGTTTCTCTCCTTTTAGGAAGATTTAAAACTTGCAAGACGGGAGCATACTTGAGATAAGGCAGCCGGGTGGGTGCAGCAGCTCAAGGCTTGCAATCCTGTCGGTAACAGTGACCTCTGCCTCCCTTACGTCCCCTCCCCCCTCCACTCCTCCGACAGCTGCTTATCTGAACAGCTTGCAGAAGGCCCGCAGCGCCTTCCTACACAATGAGCTTTGCCTTCTGCAACCCTACCCTTTGTGGTCCCTGGGGATGGGGGGCAGGCTGCTGTTTTCAGGAACTTTCTCTTAATTGCTCTGACAAAGCAAGGTTGCAAAGGTATTAATATCAAATATGTCACCAATGACTGCGTTAAAGCATGAGTCATCATTTTGTCACGGCTGTGATAGAACTTAGAAGATCTGAGCAAAAACTGAAAGGCAGCATGTATATAAATAGGCGTGAGCAATTTTGAGTGGGGTTGGCATCTGGTATCTCCTATTTCGAGTGTCCTCTGCCCACATCAGCCTTAAGAAGACTATACTGCTATTCACAATTCCTTTTAAAGACTTAGAGGAGAAAACAATATATTAATCTTTTAAGCTAAGATTGCCTTTAAAGAAAGATCTGGGAGGAAAATGCCCTGATGGATGGATTTTTTTCCTTTTTTTCTTTTTATTAGACTTGTATGTCTTGATTTTCACTCCCTTGCCTGACTAGTTGCTTTCTGCAGAGGAAGTGCACGTGGGACTTTCAGCTAGGTTGCAGAGCAGCCAACAGCCTTCGGGGAAAGGAGGGGTGGTGTGCTGTTTTTCTAAGAAGGACATTCTGTTGATTTATCTGCAGTCCTTGGGGTGGCTGATTTGCCTGTTGAGTGCCACTTCTAAAATTCTCTCCAAATTGTGAAAGCGTTTGCAAGACAACAGGAAAACTGTAGGAGCTTAATTACTCTTCCTGTATAGAAAGCATCCTGTTTCCCATTTATCTGCTCTTAAAAACCTTTGCTAATTGATGGGGCAGAAACCCAATGCAGCGTTTGTGACCAATTTTCATTAATGTTTTTACCTCTTTGATGCCCCAAATCCAGTTTTCCTTATCTAGGTGGTCTTGCAGGAGTGGGTCTATCTAAACCAGAATTTGCTCAATCAAAATGTGCTCATTTGCCACAATGTGCTGGAGAAACCGTAAAGGGGACATAATTACTTCTAAATGTACCCTTAAATGAGTAAATTCAGCAGAACTTTGCACCACAGCAGGCCAACAGACCCCCCCCTCTCCTGCTGGCTAAGTGACCCTTAGAGAACATTGATTTGGCAGCTGGTATAAAACTTGGCTTTCTCTATTTAGAGCTTGCTGTGAGGCCACCTGTTAGAGCTACAGAAGCTAGGAGAATTTGCAGGGGGAAAAATAAATGCAGGTTTGGACACAAGGCTGGGTTCAAAGTTTGTGTTAGGTGTTTTCTTTAGCTTTTCTTTTGGAGAATGCATGTTTAATGTTATTAAAATGAACCGAACTAGAGAGCAGGTCATTACATGCAGAACACAACGTGGCATTGGATACTTGGAATCCAACTCTGGGTGATAATGCATAGGAGCTAATCACCACATGCATGTTGAAATGATGCAGGTATACTGTTGAGCCCCCCAGCCTCCAAGGCTTTGAGTGAATGCTAATGACTCTTATACTAAAATCTAAAGAAAGCATTTGCCCAAGATTCCAACTAGGTGAATGGATTGGGGGCCAGGAAGGCTGGTTCCAGGGCCAACAGTTACCCTCACACTACTAGGGGCTGGAGTGCTTGCAGGCCAGGATGATTTTTGGAAAGGCTACTTTTCTAGGAAAATCTCTTACATTTGCAAAAAATTATAGATATGAGTGGTAGAAAAATTGTAAAATGCAAAAACCTTAGAGAACAAGGTAAAAGAACCTATACCCCAACATGGGGACATTTGAGCATGTTTCCTTCTGTTTTTTTTTTTTGTTTTCTCTCTGGGGTGTGTGTAACAGGACAGGCCTGCTGTCTGCAGGATTTTCAGTGTCACCTGTCCAAAGGAAAGCTGACAAAACTTGTGGTGCCCTCAAGGAATGAAAGTCAAGCATGCTTTGCTTTTATTTAAAAAAAATGTTTGGCCATTCGGTCATTGCTGTAAGGATTTGCCGGGGTAAAGCACGTGTCCTAAAGAAGAAATGGATGCAGAAAGCACAACTGAAGGGCTGCGGGGATCAGGCCACCATTGCTAGACCAGGGTTTGTTTCCGCAGGAAGCTGGGGCCTTGTTCCTTCCCTGGAATAATGATAGGACAAAATGATCTCTGAGATTTATTTTCTTTTTAAAGGCTCTAATTCTCTGTGTTCTGCATTTTATTAAATCAGTCACCTCAATAGCACAGTGCGTATTGCTCTTGAGGCTTACAAAGCACCACTTGAGAAGAAATGACAAATGTATTTCTCAGAGGAAAAGCAAGGTTGTTGACAAACAAAGCCAGGCTTGAGAGGTCCGCTCAGTGAGCAGACACTCAGTTTTGGTTTTTCCTTCACAGTTATTGCATTTTTCAGTTTTCCAAGATATCGGCCCCTGGACTCCCTCAATGGCCCGAGCTGGTGTGCAGGGTCATCATGGAATGGGGGACATGAGGCAGTGCCAGAAAGATGACAGGTGTTCCATGCTTTATAAGGTGTTGGGGTTTTTTTTTTTTTGGTACTAGGGATTGACCCCAAGGGCGCATTACCACTGAGCTCCATCCCTAGGCCATTTTTATTTTTTATTTTGAAACAGGGTCTCTCCAAGTTGCTTAGGGACTTGATAAATTGCTGAGGCTGGTGTTCAACTTGTGATCCTTCAGCCTCAGCCTCCCTCCGAGCCACTGGGATTACAGGCTTGCTGTAAATTGTTGTTTTTAGGTCTAGCTCAGACTTTTCTTGTTTATCTTCTAGAATAGCCTTGCCAAGGGATTTCACTTCTCTTAGCAAATGCAAATGTGGGAGGAAGATCCCCTGTCGGGGTGAAGGCTGCCTGGAAGGGTCTTCATTCCAGGAGGAGGTGGTGCAGTCTCAGTCTTGTGGCCACGTGCCTTCCAGCTCACCAGCGCAGCAGAAGCTCCCCCACCCCGCAGCCATACTGGGGAGCCTCTTAAATTCCCAGTAGTGGATGAGGAAGTCACCGCCTTGCCAACCCCCCTCATGGTCTAAGATGCCTTCATTTACTCCCTGATGAATATAGCTGGTATTGCTTGACAGCATGGCTGTGCTGTGCCAGCCACAGTCCTAGGCACAGTCTCTCCCCATCAGTCCCTGCCTGTCTGGGAAGTCCAGGCACTGCTCGGTCCTCAGGCCCATGCCATCCAATCATCCCACCTCCAAACACCTGAGGGTTGTGGCTCAGTGGTAGAGCGCTTGCCTGGCTTGTGTGGGGGACTGGGTTCGATTCTCAGCACTGCAGATAAATAAATGAACAAAATAAACGTCCATCAAGGTCTTAAAAAAAAAAGGACTTAAAGAAGAAAGTGAGGTATGGGTTTGCCAGGCCCTCATTTCCCCATACCCATTGTTAATTGGGTGAGATCCCCTGCAGGCCACCTAAAAAAGATGTCACTGTTTACATTCCACTCATTTTGGCACCATAAACACCATCTCCCGTTTATTTGCATTCTTCCAATTTCTCTCCAGTCCAACCCTTCCCAGAATGTGACCACGTGCTTTCCCAAGAGGACTTCGAGTGACTTCTCTCTGTGCTGCGTCGCCCCCCTCCGACTTTCCCCACTTGCCCCTCTTCCCCAAGTCCTGCAGTCCTGCTCTGGAAAGGCTCTGGAGACTCAGAGGAGACCCTCCCTCTGCACCTGCAGGCTTCCCCATTACTTGGCCTGGTATCTGGCATCTCCTCCTCCCTCCTCCTCCTCCTCCTCCCAAGGCCCTGCCTGCCCCTGTGCGGCTGTCCAGTAATGCCCCATCTGACCCTGGCTGAGCCCCAGCTCTGCCTTTGCCCTGGCCTGGAGGTGCTGCAGCCCAGGCAGTGGTGATAAGAGGGGATTTCCCAGCAGAGGGGCAGGTGTGTCCCAGCCAGGGGGGGGGGTGCGGGGGGGGGGCAGATCTGGCTCAGTGCACGTGAAAGTGCTCAGGGCTGGGCACTCTCTCTATTAGGATTCTTGGTGCTTTTTCTGCCTCCCTGACTCTTGGTCCTGCCCCTAAAATCCCTCCCCTCAGTGTCTGGCCCTTCACCTCACCTGCTGGGCCACCAGGGACTTCAGCAGGCCCCCTCCACATTTTCAGGGATTCTGGTTTAGAGTGCCAGGTAGCAGGGGCTCCTGTCCAGAGCAGGAGGATGTTCCGGGATGGGTTCTGTGGCTGTCTCCTGGGCCTTGGCCTGGGGTGGGGACCTGTGGTGGGACACATCTCCGCTGCCTTTTCTCTCTTCCTGCCTTTCTTTGTGTCCCTCAGCACCTGTGACAGAGGCTGGCAGGAAAGAGTCCCCTGGGGCAGGTGGAAGGCTGGGTGGGGTGCAGGGTTGGGGGGCCTCCCACTAACCGTGTCTGAATCAGTCCCTCCCTAGGCTAGAGGTACAGGGTGACAAACAGAGGGATGATTGTGCTTGTCTGAAACCAGCACCAAGTAACAATCAATGTGGCAGTTCCTTGTGAGTCTCCTCTGAGCTTCGGAAAGGAACATGGTGTTTCTGGGAGAACAGAGTGGGCCGCGCCATCCCTCCGCCCTTTTGCACAAAAGGGAAGGTGCATTAGAACAAACACTGCAGGGGACGTTGTCCTGGAAACTACAGCTTGACCAGAAATGGTGGCAGGATGTGTGGAAAACACAGTGTGCATGGAAAGACATGGCTCCCCCGGGGCTGGCTGCTGGCTGCTGGGCTGACATCTCTGCAGAAAGGAGGGGCATCTGAACGCCTGCAACCGAACCAACAAATCAGCCTGCAAATCAGCAAGGCTCAGCCAAGGGGCTCTTTCCACTGGGGAGCATGGACATCAGGTCCAGAGACAGCAGCTTTCTATTGATAAGGATCCTGCAGCTGCCCAGGCAACAACGCCCTGAAGCCCAGCCCCCTTCCCCAGGCTGATCCAGCACAGGCTGTGCTCACCGAGTGGGGTCTGTGGGCAGCTGGACGCACCTGCACCTGTTGCTGTTTGTATGGAATCTCACTTGGAAGACCAGCTGATGTCTTCAGCTTAGTAGTGTCCCAGGTGACATCTCATTAAAAGGCAGAACTCTACTAGGGCTGAAAATCTACCTCCTGGTGTTACTCCTGTGATTGTGAGATTAAGGACTTTTGCAGATATAATCAGGGTTCCTAAGTAGTAGACCTGAAAACAGGGAGATGCTTAGGGTTAGGCCAAACCTAATCCGGTGCATCCTTCAAAAGCAGAGATTGGCTGGTTGTGGAAGAGGGAGCAAGAGTTTCCAGATGTGGGAGGGATTTGACACATGACTGCTGGCTTTAAAGATGGAGGTTGTCACGAAGCAAGGAATGGGTGGTCTTTAGGAACAGATGGATGGGCCCTGACAGAAGGCAGCAGGGACCTACTTCCTGCAGAGGCAAAAATGGAATCCCACCGTCAAGATGAGCTCAGAAGCAGATTCTCTTTCAGAGCCTCAGATAGGAGCTCTGGTGGGTCCCACAGTTTGAGTCCGGCCTTGTGGGACCCTGAACAGAGAAGCGCTCTGAGTCTGCCTGCACCGCCACACATAGAACTGACAGCTTGTGCATAGGTCTTGTTTGAAACTGTTGAGTTAATGGCAAATTGTTATGCAGCACAGGGACACCAGCATCCTTTCCTACCCCGGGGTCCTTGGTCCTGCTGGTCCTGCTGTGTGGGCAGTGTGTTTTCTTGGACTGTTTGCAGATGAGCAGTTCAACATCAGAACTGAGTCAAGTTCAAGGAACAGCTGGGGCACTCTACTGTAGCATTGATGTGGAGGCCCATCATGAAGGCAGCCAAGAGAGCAGCCTGTGGGCCCTAGGCCAGCAGGTGGGCTGGTCTTATCTTAGGATTCAGGGAGATGTCCCTGAAAAGAGGAGGTCTCAGTGTCTAGGAAGAATCCTCGTATACTACCATGGCGGTCAGTGATGCCTCTGTTTAAGTCCCTTGTTCTGCCCCGCCTGTCAGGAGGCCGCTCATTCTGTAGGATTGGCAGGGGGCACATTCTAAAACCCCCACTGGATGCCTGAAACTTCAGATAGTACCAGACCCTATAGACATCAGGTATTTTCCTCTACATTCCTACCAATAAAAAGGAAAAAATCTTATTTGTAAATTAGGCACAGGAAAAGATTAATGATAACTAATAATAATATAGAACAATTATAATAATACAATACAGTCATTGAAACAGATGAATTGTTTGTTTCTGGAATTTTCCATGTACTCTTTTTGAACAGTGGTTGATGAGGGGCAACTGATAATGAATAAGGGGGCTGCTCTTTTGGAAATCGTCTATCCCTCACCCCTTCCTGGGGGAATAAAAACCCAGGGTTCACTGATTTTCACCCCCAAAGCCTTCCCTTTATATGAAGATTTCCAAGTGCCATTAAATTCCAGATTCTTCCTGCAGGAAGAACACATTATTGCATTTTGCTAGTGAGAAAAATGGACTCAGAGGTGAAGTCACTTGCAGCAGTGACCATTTATTGGAGGGCCAGGGCTTCTCACCCAGCTTTATCCCCACATCCAGAGGATCCTCCTCCTCAAAGCTGGAGGAGGACCGTCTGGCCCCTTGAGGCCTCCTGGAGGGTGGCTGGATCTTGCTGAAGGCCGGTAGGTGGGCCACAGAGCTCAGGATTCTCCAGAGGAAGGAAGTGGTTGGGAGGACGGATTGGAAACTTGGGGTCTCCTGTTGCCTGAGACATTTGCTCCTTGGCCTAAATTTTCTTGTAATACAATCTTTTGATAAAAGCAAAGTTCTTTTTTGCTGTTGTTGCTCATGGCTTCCTGTGACGGGGAATAGACGCATTCGTCCTTCTCTCTAGCCCCTGGATGTGGGGAAAGTGGATCACTGAGATCCAGGAAGAGCCCCTGCCTTGCTGTCTGGAGGCTGAAGTGGACAGAACACGGTCAATTATGGGAACACTTGCTAAAAGGATGGAGAGATGCTTTTCTTCCCCCACTCAAAGTGGGTCTCTAATCCCATAACCACTGAGCGTCTTTATCTCATACCAAGCAATTGATGTGGTTTTTACTTTGTCACTTCCAGGGGCCGAAGGGACCAGCTGCCAGTTTTTATGATTCATCTTTCTGCATTCAGAGCTGGCTGTGGGTCGAGGTTTATGAGGCCCGCCAGTTACGCAACCTGAGAGCTTGACTTGATCCCGATTTCTGATGCTGTCCCCCCCCCCCCCCAGGTAATGGTGGCCTGGAGGACACTCATTTACATCCTGTCTTCCTGGAGTGGGAGAATTCAGGAGGATCATTTAAAACCTGTTAGATTTCATTATGACCAAGTGCAGGCAAAGAGGATTATAAGGAGTATCAGGAATACAAATGCAAGAAGCGAAATAGAGAGAGAGAGAGAGAGAGAGAGAGAGAGAGAGAGAGAGGAAGCAGATGCACTTTGAAGAGCGGATCCTCTTTCATAGCAAGATTAGAGTGACCTTGGGGGGTTCCCAGCAGCTGAGCAATTCATGGAACTCCTCGCATTGAGCAGGAACATGATGCGGAGGTTCCAGGAAGGAGGATGCCGGTTGTGTGCCCAGCTATCAGAAAACCCATTTAAACCAGGGTGGACTCATTTTCTGCCCTTGCATTTCTGAAAAGTCACTTAAGTTCTACCTCTGCAAGCCCAAAACAATGACCAAGAAAAAGTCCAGGGGACTGCTTGGCTCTCTGTCATCAGAAGGTCACCTTGGGCTGACTGAGGGCTTGGGGTTGCTGTAGTAGTAGTTCAGATCTGGAATGTTCCCCCAGAAGGCCTGGGTTAAAGGCTGGGTCTCCAGGGTGGCACTGCTGGGAGACTGCTGGGTGTAAACTTTAAGAGGTGCGGCCTAATGGGAGGTATCTAGGTCACTGGGGATGGGAGGGAGACTGTGGGACTCTTGCCCATTCCTCTTTCCATTCCTGGCTATGAAATGAGTGGTCTGGTTCTGGCAGGCACTTCCTGCCGTTATGTGCTACCTCACCGCAGGCTCAAAGCAATCGGACCAATAAATACCTCATGGACTGGAACTTCCAAACCTGGAAGTGAGCCAAAATACATTTTTTTTCTGTTATAAGTTGATTGTCTCAGGTATTTTCTTACAGTATTGGAAAGTGAACTAACGCAGGGTTCTACTGGGCACTGCAGATGTCCACGGTTCTTACACGGGGAAAGCAGGCGTTTGCTTTCATAGTAACACCTGGCTGCCAGGAGCTGCTCTCCTTTCCAGCAGCCTCCTGCTCTGTGGGCAGGCTCTGCCTCTTCAAGGGCACAGAGAAGACTTGGAAGAAACCACCACAACCCAGGTGGAGCTACAGAAGCTGGAAGGGTGGGTGAAGAGTGAGAAAAGCAGGGCCCTCTGCTACAGCCAGGAGCCTTAGCCATCTGGAGCTGGTTATCTACACCGAGGTCCCTGCTCTGAATCCTAATGGAGAATCAGACCCTCCCTCACCAGAGAGCCCCACTGAGAGCCTGGCAGCTGGCTGAGGCCTGGGACAGACAATGCTCAGTCTCCCTCTGGTTACCAGCCACCTGTGGCACCCTTATGCTGTCAGCAGCAGCCTGCAGCCCAAATGAAATAAGGCAGGGCCTTCCTGGTGTTAAGCTAGGACCAGGGGGCGTGCCCCCAGCCTCAGCCTCTGAGGCTCTCTTATTGTAGGTACTGGTTAGTGGTCAGCACAGTCTCGAAGGTCAGCTCTTGGAAGCCTGCTGGACGATGCAGTGTGCTGTTGTCTCAATGTGCCATTGTCCCAAAGTTCTTATTGTGGGAAACTTAATCCCTAGTGCAACAGTTTTGGAAGGCGGGTCCTTTGGGGAGGTGTTTGAGTTCTAAGGGCTCTGCCTCCCCTAGTGAAACCACGGATACTGATTATAAAGGAATTTGAGGAGGGAGGAGTTTGGTCCGTTTTGTGCCCTTGCATTCCTTCTGCCACGAGAGGACACAGTGTCTTCCTCTCTGGAGAACACAGCAGCAAGGTGTCATCTTGGAAGCAGAGGGCAGCCCTGGCCAGACAGACACTCAACCTGCCAGTGTCTGGATCCTGGACTTCCTGGCCTCCAGAACTGTATGAACGTCTGCTGTTCATATGTTACTTGCTGTCTAGAATTTTGCTGGGGCAGCACAATTGTTAGGACAGAATCCAACAGCTCCTGACGCAATAAGGCTCAAGGATGTGTCCTGTGGTTTATACCTCTGGTCCTACGGGAAAGTTTGATGGAATCTAGGAAACCCTCGTGAATGGCAGTGACCACACCTGCCGCTGCAGGTGGGGGAGCAGGGACCACTCTCCCCAGAGATGGGAGGCAGTATGTATATGCTGCTGGGGACTTTCCTAGGAGCCACGTCAAATTGGAATTCCCTGACTCACGGTAACTCCAACTGGAAGGCAGAAGCCAGGGGACAAATGCTCACAAGTGACCAATGCTATGTCTGCCCAGGGTGGGTTGAAGCAGCACTGCTGGCTGGGGTTGCCGTGGTTTCTGTTGGAGGCTTCTAAGGGGATGAACTTCTCCCCTTTGTCCAAAGGATCAGAACTGGAGTGTTGGGGAGCCCCTCCTCTGCACTCCCTCTAACACAAGAAGTTTGGGGCTAAATGACAAACCTCAGGCCAGCTGCAGGGCATGGCCCCAGTCTCCGGGAGCCATCCAGACCTGAAGGGTCTTTCCTTCTCTACAGGACCATGGCATGATTAGACAGGGCAGGGTCCAGTCCACTGGTCAAGGACACTGGTGTGGGCCTTTGGCGGTCCTTTAGCTGTGGGGCTGGAGCTTGTGTTAGAAGCCTGGTGGGGGTGGGGCTGTGTTTTGAATTCCTGATCTTCCACCACTTCCTGGGTGTGATCCCAGGCTCCTAGGTACTTCTCTGAACTTAACACTGTGTTTTTAAGAATTCTGACCTCACCCAGTCCCTGTGGGCTCAGAGGTACCCAAGGTGCTGACTGACTCAGGATCTGACCTTGGGTTTAGTCATGGCCTTCCCTTCCTCAGCACCCAGCAGCTCCAAGATGCAGCCAGAAGAACTAAGGACCCGGCCAGTGGGATCTTCTCCTATGGTCTTACCGTTACCTGTTCTATTACCTGCTTCCTCTGACCCAGGTGCATGCACACGACCTCACTCCTACCTGTCTAACTTGAAGCCTCATCTTTTGTACTTGCTTGATTCTCTAGTTACTTACTTAGGTCAACAGAACATGAATCTATATGTAGAAAAACCTAAAGACCTCACCAAATGACCATTAGAACTGACAAACAAAGTCAGTAAGATTGAGGGGTACAAACATAGCAAACAAAAATTAGTATTCTTTTTCTACAACTACAGTAATGAACTTGCCAAGAAAGCAATCTCATTCATAATAGCTACAAAACAAACAAAGCCCCAGGAATCAATTTACTCAAGAAAGTGAATGATCTCCACAATAAAAATTGCAAAACACTGATCAAAAAAATTGAAGAACACCACATACTCAATGGAAAAACTTCCTATGTTCATGGATTAGAAGACTTTTTTTTTAAAATGTTTATTTTTAGTTTTCGGTGGACACAACATCTTCATTTTATTTGTATGTGGTGCTGAGGATCGAACCCAGTGCCACTCGCATGCCAGGCGAGCGCGCTACCGCTTGAGCCACATCCCCAGCCCTGGATCAGAAGACTTAATGTTAAGATGTCTGTACTACCCAAAGTGACCAACAGATTCAATGTAATCTCCATTAAAATGCCAATGACATTTTTCACAGAAATAGAAAAAAAATCCTAAAATTAATGTAGACAAATAAATAAATCTTGATCAAAGAGACAAATAAATCTTGATCAAAAAGAACAGGCTGGTGGGCAGGGGTTGTGGCTCAGTGGTAGAGCGCTCACCTAGCACGTGCAAGGCCCTGGGTTCGATCCTCAGCACCACATAAAAATAAATAAATAAAATAACAAAGATATTTAAAAAATAACAATTTCCATTAAAAAAAAGGACAGACTGGAGGCCTCACGCTACCTGATCTGAAGACGTACGGCAACGTTACAGTAACCGAGACGGCTTGGGAATGGGAAGGGCAGACACAGAGAACAACGGAACAGAATATAGAACCCAGAAATTAATCCACGCATCTATAGATTGTTTCTCAACAAAGGCACCAAAACCTGCCTTGGAGAAAGGACAGCCTCTTCAATAAATGGTGCTGGAAAAACTGGATATCGAAATGCAGAAGAATGAAACAAGACCTCTATCTCTTACCACATATAAAAATCAACTCATGGGGCTGGGGTTGTGGCCAACGGTGGAGCCATTGTTTAGCACGGGCGAGGAGCTGGGTTCAATCCTCAGCACCACATAAAAATAGATAAAATAAGGACCTTGTGTCCAACTGCAACTAAGTAAATATTAAAAAGAATTTTTAAAAATCAACTCATAATAGATCAAAGACCTACATGTAAGACAGGAAACTGTGAACTACTAGAATTAAACTCAGGGAAACACTTCAAAAATATCAATGTAGGCAATGATTTGGGGGATAAGATTCTCAAAGCACAAGCAACAAAGTAGAAAAATAGACAAGTGGGTTTTAGATCAAACCAAAAAGCTTCTGCACGGCCAAGAATACAAAAGAGTGAATAGAGAGTCCACAAAACAGGGAGAAAATATTTTAAAACTATCCATCTGACAGGGCATAAAGATCCAGAATATACAAGGGACTCAAACAACTCAACAGTCTCATACGCAAATGATCTGATTTTAAAAGGGCAAATGGTCTAAATAGACACTTTGCAAAAGATGGTATAAAATAAACAAGTATCTGAAAGGATGGTCAACATCAGCCATCATCAGGGAAATGCAAATCAAAACCACAATGAGATGATCATCTCACCCCAGCGAGAATGACTCTTATCCACAAGGCAAAAAATAACAAGGATTTGGACAATAACCAAGAAGTGGAAACCCCTTACACTCACTGTTGATGGGAATGTAAATTAGTGTAGTCATTATGGAGAAAAGTACTGAGGTGCCTCAAGAACCTAAAAATAGCATCGTCATGTGATCCGGCCATCTCATTTCTGGGTATGTATTCAATGGAAATGAAATCAAAGAGATATCTGTATGTCCATGTTTACTGCCACGCTATCCACAATAGCCAAGATATGGAATCAACAATGGCGGCCATTGAGGAATGAATGGATAAAGAAAGTGTGGTAAGTATGCACAACGGAATATTGTTCAGTCATAAAAAGAATCAAATACTGTCATCTGCAGCAGTATGGATGGAATTGGAGGACATGATGTTATGTGGCATAAGATAGGCCCAGAAATACAATATTGCCTGTCCTCAAGTGTGTGTGTGTGGAAGCTAAAAATGTTGCTTATAGAAGAGGGTAGAATAGTGGTTCCTAGAGGATGGAGGAGGAGATGGGGAGAGGGGCAGGTTGCATAATGGGTACCAAAATACCGTCAGATAAGAGGGATAAGTTCTGGTATTCTCCAGTATGGTTGGGGACTCCTGTTTACAACAACCTCATCTATATTTTATGAAGAGCTAGAGGAGAGGCTGTTCCAAGGCTCCAAATACAAAGAAATGATGAATGTTTAAGGAGATGGAAGTGCTAACCATCCCGGTAGGATCATCATCACGCCACGTATACGTGCATTGAACTATCACGTTACATCCCACAAAAAGGTACAACGATTATGGGTCAAGTAAAAAGAAAAATAAAATAAAAATTAAAGGAAGGAAAATGAACAGAGGGTTAGGTCAGCAGGTCTGCCTTTACCAACTCAGAGGATTAAGGATGAGAGGGGCAGGGGGGCTAGGGGAGCTGTTGGAATTACCCTTCCAGAGAGTAGCCAAGGTGCCCGTGAGGAGGAGCAGGGCGCCCTCTTGGTAGCCTGGCGACCTTCTGTGGAAGCCTTCCAGATAGATGCACCTGGCAACCAATTTGATGTGAATCTCTCCATTTTGTTTCATTCTCTCAGTCTCTACTTTAGAGGCCCCTGGAGCGGGGGTTGTGGTCTACAAGCTAATAATCCAGGTGTGAACCTGTGCTGACCCCTGCTCTTTTTACCTTTCTTGTGTTTTAACTGTACACCGAACGAAGAAAATCCAAGATGGCTGCAACTTTTTGGTCTGGCTTCTACTCCTTCCCATGGAGGCTCACACCCACCACATAAAAATGCAAGGAGAGAACCCCATTTTCAAATGACAGGCTTCAAAAGGCCTTTCTCCATAGGATATATGTTAAGCAAAATCATTTCTCATACCAGCATTTGCTGTCCCTAACACTTGCCTTATTATTTTTCCTTTTTCTTTTTCTCTGTTTTTCTTCGGGGCTGTAAATTACTTCAAATAAACACGGTAGTAAGCAAAAGGAAGGGCCAGAACACTTGGTTTCTATTAAACGATTGTATTACGGGAACATTGCACCTTGTGGGATCCCTGGGTAAGGTGATGCATGTGCAGTGGGTACACAGCATGTTCTGTTCTGGGCTGAAAGTCGGTGGCTTCATTCTTTATTTGGTCTTACACATGTTAACGATTAGTGAAGGAGAACTTCAGCTCTAAAGTTTCTCCGGGAGCCTGTCTTGTTTGTCACAGGACCTGGATCTGGCAACAGAGAGTAAATGGGGCCACTAGCTGACCTCCAGAGGCCGGCACGAATAGCCCTCTGTGACCGGAGGCTGTCCTTCATGCTACCCCTGGTATCTCTCCTCCCTGCCCTGCCTGTTTCTGGGTCCCAGACTCTCCCACTCTTCTCTTCTGTCCAGTGAGCTCACAAAGGCCGCTCTCTCGTGGTGGCTGCAAAAAAAAAAAAGAAAAAGGAAAAGACAGAGGTGAAGTGTTAGCATCCAGCACATGGACCTCCCCAGACCCAGTGCTTAGCAGAAGTGAGTTTCCTCTCCTACTGTGGCTCGAATACCATTTTTCCTCCCTGAAACTCACACTAGACTTGAATCCCCATTGTGAGGTGTTAATAAGAAGATGCAAACTTGATCCGACTTGGGGGTGATTAGGATTAAATAAGGTCATCAGGATGGAGCCCCCAGGTTGGAAGATGGGGGAGTTTGTAAGGGGACAGAGACGAGCAAAGACACACGAGCCCGCCAGCTCCCTGGCTCTTATGGTGTGATGTTCTGCCCCACCTCGGAACTCTGCCAGCAGGAAGGACCTCCCCAGATGTGGCCCTGCACCTCAGAAATAGGAGCCCAAACAAATCTCTTTTCTTTGAAACTTACCCAACCCGTGGTCTTCAGTCATTGGCAACAGAAAACAGACCCTCCTCACTTGGGACGGGATTGATGTTCATTTCTCTACCATGTGGTTGAAGCCAGAGCTGCAGCTGCCCCCATGACCCCTCCTCCCCATCCCCCGTGGGATTCATGTGGGTGTTCCCTGCAGTCCCCGGAGGTTGGCAGTTCCCACGGTGCAGCCATTCTGCCCCTTTGTGCCCATGGGACCACACCAGCGTCCCCAGGGCGGGCCTGTGAGGATCCAGGAAGCCCTTCTGACCCTGGGTCTGCACCTTGTCACTTGCTCTCAGGGAGTATGCATTTTTGAATACCAAACAGCATCACAGGAAGAAGGGCAGAGGGGGCTGCTGGGGACACCGGCAAATGAACTTAGGAGGTAGCGAAGCAACCACAGGAGAAGCGTGGTCCCGAGGCCATGGCGACAGAGCCACCGTCACCTTACGCCAGCTGAAAGCAGAGCCACGCGTTTTTGCAGGATTAATGTCATCTTGATATGTGCTGAGGTGCTACTTTGTAACATGCAAAAGCAAAAGGATCCTCTAGTCACCTTTCGGGCTAAGAGTGAATGCCACACAGACACACACACGCGCACGCGCACACACACACATACACACACGCGCACACACACTTGTTGTTGAAACATAAAACATCTGCTCCGTCCTCCAGTACGATGAATGCTGGCTCTGGGAGGAGCAGCCCAGAGCATCTGGGATCAGCATCACCTCACAGTGGGTGACCTGGGCTTTGCCACTGCACCCGCCTCGGCTGGCAGCCCTGTCACCCCACCCTGTGGTCTGGCCGGTGTGCGGATGTTCCGACCAGCGCAGAAGGAGATTAACGCAGGTCTCGCCCAAGTCCCTTTGCAGACAAATGCTTCTTCCCTAGCAGAGCTAAGCGTTTCATGTCCCGATACTGGGACTCCACGCCATGACCCCATCCTGGGAAGAAGAGACCGTTGAGGCTCCCGGAGCATGGCGACTGGCTCAAGGTCAAGACTCCAGTCTTGGAAAATTCCCAGGGCCTTGCTGGGTGGTCATCCAGAGCTGGTGCAGGGACTGCTCACAAAGCTGGTGGCACACTTGGCTGGGAGTCCTGTATCCCGATTGCACCCCTCAGATGTCTGTAGGAACCAAGGAGCCAGATAGAGGGAGAGAGATAACTGGAGGTGGAAGGAGAAGGGAGCCAGCTCCCCACAGCTGTCCAGGTGAGCAATCTGTGTCCTTGCTGACCTGGCCCTGGCCCCAGGGCCCAGTGGTGCCTCGACGCTGTGAGCAAGCCTTCTGTTGGCAGGACCTCCTGTACCACTGTTATTTTTATCTCTGTGCCCGGTTGTAGTTCACCCCCGTCCTCCTGGTTCCCCATGGACACAGCTGTGGCTCTCTCTGGCTGCCTTCTTGCTTGGCATATAGGACAGACACCTGTCTCCACTTTGCATCTTTCTGGCAGGATCAGGGATACAGCAAGGTTCTTTCCAGTGGAGGGCCAGGAGGAGAAAGTGCGGGAAAACCAAGCCAGGGCCCTGGGCTCTGAGGCTCTCCATTTGTCTCCAGTGTGACCCTGCTCTGCTCAGCCAGGCATGCATGGGCTCAAGGCACAAGAACCCAGATGGGGAATGGGCTGGACTGTCCTCCACCACAGAGGAAGGTAGCTCACTGCCGCTCACCTGTCAGGTGAGAAGGCCCTTGTTTCCTTATGGCCAACTGACTGGTGGCCTGGAGCATGAAGGGCCCTTTGGTCCTTGGAGGGGATGATTCCCCCCGGGTCAACTATGCCGTGAATACTTGTTATTGCTTTAGAATGAAGTCTGCTGCTCGTGCCCAGGGCCGTTGTAAGGGCCCACCAGTTTACCCAGCCTCCAAAAAAAATAAAACAAGGCTGACCTCCCAGCAAGTTGGACGTGAGCCTGCTGCTTGGCCCGAGTTTCCTGGTGCAGTGCTGCTGGGGACGTTATTTACAGGAGCTTGTTTGACTTATTTGGGAGCCCTGCACCAGGCCAGCTCAGAGAGTGCTCAAAGAGCCATCCTTTGGGCCACTTTGGTGAAAAGGCACTGAATGCCGTGAGGCCTAGCTCCGGGTTTGCTGTAGCCTGCACGGTCAGGGCAGAGGTCAGTGCTGCATGTGGCTTCTGAGAACCATGCATCTGGAATTTGGAGAGGACCTCAGAGCCCACCTGGCCCTAACCTACCTCAAACTCTCCAGCAGCTCATCTGCAATTTGCCTTGACTTTCAGATGGTCCATTGGAGAGATCCCGATCCACCTGGTGTGTTCTGCTTCCTGGTGGCCTATGGGCATTTCTTTTTTTGGTGGTGGTGGTGGGGGGGAGTTAGAGGTAACCAGGGATTGAACTCAAGGGCACTTGACCACTGAGCCACATCCCCAGCCCTATTTGGTATTTTATTTAGAGACAGGGTCTCACTGAGTTGCTTAGCGCTTCACTTTTGCTGAGGCTGGCTTTGAACTCTCTATCCTCCTGCCTCAGCCTCCTGAGCTGCTGGGATTACAGGCACGCACCCCTGTGCCCAGCTGGCATTTTGTCATCTGGGACTGTGAGCCTTGGTGGGCAGAGGCTGTACCCCTTTCAACCTGACATACTCTTTGGAGGCAAGTCCAGGGCTCAACCGATGAGGTACTTCCCCAATGGTTGTAAGAGACAAATGAAAACACTCAAATGGACGAAGCAGAAATCTTGTTCTTTATTTTTTCTCCAGATATCATGGAATATTTTCAGGTGGAAAAGGGTGAATCTGAGTATCACCTCCCCTAGAGCATCTGGTGGAGGAGTCAGTGGCCAAGGAAGGAAGAGGGATGGGGTGGAGGCTGGGACTTGGTCCCTTCATGGTCTTCAGAAGGCTTGCTTTTTGAAGCGCCCAGGAGCATGGGTGGCCTCCAGGGGACGTTCTGGAATGAACAGAATACCCTCCTTCCTTGGTTCCTGCTTGGCTCCCATTTACACGTTTCGGGTGCCCACTGTCACCCTGCAGGTATGTGGGAGCTCTTGCTATAGCTGGGGGACTGGGCTGGGCAGTGTGGGGCCCTCAGGGAACCGAGCACAGCTGTGGTCCAGGGATGGAGGGGAGGCTTGGGAATGTTCCAAGACAGGGCGGAGGCTGTTGGTCTCCCAGGGTTGGACGTGAAGGCCCCTCAAAAGGAGCCACCACACGGTCGTCTCCTGCAGGCCATGTTCTGCTAGATTTGGGGTGCAGAGGTGAACTTCAGGTGGACAACCGAGCGGCCACCGTGGCCATTCAGGTATACGAGGGTCCCTGGGTACTGTTTGAATCAGCTTTCTCACTGCTGGGACCAAATGACCCAACCAGAACAACTGTAGAGGAGGAAGAGTTTATCTGAGGGCTCATGGTTTCAGGGTCTCAATCACAGACAGCAGGCTCCATTCCTTGGGCCTCAAAGTGTGGCCGGACGTCATGGTGGACGAGTGTGGCCGACGGAAGCAGCTCACATGGTGACCAAGGAGCAGAGAGAGACTCCACTCTCCAGATACAAAATATACCCCACGGCCACAGCCCAATTCCCACCCCTCCAGCCCCACCCACCCCTTCAGTTACCACTCAGTTAATTGCTAGCGGGGGACTAATTCACCGACTGGGTCAAGATCCTTACGACCGTTTCTCCTCTAAGCCCTCCTGCATTGTCTCACCCGTGAGCTTTTGGGGGACACCTCACATCTAAGCCATAACAGGCACCCGAGGCGGAGGAAGTCAAGTTGGCAAGGTGGAGACCACCACTCTGGGTTCCCCGGGGCCTCATGTGGCACTCGGAGCCCTGAGCGCCGTGGATTCCATGTGGCTCTCTCCCTTCCCCAGGCATTTCCCACTGGTGTTGAAATCAGGGCCCAGAGCACCACGGGAGGAAGCCGACCTTTACCCGAGTGGTCAAGATCGGGTGCTGCTTTAGTTAAAAGCAAACTGTGAACTCTTGTGTCTGACCCTCTCCAGTGGGTCACTGGGTTGCCACTGACCCCGAGGAGTCCCAGGCTCTCTGCTGGCCTGCACCCTTCCACATACATTTGGCTCCAACCCTCGCTAGCTTTGATGAGCCTGCAGCCCAGCGACGTCGTGATGGAGAACTGCCCGGCGCCCTGGGGACAGGGACGCCAGCCCCCTGCCCGCTGACATCCTATAAGCCTAGTGTCTGTTGTGGAGTTGCACGTGAGGGTGACAAACGATTTTCTAGAGTGAAGAATCCAAGGGGTGGGGACACCGAAGTCAAAGACGGGTGGATCCTCCGGGGTGGGGGGGCTGGAGGAGAAGGAGGGGGTGGGGGAGGCGGAAGGTAGGTGTGGCCCCTGGGAAGATGGGCTCCGGCCTTCCACTGAGCGCCTCCTACTCCTCTCATGCACCCTTGGGTGTTCCCGATGGATCCTTCCTAGTCCATGAAAGACTCAGGAAGGCCCACGTGAGCCGGGGCATGGTGGGACCGGTCTGCTGCTTCCAGGGTCCTGGAAAGGGGGGGCTGGGCCCCCGCTGCATCAGCCTGATGAGCAAGGCCACAGGCGCCCCCATGGAGTTTCTCCGGGAGCGGACAGCACTGTGTGTGTCCTGGGTGGCTTCCTGCATGCAGTTGGTCACCCAGGCCCTGACCTGGCCGGCTGCTTACCTGTCACCATCTTGCAGTTCTTAATATTTGAACAGATATTCACGTCCTGCACTGGGCCCTGTGGGTGACCAAAGGTGGTCAGTGGCCACAAGGAGACCTCCGTGCTCAGGTCTGTGCAGTGAATGCTGGTGCCATCTCTCTGTCACTGGGACCCAGCTCTGGGGCAGTCTCCGGGGCCATGTCCAGGCCTGGCCTCATGCAGGGCTCTTGGTTCTGGCCAGACACTGGACCAGCCCTGGAAATCCCTGCTGCTCTGGTGACCCTGCTCTGGCGTGTCCCCCTATGGTTCCACATGGCTCCTTCCGGGGCAGGACCAAGCTCCAGTCCCCACTGTTCCCAGATGGGTGCCCTCTGCCCCAGTTGGCCCTCAGCACATGTTGGCTGAACGTCCTGCTCTGCCCATTGCCTTCAGAAGAAGGGACACGGCCTCAGGTGTTTCCCAGTGAGGCCCTGAGTCAGAGTGCCACCGCCCAGGAGCCATGTCATGTGGAGGTCCTGGGAGGCAGGCCCTGGCTACCCCTTCCCCTGTGGAACACCCTGGCTTGGGTGCCACCTGCCTGGCCATCTCTGCTCTTGTGTGCAGAGGTGATTCCTTGGGCCTCGCTGGGCTGGGCTGTCCCCAGTGAGGATAAGCCAGGCTTGGCCAAGGCCATTTCTCAGTTCCCATTTCTCTTGAAAATCAGAAAATAGTCTGCTTCAGAGAGGGTGTGGACGCCCACCACTGCAGAGTGTGACCTCAGCCACCCAAACCTCTGCGAGGGGTGGGAGCTGCAGGACTTCTGTCACAGTTCCTGTGTGGGCCCATGCCGTGTCGATGGAGGAGTCAAGGCAGCCTTGATGTGCCCGAGAGGAAGGACACAGCTCAGGCTCCCCAGGTCGACTCTGAACCTCGGGATCCCCACAGGGGAGTTGTCCTGCTTTCCCTTGACACTTGGAGCAGAATGGTCAGGAAATCCAGCCCCCTGTGGGTCATTAGTACCAGGAAAAGGGAAATGCCAGTCCTCAGCCAGGGCACCCTGGTGGCCTTCACCTTGCCTAGGGGCAGCGGCTGGCAGAGGGTCAGCGGGCACTGGGATCTGCCTTTGAAGACAGGGTTCTGGGGCTGGGCAGGTGGCTCAGAGGTAGAACTCTGCCCCCGTGCAGGAGGCCCAAGGTTGCAACCCTGAAACCACAAACAAACAAAACTACACTGCTGACAAGGGGCAGGCACGATTTTAGCTCATGTTTGTGTGATTTGGGGTAAGAGATGCCTTTTGACCAGCATCAAAAAGAAGAAAGGAATATCTTGAAGGCTCCCAGATCTGACCACTGCAAATGACAGATTTGCTGCTTAAAAATTAAATATTTTGTTCTGGTAAGAAATGAGCAATTAAGGAAAAACTGGGGGAAAGTTTTGCAATCCCTGTGAAAGATAAAAGCTTAGGGTCCACCATATACAAAGAGCTTGGCAAATAAAACAAATACAAAAACAAATGTGGGCAAAGATGATGAAAATGGAAGAGGCCGAGATTACATAAAAAGCAGTTCAATTTTACCAGTAAAAATGGTCATGTTAAGATGAGGCATTATTCTGCCTCTCAGATGAGCAAAATGTCTACAAACTGATAGTCTCAAGGGCAGCAGGTTATAGGAAAGGGCTCCTTCCTACATGGATGCTGGGGTTGGGGACCATAGCAAATTGGCTACCCTGACTCAGCTGTCCCATTTTAAAGGGATTTATCCTTCAGAAATGAATGAAGCTGTGGTCAAGAAAGTACGCACAGGCTGTTCCCTGAAGCTCGATGGTAAAAACAAAGCAGTAGAATTCCCCTGGGCAGGAGAGGAGGTGGACATCCAGGCCAAGAGATTGAGTAATGTTTGTCATGGGCCTGAATACTGACTGACCTGAGGCATATGCCCAGGAAACCCTGAGTTCTGTCAGAGCAATAAGAGTCTAACTGTCCACGGTGCCTTGCTCCTGGGTGGACCAGGCCCGTGTGCAGGTGGACGAAGGCAGGGTGTGAGGCAGAACAGGGAGGACCCCGGGCCACGCAGGGGACTCTGGGTGCTCCCTCAGGCACAGGGAGCAGGTCAGTCCTAACGGCAGCAGGCACTGCTTCTGAAATGCAAAGGGTCAACAATTTTAAAAAACCGGACGGTGGAAGGCCCAGCCCCTGTGGCTACGGCCTGGGGCCACTCTTTCTCCAATGGCTGAGTGTCCAGGCTCCATGTCCATCCTATACCCTCTTTGCTCCCAGTTCTAGAACAACCACCCACCACCTACTAGAGAAAGATGGTTTACTTCTACAGAGACACGGATGGACGTCTCGAGTCTTCCAAAACAACCCGCGGCCCATTTGGAAGAGCCCCGTGCTCAGGGGAGGAGGGCGAAGGTGCAGCTTCAACCTTTTGAGTCTCGATGTGTTTTTAAAACAACACCACCCTCAGAACCAGGACACGAGAAAAAGGTGTTCCCTCTTGTTTGGCAAAGCAGGACAGGCGGCGTGTGACGGCTCCTCCCCGCTTTCCGACTGAGCCACGTGGAGCCATGGAGTGTCCACCCTCTTGGAGACCAGCTCTGGTGGAGAGCCGGGGACTCCCTGAGTGCTGTAGTCAGCTTTTTCACTGGGGCGACTAAAAGACGGTCCAGAACAATTTTAGGGGAGGGAGAGTTTATTTAAGGGGTTCACGTTTCCGAGATGCTAGTCCAGAGAGGGCTGGCTCCATTCCTTGGGGCTCAAGGGGAGGCAGGACCTCGCGATGGAGAGGAGCAGCTCTCACGATGGTCAGGAAGCAGAGAAAGACAGCGCGCCCAGCTGCAGACCACATACCCCAAAGCCACTACCGCGCTTCAGTTACCACCCAGCTAATCCCATCCGCCCGGGGATCAATCCACCCTTGGGTGACGGTCCTCACACTCCACACTCTGGATGGTTGGACAGTGCGGCTCCTGAGTGTCCTGGGGCAGGGTCCTCACCCAGCACACCAGATCACAGCAATGTCGCTGTCCACCAGGACCCCGCCACTCTCCTCAGTGAACCCGAAGGGTCGACCGTCCAGCTACCTGCCAGGAGGGAAGGAGGTTCAGTCGGCGGCCCAGGCCACCTTCAGAGACCAGCCTTCTGCACGATTCCTGGTGTTTGCTCTGGGAAATGAGCCACGGTGCTGAGCCAGGGGGCAGGGATGGACTTCCGGTCTCTTTGGGGGCTTTTATGAGCTGCTGGGCCACGGAGGGGTGACGCCAAGTTAGGCGTGGGGAGGATCCATGCCCTGCAGGGGCCATGTGGATCGCTCCTCTGCCGGTGTCTCTCCTCTGAAATCTGTAAATTTCCGCATCTTTGTAAACTTCGGGAACATTCACCCCAAACTGGACGAATACGAATCGCGTCACTGCAGCGGTGGGTGCGGGTAGGGAGCTTTTCTGGCACGGCTGGCCTCCTTCTGCCAGATCCTTCTTGTTCCCTTTAAAAACAGGGGGAATACCAGACCTGCGAACTCACAGCCAAGGTTTTTAGGGGTCCGGTGCAGTTGAGCTTGAACCGAGGAAGGAGCGCGGGCTCTTTCCTGGGGGCTGCTGCAGGCCCTGATCTGGCTGTCCTCTGTGCCCTAAGGGTATAGAGCTGGCCCTGGCGCTGGGCGGCTGCCCTCCTGAGGGGGCTGGGGCGAGGTGCATGCACCGGAATCCCCCAGCTATGGAGGCTTCAGGCTGAGCAGCCTGCGACTGGGGCCCTCTTAAGATGTCTCCCTCATTTGGTGGGAAGAAGGGCGGCACCTTATATGTAGGGGATTCCCCCACAGGTCTGCTGTCCAGGGGGTCTCGCATGGGGCCCCACGGGCCATCAAGCCCTTGGACACTGGGGGCTCCTGTTGTCTGGAATGTGATCTCGGGGGCGGGGGGGGGGACAGCAGATAGCGCTGACATTCTGCTTACAGGGTCTTTACGGGCCTGGGCTTGGAGGCCACGCAGACACAGGGTCTCAAGGCTGTCTCGGGGGCTCTCTGGGTACACTCCTCTCCCCTCCTGGCTTCAGTGGTTGACAGCCAGAGCTGTCTGTGCTTTTTAGCAGCTCGTAGAAAGAAATCTTTTTGTTTGACAAGAAAGTGGAATGTCGTCTGCTAGAAGCCTTTAAGGACTAGCCAACGGGACGTCACAGACACTGAGGGGACCATAGACAGTGGATCCCAGGAGACATTTGTTTAACGTTTTGTGTAAATGTCCATCTCAGGGAAGACGGGTGGGTGCAGGGGGCTCCGGCTCCCTCTTATCAGAGGCCGTGAGAAGTAAGAGGCCCACGAAGGTCTCTGGCTTGGGGGCAAGACATGGCAGGGTTTTTTGGAGGGGCTGATTCCCAGGGAAACCCACCTGGAAGTGGAGACTCTGGGGGTGCTCTTGGGATGAACACATGGGGAAGGGCGGGCCAGGGGTCAGGGGGCCACAGGGAGGTGGGAGACGTGGCTGATGGCCCTGCAGATGTATCCTGAGAGAGGCCAGCCTGAACGGGCGGGGACAGGCCAGCATGCTTCAGTTGAGGCTGTCACTGGAGAGGTTCTTAGTGGACAGCCCTGCAGGGAGGGATCCCAGGAGTGGGGTTTCAGTCCTTCATTCCATAAGGGGGCTCTGTTAGGGGCATGGCTGAGCCTGTGGCTTGGTAGAAGATCACCAAGCTGCATTGGGGTTTGGGTGCAGAAGGGTCCAGGCAGGCCCAGGCTCTGGTGGGCTTGGGGGCACCATTGGTCAAGGTGAGCGGTACCAACCACGGGCATTTGAGTCCTCACCTCTGCGTCCGCTTCTGGAGGAACCCAAAGAAGGCAGTCGCTGTCTGAAGAAGTGGGACCCTGAGGATCGCTCCTGAATGAGACCTCGGTCAGTGCCACCGTGGAGGGCCTCTTCCTGACGTCACAGGAAGGCAGGCTTGGCCAGGCCTCGTCTCTCTGACCACTGAGATAGCACCTGACTTAGAAGTCGAGGTACCATGAGAGGGTCCGCCTGACTCTCGGGGTTCATCTGACCTGCCAGACCCCCTGGGGGGCCTTGAACCGGTGTCCAGGGGCCCTCCGCCTGACATCAGGGTGAGGACGCTTTGGAAGGGCCTCTCTTGAGCGTGGAGGTGCAATCACTGGGCCGAGTTGAGAGCCCTTTGATGTGGCGCTCATTTCTTCTTCCCCTGACATCATCGGGCGGGCGGTCTGTCTTGGACTGAGTGCCAGTCGAGAGCCCTGGAAGCCAGACAGCTCCTCGGCCGGTCCACACCGGTGCGCTCCTGGCCGTGATGGGCCGAGTTGGGCAATCTTCAAAAGACATGCTGATGTCCTCATCCATCCCCCAGTACCTGTGAGTGCGACCTTATTTCGAAACAGGGGCCCAGCAGATGCCATCAAGTTCAGAGGAGGTCATTAGGGTGCACATGGATCCAGGGACCTTTGTCCTTAGGAGAAAAGAGAAAGACACGCGGGGGAGGGGCCATGAGCAGACAGAGACGGGAGGGATGCCTCTCGGACACAGGGATGCCAAGGGTCAGCATCACCGTCAGGGGCCAGGAAGAGGCAGCAAGTGTCCTGCTTAGTGTCCCAGAGGGCTTGGACTCCTGCTGACGTCTTTCCTTCTGACCTCAGGCCTCCAGAACCGGGAGGCAACCCATGCTGTTGTTTGGCTGCCCGGGTGAGGTGCTTTGCTATGGCCGTCCTAGCAAACTGGACCTGGGATATGACTCGTCCTCCTGTCCTCCTGGATCCTGGTGTTTGTCACTGCCACGGCCGCCTTCTCAGATCTTCTCTTCCTCTGCTCAGAGGTCACTGGATGGAGGCCAACCTAACTGCCCGGTGCCCTCTCTCCAAGTGTCTGGATCTCCTGCATCACTGGGGCCAACCCTCGAGATGCCTGGGCTGCGTGCGTCATTGTCCTCACCTTGCAGAAGAAGCGGAGACTCCGAGGCACCTTGGTTCCAGATGCACAGAAGCAGACTCGATGGCACAGGGGTGGAGGCCATCCTCTACTCTCTGCCTCTCTGCATGACCATTTGCCCCATGAGTCCTTTTCTTTTTCTCCACCCGTCGCTGAGTCCACACCCACTCTGGTGACTTCATTGGAGCTGGATTACATCCATTTCCCAGACTGCACAAGAAGAGATGGGACTCCAAAGTGTGTGCTTACATCTCTGGCCCCCTGAGCCCATATGCCCTGGGCCTCTAGACTGTGAACTGAGAAGAGCCAGCCCTGGTATTGGAGGCATCCCCTGGGGGTGGGAAGAGTAGGACTTTCAGAGTCACTGTGGTGTCATCTGGATACTGAGTGTCCCCTAAAGTCCACCTGGAAAGTCTTAGCTTCTGGGGTTGTGATGTTGGGAGGTGCTGCAGACTTTAAGAGTTGGGGGGTCTTCTGGTTTCTCTCTCTCTCTCTGCTCCGGTTTTAAATGTGACCATCAGCTCCTGCCATGATGTCCCACCACTGGCCACACTTACCTGTGGCCAGCCCAAAGGGGGCCACCTGATCTTGGACTTGGAATCTCCTAAACTGTGAGCTCAACGGACATTCCTTTATTAGTAGCCTGTGTCAGGTGGCGACACATTGTAGTGACACACAGCTGAGAAGTGCGTACATCCCTCTGGAGGTGAGTACCTTAGTTCCTGGCGTCAGCTGGGACCTGGGCATGCTGCTGCCTACATCCCGAGATTTGATTCTCCCACATGCAAAACCGGGGGAGTGACCACTAGTTCCTGGCTCCCAGGGCGTGGAGATCCTGGGTGAGGGTCGGCTGTCCCACCCATTGTTGCTGATCTCCTTCATGGTGCTGAGCCCGGAGGCTGTCCTGGGAGGACTACTGAGCCTGGTTTTGTTTAGGGGGTGGGGGATGAATGCTCCACGGGCCAACATCAGCAGGCGTGCATTCCCGGCCTTTTCCTGAAGTCCCTGGGCATTTGACTCATGCTGTCTGCAGTGCTGCCTGCCCTGTTTTCTCAATCACCTCTTTTTTTCTGTTTAAGGTTCCTAGGCCCCCAACACGCTGAATTCATCAAGATGACAGCCAGTGGTGTCACGGATGACCGAGATCCTGATATGAAACCGCGCGAGTGACAATCCCTGACCTTTTCTCAGCCCCGGGAATGGATGCTCAATGTTTGTGCGATGTGTGCCACCAAATGGCCTCCTTGGAGCACCCCTTGACAGATGAGGGACGAGGTATGGGACTGTTGGTGGCTTGTGCAGGACGTCACAACTTTAGGAGAGCTAGAAATCATTTCTGGGCTCCTGGGGCCTTCAGCCCTTCTTCCTAGGTTAACTCACAGTTGATGACATGTGGTTGCAAAGGCTGGTGGTGGCTGGGAGGGAGGCCAAGCGAAAGAGGCCTCGGGGTGAACCAGGTCCCAGAGTTTGCAGGTGCCTGGCTCCTTGCAAGGTTCTGGACACCGTGGAAGGGGTGGCTGGAATCTAGGAGAAGGCATTTGTCTGAGCTTGGGAAGGAAACTTGCTAAATGCTACTTGTGAGAAAGAGAAGAACAAAGTGGTTTTGGAAGTGGAAACAGGACCCCTGGCCTCTCTTCCTTCCTACCCGTGCTTGGTCAATGCTCATGGCCAAGGTCACTGCAGAAAGTCACCCCTTCACTCAGCACAGACCCAGATAAGTTCCAAATCTTCTTTAGCAGTCTGATCAGTCTATTTCTCTTGTTTTTCTGCCACTTTTCTTTCAGCTGTGACTACCTAAGGATTTTTTTTTTTTTAATCTCTAAGACACAATTAAATGCCATTGTATGCAACCTCTTGGATCCTACGTTGTGCTGGTCAAAACGAGTGGACATTGCCAAATGCTTCTGAGTTCATCTTTTCCAACACTTCCAGTGGGGGAAGTATAGTGGGACGGTAACTGAAGATGCACCAAGGTCAAAACAATAAAATAAACTTATCTGTATCTACGGGGAAATTTTTTTTGCAGAGACAGAACCCAAATCTGAGCAAGAACTATTAACAATGGGTTTGCAAACTCCGGGGGCGGGGGGGGGACATCCTGTGATCAAATCCTTTAAAAATGGGAAGACAAAGACCAGAATGTTCTTGGGCAAATCTTGGGCATTATAATCCTGACGAGTTTGAAGAGTGCTCCACAATCAAGTCCAAAAACATGAAACTACTTACCCAAAATAGCAACAACTTTCCAGCCACTTTGTGTTCTTTCAAAGCTGAAAAACCCAAATCCCACAATTATCCATTGAGAAACCCTCCTGCCCCACCTTAGCTTCCCATTAGAGCTGTGCCGTTTACATTAGTCACTTGGCATGCTCTAAATAGAACAAAGTAGGTGAATTCAAATGAGCTTCGAGGCAAGATCTCCCCTTTTCCATTCTCAGACTGAAATTTTTTCCCCCTTTGTTCTTTCCATGGGAGGGAGGAGTCTGGGAGAGATTGCTGAGATCAATTACCAGATGGTACCTGTTGACCACAAATCATCTTCTCAGAAAACAACCCACCACTGCAGCTCTGCAGGGAGAAGCACAACAGGAGCCACTTAGAGACCTAGGCAGGAGAAGGAGAAATGGAGCTGGCCCTAGATGTCTGGGGAGGGACATCCCAATTCACCTTGGACAGGCCAGCTTGCACATGACCCCACTGTAGGACAGGGCTTGCCTGGCCATCTGGTCTACCTGCCGTCTGGGGTGAGATAAAGTTCGGCTGATGAGTGTCACCCTGAGAGAGTGTCTGTGGGTGGCCAGAGAGTCTCAGTTTTGCTTTTTCCTCTGCAAACTCCCGGAGGAGCCTCAACAGTAGCAGTCAGGCCAACAGACGTATCTGAATTAGAGGGGCCCTGACCTAGTCTTTGTGGGCAGTTTTGGGCAGGATCCTCATCTGCCACCCACTGGAGGTGCTGACCACACGTGCTCAGAGGAATCCTAGGGCTCCATTGTGCTTGGTTGCCCAGGTGGCTTTGATGAGGACACCAGCTACTCCACGTATGAACTGGGCCAAGTCTCCAACTGGGTCAGTCGCCATTCCTTTGTCGACTTTGGTCTGCATGACAAGTGCTCGCAGATGGCCTTTCACCCAGTGGCTCCGTGGCTACGGTCAGCTCTCCCTACCTGCAAGTGCTGCATCCACAGGTTCCCCCAGGTGTGGACTGAACCCAGCGGAAAGAAGAAATGTCTGTACGGAACGTGTACAGAGTCATTCCTCATCAGAATGCACCCTAACAACTGCTTCCATCCCATTTAGCGCCATTCGGCATTATGAGTGATTTAGAGATGATTTGAAGGATCTGGAAAGATGTATGGAGGGTCTGAGCAGAGACTACATCGTTTCACATAAAGACTGTGTCTATGGACACCTCATAGATCTGGTTACCCCTGAATACCGAGGAATGACTGTACTTGAAACGTGGACGGTGGTCCCCTGGGTGCATAGCGGAGGTCCGGTCACTGGCTTTACTCTGACCCCCCACACCAAGGAAACTTGACATGCTTCCCCACTCCCATGGGCCTCCTTTACGGTCAACAACAAACTACTCTCCAGCGGCTGCAGATAGCAAGAGGTACGTACTTTGGACCAAGAATTAAAGAACTACCAGCAGTGGGGTGCTGATAGATTTCTTTCAATTCTCTCTCAGCCCTTGGCAATCTCTCGTGCGTTTTGGAGTCCTAGCACCATATTGGAGCTTGAAACCCTGCGTCGGCCCTTCTGGGCATTGTTCCACGTCTGCCATTGGCTTTGCCAAGGGTCGAAATCCCCAGAGCCTTTCCCTCATCCCACAGGTCCTCGTCAGGTTCTCCCTGAACAAAGGCCAGCCCTGCCCTCGGAGAACCGAGCTTCTGCCAGCCTGGGGGGGCTCCCAACCCCATCAGGGGACACCTGCTACCCACACTTGCCTGAGGGCTCATGGGTCGATGATGTCCTCGGTGAATTATAGAATGTCTCCTCCTTCTCATGATGTGTATCGGTCAGGCTGTTAGTTTTGTGCTGATGAGCTTAAAACTGCATCTAGGGCTGGGGTTGTGGCTCAGAGGCACAGCGCTCGCCTAGCCTGCGGCCATCTCTGGGTTGTGCCAAAGGCTCTCCATCAACAGGCTGCTGTAGCCTGGACGGGGAAGGTCACCCAAAGGCCTATGTGTTAAAGACTTGGTTCTCAGTGTGGCGCTATTGGGAGTCTAGAGGCAGGTCTTTAGTAGAGGTCACGCCCTTGACGAGGATGGTGGGAACCTAGTGATAAACCTTCCCCTTTAATCACTTACGGGTCATGAGGTGAGCCATTTTGCTCTTCCGTAGGCTCCCCCCCACTATGTGCTGCCTTGCCACAGGCCCAAACCAATGGGGCCAGCAGCCCTAGCTGGGAACCTCTAAAACAGTGAGCCTGAATAAACCTTTTCTCTTTATAAGGTGATCATCTCAGGGTTTGTTACAGTAACAGAAAGCTGACTACCACATAGACTTTGCGCTCCATCCATGTCTAGATTTCGCAAGAAACATGTGGTTCCGAACTGTGTATCTGGGAACTGGGCCTCTGGGGTGCTGTTCCCAGGGGAGCCATGTGTTTATGTGTCTTCCTTGGTACTATAAGATTGGTCTCTATGTACCTGGATTCCCTCCTTTTAAAGATAGGACTCTGATCCATTTTCAGGCCAAATACACAATGGTCCCATTCTCAAAGTGTCGTCGGTGTGTTATCTGAACATTTTGCTTGTGAGTCTCTCTCCAAGAGCACCCAGGGGATTGTTGGTGGCAGAGTGGGGGACAGAAAGCTTTCCTCGTGCTTTTGGAAGAGGCCACAGCTGTGAGCGTGTTCTGACCCAGAGCCCTGAGTCTGCTCCATTCTCTCCCAAATTTGGGCAAGATCCTTAGGATGCGGCCCCTTTGCAGGTCCCCCGACCTGCCCGTGACGCTGGCCTTCATACGCACTCAACCCTGGGCTGTCACTGCCTCCTGCCTTTCTTCCAGTCACCTCCATAGTTGGTATGAGCTAGATCAAGACTGTTCTTCCAGGAGGCCAGAAGCCTCCTCCCAGGGGGGCTGAGGGACATGAATCAGCTTCCGGGCAAGTTTCTACATCAATGCTATTTTAAGCACGTTTCCTGTCATGCCTCCAGAGAGGCAGCAGCCTGGTTATCCATACTCCCCACCCCTCCCTATTGCACTCCCGGGATTCATGCATTTATGCCTAAGCACGGGAAGCATTGGAAGGATGGCTTCTAAATCTAAGCTGGATGGACATCCCGCGTCCAAGTTCATCCAGACCCATGGCCCACAGATAGGCAGATAGGATGGAGGCTTCTGGGAGTGGACAACAGGTTTTGTCCACATAGGTATGGGCCCCAGGTCCTTTGCACCTCTTCATTCCACGGCTGTGCGTCACCGACTGGACTCCGTGTCCCAGAATCCAGCCTCCCGGGCTGCCTAACTTTCAGACAGCATCTGTGGCGGAAGCTCACCTCGGGCAACGGGTGAACCCCAAGCCTCTCTGCGAGCCCCTCTTTCTCCCTGCTTCTCCTTGTTGCTGGTCAGCTCTTGGGGGGCACTGGAAGGAGGCTCGGGGTCTCACTTTCTTGGTGGACTCTGCTTCCCTGAGACCCGCCACCACCTCCTGCAAGATCTGGTCCCCTCCTGCAGCCTTGTGACCAGCCACCTTTCCTTGGGACTCACCTCTGTCCACAGTTCCTTGATCATCGGGACTTCCTCTTGCTAGAACGTGGGCTGCCTGAGGGCGGACTTGTTTTGTTCACAAAGAATCCCTGAGCTTAGTTCATGGACACACCTGTGATGAACCTCTGTAGGGGCGAATCCACTGCAAGTTAAAGCTCACCTTGCCCAACGGCCCATCTTTAAAAGTGAGGAGCCCCAGACCCCTAGAGCTCACCCGCTGGCCTGGGATCACGTTGGTGGCCCTGGCAGGGGAGACTCTGGTGGTCTGGGACCCACCCAGGGACCTTGGAATGGTTCCCGCATCCCAGCAAGACCTCCTCTCCTCTTCCTTGCAACGTCCCCTGCAGACCTGGTGGAGACCTGGGGACAGTGTCCACTAAATGAAGAGGTGGGCACAGGAGGGGGGAAGTCTGACCAGCTGCCAGCTTCCTGGGTGGGACTCCAGGTCTCTAGCCGGGTTCCTGTCACCAGCTGTCTGGTCTTGGGACAAACTATGTTCTTTCTCCATGGCTCGGTTTTCTCATCTGCCCAACGGGGGCTATAAAGACAAGTGCTTCCCTCCTACGGTGACCCTGTGGTCTAGAGAAGAAAATGCAAAGTGCTTGGGACAGTGCTAGTGTACGTTTTTAGCACTCAATAAAGGACAGCTGTCCGGAGGGCGCAATGAATGTTCATTGTGGCATCGAGGACAATAAGGGCTCTTGTCACATGATTCAGGAAAGAGTGTGGGGTGGAGGGGTGTGCACAGAGGCTGCGACCCTGGAAGCTCCTGGGACATCTTGTGGATGTGTTCTCAGTAAGTACATAGATGTTGAGAATCGGAGTCTCGGGTTTTCTTGCTTTTTTTTTCTTTTTTTGGAGTATTTGCAGTTTTTTGTTTGTTTGTTTTTTCATGTCACCTAATAGCTCTGCGCTCACTGGGTGAACTTGCCTCAGAAGCTCCGTCTCCTGGGCAGCTGCCCCTGTTCCTTGTCTCTCTCCCACCCAGAATCCCTCTGCAGCCCCTTGTGAATTCGCTCACCTGCTAAGGCACTTAGTAGGGCTGCTGGGGCCTCCATCCCAGGCCTTCCAGATCCAGGGTTCACGCTTTAAGAAGGGGAAAACTTCCCCAATGCTAATGTGTCTACGAGGCCCAAGGAATGCTGGGGTGACCAGATCCGGGTCAAAGTGCAGCCAAAGGAGGGCTTGGATTTCAGAAGAAGCCATCTGGGAGTGGCCACAGCCAAGAGGACTTTATGCATGCTTTGCTGCAGCTCTTGGCCCTGCGTGCTCCTGGGCATGCCTCGAGCAGCTTTCAGGCTGCAGTTGTGCTGGACATTGCCTCGAAACTCCGGCCACACAGGAGCAGATCTTGCTCCCGCTTTGCTTCTCTGCAGGGTAGGACTCCTTTCTCGTCCCAGGCCCTGCTTTCTAAGCAGCCCTGTTGCCAACAGCTGGAGTCTTTTTTTAGGGACAAGCCGACAGCCCAGCATTTGTACCAAATGTTCTCTCCTGGTTTGGCCTGAGCCTGGCATTCACCAGCAGCTGTCATCCCAGCCTTTCCGTCTTCCCTTCCTCTGTCCCTGATGTCTTCATCCCTATTTTCCTGGCTTTTAACATCCTCACCCTGGCCCCCGGGGAGTGCAGCTAGGCCTGAGGCTCAGCCTCCAGCAGAGGTGCAAAGACCCCGTTCCCACCTGGGAGCCACAGTGGGAGGCCCAAGAGCAAGCTGGGGTGGGGGAGGTGGGCGCTCCTCTTTGGTCCCTGGGGAGGGGCGTGGGTTTCCAGGACATACTGATGGAGTGACCTCCAGGGGATGCTCCCCCATCCACGTCCACCGCTGGGGCTTTGGGTTCCCCAGGGCCTCTCCTTCTGGCCTCCTCTGTCTGCTGGGGATGAGGAGCATCAGAACTTTTCCCACGCCATGGCAAGAAAAGGGATGTGGACAGCAGACCAGAGGAAGTCCCATCGGCCCTGGAGGCGCGGAGTCCAGCCTGAGCGGCTTGGCCCACATTCTTCTTCTCTCTGGCCCCCAGGACGCCTTCAGAGCAGAGGGTCGGGGCTGGGGAGAGGAAGACGGGGTCTGGAGGGCTGGAGACCTCGCTTGGTCATGCAGGAGGGTGTGGGCGAAGGTAGGACCTTGTCTCTGGAGGCCAGCCAGCTGGACACAGCCCTGGGCTCCTGGGAGAAACCCAAGGCCCACTGCAGGCCCCATGAAAGGCATCTCTTCCCGGAAGCCCGGATCTGCCGTGCTGGGGGCTCTTCACTCTGTTCCTCTGCTTCCGGCCCCTTCCCCAGCCCCATGAGCTCCCTGAGGCCGGTGCAGGCTGTGCTCTGGGCAGCTGGACTTCCTGTCTTCTGGCAGGTTGGGGCCTCGCCTGTGATCAGGAGCTGTAGGATTTGGAGACAGGGGGGCTCTGCCAACTCGGGTCAAGGAGCGAGTTTTTGCAGGGCAACAAGGAAATATGAGTGGTCACCGGGCATCTGGACTGACCCCCAGGTGCCCGCTCCCTGGACGTGCTCAGCGCAGGCTGGTGACCACATCTGGGCGTGAGCGTCGGTGCCTTCAACCTGGTGTAGCAGGAACCTGAGCCCCAGCTCGGGGTGGGTGCAAAAGTCGGATCTGTGTCCCCAACGTCTCAGCGAGTGGGGGTACTCAGCGGGTAGAGCCCCTGACCCTGTCCTCCCCAGTGCCAGAGGCTGCTCAGGGAGTAGCTCAGATGTTAGGGGTCTCTGGGGAAGGAGCAGAGATCAGGTTGGTCAGGGGCAAAGAGCAGGGAGATGAAGCAGGGTGGACGGACCTGCTTGTCCTGCCTCCCCAGTCCCCGGCAAAGGCACAGCGGGGACTCAAGGCCCCAGAGCCCTCAGTCAGCTGTTCCTGGACCAAGTGGTGGTCAGGAGGCCTGTCAGCCCGGAGCCCTGAGCCCCGTCTGCTGAAGAGGAAGGCGAAGTCCAACCTTGGGGCCACAGGGGGACCGTCCAGAAGAGATTGCGAACTAGCCTTTACCCAGTGTCTCCAGGATGCAGCTCTGTCCCTTCCCTCCGAAACCCCGACTGGCCTTGACAATCCCCTTGTCTTGATCTTTAAGGTCTGAATGTCACTGATGGCTGCTGGCAGGAGGTTTCTTAGCCCTTTCTTGGTCCTGTACCCAGTGACCCCACCCAGAATGTTTTCCCAAAGTCCAGTTGCGTAGTGGAGAAGAAGAAAGGGGCTGGGGGACCAGCTACGGCCCAGGTGGACTTCTTATGGCTCAGAGTCGCAAGCTCTTCCTGGGATAGGGGAGGAGGGTCCTGGCCACTGTATTCTTGACTCCTGAATCTTATTGTTCGGTAGTTTGCTGGAGGGCTGAACCCAGAGATCTCTTTCTGAACGTAGTTCCTCTACCATTCCCTCTCCGCAGTCTCAGAGAATGTCCCTGGGACCTGAGACAGAGGAATTTTTTTTCTCTTCAAAATCAAGCATTAGGCAGACCTTTTTTTTTTTTTGGTATTGGGGATTGACCCCAGGGGCGCTCAACCAATGAACCTCATCCCCAACCCTTTTTTGTGTTTTTATTTAGAGACAGGGTCTCCCTGAGTTGCTGAGGGCCTCGCTAAGTTGCTGAGGCTGGCTTTGAACTCACCATCCTCCTGCCTCAGCCTCCTGATCCCCTGGGATTACTCCTGATCCCTGGGATTACAGGCGTGCGCCACTGTGCCAGGCTTCGGCAGACCTTTGACCAAGGCTGGAGGTTCGATGGAGGGTGGGAGGCCCTGGGATTATCGTTATTGATCATTGTATTATTGTTCCTGATGGTGTGGGCACTAGCTGTGCCGGGAGTCATCTCCTTTCTCGGTACTTGGACAGATGGGGCTTTGTCTGCCTCCAACTCAGGGGTCACATTGAGTGCGCAGCCCAGAGAGCGGCATTAAAAATAGCCCCCCGTTGGGGAAGAACTTTCTAGTACAGTGCTGGGGATGTGCTCTAGGCTCAGACTCACTCCCCTCTCCTCCTCTGGCCGGAGGGTAGCCGCGTGAGGTCACCTTTCTAAGCCACTATTCTCCAGGGCTTAGATAAGCAGAGGCATCTCCACGCTGGGCCCTGGGGATGATTGTGTCTTCAAAGGTCACTTCACCCCTCCGTGTCCCCTCTTGCCAGCTTTTCCTGCAGTGTGGCTGTGACCCTCCCCCACTGAGAGGCAGGGGTTCTGTCCCCCCCCCCCCCGATCCTGCCTCCTCCCGTAGATCAGGATGGAGGCCACTCTGAGCTGTGTCCTAGAAGGAGACGCAGATTTCAGGCGCCACCTGCCCTGTTCTCTCTTCTTTGCTTGCTCTGGAGGAAGCCAGTGACATCTGGGAGGACACACAAGCAGCTCCCAGGGGTGGCCAATGGCCAGAGGAGGCTGCCAGCCCAATTGCTGTTGCCCCGCCCTCCGGGGACCTGAGCCAGAGAGGCCCTGGCAAGCCACCATTGAATGCCTGACCGCTAGAGACCCAACGAGAGGACACAGGCTTGCTGATCCAGCCACTGGGCTTTGGGGTGCTCTGTGGGTTCACCCCCATCCCCTGAGCAGGTCTGTGGTCATAAAGAGGAGACAGTCATGACATCGGCAACTCTTCGATGGCAGGCAGACGGAAACTTCCTAGCTCAGTGATGTTCCTTTCCCAAACCCAGACCTGATGCTTCACCTCATGGACACGACATCCGCTGTGCCCATTGACTGTCTGGGTATCAACTTCTGTGGTCTCTGGATGTGGCCCTCATCTCTGAGAAAAAAATCACACCTGAGGCAGGTACTGTGGACACCTACCTGCCCCTTGGTACACACATGGGCACCGGGACCCCCTGCTCATCTTCCTTCCCTTCCAGCCCCAAAGCACTGGAAATAAGGAGGCCGAGGTTGAGGGCCCACAGGTTTGCCTGGACATCTGGAGAATGACTTCAGATATTTACTTTTGATCTGCAGACCATACTTTTGCCTTGGAAAGCGTTAATAGTAAATGATTAGATCCACTAGAGTAACACACACACACACACACACACACCATTATTCTTCGTGGAGGAGGTACTTTCTGTGCCTGCTGTGAGATTTGCACTGTTTTGGTTAAATGTGTGGGAAAAAAAACGTACTTGCTAAAGAAAATTGTCAGAAGGAGACTAAGTGGTGGAAAATGTGAAGGTGTCCTTGGCTGTGGACCTTTAATGATAAAACGTATGCGTGCGTGCAAGCTGCCAGCTGGGCTCAGGTTCCTGGTACAGAGGAGGTTCCTGATACAGAGGAGGATTTTGCTTTGAAGAGCCTGGGAGCTTCATGGAGCAGTATATGGTGGAAAAGTGATTTCTGACTCCCGATCAGGGTGATGGCTGTGAGTGTGTGCATTTAAACATAGTAGGACAGCCTGTCCACCCGGTCCTTTCTTTTATGGGCTCCAGCTAAACTGCAGTGTTCCTCGGCCTTCCTTGCAAGGGGGTGTGGCCCCAGGGGCCGAGTTTGACAAACGTAATGTGGATGGAAGCGGCTGGTCCCTAAATCTGTGGTATCTTCCTTCAGGTTCTCTCCCTCCTTCATCTGGGGCCTGATGAAGACAGTCTGACAGCCTTTGAGGCCCTCGTGGTGACAGGGCCACTGGAGAAAAAAAATCCCTGGGTCCCTGAATGTCTGTGTGGAACAGAAATCTTCTCCTCCCACCTGCTGTGCTGCTGGGAGGAGGGACGCAGTTTAATTCTGTGAGTCACTGAGACGTGGGTGTTGTTTCCACAGGCATTAAAATCATCTCCGTTCACACACCTATGAACACTTTGGGGACAGGCAACCTTGTGAGTTTTCCTTGTCTTTGCAGGGTCTAGTTAAAGATGGACATATCAATGTTTGTAGAGTGCCCATACCTAAGTGATGCTATTAGGAGGAGGAGATCAATGCTCTTAAAAAAGAGGCCCAGGAGGGATGGGGACGTAGCTCAGTTGGTAGAGTACTTGCTTTGCATGCACAAGGCCCTGGGTTCAATCCCCACCACCACACACACACACACACACACACACACACACACACACAAGGCCCAGGAGATCTGCCTTTTGCCCTCCCTGATGACAAATCGTTGCCCTCCATGAGGAAGCGAACCCGTACCGGATGCACCAGCGCCTTGAGCTTGGACATTCAGCCACCAGAATAGTGAGAGATGAAATTCTGTCATCCACAGGACGCCCAGTCGGTGATTTTGTTGCAGCCGCTCAAGTGCACTAGTACAGACATCTGGAATGCAGAAGTGGGGATTCCGATCTCTCAGCATCTTCTTACCTATTCATAGAAAAATGAAATGCTCTTAAGAGCTAGGGTTCAATCCCCGGTGCCCCCCACCCCCCAGTCCTGTCCCAAAACAGTTACTGATGAGGACTCGGCCCTCTGCAAGAGAGGACACAGAAACAGGGACTCATTTTCTGTTCGTCCACCTTTTGAAAAACTTCTCTGGGAGCTCCCTGCCTACCAGTGCTGCATCGCCTTAACGGTTCTGTGTACCTGTTCTCATCAATGAAACGTATCTCCTGGGAAAAGAATAAAGGAGCCAGGAAGTTTTATGGAATTGTGTCTTTAGTTAGCTTTGTTCTTGCAAAATCAGCTTATTTGGAATTGCGGAGAAAATCAAGTCACCTGTGGAAAGGGCCCGGGTCAAAATGAATATCCACATTAGTCTAAGTTGGTAAAGCTTGGAGAAATGACATATTATTAACGGTTTTGTGGGTATACTTTGGTAGAGGGACTCAATCTTCCCTCCCTCTGGGGGCAGGAATGTAATTCCAAGTATGTTTACCTGCAGGCCACACCTGTTCGGAATCACACAGCCAAGGAGAACTCAGCGTGGTCATGTCCCAGCACTTTCTGAGGTTAACGGTGACAGCCAGCCACCGTGTTTTAAACTGAAAACAAGGGGAAGAGAAAGCTGCAAGATGTCACGGGGCACCCAATGACCACAATGCATTTTTAGAAGCTGACATATTTGTCACAACAACATTACCAATTAGATTTCCAACACCTTAAATGACTTTATCATGTATCTTCATGTCAAAGGGAGATTTTAAAAATTGAGGACAGCCTCAATTATTTTCACATGTTGTTTACCTTTTGCTTAATTGTAGCTTTGTGCTTTGGTCAGCGTATCGGTACCAACACCAGATGGATTTCACTAGATTCGTGGTTACAGATGCCCAATTTTCATAAGTCGATTAGAAAGCTCTTTGAAAAATTAGGCAACTATCCTCTACAAATGGAACCCAAAAGCATGTGCGTGTGCATTTATTTTGAGCTACAAGAGTGATCTCAGGCTGGGCATGGTGCACACCATGGTAATCTCAGAGACTCTGGAGTCTGAGGCAGGAGGATCATAAGTTCAAGACCAGCCTCAACCACTTAGCAAGGCCCTAAGCAATTGAGCAAGACCCTGTCTCAAAATAAAAAAAGATAAAAAAAGGGCTGAGGAGGTTGCTCACTGAGTAAGCATCCCTGGGTTCAATCTCTGGAACCAGGAAAAAAGAAAACAAGTGATCTTGGGCACGTCTTTATATCTGTTTAGTGTCCTGGGTTTGATTGAAAGTTTTTATTGTTCACATGCCATGCCATGGATGTTTGCATCTGCAAATAACAGGATGGGAGGCCAGCCCTAGAAGGCCACATTTTAATTTGACTGTTTGGGCGATTAGATTTTAACGTGGCTCCTGGGAGTTCAGGTTCTCTTCTGAGTCTTTTGACATGTTGCGGGGTTGCAGATTCCAAGTTTATGATGGTGTTTGTTGACTCCTTCTGCTGAGGCCACATTCCTTTCTGTGGCTGGGTTCAGGGGGACCATGTGGCTGTGGAGCAATGCCTGGATGGTTTTGGTGGAGACACTTGTTTGTGTCAAGCTCTGGACAGGGCAGCGGTGACAGGGAGGTTGCCTGGCTCCAAATTCTCCTCTCCATTCCCTTCCCAGAGGTGGGAGCCAGCAAACTGAGTTAAATGGAGGGAAAATGCAGATGCTCTCAGCCTGGGTAAGATGACTTGGAGCTCACCGGGTCCCATGGGCCAGGGCTTCAGGGGCACATGTGGTGGGTGGCACCTTTAAAACATGGCCCCATACACTGTGACACTCCTCCCATGGCCTGGTGTGGTCTTTATAGCTTTTACCCCACCACTACCTGCTCTCAGAAGCACAGGCCTAGAGGGTGACCAAGGACCCAACTTGCTGCCCAGCCCTCTGTGGCTCTAACTGGTGACTGCCTCCTCAGTTGCAACCCTGTCCCATGGGGAAGGCTGAGCTGTCTGCCTGTCTGCAGGGGTACCAATGTCAAGCAGGCAGATTTTACATGAGGAAAGGAAAGGACATGGGCGGTGGCCAAGGAAGAGGGAATATGGAAGAAGGAGGCTTAGCATCCCAAGCCCAGCAGAAACTCCTTATCCTGTGTGTCTTAGTCTGTTACGTGCTGCTATAACAGAATACCTGAGGCCAGCTCCTTTAAAAAGAAAAGAGATTCCTTTCTTACAGTTCTGGAGACTGGGAATTCTGAGGCCAAGGGACAGGCATCTGGCAAGGGCTGTCTTGCAGGGGTCATCCTGTGACAGAAAGCCCAAGGGAAAGAGACTGAGCCCAGGAGAGAGTAAGAAATAGATCTCGCGGCGGGTGGAGTCCTTATGGCCTGAATGCCTCCCTGGGGCTCCACCTCCCCCCAGTGCTGCATGGGGGACGAAGTTTCAATGCCCCCTGGAACCACAGCACCCTGTGCTGTCCCTGCCTAAGCCTCCCTGCAGGAGGTCCTGGGGGACACATGGCCGGGCAGGCTTTGTCCCCACAGGGTTTTCCTGTTGCCCCTGAAGCCTCCGTCTGGAAGCTCAGCTGTGACTTGCGTCAGGACGCGGCTCTGCCAGGCCTTTTGCTCAGGACCCGTGTCCCCTGTTCCTGATGCCTGCACAGAGCCACATCTGCCATCGCGGCTGTGAGTCGGAGGAGGGGCAGCCCGTGGGGAGGGATTTTGATTTTCTTCTCAGGAAAAGGAAGGCGCCCAGGCCCGGGCTCTGTGGGCCCTGCGTTTCTCCAGCTGCTGGGTGACAATGTCACGGGGGACCGGGGTGTTTGCATTCCCAGGAGGCCCAGGGGGCGTGCCCTAGCAGGAGGCTAGGGGACAGAGCTGGGGACACACCCAAGGCCAGGAAAGAGAAGGAGACGGAAGGACAGAGACCATCTCAGCTCTGGCACCTGGGGAGGTGCCTTGGGGGGAGTTGGCAGCTGCTGGGTCCACCCTCTAGCCCTAACCATCGCCGGCTCCCTGAGGCCTCGGCTCCTGCAAGCGGATGGGCCTGCCGGGGCTGTGACGTGGCCGGACACCCGCAGCAGCCAGATGACCAGGGGGGACCCAGAATGACCAGAGGGGACCCAGATGACCAGGGGGGACCCAGATGACCAGAGGGGACTCAGAATGACCAGAGGGGACTCAGAATGACCAGAGGGGACCCAGAATGACCAGAGGGGACTCAGAATGACCAGGGGGGACCCAGAATGACCAGAGGGGACTCAGAATGACCAGAGGGGACTCAGAATGACCAGAGGGGACCCAGATGACCAGGGGGGACCCAGATGACCAGAGGGGACTCAGAATGACCAGAGGGGACTCAGAATGACCAGAGGGGACTCAGAATGACCAGGGGGGACCCAGAATGACCAGAGGGGACTCAGAATGACCAGGGGGGACCCAGATGACCAGAGGGGACTCAGAATGACCAGAGGGGACTCAGAATGACCAGAGGGGACCCAGAATGACCAGAGGGGACTCAGAATGACCAGAGGGGACTCAGAATGACCAGGGGGGACCCAGAATGACCAGAGGGGACTCAGAATGACCAGAGGGGACTCAGAATGACCAGAGGGGACTCAGAATGACCAGGGGGGACCCAGAATGACCAGAGGGGACTCAGAATGACCAGAGGGGACTCAGAATGACCAGGGGGGACCCAGAATGACCAGAGGGGACTCAGAATGACCAGAGGGGACTCAGAATGACCAGGGGGGACCCAGAATGACCAGAGGGGACTCAGAATGACCAGAGGGGACTCAGAATGACCAGGGGGGACCCAGAATGACCAGAGGGGACTCAGAATGACCAGAGGGGACCCAGAATGACCAGAGGGGACTCAGAATGACCAGAGGGGACTCAGAATGACCAGGGGGGACTCAGAATGACCAGAGGGGACCCAGAATGACCAGGGGGGACTCAGAATGACCAGGGGGGACCCAGAATGACCAGAGGCTCCCTCAGAGTCAAGAGGGGGAGCTGAGGACCTGCCCACATGGCTCGGCTTTGGAGGAAGAGAGAAAGGGACTGTGTGGGGAGGGGTCCTCTTCTGCCCCTGTCTCCATGGTTCTGCTACCCGCCGGGGACAGCCCTGGGCTGAGCCCTGTGGCCCGGGCTGTAGGAAATGCGCCTTCTGCACAGTGTCCCGTGAGGATCCCGGGGGGGGGTGCACATGGCTGTCCCCAGACCACAGGGTTTGCAGCCAAGGAGTGGGGACCTCCCTTTGGTACCCTGACCCTGCCCGGAGCAGCAGACCCTCAGCTCAGAGCCTTGTGGGGTCCGGGTCGGGGTGATCCGGTGGCCAGGAGGCAGTTCCTCTAGGGACAGGGACCGACTCCCCTAAGTGCTCCTCTCCCTTCCCCCAGGCTCTGCTGGTCTGAGCAGCCCTGCTTCAGGCCTTGGGGACACTCAGGGTGGCCATGGCCCAGGCCAGGCTCTTAGTGAGTCCTTCTCTGGCCCTGGATGGTCATACCCAGTGTCCCACTTGCGGACTTGCTATTTTTATGACCCTGCAGAGTTTAAAGCACAGTCCTGTGTGCTAGTCACCAGGCCCCACTGTCCCCTCTGCGGCACAGACTGAAGCTGTGGGCATGTGCTCGACGCCCCCTTCAGGATGAGGAGCGAAGGCTGGGAAGGTGGGGGGCTGCACTCCACGTCCAGTGCAGACCACTGGGCTATTGCATGTCTCCTCAGCACCACAACGGGGCTGCTGTGGTTCCTGGGGGAGGTGGGGCTTCACCTGCTCAGGGAGGTGGAAGGGGCGAGTGGATGGCCCACAGGCTCCCCAATTGCAGCAGGTTCTGCCGCTCTGCACGCGTGTTACTAAAGAAAGAACCACAAAGCAATCAGCGGAGGTAATGGCCCGTGAGCCCGCGTTCTGGATATGAAGGCATGGTGCCTGCTACTGATCCTGAAATGAGGAAACAGGCTGGACTGATGGGGGGTGGCAGGTGGGCAGGTGGCAGGTGGGGAGATCTGAGGGGATCCAGGAAGTCAGCCACCAGGATCCAGGGATCCGGGGCTTCTGCGTGTGCAGACTGACAACTAAAAAGTAAAATCACAAACTTCTTTTTTAAAGATCATTATACTCTAAAAAACACACCGTAACAAACACAGAGCATTCGTGTTGCAGTGGGCGTCATAAGTACTCGGTGATCTAATGTCCTTGGGAAGGTGTGTGCAGGTCACATGCCAATACTCTGCCATTGTATATAAGGAACCTGAATGTCCCCAGATTTGGTGCCAACAGACTCCCACCCAGGGTACGGGGCTTACTGAGCATTTCTTTCCACCTTTCTCTGTGTTTGAGTGTCCACAATGAAGGGCTGGGAGGTTTGAGGGCTGCAAGGCCCCTCCGGGTCACCCACTCATTCTCCATCCCATGCTGACCAGAGTACTGACCCGGAAACAGAGACACCCACCCGACTTGAAAGTCACACAGCGCATATATAGTGGAGGGCCAGCTACATCTTGCAGGGAAACAGCAGCCCTGGTCTCCAGTCCAGAGGGTCACCTTTAGTCACTGAGACAAACCAAGGGAGGGTACGGTGGGTAAGTGCTCCTCCAGGTCCCTGTGGCTAGTCTAGTCTTTGGAGTCCCAGAGAGGGTCACCTGGCTCAGAGAGGGCACACAGCAGGAGTGGTTGCAGCAACCTGTCTACTAGGACCCGGGTCCTTTAATCTCTTGCTGCTCTTAAGGCTGTAAAGGGCTCGTGAGCCAGTCCTGGGGGCTTCGTGGCCATTCTCCACAGGAGTACCACGTCAAGTACTGAAAATCACGTGGCTATGCTCCTTCTCCTCAGTGAGGTCATGACACTGTCGGGAGGGGACGTGCTGGTTGCTCTTCCAGGAGCTGTGACAGAGTTTGCTGACTCCGGGTTTATGGTGTGGTCTGTGAGTGGGGATGGTGTTTCCAACGCAGAGTTCGAGATCTCAGGAAAACAAAGACAAACGCCACCTAGTCCTGGCCCGAGCGCACCTGACCACTGCGGCAGGTCCTGGGGTGGCTGTGGGAGCCGCAGTGTGGCCAGGCAGGGACGGGAGCCAGCGGTCAGGTCAAGTCTGGGCCTGGCTGGCCCTCTGCCCCTCCCCCTCCGAGAGAGGCCCAGCCTTCTAGAGCCTTCCAGACCCTTCCAGCTGACCATGAAGTGGCCGCGTGTTCCCGTCTTGATTTGGATCGGGCTCTTTGGATGACACGGTGCCGTGTGAGGTTGCTCTTGATGGCATGCTGTGGGCGGACGTGTTGAAACGCACTCCAGGAGAAGCTGCCACGGGTCCTGGTTGGGGTGGGCAGCCGGCCGCGGGGTCTGCTGTGTCCCCTGATTCCCAGAGTCATGGCCACTGCCTGCAAAAGGCGCAGCCCCGGGGCCCCGGGCCACACAGAGCACGTGTGTCAGCCCTGGTGGGGCCGGTGGGGCCGTGGCTCCGTGGGGAGCCCTGTACAGCAAGTGCGGTGTGTGTGTGGAGTGTGCATGCGGTGGCATGCTGTGGGAGTGTGTGCAGGGTGTGCAGTGGCGTGTAGCACATGTGTGTGAGGTGTGCCCTGTGTGCAAGTGGTGTGTGTGCGTGGTGTGTGTTGGGTATGTACGTGGTATGTGTGATGTGTGGCAGGCATGAGTGTGCCGTGTGCATAATGTGTGCATTGTGGTGTGGTGTGTGTATGCCAGGGGTGTGTGTATGTGATGTGTTTGTGTGACGCTGGTGTGTGTGCATGTGTGCTATGTGTGATGTGTGCATGTGAGGGGTGTGTGTATGTGATGAGTGTGTGGCATGTGTGTGTGCTATGTAGTATGTGTGTGTGTGTGTGTGGTATGGTATGTGTATGTGATAAGTGGTGTGTGTGATGTGGATGCAGATGTGTGGTGTGATGTGTGTATGTGAGGAGTGTGTGTATGTGATGCGCATGTGGTGTGTGTGGTGTGTGATGTGTGTGGTGTATGATGTGTGTGTGGTGTGAAGTGTATGGTGTGTGTGGTTTGTGGTGTGTGATGTGTGTGGGGTGTGAAGTGTGTGATGTATGTGGTTTGTGGTGTGTGTGTGGTGTGTGGTGGGTGTGTGGTGTGGTGTGTGTGGTGTGTGGTGTGTATGAGGTGTGTGAAGTGTGTGGTGTGTGGTCTGTGTGGTGTGTGGTGAGTGTGGTATGTGGTATGTGATGTTTGGTGTGTGTTGTGGTGTGTGAGCTGTGAGCTGTGTGGTATGAGGTGTGAGGTGTGTATGTGTGGTTTGTGGTGTGTAGTATGTGTGTGTGATGTGGTATGTGTGGTGAGGTGTATGTGGTGTGAGGTGTGTGGTATGTGAGGTGTGTGATTGTGTATGTGGTGTGTGGCGTGTAGTGTGTGTCTGGTGTGTGTGTGTGGTGTGTGGTGTGAGCTGTGTGGTGTGGTGTGTGTGGTGTGAACTGTGTGGTGTGAGCTGTGTGGTATGTGGTGTGAGCTGTGTGGTGTGTGGTGTGAACTGTGTGGTGTGAGCTGTGTGGTGTGTGGTGTGAACTTTGTGGTGTGAGCTGTGTGGTGTGTGGTGTGAACTGTGTGGTGTGAGCTGTGTGATGTGAACTGTGTGGTGTGTGGTGTGAGCTGTGTGGTGTGTGGTGTGAACTGTGTGCTGTGAGCTGTGTGGTGTGAGCTGTGTGGTGTGAGCTGTGTGGTGTGTGGTGTGAACTGTGTGGTGTGAGCTGTGTGGTATGTGGTGTGAGCTGTGTGGTGTGTGGTGTGAACTGTGTGGTGTGAGCTGTGTGGTGTGTGGTGTGAACTTTGTGGTGTGAGCTGTGTGGTGTGTGGTGTGAACTGTGTGGTGTGAGCTGTGTGATGTGAACTGTGTGGTGTGTGGTGTGAGCTGTGTGGTGTGTGGTGTGAACTGTGTGCTGTGAGCTGTGTGGTGTGAGCTGTGTGGTGTGAACTGCGTGGTGTGAGCTGTGTGGTGTGAACTGCGTGGTGTGAACTGTGTGGTGTGAACTGCGTGGTGTGAGCTGTGTGGTGTGAGCTGTGTGATGTGAACTGTGTGGTGTGTGGTGTGAACTGCGTGGTGTGAACTGTGTGGTGTGTGGTGTGAGCTGTGTGGTGTGAGCTGTGGTGTGAGGCTGGTGTGATTCATGGTGCCACAGAAAGGCAGTTCTTGGTCCTGGTTCCTATTGGTCATAGCAGACTGACCCGATGAGAGGTGGCCCAGCCATGGCAGCCCTGCTCCTGGTGCCTTCCCGCAGCCCAGTGGGGCTGACCCACTGCCCGGCCTGCGGTGGGCCTGGCCTGGGAAGCCGGAGGTGGGCTCAGTGGGCACTGTTACCCCAAGCCCCCACGCGGCCCCACCAGGGACGGCCGTCCCCCAAGCCCCGGTGGGGTGCCAGGGAGGGTGTGTGGGGCAGCACGCCTGCTCCAGGAGGCCCTGCGTGGCCTGTCTGAGCCTCACTTTGCCACCTTGGTCTCTATGGCCGCAGACCCCGGGTTCCAATGGGGGACTTGAGAGCAGGTCAGAGCCGGGTCTTTACGGCTGAAGCCACCATGACACAGAAGCCACCACGACACAGAAGCCTGTGGAGACAGGAGCTCAGGAGCTCGGGCACTGAGAGACCCAGGAGGTGGAAGGCTGGGGGACTGGCCGGGGGACGCTGCCCCAGGACACCCCGGTCAACACGAGGACGGGAACCCAGACTGAGAGCAGGCGAAATCGGTAACAATCTACTTACAACAGTCACCCTCCCAGGAGGCCATCACCCCAGACAGCGCTGTCACCATGGAAGACCTAGGGGACTGCCATCTGTGAGATGGCCCGGTGTGACAAGCCCCACTCACCCGCATGGCGCTTCCAACAGCACAGGGACTGGGCGATGGAGGACTGTCCCTGTGTCTGCGCATGGAGGAAGGCCAGCAGCAGGAACAGCAGCCAGCAACGCACCCAGGGGAAGGGGACAAGGAGACAGCTCAGGACGTGACAGAAACCAAGACGGAGCCGTGAGACAAGAGCGGGTTAAAATGAGGACATCTGGAGGGCGGGAAAGGACTCTTAGAAACCAAAACTCTAGCAAAGGAGAAAAAGAAACTCCACTGCCTTTTGGAAAATGGGGATCGAGCAAGCCTTCCAGTAAATATGACAGACAAAGAGACAGTGGAGAGGAGATGGAAGGATACGTCAAAGAGGCAAGGAGAGGAATGAGTGCAGACATTTACCAACCTGGGAAGAGCCACCGAGTGCCTGGCTGTTGTGTCACCCCAAAACCCACATCAATGCACATAGAGAAAATGGACTGAAAGGGGACAGGGGGTGGTGGGGCCAGCGTGACCTCAGGAGCACGGGCTGGATGACAGTGCAGCCTGGAAAGCTTACCTCGCCAAACTGTCCGTCAGGGGCGAACCTGGAAGAGGGGCGGGGCTTAAGATCCAAATGTCTGGAAATCCATGTCTCTAGGCTGGCCTGTGGGGTGTCCTGGTCCCTACCTGATTGAAGACCACACCCCATTGGCTCCCATTGGTTACCTACCTAATGATACCTGATTAGAATACTGCCACTTTACCCGCCTTCGTTATTTTCTTTCTTTCTTTTTTTAATATTGATTTTTTTTAGTTTTCGGCGGACACAACATCTTTGTTGGTATGTGGAACCCGGGCCGCACGCATGCCAGGCGAGGGCACTACCGCTTGAGCCACATCCCCAGCCCTCTTGAGTATTTTCAAATACTGAACCTGTGGCGGGAATTATCATGGGTGGTAAGACCTCAGTGGTGGGAGCTGTCATGGTAACAGGACTTCTCTCCAAAAGGGACACGATGACTCATCTCCCTGTCTTGTCCTCCAGTGGCATTTTTCTTTGTACCTTCTCCCTGCCGCTTTGGTGTCCCTGAAAGACATGTTCAGATATCTGTAAAATTGTGTGCACACACCTGTGGGCGTGGGTGGGTTCCTGTAAATCGTATCAGCAATCTCACGCTCAGACAGTGTGTTTCCAAACCTGCTCTCGGGCTGGGAGTGGGGCTCAGTGGCAGAGGCCTTGCCTCACAAGTATGAGGCACGGGGCTCGACTCTCAGCAGCACATCAAAATAAATAAATAAATAAAGGTATCGTGTCCTTCTACAACTAAAAAATTATTAAAAACAAAGCAACAACCACAAAGAAGCCTGTTCTTATGTCCATATTTTGGCCCCCAGCATAGACGTCCTGGTATCTGGTTTCTCACGTGATAGATCATAGGCACCCTCATTGATTTTGTGTTCCTTACGATTAGTCGGCTTTAACCAGTTTAAAGGACGCCTTGTTTTTAGCCATTTGTCTATTTGTTTATTTGGGTACTAGGGATTGAATTCAGGAGTATTTTACCACTGAGCTGCATCCCCAGTCCTTTTGATTTTTTTATTTTGAGACTGTTGCTGAGGGCCTTGCTAAGTTACTGAGGCTGTCCTTGAGCTTGTGATCCTCCTGCCTCAGCCTCCTGAATTGCTGGGACTAGAGCGTGCACAGCCAGATCCATTTAAGCCATTTGATTGGCTTGATTGGTTTTGCTAATACAAACAGTGTCAGGGTGAAAGCAGGAAGATCGTGAGTTCAAAGCCAGCCTAAGGTGAAATACTAAGCAACTTAGTGAGACCCCGTCTCTAAATGAAATACAAAAAAAAAGAAAATAGGGCTGGGGATGCAAGTCAGTGGTCGAGCACCCTCGAGTTCAATCCCTAGTACCCACCCCCAAATGACGTATCAATAGGCAGGAATGAACACGTCAATATTTATATCAGCAGGAATGTCTCTAGAATAGATTCTTAGTAGAATTGCTAACTCCAACAGATATATTTAAATTTTCTCTAGTTATGGCCCTGTTATTCTTCAACCAGATTGTACTAGTTCATACATCTCCCCATGAAGTGTGGAGCACCCTTTTCTCATGTTCTCTCCAATACTGGAAGTTTTCCAGTATTTCACAAATATTGTGAATGGATGAAAAACAGCCTTTCAACGTTGCTGTAAGCCTGATCCTTTTCTTACTAGTGGGGTGAGCATTTTCCCCCAGTTGTTAAAGCCAGTTTATTCCTTTCCCCCTGGGAGTTGCTGGTTCCTTCCTGTGTTAATCAGACAAGTTAATGATAATAGTGACCCAAAAAACAGACTCCCAAGGGGACCGTGCTCCCGTGGTCCAGTTCCATTCCTTACCCATCCGGGTCCCTTCATCTAACAGCTATACCACAGAATGTGGCCTCCAGGGTGACTGCGGTGGAGAAGGGAGGGACCCAGGGGACAGATGAGCTTTGGACTGGCCCATCTCCACTGTGGCTAATGTCAGCAATGCTCTGTCCCCATTCACTGGCCAGAACAGGTGGGTTTCTCTGTCACCTGCCAGGGAGCTGGGAACGCTTTACTGCCACCAAACCCTTGCTTTGCCACTGTTTGTTAGCTACAAGCGGACACCATATTTTATTTCTATGGGGTGCTGAGGATGGAACCCAGTGCCTCACGCCTGCTGGGCAAGCGCTCTGCCTCGGAGCCCCAACCCCAGCCCCCCATGGCCGGTGTTTTTACGGTTGTCTTTCTTTTCTATTAGTCTGTGAAGGCTTTTGATGTATTGTGGACATTGCCCCTTGGTTGGGTCACGGAAGGGTTCAGGATCTCCCTGGATGGATGGTTTTGGAGCTCTGCTCTCTTTCACCCAACCCTGGTTTTCAGCTTGATGCTCTTCTGGGTGCCCATCTTCCCCCGATGGTTTTGCTTGGCCACCCCCGTGCTGAGGTCCTAAGCGTCTCCCACATTTCTCTACTACAGTTTTTGTCTTTAAGACACGTTTCTATGTCACATCCAACCTGTGCTTATTTTTATGTCCATCATGAGGGACGTGGAGCTTTTGATGAACCTCCTCATTGTTGGGGGGCCTCTGACTTCCATGTGGTCGACCCTAGGGGCGTGTGGAGTGCACACCTTGCTTGCTTCTGCTTGGCCCTTGACCATGACTCCCACACCTGCCGTGGCTCCTCCCTGGGCTTCATCAAGGGAACCCACTCCTGAGGCTGCCCTGGAACTTCCAGAATCCTTCCCAGTTCCTCTTCTGTCTACCCCTTGCCAGTGGCCACAGCCTGGCCCCAAGCTCGCCTCTGCCCACACCCTACCCTCCCTCCAACCTGGCTCTGAACCTCTCTCCGGGATCCAGAGCCCCACTCCATGCTTCTGCCACCTGCCCGTGACCCCACCTCCCAATGCCTCTGCTTGCCCCCCATGATGCCTCCAGACCTTCCCTCCCCCAACCCCCAAGGTCTCCCCAATAACAGGAGACCCTCAGGACACGTCCCCTCCATTCTGCCCCAGGCAATTGTCCTCCAGCCAAGTCTCTGCTGCAAGGGACCTTCCAGCTTCTGTCCCCTGGGTCCCTGCTCCAGACCACAGAATTTCTCCAGCCTGACACCTCAGAGCCCCGTGACTTTGCCGGGGCTATTTCTTCTGCCTAAAACACCCTTCCTCGACCTCCCTGTTGACTAGTGCCCACTTTTCCCTATAGCCCAGTTCAGTGCCACTCTCCTAGCTGCCTGGGCACCTGGACTTTGCTCTCTGACCCCTCACAGTCGGGCAGCCTCTGTACACATCCACCTGGCCTGCGGCTCTGCGATCCCGGTTCCCTGTGGATTTGTGCAGAGACCTCACGCTTCCTGGGGCCAGAGCCCCGATCCTCCTGTCCTCAGCCCTGGTACTGGGTACCTCACCCATGTCAGGGCTTTGATGAGAACAACCCTGCGGAACATTCTCTGAAAGCCAAAGACAGGTATGAAGCCGGGTACTGGACAGGTAGGAATTTGGAAGGACGAGTGGCCGGTCTCCTCCAGTGGGGCTGGAGCGGCCGGGCTGCCCCTCTCCACCCCGTCAGTAGCTCCAGGCTGCGGTAAACAAGCTCCAGGCTGGAAGCCCTGCCTGGCCCCTTTGCAGCTGATTCTTAAAATCACACATTTTATTCTTCAAATTCCAAAGCCTGCACAGCTCCAAAAATGTTGTCTCCCAGGGAGGCTCTGTCAGGCAGGGGGCTGTCCAGCACCCCTCGGCGGGCAGGACAAGGGCTGGTGGGCATGACTTAGGAAGGGGATCTCCGGGAGGTCCTGGCATGCCTCGTCCCGTGGATGCACAGGCCACTAGACATGGTCCCGAGGCCCCTGGAAGGAAAGCAGGGCATCGTCTGCAGACCCAGCAGCAGGGTTAGGTTTCCAGCCCCGACTGTGTGTGATGTCACCCGTGGCTGGCTGCTCGGGGCACCACTCTGACCTGGCTGGAGGCTCAGGGGTGGTTACAGCAGGGTCACCTTGCCCTTCCTCCTTTCAGTGCAGAGTGACTGAGAAAGGCCAGCTGTTTTCCAGCCGTGGAGACTGGCCAGTGTGTGGTGCAGGCCCTGCCTCTAGAGGTGGGACTCCTTCTTAACATCTCTGTCCATCCATCTGGACAACAGCCCCCACCACCAGTGTCCCTCAGCCTGGGTGGCAAAGTCCACCTCTTAGCTGCCACGGCTTCCTCCTTGGCAGGTCCCCGTAGCTCATCCCGGGCTCGGTCAGAAGGCAGCCGCGGAATCCTTCTCAACACTTGACAAGGCCTGCCATTTGAAGTGACCCCTCTGGACCATGGAGCTGCTGGTCAGTTGTGAAACATCTCACAAGGTGACTGCTTGTGCTGACCCATGTCCACAGTCATAATCACGGGCAGTCAACACCAGGGTAGGAGGGTATGATAGGGGTTTCTAGGTCCACTTTCTGTTTTGCAGGAAGAGGACACGGAAGAACTCAGAAGGTCGGTGCACCCTTCCTAAGAACCCTGCTGGCTTCTCAGGCTCTGCAGAGTGGTGGGGAGCACCGGCTTTGTTTGCAGACTTCAAATTCTGGGTTTCCCCTTGGGGATCACATATTGGGTCGGTATTAGAGACTGCAATGAGCCGGTTGAGCTGTGTAGTCCTGAGCTCCTGTTGAGGACAGAGCACATGCTATGGCACACGGAGCAAGATGGTGTGATGACACACGTTTCCCCCCCACAGTCCTGAGCACTGCAGAGGGGCCCACACTGATCGCAATTGCTTATTCTTCAGCTGAAATCACTGGGGCTCACCCCGTTGTCCCTGATTGCTAATACAGAGATGGAGTGGGTCAGCTCTTTTCTTTCTCTCTGTCAGGCCCCCCACCCGACCCCGCCCAAAGGAGGTGGAACACACATCAGTCCTGGATCCCTGTGAATCTGCTCAATCCCTAATGGGGCTGACAAGTGCATTTCTGTTGCCAGAATCACTCACTTGGGACCATGTTGGGTCCAGCCAGGATTCAGGTCCTCCACATGTGGTTTGTATAATAAACATGAAACCCCTCTCTATCAGTCAACTTTCTTCATGGTGACAAAGTACCTAAGATAATTGACTTATAAAGAAAAAAGGTTTATTTTGTCTTACAGTTTTGGAGTCTCCAGTTCATGAACAATTGGCACTGTTGTTTTGAGTGTCTCGTGAGACCACGCATCATGGCAGAAGCATGTGATGAAGCTACAAAGCAAAGAGAAAAAGGAAGAGACTGGGGTCCCACAATCCTTTCAGGGACAAACGCCCAATATTCTAAAGGCCTCCCAAAAGGCCCCACTTCTTAAAGGTACCACCTCTTAAATAACACCACCCCGAGGACTAAGCCTTTAGCATGTGAGCCCTTGTGTGACATTTATGATCCAAATTATAGCAATCTCCTTGAGTGGGAAGCTGTTCTCTGCCCCAGGCAAACTAGAAATGGCACCTGGTACCTATAACAGCCAAGGCAAGTGTTGGCTGAAAACCAACTAAAATCAGTTCCGTTCATCTCTTGGCCCAAGCAAATGAGCCTGAGCACGTGTCCTGGGTGTGTTCGGGTGCGTGTGAGTGTGCGTATGCTGGTGACATGTTACTGAAACCAGGCAGCTCTGCTCTAACAAGGTTAGCTTTTCCTGGATGTCACGCCAGGAGCCACACCAACATGACATCCCGGCCACCTCCTTGTTGTAGCTGGTAGATGGGAAATGGGCCCACAGAGGTGACTGAAAGTGAGACAAGAGCTCCGGTCCCCAAGAATCGCTGCATGTACACTGTCCCACATTTAGAGGTTTAGAGCCATGATTACTGAACTGCAGTTCGTGATTGTGGGGGTCAGGCATTTGTAGGGAGCCTCTAAGTTGGCCCTGTCCTCTATGTGACCTCTGTGGCCCTTGAGGCCAGCCCCCTCTCCCTGTACCCCTCAGCTTCTTGGGACATTCCCGGTGATCCCCCCTCCCCGGGTTCTTCATCCAGCTCATATGGAGGACACATTCTTTCCTGAGTCTTCTGTCAACTGCTTGCACATGACACCTATTTCCCAACAGGGACCTGACCTGTAGAGTAAGTTAAAAAATGACTTAATGGGTCCTATTTTTATAATAAAACAACACAGCAAAAATTGTGTCATCTGTTAAAAGTAAAACAACAAATGATGATTAAAAAAAAAATAACAGGTAAGATTTGCCTTGTTTGCAAGTGCCTAAGACGTGCCCCTCTGTAGTCAGAGTCAACCACTCTGTAGAAGTGACTGTTCATCCTCCAAGTACCAAGCCGGGAAGATTCCTTCCTCTCCTTTGCAGGTAGCGTGAGGCACTCCGCCTGCTGGTCTCTGGGTGCTGTGTGTGAAGGTGCTTTCCGCCCACCCAGGCAGGTGCAGCCCTTGGGGTGGCCTACGGGCAGTGGCCATCAGACACTCCCTGTGTGACCTGCCCTCCTCCCCTCCTGGAGCTCGTGATCCCTGCGTGTAGAAGGAGGTTCTCAGGGGAGGAAGTTTTAGGGCACAGTTGGTGGTTAAAAAATGCCCGCCCCCTCTGTTTCAGGTGGCGTGGTTTGGCAGGACTTGAGACTCCAAGTCTTGGAGCAGAATAGCATTCTGCATCCCATTTGTTGGGTGCAGGTGGTGGAGCCCTGAGCTAGACTCTAGGGGTCCCTGATGTGGCCGTGCCGGTTCTCAGGGTCACCTCGAGGTTCCTGATTGGATTCTCACAGCAGCCTGTGAGCATGGCTGAGTGACTGGCGTCACAGATGACTCCTCATGGAGGAGACTGAGACAGGGCCCCAGGTTGGCCAGGAAGAATCCAGGCTGAGCCAGAGCCCTCCTCACTGGACCTGGGAAGAGGCACAGCTCCCTCCCGAGGCCCACCAGGTGTTAAGGTGCAGGTGGAGACAGGCTGGGGAGCATCTTGGAATACGGGGAACCCGGGTGTGGGCACCAAGAGCAAACAAGGGGGGAAGGGAGTTTCTACCCTGCGGCTCCTCCTGCCCCGCCGTCTGCAGGCTCCTCTCTGGTCTTCCATTTCTTCTGCCATCTTGGCCCCGGATGTTCACAAGGACCCACTCTGCAGCCGGACACCCAGGACAGGGGGCTGACCAGGGTTCGGACAGTCTGTGCCGAGTCTCTGAGATGGTTCCATGTTATCTCTAAGCAGTCCATCCATTTGCTCTCTAGAGTGCAGGGAGCAGGTAAGCCCCAAGGCCTGCCGGGCAAATTAAGAAAAGTACCGTGTTTAAGGAAGAGAAGCCAAGCTGCCGGAAAAGCACCTTTGGAGTGGGGACAGAGGCAGATTGAACTGAATCCTATATTTGTTTTTTTTCCTCTAGGTGAATAACCTATGATACGGTTTAAAAAGTTAGGCGCAGTATGATAATTGCTAATTATGAAACAGAACAATTACAACAGCATACCGTAATAAAATTTAAATGCATGTGATCTCTCTCAAAATATTTTATATTCTTTCTCATGGTTAGTTGCAGGTACTGAGACCCCCTCCGAGGCCCCCGAACTCCCAGCTTGTCTATGGACTTGCTGGACTTCTGGAAAATTCCATTGATTACTTTTAATAGAATCACTCCCCAAATGTGGGCTATCAATGAGGGCGTAGCATATATTTGCAAAAACCTTTTCCTCCTGAGATACAGTTTTGTGGTTGATCAGAGATCTGGCCCTTTTATTCACACCCCTCTTGACAAAGACCGCAAGATCACCTATGAGGAATTCGTCCCAGAAACAATAAGAAGAAGCAGGACCCAGCTTCTCTCCCTATTACAGTTTTAAAAGCCTCCTGCAGAAGTGGACGATGATATTTGGGGTTAAAGTACGTAGTTTGAATTTGCACTAAGAAAAACCTCTTAGAGGTAAGAATGTCCTCCTTCAGTGGAAGGGCCCTGGTCTGTTCTTATGCCAAGAGGGGCCAGGAGCCTGGGAGCTGCAGGGGGCTGGGCACTGCCTCATGGCGCCTTTCTGTCCTTCATGGCTGCAGAGAAAAGATCTCACGTGTGTTTTGTCATCTGCAGGCAGCTGCTACCATGGTGCAGCCACCATATGCTCTCTCCTCCGTGCATGCCAGAGAGCTTAGCACATGGTATTCATTCCACGGATAGAGGCCCTCAGGGGACCAGGGGACACAACCCAGGTGACAAGCAAGTGCAAGCGTACAAAGGTGAGCCACCACTGCGGAGACTGTGCCTGGCTTTGAGAGAAGCCAAGCTTTCTTCTCCCAACCTCTCCTCCTCTGTACGTGAGCCCTGCGGAATGACAGGCTGCTGCAGGCTCCGTCTCACTCTCTGGGCAGAACACGAGGGGCCTCTCCCCATCTTGATCCTTATGTTGTGCTAAGCCTGATGTTTGTCACCAGCAAAGGGCTCTCAGAGGCGTATTGGCACCTCTGAACAGCCTGCAGATGCGGGGCCCTCTTGCTGTTCAGCAGGAGGGACACCCATCCCGCTTGGTTCCAGGACAACTTTTGAGTGCTGCTGGGCTCCTGCCAAGTGTGAGCTCCGCTGGGGCCCTGGAGTGACCTAGATGGATCTGTGTGTGTGGAGTCGCTTCTCTCCAGGACAGGGAGCTCACAAACAACCTGGGGAAGAGGGAAAACAGTCCCTCCTGCAAGCAGCCAGCCACCTCCTCTGCTAATTGAAAACAAAAAGGGACACTTGTGAAATTCTGCCCGGAGTGCCATCGTCACCTCCTGGGGCTCCTGGGCCCTGTGCTGTGTTTATGGATAAATCAGCACATGCTGTCTTGGCCACGGGAGAGAGGTCTGGGGCAACAGGCTGCAACCCCCAGAGAGGGAGGCCAGGAGCACCACACAAATTGCACAACACCATCTTGTCATCTGTCCCCGTAGCCGAAGGCCCCCAGGAAAACAGAGGCAGCTGACACTGGGCGGGAAGGCCATCTGGAAGCAGCCCTCGGGGTGTAAGCCATCCTCAGAGTGCTGTCTGGCCTCCAATGCACCGGGGACAATGGTGTCCTTGCTGCTGTTGGCCTGAGTCTCCCCCTTTGCCAGGGGTGCACGGGCGCCTCAGCGTGCAGAGATCAGAGGTGTCCTCTGCCCCGTTCTGCAGGTTCAGCCGCAAGTTCTCGTCTCATTCACCAGTGGCTGCTGCCTCCCTGTCTCCCTGTGGCTGCTCTGGCCTCTGTCTGAGGCTGTGATGAAAGGGATGCTTCAGCTGTTCCCACATGGCATTGAGCAATGTGTCCCACGGGCTACTCGTGAAGATCTGGGGACTGTGTGACCAAGTCTCACCGGGCACCTTGCAGGGCCAGACAGACTCAGGCCCCTCTCCTGTGCCTTCCTGCTGCTCACGCGAGCTCCCTGTAGCTTCTAGAAGAGAATCCAGGAGTTCTTTAGCTGCCCCAAGCAGTGGCCTCGGGACCCTGGGGACCTGACCCTGTGCAGCAGCTGAGCAAACACTATCAGCTCTGCGCAGAGGCGAGTGATGCCCGTGGGGGTCCCGCTTGGCCTTAAGACTCAACATGTGTCCAAGTGTGAGTATTCCTTACCCACAGATCTGCCTGCCTCAGAGTTGCTCCCCAGGGTGCTGGGAGCAGAGGAGTCGGGCAGAGGAACTAGACCTGCTTGGGATCCCTGAGCAGCCCTTTGAGAGGGTCCAAGACAAGCTGGACGACCACGGACCCAGGGACTAACCTCAACTCCCCCCCACAACAGTAAACCCAGAAAATGGGCCTGGGAATCCCCAGGATGGAGCTTTGAGGTCCCTTGCCTGGTCATAAGCTGAACTTCCCTGTGCATGGGCCTGGGTAAGCACAGGGCTCTACTCTTGCCTGTGGCACATGGTCCTTTCGTGTTGCTGATTTTCAAAAATTGAGCATTTCCCTTGAATTCCAAGCATCTTGGGTTAAGGACACGCCTTGTGTGGATCGCAGAATCTGAATTCCCCTTCCACCACCAGCTGTGTGACTTTGGGTAAAGCACATGATGTCTCTGGGCCTTGCCCTCCCACTGGGATGCTGCTGCCTCCTTCAGAGGCTGTTGGGAAGAAATAGGATTCTCTGACAGCAGAAAAGCATGAAGCAGGCCAGTTTCTACATTGTTGGCCCCTGTCTTCTTCCTTACTGAAGAAGAACAGTGGGTGGAAATGGCTTTTAAGAGCAGTATCTGGGCCGCGGGTGCGGTGGCACATGCCTGTAATCCAGCCACTCAGGAGGCTGAGGCAGGAGGATCGCGAGTTCAAAGCCAGTCTCAGCAATAGCAAGGCGCGGGGCTGGGGATGTGGCTCAAGCGGTAGCGCGCTCACTTGGCATGCGTGCGGCCCGGGTTGGATCCTCAGAACCACATACAAACAAAGATGTTGTGTCCGCCAAAAACTGAAAAATAAATATTAAAAATTAAAAAAACAATAGCAAGGCGCAACTCAGTGAGACCCTGGCTCTGAATAAAATCAGAATAGGGCTGGGGGTGTGGCTGGCTGAGTGGTGGAGTGCCCCTGAGTTCAATCCCTGGTGCCAGAAACAGAACAAGGCCGCCCCTGGCGGGGAGGGGAGCAGGAGTGTGGGTCTGGGGCTCCTGCAGTCCTCTGACGTGAGCCTGAGGGACAGCAGCAAGAAAGAAGAGTCAGCTCTCTGTTCTGCACCCATTTCTTGCCCCCTACCTGCTTGGGGGCTGGGCGGGGCTGCAGATTCCAAGCCCAGAGGCCTTTCCCCAGAGCCGGCGGCTAGGTGGAGAGTGACATTTGGTTGGTTTCGGATTTTGAAATACAGGAATCAGTCAAAAGCCAAGCTTTACTAGTGCGAGTGGTTTATCGGGGCCCGCTGGATTTGGAAATCCACAACAGGACGCTTTGGAGACCCGCATGGGGCCAGCCCTCTCCACATAACCAGTGGTGATAAGGGGTGGGGTGGGGGGCTCTGAGGAGGAGCCAGGCTGGTGGCAAAAAAATGACAAACAAAAAATAAAGCAAAGGAAACCGCAGACTGCAGCATCTGAATCTTGCTCTGACTCCACAGGATTTAGTAATGGCTGAGGGGACATTTAACCAACTGATGCAATCTTTCAAGACTCCTCAGGCTTTATCAACACCCAGGAGGGGACACCCTGGGTCCTGGGGACGTGCGTGGCCCACTTCCTAGAGGTTGGTCTGAGGATCGTAGCCTTAGCATTACGGGGTACCTTCTATGAATACAAATTCCTGGGACCCCCCCTCCCTTCGTGGACATATTGGTTGGGTTGGGGTCTGGGACTCTACATTAAACACAGTCTCCCAGGTTCACCTTAGCTAAGCAAAGAACCAGGAAAGGCGAGCCTCTCTCTAAAAGGCAGAAATCGGGGTCTCTGCTAGGGATGCCTGATCTGCCCAGACTCCTCCTGAGGTGGGGACCAGGTCCGAGATGCCTACCCCAGAGAAGAGCACAGAGGGGGCTTGTGGCCTTCTTCTGAGCTTTTCCTCACTTGGACTTGAAAAAAAATCTGCCTAGTGTAGCCCTAATAGAGGGTGACTTGCTGCTTCCTCTGCCATGCACCCGGTCACGCTTGGGGACCCGTGAAGGAGAGGCCACCCACATGCTGAACCTGAATTGTGCGCACGGTCCTCCAGGACACAGCCAGGAACACAGTGTTCCTGGCCCTGCAGGGCTCGGCCCCTGACACCTGGAGAACCTGTTGGGTCACTCTTGGCCCAGAGGACAGGAGCCGGAGGCACTCAGCAGGACAGCACTGCTCACACCTGGGAAGGCCCTGCCCCCGTTTGGGTGCGCTTGGAAGGCTGCACCAGCACTGGGGTGTGCCCGCGGGGGTCTCGCAGCAGGAGGGTCACAGCAGTCACCTGGCACCTCACCTTCACCATCCTGCCCCCTTCCTCCTGGGGAGGGTGTATCTGCACTGTTCTTGGACTTGGTCAGAGGCTGAGAGAACCAATATGGCAGAGGCCCGGGAACACGAATATGCTCACCACCAAGGAATATGCTCACCACCGAGGAATATGCTCACCACCGAGGAATATGCTCACCACCGAGGGTCGTTGTCAGTAGACACTGGGTTTGCCTAACAGCTAGCAAGGTCTGGCCCAGTGCTTCGCTACCAGACCAAAAATATCCCCAGGGTCTGGTAATTCTTTTCTCCACCTGCCCTGGCTTTTTAAAAAACCTCCTATTTACTGAAAAGGAGGCTTTAGCCCTTAGAACATTTACACGTTTATCCCCCATACAGTGTCTTTCTTTGCCCTCAATAATATTAGTTTCTAAACTTGTCAGAAGTACAGATATTTTCTAAATCTGTGCATACACACACACACAGTAACCCAATAGAAATAAGAGCTACAGACATGAAAAGACATTCTACAGGAAAGAAATACAAATGTGAAAATATTCACGAAAAGCCACTACACTGTCCTCATGAACAGATGAATGCAATTAAAATTGAGTCATACCATTTCACTTCTCACATCAGCCACATCGAAAAGTTTTATCTTGTCCTCTGTCGGCAAAGCTCTGAAGAAACAGACACTTTTGGATACTGTTGGAGAGATAGCGAGAATCTCTGTGTGGGACAGTTTAGCCACATCTCCCCAAATTACAAATGCTTTTATTTCCCAGAGAAATTTCTATAATCAGTTCTTCTTTACCCTTTAAAAAAAAATTCAGTGTGCATTTACAGACTCCTGGAAAGACAGTTATTCCTGTTTTAAATATTAAGCTCATGAGCAAGTCACAGGGAGGGGCTCCCTCTCGCTCATCAGCCTGCTTTAATGTTTGGGAGGGACCCAGGTGCATCCTCCTGGAGCATGCTGTTTCTGTCTGTATGCTGATCTTAGTAAGGAAGTAATCTGAATAAGGCTATACATGCCAGAAGAGCCGGTGTATAAATCCCAGCTCTCAAAGACACTAACTTTAGGGCTGGGGTGTGGCTCAGAGGTAGAGTGGCATGCAGGAGGCCCCGGGGTTTGATCCCCAGCAATGAGGGGGGGGCGGGGAAGGTACTTTATTGGTCCAAAGCAACAAGAACCACAAGAACAAGAACATTGTCTCAGAGCTCTGCCTTGTGATCTTAAATAAATGATGACTGTCTCTACACGTGGGATGTGTACACAGAGGAAGGGTTGTGTCATAAGCCAAAAGAGAAGCAAAGGGTGATCGGTTGGATTGGTTTGCTCCCGATGGGGCAGGAAGACCTCCTGCTTACCTCAACCATTTCTGATGTCCCAGGGTCTCTAGAATGCAGATGCTCAACGCTGAGCAACGTGAACAGAAAAATGAGAAGAAGGGTGTAAAGGAGCTGGTAAGCCATTCCCTGGGGAAGGGGCCCTGCGTCCTTGGGGTCTGACTCTCATGGACAGATGGATGATAAGGTCCACCTGACTCCGTGGGAGAGAGGCCCAGGAGCTGGGGGCGGGGAGGAGGCTACATCACAAAGTTGATTTCTCCCCCTACTTGCTGACGACATGATTCAATATTTAGATGACCCCCCAAACTCCACAAAGTTGATTTCTCTTCTTTCCACCCAAGGAAGGCTGATTGGGTTTGTAAGTGTCCCCCCAAATTTAGGGGTTGGAAATTTTAATCCCTCCATTCCTGTGTTGATGGGATTTGGAGGTGGGGCCTTTGGGAGATGACCAGGGTTAGATGAGATCAGGAGGGTAGGGCCCCCTTTATGGTGACAGTGGCTTTCTAAGAGGAGACAGACCTGAGCTGGCACCTTGCTCTGTCTCACCAGGGGCTGCCGTCACCATGTTATGATGCAGCACAGGGAGGCCCTCACCAGATGCCAACGCCATGCTTTTGGACTTCCCAGCCTTTAGAACTGGGAGCCAAATAAGCCTCTGTTCCTTATAAAGGACCTGGTCTCAAGTTACAGAAACAGAAAATGGACTTAGGCTGAGGAGCGCAGATAGGCTTTGGAAGTTGGAGCCCAGGTGGTTGTGAGGAGGCTGGGAACAGTGTGGCTCTATCTGATCCGGCTCTCTGGCTGCCACTGATATGTCTGGGCTCCTCACCTGGCTCTGGCCAGCCTGTGCTGTTGCCTGTGACATAGACGGTGGCTCCCATTCCGCTCCGTTCTCTGAAAGCCACCCTCTGAGTGGGGCATCTTCCCCCTCCACTTCTCACATGTGTCTTGCAGAGGTGAGGAAATTCACCCAAGCCTCGTGGTGACTACTGTCAGAAGACAAACTAGAACGAATCCAAAGATCTTAACTGGCTGTTCGTTTGCAATTCTAGAACTGGGCAACGCTTCAACCTGCACAACGGGGGTGTCCTACCAGGCCAAGCGGAGGAAGTGGATTTTTATAGACCAAAGAAGGCAAAGAAAGCAGGAAAAAAAAAAGGAACCAAAACTGTATGGGGCATTATAAAAGTTACTTTCCTTACAGGGTCAAAGTAGAAGGGACTTCCTTATCATGCTGGGTTGGGGAAACAGGGACTGACGGCTTCAGTGCTGTCACTGGTGTTTTAATCTGGCCCATTTCCGACTTTAGCTTGAGCATGGGGTACCTGGCACAGGTTAACTCCATTCTAGTCTGGTCTATTCTGCCAGGGGCCTTGTGCTGGAGCTCAGTCCCCGAACACTGGCCTTCTATAAGTTTTATTTAATACTAGGTAATGGGAAAGCGGGACATAACGGGTGGGGCTTGGTCCATCCTGCCCACCGTCCGCCTGACACCTGGAGACAGCAGAAAGCGTTGTCAAGTACCAGCATCAGGACTTGGGGCGGAGGCGGGAAGGAGGAGGCTTCCAGACCCCATCATCCAATGTGCAATGTCGTGGTTCGGATATGAGCTGGGGGTATGCCCTGGGGATCATGTGTCTTGTCCCCTGCTCCTCCTCCTCTCTCTCTGCTTCCTGTCGTGAGCTGAGCAGCTTTCTTCCGCCACGCTCTGAGCCCCGGGATGCCCCCCACAGCAGTCAGGGTCTTCCATGCTACTGTCTTTGGAGCTATTATGGGGTGTCAGTAGTGGCTGGGCCCAGCCTCTCTCCATCTGGGGCTAGTTTCACCTCCAGTGTCGGCTCTCTTAGGGGGTGGGTCTCTTGGGGGCATGCTGGGAATTTGTGGGGGCTCTTTTTTGGTTGAAGCAATGACCCTGGGGACTACTGGCCTCCTGTGGATAGGGATAGGGTGCTTGAGGTTCTCCAAGGCAGAAGGAGCCCTGCACAAACCACACCCTACCTAACTCTGTCCCCTTAGCTGCCCCCCTCGGTTGAAAGCTCTGTGTGTGAGCGTCTGCTCTGCGCCCACCTCTGAGACCTGTCTACACTGTATTTCTCATGTGGCTGCAGTACACACAGTATTTACCAGAAACGCAGCTATGGTGTCCATCAGGGGAGGATCTAGGCTCTGTTTTGCTCTGAGCTTTGGCAAACTTTCACAGTTCTGGAAAAGTTCAGCATAGTGAATTCCACCCAGGGCCTTGGAGTAACCAAAGCAACACCCATTCAGGAGGCATCCTCAGAAATCTTACCTAATGCACATACCCGAGGACTTGATTTGTGGTCTAGGGTAGCTGTGCCTAGATTTTCACTATCAAAATAGAAGTTATTGTAAATTATTTTTTATATCACTGAAACCATTACATATGCTACTTATTAATCCATCCTTCTATCTATCTATCTATCTATCTATCTATCATCTTTTCATCTATCCATCCATCCACCCATCCACCATTGTCTATTTATAGTTGTTATCCAAGAATTTTATTACAGGATAATGAGTGTTAAAAATATTTATTGTCAGAGGTGACTGATCCAACCATTCACTTACAGATTGCTGTAGGAAGGGACGTGTGGCCCAGCCACCCAGCACTAAGCTTCCAGGGTCTGGGACCTTCAGAAGTCACCTGTATCAGGACAACCTTACCCCTGCTTGTTCTGCCCTGTGGCGGCCCCATCTGACCCTCCAAGTGAGTGAGCTCCGGCCAGCCCCCAGAGCCCCCATCAGGGACCCGCATGTGCAGGAGTGGCCAGGCCCTGGCTGATACACCTGCTCCCCTGGAAGCCTCGCGCCCCGCAAGTTCCCGGAGGTGCAGAGTGTTTGCTTTCGGGACTCTTGAGTGTTGTTGGGAAATGTGTGTTGACACAGGCGATAGATAACATGGCAGGACGGGAAGTGGGAAGGGAGGCTGGCTCTGGCCAGCAGGCAGCTGAAGGGCCCGTGGACGCCGAGATCTTGGATACGTGGGTGTAATGAGAGGACAGCATAAAGGGTGCCCAGGGCCCCCTCTTAAGCGTTCTGGAACTGTCCTTATGAACAAGTGTCCACACTCAGCTATGAACGCCTCGGCTGTCAAAAGGGTAAATTTCCAACTTTCCCCTTTCCAGGTTCAAAGAGCTCATGCATTTACCTGAAGCGCCCAGTCGATGCCCTTTCACCTTCCCCAGAGATGTGCTTGCCCGGTGGCTGTCAGCTTCCCGTGGGGTGACCTGGCTGGGCCTGGGAACCCTTTCTGAGAGGCGAGGGCTTTGATGTGCGCTAAGGAGCGGGCTGATCTTAAGCAATCGTTGAACTTCAGCCACTGCTTCTATTTCCTCATGACAGGTGTGGAATGAGCCAGGTTTCTTTGTTGACTCTGAAATTACCTTTGAGGACGATTATAGAAGAGGGGACCCCAAACCGTTTGGAATAAAATCCTGGAAGTGCAGGTCCCTCCCCAACGTCCCCTTTGTCGGGCAACGTGCCTTTGGTTGTGTACATTTCTGGTGGGTTTGGTGACCAGCGAGGGAGACAGCAGCTGTACAGTCATGCCACGCTCACGTGCTGGTTTATTCTGAGCTGGGCCACGCGCTGCACGCTGCTGCAGGTTGCGACAGAGTCCTGCCAACTGTTGTTCCAGGGAACCTCTGAGGTGGAGGGTGCATGTGTGTCTGTGTGTGCCCGGGTGCTGTGCGTGTGTGTGTGTGCACCTGGGTGCATGACCTGCATGTGTGTGCATTTGCATATGTGTGCGTAGGTATTGGGAGGGGCGTCGGAGGGTTGGGAAGAAGGTGGACAGGCTGACAGCAGCCCTCTGCAGCTCTCAGCGACTTGGTGGGGTTGCAGGAGCTGGCTCCCTGCACTGAGAGACATTTGGAGGCCTCTATCGACGTCTTCCAGAAACTTCTTAAACTATGGACCTGCTTGCTCCGTTTTGGAAGAGGAAATGAACTGACTTGATGATCCCTCATGTACCTTTGCAGGCAGACCTGGGGCTTTGTTGCCACACCACCTCTTGTCCTCTCCTATGGGGTGTGTGCACGTGAGTGTGTACATGTGTGAGCACATGAGCATGTGCACATGTGTGTGCATGAGTGTGTGTGTGCGCCTGAGTGCCCTGGGCCTTAGGATGCTGGTGAGGTCAAGGGATGATCTAGGACCGGCTCCTTGGACCTGCTAAGGTGTCCAGCTGGGCTTACAGCAGATGGCCCTGCCTGTGCCTTGGGGTGGGGGGCAGGGAGGGCAAAAGCTATCTGTCAGGCTGTCAGCACCCCACTGTGTCCCCCAACCCTTTCCTCTTCGGTAACTAACCCAGAGAAGACAGGAGGTGGGTGCCACTGGAAAGAGGCCTTTGGGGTGGGAGGGACCTCAGGTGGGACTGGGGGAAATGCTCCCTGGTCCTAGGAAGGAAGAACAAAGAGTGGGGAGTTGATAACCTGCAGCCCCTCAGAGACAGGGAAGGGAGGAGGGCACAGTGGGAAGCCTAGGGCCTGGCTCAGAGGGGACGACTTAGCCCTTGGAATTTGCCTGCATAGGCCTGGGCAGTGCTCTGGGAGCAAGAGGGGGCCTTCTTTGTCCCAGTGTGTGCCGAGCTTTTCCCTGGGACCTGGGCCACGCCTCCCTCCTGTGCGCAGTGACAGAAGCATCCTCGTGGGGAAAAGCAAGAGAAGGGGGACTCCGACCTCCTACAACAGGGCCCAAGGAAGCAGAGAGGCCACAGAGGGAGCGCCCCTGTGTCCTGTCACCAGGGACCCTGGGAGGCCACTCACCGTGTTTCCTGGGGCACCTATGGTCCAGACTGGGACAGGCCACCTCGGTTTGCAGATGCCTGAGGTTCTGATAGTCTGAGATTAGATTTCCTATCCGAATAGATGACAGATGAGACCCTAGAGTTAGCTTTAAGTGAACTTATTTATTTATTTATTTATTTTAAAGAAACTCATTTTTTTTTTAATATTTATTTTTTTTAGTTTTCGGCGGACACAACATCTTTGTTTGTATGTGGTGCTGAGGATCGAACCCGGGCCGCACGCATGACAGGCGAGCGCGCTACCTCTTGAGCCACATCCCCAGCCCAAGTTTAAGTGAATTTAAACAAAAATAATATAGTATATATTTGTGCAAACTGAGATTTGTGTTCACCGTGGGGACTACCTTATCTATGCCGAGAAGGCAGAAGTATCTGGGCTCAGAACATCATCGGCTCAGTGGCTTGTTCCTGGAGGAAATGGCTCCCTTTCTGGCCTTGGCAGAGATGGGGGGGGGGAGGTCTCCCAGGAGGGATTCACTGGCAGAAACTCCTCCAGAGGCACTTCTCCTTTGTCATAGCCGGAGATTTGAAAGAAGACTTACAGATAAATCTGAAATGCAGCGTACACACAGGGGTGTCTGTACCTTGTATGTACAGATGGGGTAGCTAGGGGGGCAAGGGGCACAGCTAGAGAGGCTTCTAGAATGCTGCTTAGACCTCTGAATGGTTCTGCAACCCTCTTTCCCCCTCCCTCACTTTGCCTGCCATGACCGCTGGCCTCAATTTTGTGTTCGTCATTACCTTGTGCGGTTTAAAGTCTTACTCTGTATGTATGAGTCAACAAGCGGGGGATTGCTAAATTGCGCCTGTTTTTGAAATTTTTTTGTTTCTTTTTGTCTGTGAGGCTAGAGATGGAATCCAGGGCCTGATGTGTGTGGAGGGGGAGGGGAGTGGGGGGCAGCACTCTGCCACCGAGCCCCTCCCCAGTGTTTTTGAACTTTCACAAAATAGGACCCGCTGCGCAGACTCTGTGCCGTGCTTCTTCTGCTCATGAGATGAGTGAGGCATACACCTATTGATCAATAGTTGCACCGTGCTGCCTTCTGGAAATTACTCAGGACATGTCCAGGCTTTTGCTACTGGAAATAACGTCCATCTGAATCTCCCCTAAAGGGAACGGGTCTCAAAGCCTGTCTTCTGTGATTCAGATCCTGCCTCTCAGCTCCTGCCTGTGGGTCTTCTGTGCTTCAGGATCCTCAGCTATAAAATGCAGACAGTAATAGGGCCTGCCTCAGAGGGCTCCGAGGGGACCCAGTGAGCTAAGTTAGACAGAACACTGAAAAAATGGAAACTTGCTTGGGATCAGTCTAAGGTTTAGCTACAATGGTGATGGTGATGATGGTGGTGATTTTCTTTCTTTCTTTCTTTCTTTCTGATGGTAATGGTGATGAGGATGATGATCATAATAGATATGGTAATGAGGGTGAAGGTGATGATGGTGGTGATGGTGATGGTGGTGATGGTGGTGATGGTTATATTAATAATGATGATGATGAATATACTGATGGTGATGGTGATGGTGATGATGATGATGGAGGTACTTGTGGTTGTAATGATGAGCACTTCCTGGGAATTTATCAGAATCGATCTTTACAGGCATAACCAAGTTAAAATGGGGTCATTGTAGACTCTCTAATCCTAGAGGACTGGTTCTATGTCCTTATAAAAATACAGGAAATTTGGGCACAGACACACACTCAGGGAGAATGCCACCTGGACACAAAGGCAGAGATCTGCAAGTGAGGTGATGTCGAAGACGCCCAGCTCCCTGCTAGGAGCTGAGAGCCAGGACAGATTCTCCCTCACAGCCTCAGAGGGAGGCAACCCTCCGGTTGAGCTCAGACCTCCAGCCTCCAGGAGAAAGTTCAGTTGTCGAAGCCACCCGTTTTGTGGTGCTTTGTCACAGTGATCCTACCAAACTAATACGGAACAAGAATCCCTCTAAATTGGAAAGGTTCATGGCATTGTGAAGAGACTGATTTTTTTTTAAATGTCACTTATGTGCTATTAAGTTTTTCTTGGCATGATTTGTACTAGTTTAGTACTCAGTCTTTAAAGGGGGAAGTCTAGAGGAAAGCATTTTAGGTAGAATTGGAAGGATGGTCAACATGGGTGGAGCTGGTGTGGCTGTGTGTGTGGCAAGCAGTGCTTCTCAAAGGCACCGTAAGGAGACACTGCACAAAGCACTTCCTATTGGTGGAGGAACTAAGACTTCAAGGGCCAGAATCAGGCTGCTACCTGCATTGCCTCTCTATGTACATGATGGCAAGCTGTACTGGAGGATTGGGTTATAAAAAGCTACCTGCATTTTTTTTTTTTTTGGTGGGGGAGAGGGGTATTAGGGATTGAACTCAGGGGCACTCAACCACGGAGCGACATCCCCAGCCCTATTTTGTATTTTATTTGAAGATAGGGTCTCACTGAGTTGCTCAGAGCCTCACTGTTGCTGAGGCTGGCTTTGATCTCATGATCCTCCTGCCTCAGCCTCCCCAGCTGCTGGGATTAAAAGTGTGTGTGTGCCACTGTGTCCTGTGTGTCCTGCATTTTAAACTATGTTTAATGTTGGTGTGGAAGAACAATGGCTATTCTTTGCGGCACCCTTAGCATGTGTCCAGTACATGTTTTATTTTGTAGGGCTGATTTGTTAAGCAATTGGCTGAATCAAATCCATAACATTCACAGACCTATTTTCTTGAAATATTGTTTTCCCAGCATGGACAAAGTAGAAGATGGCGAGGCAGCCAGGGTGGAATGTTGTCTGCTCAGAAGCAGAAGGGCAACACATACGCCTGATGGATTTTGGTCATGAGGCTTGGCTTTAGCCAAAGAGGCTATTGCAGATCAGAACTCGACTGTGCAAAGAGAGACGTTCCAGTTCTAGAAAGTACCAGATGCTACTGGTGAACACAGAGTTTGAGATGACACCAGCTTCTCTGCTTTTGCTGCTGAGTCAGGTCTGTGCAGATTGCAGGCCTCTGCAGTGGAGAAACCTCCCTTTAGTGTTAGCAGCTAATCAAGTCAGGCAAGTGCCTGTTAGCAGGAGCGCCACGGGTTGCAGCCCCCCAAAGCCAGATTCTTCTCTGTGGTGTTCCAGCTCTCAGGTGTGGGCGATGCAGCAGACCCTAGCAGCTTACCGCCGATTTGTTTCTGAGTTCTTTACACTTTTAAAAAGTATTTTTTTCTCTCTCTCTCTCTTTTTTTTTTTTGAGCCCATGACCCTAACTGGCTGCCTGTAGTACTCTCCATCCCGTCTCATCCCTTGGGACCCTCTGGCAAGGGGCACTAGAAAGATGGAATGCAGATTGGAGGCAGACTGGGGAGGAGGACAGGGCTTCCCAGGCTCCTTGCCTCGGTTCTTGTACCACCCCACAAATAAGGGAGGGTTTTCCACAGACGATGGTTGATCCAGGGTCCCCCTGGAGCTGAAGACAGAGCTCTGGGTGTCACGGGGTGTGGAAGTAGCTGTGGTCATGTGCATGTCCCTGGTGTGCCCAGTGTAGCCTTTCCTACAGGCTGCACTCCCCCCAGGGTGTACGTCCCCAGAGTGCATACGGGGTGGGGGGTACAGTATGCACATCCCACAGTGTGTGCATCCCGGGTTGCACATGTCCCTGTCACGTGCGAGCTCCCCAACAGGCTCCATCTCCAGGTCCACATTAAGACAGCTCAGCAGACTCCGGAGCTCCTGGAGCCCAGGTGATGAGGGAGGGATGATCCACACGGGCGTGAGGCCCACTCCCGTCCCTGTGATCGCAGTGCCCAGGTGGGTGAGGGCCTGGCCGGATAGAGCTCAGGGGTGGTCCCCGCTGAGTGAAGATGCCCCAGGCAGTGACGATTGCTGGGGACACAATGGGGGCCTTACACCCCCAGGGTGAGAATACAGGTCTCCTCTCTCTCCTAGTCAAGGGCTCCAGTAAGTTCCTGGCCCCTGCTCCTGCCTCCCCCACCCACATCCTGAGTTCTGCCCAGCAACCAGGCCACCCTCCATCTGCTGTCTGGCGTAATGAGCTAACCCGCTGCTGCTGGCACAAGCCGACTTTCATTCTTCTATTCACTGGGATAACCCTCCATTGTTCTCTGCCAATGGCCTTAAAACGCGCCTGCCTGTTACCTTCCCCAGCCTGCTGGCCCCAGGAGGGAAGCCTCCATCTCACCCAACTCCGAAGGGCCTCCTCTGCTTACTCCTGGCCAGGGGTAGAGAGGTGGAGGGGTGGGGGCCGTGGGGGTGTCAGGAATGCAGTCTTGGTGCACAGGGATGCGAGACCGCCACCCGCCTTCAGCTGCAGCCCTTAGCAGGGCCTCAAATGTCACGATATTTTATGGGGTGCCCCTCCCTCGGCTCCCTGGCAGGGTCACCACATGGCTTCTGTGCCTTTTCAAGCCCTATACCTCCGTGGAGTGTGTGGCTGTCCCAGTGCCTGGACAGATGGCCGAGGTGCCAGAGGTGGGTTAGAAGCAGCGGCTGGCCTCAGGCCCTCACAGGCACTCATTCAGGGAGATGACCCTGTCACCCCCTGAGGGCAGAGGAGACAGCAGGGCACTGGCGGATTGGCTTTTAACCCTTTCGGGGGCAAAGATTTCATCTAAACCAGCCCTATACGCTTATCCACGTGGGCAGCCCCAGGGGAGCAGAGGTCTCAGGTTATTTGTGTGACATCAGGTAAAAAAAAGATATTTCACTTCTTTGGGGGCAGTTTGAAGTCTCTCCGTGGAAGTGTGCGATTACCTGCATTCGGAAGCAGCAGCCTGTAACAATGTAATGTGATCAATACGTGGCCTTTTATTTCCTTTTTTTGCTTAACTGTAGAGGTGGATTTAAAAAAATAACAGCCACTCTTTGTCTGCAGAGGAGGTGTCTAAACAGACATTACGGGGTCGAGGTTTTTATTGAAACCTTGGTGGACCCAGCTCCCCAGAGTCACTTCTGCATCTGTAGGGGCCCCAGGTGAGGACAGCTGACCCCCTGCCACTGCCCTCTGGACAGCCAAGCCATGACACCGCGCCCCCACCCCCGACTCTAACTTATGGAGTGCAGTCTGTGGGCAGAGCTCCCTGAGGCTTGTGCGTGCCTGTCCCCCTTGCAGGGCCCAAGCATGCGTCCCAGACGGGCTGCTGGCTTTGTGGTTGGAGACACAGCTTTCTCCAGATTTTCAGATCTTCAAAGCAATGACATGCCGTGTCAGATCTGCCCATAGTCCAGGCACGTGGCAGGCGTCCAGCATGCAAATGAATCGGACGCTTTGCCTGTGGCCCGGGGCACCCGAGCCAGCCTCCCCACACCCTTGGGAGGCCCAGCAGGTGCCCGCACCAGGCAGGTGTGTAGCTTGCCATATGCTCTGGCGAGCATGCGCATCGGGTTTCTGCCAGCAACTTTCAATGGCCACCAGGTGAGATGCAGTGAGGGGAGAAGGGCCCCACTCCAACCTGTGGCTGCCTGAAGCCCTCCGGCAGTGGCAGCCCTGAACTCCCAGCCACAACAGACAGAGGAGTGACAGATGTCAAGGTGGGGGGATGCCCCCCGAGTGCAGCCTGGCTCTCAGAAGTCATCAAACCGGATCATTGTTTTCAAAATCTTCTGCATTTCAGAAAGAGGGAACACTTAATGGTCAAGTGCCTTCCAAATGCACAGCGAAGCCCAGACATGGGGCAGGAAGGCAGGAGTTCAGGGCTTTGCCCCCATCTGAGCCACCTGGGGAGCCCTAAAAGTCCCCATGCTTGGGTTCCTCTGCAGGAGCAGTTAAATCAGGCCCTCTGGAGTTAGGACCCAGGCATTTGCAATTTTTGTTTCTCAAAACTCTCGAGGTTTCCAACTTCCCACTACAGTAGCTACTAGTCACGTGTGGCTACTTAAATTCACTGAAATGATTTTTTTTTTTAAATAAAAGAAAGTTTGTCAAGTTGCATCAGCTGCATTTCCCAGGCTCCGTGGCTGCACTGATAGGTACACGTGAACCTTCCATCTTTGCACAAACCTGCAAAGGGCAGTGTCTATAGAGAATCCTGCAGCTCCTGCTTTCCCAAGTGGGGTGCCTGCTGCACCAGGGAGGTAACAGAGGACACCTGCAGCTCAGGGGAAGTGGCTAGACCGGAATCCTTATTCCCCAGTGCCTTAGGCTTCTAGGGTGCAGGTGTGCCCAGAGGAGTCTCCAGTCAAATCCAGCTGCCACCTCCTTGCAGTCCCAGTACACAAGCTGCCCCCTCAAATGCCTTGGTGACACCCCCTTCCCAGTACTAAGCTTGCTTGGTTCCACCCATGTGATCCCTTTGTCTCTGGTCATGCATGCCCTGGGATACCCTTCTCCTACATCAGACTTTTTGCCAGAACTTCTAGAAAGTAGGGATGCTGCTAAGCAGCCCCTGATCCCGTGGATGTCCCAGGTGCCCGTAGTTCCAGGTGAGCACACATTGGCACGAGGGAGCCTGTACGTGTGCCTTTGTCTGCCCCCACCTGGGTCTCACCCTGTCATTTATCAGATGATCATTTTTGTAGCAAAGGGACCCTGCCACACGTCTGGCATCTTTGAAAGATGGTTCCTCCAAATGGGCTCAAATGCAAAGCAAAGAGTGTGGGGCAGTGAACAGGGTGGGGGTGGGGGTGCAGGGGTGGGGGGTTCAAAAAAATGCCTTCGGGTGGGGCAGGGCGGCGTTTCTAACAGGGCAGGATTTCACAGCACTTGCTGCCAACTGTTGCAAAAAAGAAAGAAAGGAAGGAAGAAAGAAAGAAAGAAAAGAAAGAAAGAAAGAGAAAACCCTAAGAAGAAAGAGAGGGGAGATGCACATATTCCTGCAGCCCTGCAAACGCCCTCGTCCTTCCTCATTGTTCCCCAGAGCGGCAGCCGGCCCGGCCAACAGCTGTGCGTTGCGTGTATCACTAACAGCTGCTTTCTCCTGGGGTGAAATTAAAAGATTAGGGGGTGTGGGCACGTGCTGGCCTCAGGAGCCCAAACAATGCTTGATTTAGGGTGAAACTAGTTGGGGAGGCTGACAAAGGAGGAGGCTCCAAGTTGGCCAGGGGTCAGCAGGGGGGTGGTGCTGGCTTTGACAGAGACAAAGGAGGGAGCGGGCGGGGGCAAGGGCTGGGGGAGACGGGCCCAGTGAAAAGAGGCCTCGGGAGCAGCTGCTCCGGCCCCAGAAATTTGAGACGGGTCTTTTCACAAACACAAATGCGGGAGAAGAATAGGAGCCAGGCTTAGCTGAGATGGCTCGTTTGCAAATGAAAGGGAGATTGAGAGCCCCTTCCATTTTCCAAGTTTTCACCTAAGAGGACGCAACATGATTAGGGCTGGGGACGTGTGCCGCCGAGCAGATGGGCTAGCCACCCCGCGCAGGGCTCTGTGTTTACATAACAATCGTGGCTGGGCGGGGCGCCCGAGCCCAGCCCCGGGCACATCCAGCGTGCACCCTGGTGCCCCCATTTCTAGCGGGTGCAGTTCCAACAGGGGGTCCCGAGGGAGACAGGTCTTGGCCTCAACCTGCATGAGCCGGGCTCAATCAAATGCACCTCATAGCCAGGGAGCAACCAGGGGCCTGCCAACTGCGGTCAGCGGTCCAGTCCCAGGGGTACCCAGGCACGTGTGACTCCCGGGAAGGACGTCAGTCTGACCATTCCAGCTTGCTGTTTTTGTCTAGTGACTGATAAGACCCTGGATTGGCCAGGTCGAGGGGGCCCTGAGCCATATTTCATCTATGGGTGACCATAGGGTTTTATTTATTTCCCAGGCCAAGATGCCACCAGACAAAGGATGGAAATAACTAGCCGTAAAAGCACCCTGTGGGCTACAGTGGCTTCTCACATACCTTGAAGGGGGCAGTGAAGTTTTTGGGTTTGCATTGGTGATCAGAAGAAGGGGAAACCTCACTTCTGAGAATATTTCTGCCTCAAATGCGCAGACGGAGCTAAACTTGCAGGCACAGCAGACAACCCTGCATGACCTGTGCTCCCCATGATGCCAGGGTCCTGGAAGAAAGGGACACTGAGACAGGCCAGCTGTCCGTGCATTCTGCAGGGCATTGTAGAAATAGCTGGCAAATTTGAATAAGATAAGCAGGTCTCATGATAGTGTGGCATTCCATGTCAAGTCCAGGTTTTGGTAATTGTGCAAGTGGATCCGTAGGAGGAGAAGGCCTCTGGTATTTTGGGAAATATTCAGTAAGTCTTTAGGATAATCGTGGCTCAGGAAATAGTACAACTCTCTTTATATAGATCACCTTCCATATCCAAAGGGGATTGGTTTCAGAATCCCCTTGGATACCCAAATCAGTGAATGCCCAAGTGCTATAGTTGCACATGACCCTAACCATATCCTCTTGGATACTTTAAGTCATCTCTAGAGGACTTCTAACTCCTAATACAGTATAAATGGTATAGGAATATAGCTGTGCCAGGAATCATGACAAGAAACACAATTTTGACTGTTCTCTACTGATACAATTTCTTCCTCTCCCCCCAAATATGTTCAATCCGAGATTGCAGAGAGGACAAAGGAAGAAAGCCAAAGTGGTAAAATGTTAACATTTGGGAAATCTGGGTAAAGGTCATCCGGTAATTGTTTACAATATTCTTGCAACATTTTCTCAATCTGAAATTGTGTCCAAATACAAAAACTAAAAGGGAAAAAATGGGGCAATTGAGGTACAGTGCCCGTGAGGGGTCATTCTGGTGCTCTCCCAGGTATAGGCAGGTGCACCTGGAAGTCTGCCTATCCTCAGGGCCAGGGCAGCTCTGAGTGAAGCCTGATAGGCTTAGTTCCTGGTCCACCTGCCTTGGGGCCTACTGTCCCCCAGGTGGATTGTGTGCAGGACGAGGTGGTGCTGCTCTTTGGGGGCACATGTGCATGCTTGGGACAGCCTGAAAGCGGGGATACCTTCCAAAAGTTGACCTGGTGGAGATGCCCAGGTCTGTGCTTTGTGGCCACAGGAAGCTGTGGATGGGAAGGTTTCCATAGACGCAAACCTACAGCTGACCCTGGGCTGGGGGTGAGGTGGCTCAACCAGCTAACAGGAGGGGGAGGACCCACGACTCAGAGATGTTCCCCACTTCCTCCATGACAAGGATGTCTCAGGCACTGTTCCTGGCAGTGAGCTGGTCTCTTCATCCACAGAGTTGCTATTACATTATCGCATTAAATTAAATGGCTTTCCCTCGAGATCTCAGCTCACCTTCCTACTGTCACCTGGAGAGGGTCTTAAGACAGGCCCAGGTCCCATCCCAGAACACGTACACCTGAATCCCTGGGGATGAGGTGGGGAGAGGAAGGGCATCCCTGAGCTGTACCAAGTCCTTGTAGGGGCTGACTTTGAACGTGCCTCTCCACCTTCCGGGAGTTTGGACCCAGCGACCTAGATTTGTTCTTCACCGGAGTGTGTACATGACTTTCTGCACTCTCTCCTTGCTGCCTGAGTCAGCCATGGGTGGGGATGTGCTGGCCTGAGGCTTCAGAAGAAACCACCCCAGTGTCACAAGCTGGAGTTACAGCGGATTCTGTTCAACTCCTGGCTGCTGGTCGGTGTGTAGAAACCACGCAGTTGTGTGGCAGGTGGCATGGTGTGAAAGCGCGTGCTTCGATTGCCAAGGTCAGGAAGGTGGTGTCTTCTTAGGGCAAGGATCCTGGTGGCGCAAACCTGCAGGTTTCTCCATGACTCCCACAAAGCCAGTCGTCAGGGCCCCGGGGCTGGTGATGACAGAGTGGGAAGCTTTGAGGAGGCTCCACAGCCCTGTCCTCTCAACCTACAGACACCGCGATGTTCATTTGGGCAGTTGCATTGAGATTGCTTCCTTTCTCTGATGTCATGGCTTGGGTATGGAATGTTCCCCCAAAGCTCATGTGTTAAAAGCTTGGTCCCCAATGCAGCAAGGTTCAGAGGTGGGGCATTTAGGTAATGATCGGGGATCTGACCTCATCATTAGATTAATCCATTTGCTGAATGGATCCATTTGGGGCTGAATGGAACTACTGGGAGGTGGGACCTAGTTGCTGGATAAAGTAGGTCACCGAGGGTGTGCCTTGGAAGGGTTTGTCGGTCTATGGTCACTTGCTTTCTCTGTCTGCTCCCTGGCGGCCATGGACTGAGAGGTTCTCCTCTACCACACCCTTCCGCCATCTTGTTCTACTTCACCTCTGGCCCAAAGGAACAGGGCTGGCTGACATGGATTGAATTCTCTGAAACTGAGCCAAAATAAACTTCTCCTCTAAGTTGCTCTTGTCCGGTATCCGGTGACAGTGATGAGAAGCTAAGTAACACACCTGGCATTTCAGGTGGATGGCATGCAGGAGTACCCTCTTTGCTTTCTGTTCCAAATGTCTCAGGCTCCATCAATAACTGCCACTGGCTGCGTGTGTTCTTTACACCATGTCAGATGTAGCAGGATTGTTTCCAGAACAGAGTGGACGGAGTTTGGGAAGACGGAGTGGACCAGCCAATTGTTCTCCACGCCCATGACCAGTACCCATACCCGGCTCTGTGCAAAGTAGAGGACATGCCAGGAGGACCTGAGGGAGCCACAAGGATCCACTTTGGAGTAAGTTATTTAGAAAGGAACACCTCTGCACAGGCTCTGCCTCTGCTCTGAGAGACGGTGTGTCTCTGGCTCCAGGAGGAAGGAAAATGTGCTGTTATACAGAAAGGCAAATGGAAACCTGCCTGGAGAAGCCCCTTGGCTGATCTAGGAGGTCCATGTGGCTTTGGGTCCAGTTGATGAAAGGGAGCTGGCTTGCTGTGTTCCTAACTGACAATCACAAAAACCAACCAACCAACAAGAAACTGTGAACAGGGAGGTAGAGAACAAGAAGCCTGGATCCTTGTGTCCACGGCGGTACCTCCAGCCAGCCGCCCGCCCAGCTCTGTTGTGAAGGTGCTTGTAGAGGGTGGTTTAAGCAGAGGATCTGCAGGGCAAAGCTCCTGAACTGTTGAAGAGAAGTCACCCAACAGCAGGAAGTCACTTTGCTGCTCTTTGATTAAGTCAGTTCAGTTCTTCTGTGAGTCTTCAAATACGTGACTTTCAGTGTCATAGAAAACTTTGAAGTTTTTTGTGGGTTTCTCTGTCATCTCGGAACTCTCTCTCTCTCTCTCTCTCCTCTCTCTCTTTTAATGAAATAGAGCCACGAGGAGATGTGTGTTCATTGCAACTATTCAGTCTTTTTTTGTTGTTGGTGGTGGGGGTACCGGGGATTGAACTCAGGGGCACTCGACCACTGGGCCGCATCCCCGGGCCTCTTTATTTTATTTAGAGACAGGGTCTCACTGAGTTGCTTAGCACCTCAATAAATTGCTGAGGCTGGCTTTGAACTTGCGATCCTCCCGCCTCCCTGTCCCAAGCCTCTGGGATTACAGGCATGGGCCACTGTGCCTGGCTGCAATTATTCAGTCTTACAAAAGGAAATCCTGTTACTCTGGGCAACAGAGATGAACCTGGACGATGTTACCTTGAGTGAAATAAGCCGGGAACAGAGAGACAAATGGTGCATGACCTCACTCATTTTGGACTGTAGAAAAGTTGAGCTCATATAAATAGAGTCAAATGGTAGTAACCAAGGGCTGCGGACAGAGGGGGAGTGGGGTGATGTTTTCCAAAGGGTACAAACTTTGGTTCGACTGGAAGAATAAGTTCTAGAGCTTTGTTGTAAATCAAGGTGAACTGTAGTTATTAACAAGGTAATGTACACTTGAAAATTGCTAAGGAAACAAATATTAAGTGTTCTTACACATACACACACACATACACACACACAAATATGTGAGGTGATCGATATGTTAAACAGCTTGATTTGGCCAATTCACAAAATATCAAAACATCATACATCATAAACAGATACTCTTTTACTTGTTCATTTAAACAGTAAGTTGATTTAAAAAAAAATAAAGAAGAAGAAGAAGAAATGGGACAAGTCAACAGAGAAAATACTCTGCCTTGTCCTTCATTATGCCCCCACAGATGTGGTGGTGGCCTTGGTGACAGGCAGGTTTCAGGCCAGCAGCACAGGGTTCCTGGTCACTGGGAGCTGGCATCCGCCTCCTGGGCTTGGGAGGGCAGCAGGGGGTGAGAGGCTATTGCAGATCACAGGACACCAGAGGCCCCACACAAAGGCCCAGCTGCTGGATTGACGGGGCCTGGAGGGTGGCTGTGAGGCGCTGGCTTCAGACGTCCTGGGGCGGAGGCAGGTGAGGCCGGCTGACCCTGAGGCCTGCTCAGTCCCTACACGTGCAGGCAGTTCCAATCAGGTGAGGCCTGGGTCCCAGCACCTGCTTCCCCTTCAGAGGTGGCCTGGAGGGGTCTGCTCCCTTACAGGGGAGGGTCGCCCTGCAGGCAGACTCCACCCATTCCTCCACCCCCTGAAGAGGAACTCTTCTCTGCCCCATGGTGTGCGTGCTACCTGAAAGCTTGATTGTGCACTCATTTTGCTTTTGTGCTAAGAACCCGGCAGTGAGTCCGCCTGCTCGATATAAAATTTAAAAACTGAGCTGGACATTGGTAAGATGGTGCAGACCTGTGAATCCGGGCACTCCAGTGGAAGCTGAGACAGGAGGGTCACTGGAGCCCAGGAGTTTGAGGCCAGCCCAGGCAACACAGAGAGACCTCATCTCTCTCTCTCTCTCTCTCTCTCTCTCTCTCTCACACACACACACACACACACACTAAAACCCAGTATCCTTAAAAGAGAATTCAGAAGTGGCACAGTGTCCCACCCAGTGGGCCTGAGGCAGGTGAGTGGCACTGACTTGGAGTCCTAAAGTCCCCCTGTCTGAGCTTTAGTTTCTTGATCTTGAGTTGGGGAACAGGTAGAGCCTCATTACTCTGAGTGCTTGCAGGCCGGCTAGGACCATGCGTGACGGTCAATGCTTGTCTCCTAGAAGCCCAAGGAAAAGATCTACTAAAAGTCAACACTATTCCAGATGGTCTTCATGCTCTACGTCTCCATACCTGTCATTTTCCTGTGTGTGACGCTAGTGGGACTGCAGAAGAAGGGTCTAGTTTAAGAAACTGTGCATTTAGGAAACTGTGCATTTAGAGGTAGAGCGTTCACCTAGCACGTGCAAGGCCCTGGCTTCAATCCTCAGCACCACATAAAAAAATAAAATATAGATATGTCTTCACCTATAAGTAAAAAATAAATATATATTTTTTTAAAAAAGAAACAGCACGTTTATCTGACGCACTGATATCCTCAAAGCTCTAACTCAGCCAACTCCCACGAGGTTTGCTGCTGGTGGCCCCAGTCACCCGCATTCCTCCTGACCCTGACCTTACCTGAAGCAGTCCACAGCAGGTCTGGCAAAGCTTATGGCAATTGTCATTCTCACAGAGGGGGCCTTGGGAAAGGCACCGGAGGGTCAGTCCTGTCTTGGCATTGATCCTGGGGTTCATCTTTGGGCTAGGCTCCTCGCTCATATCTTTGAGTGTCAGGGGAAACCACGGGTTTCAGCTGTGTGGACGGGCAGGCTCCCCCCAGTGTGGACAGGGGAGGGCAGCCGGCTGCCTGTGAGCAGAGCTCTGTTTTGGTGATTTCAGGGCACAAGGCCTTGGAGTCTGAAGAAGAGGCCCCAAGGGCATCCAGGGTGCCTGAGGGGGAAACAGAGGCCTTGGTCACCTGCAGAGAGTGCCTGGAGCCCTCCTCAGACTGGCCAGGTCGAGCTTTCGAGAATGTCCCATCTCTTTGGTCCTTTGGTCCCATGTCTTCTCTGAGGCATGCAGCCACATGTTAAAGCTCTAAGTCCTCAAAACCCAGAGATATCCAAAGGTGCCGCTGAATTCGCCACAGGGGTGGGTTTGAGACTAGGAACTTAGCTCTTATACTTTAAAAAAAAAATCTGGTTAAATTTTTAAATAGAAAGCACATATTGTGTTTTTTTTCTTAGCCTCAGAGCCAGAGGCTAATTAGGCTCTAGTGTCTCCATTGTTCCCAGGAAAGCAGAAGCCAAATGTGCTCCTGGCAGAAGAGGGCAGCAGCGGTGCCTGGTGGGTATCCCCTTTCTTGGGGGCACGGTGATTGCAGCCAGCAGCTTGGCATATGCTTGGCCCGAGGGTGAGGGGCTGGCAGGGCTCTGGGACGAGATCCATGTGACACATGCTTGATGGGGGTTGTTCTCCCAGCGAAGCACGTTTTCTCCCCCAGCACCGCCTATCCATGTGGGCATGCTCTGCTGGGCTGCAGAAACCCCAGTTCTGTTTGTCACAACTTCCCTGCACAACAGGAGATGAGGTTTGCCCATGGCGTGCGGTATTAAACTGCAGGGTGGCAGTTTTAAAATACACTTGTAGGTTCTTGGGCACCTCTCCTGTCAAGCAGTGAGGACTGTCTTCTCCCCTGGAGGGGGAAACATCCTTTGCTGCTAAGAATTGAAATCTAGCATGCACTTAAGGACTGGTGCATCTGTAGCATCCAGCAGAAGTGACAGCTCCCTCCTACCTTAGTGGCCCCACAAGTTGTCCTGGGGAGTGAGCACACGGTGAAGACTGAATCTGGTGATGATAGGCCTGCCCAGCCCCTGGCAGCTCCAGCTACACTCTGATCACACCACAGAGGGCCCTAAGCCACAACCACCCAGATGAGTCTTCCTGAAACTGTGAGCGATTAAAAAAAAAAAAAAGTGGTGGTTTTCAAAGACTAAGTCTTGGGGTGATTTATCACACAGTGATAGTTGATCGAAAGACCCTGCACTCACTACTTACTATCTTGCATACTCCAGACCAGGCAGCTTCCTGCTCCCCTGGGTGACCTGTGGACATGTAGATGGCCCAACAGTTCCTCTCCTGCCATTTCCAGCTCCCTGCAAGGCCTCTTCAGACTACTGTGCATAAATGTGCATAAATGCCAAACCCTCTGCCTTGCTTATTTACAAGTACCTTTTTACTTACTTTTAATTCCTCCTCTGCTTCCAAAGGGCTTGCAGGTAACTTGGCAGGCTCACATAAGAAAGGAAAATGAAATCAAGGACAGTACAGATGAAGAGACAAACAGGGAAGAAAAATAAATCCTGTACATTGGGAACCTGAGATAAAGCGGAATCTGGCTTTGTGTGCTCAGCAGCTAAGGATGCTTTTGGTACTGGGGATTGAACTCAGGGGGTACTCCACCACTGAGCCATATCCCCAGCCCTATTTTGTATCTTATTTGGAGACAAGATCTCACTGAGTTGCGTAATGCCTCACTGTTGCTGAGGCTGGTTTTGAACTCGTCATCCTCCTGTCTCAGCCTCCCGAGCCACGGGGATTACAGGGGTGCGCCACTGTGCCGGGCTTGAAGTTTTCATTTTAAAAAGAAGATGGAACAGTTCTTCAGGACAGCCACATTCCTTTTCCTTTTTTTTTGGTCAGGAAAAATTAAGTATTTGAACATAAGGATAGGAAGTAACACAACTGTCAGTGTTTCCAGGATTAGTTTGCTTTTTCAAGAAAACAATTCTTTTCTAATATATTTTTTAAACGTGGTAATTTTTGGTGTCACCGCATGATCCAAACTTTGGGCAAAATGTTTAGTTCCCTTTTGGGCACAGCACATCTGCTGGCTGGATAGAGCCCAGCAAAGAGGGGAGTTGGAATCTGCCTGGGAGGGCACATCCCTCATGGACCTCGGCAGCCCTGCTGGGCTTTTGGCAGGAACAGGGTGGTGTCCAGCGAATGCCAGGGACAGATTTTCCGTGCTATGGATGGAGGCTGGGTCCACGTGCCCTCACAGCCTCCAGACACCGCGAAATGCTAACAGTCTGTTCCTGAATTCTGTCTGAGCTCTGGCCCAGGCAGAGCGCCCATCAGCGCGGCTTCTCCCGCAGCTTTGCTGGGCTGGACGAGTTTGGCTGGAACCCTGCGGACTTCTCTTGAGCAGGGTACGACCCGGCCTGAAGGGGCAGCTCCGGGGACCGTGCCAGGGAGCAGAGCCTGGCGTTGCGGGTGCTCCGAGCGCTTGGGTTTATCCTCGGGGCTGCGGCGCGATTCCGGGGGCTGGCCACGCCTCCCGAGTGCTGGCTTTGCGTTCCCATTGGTCACGGCGCTAATGAATTCATTTCCCCCTAAACGCAGGCCCCCCGGGTGCACGTGAGGGTGCCTGACTCCCTGCACACACACCCACCGTCCTTCCCGGGACAGAGGCAGGCACAGCGTCCGGGCGCAGCCCTCCTCCTCTGGAAGGGTGTCACCTCCTGCCTTTGTTTCTGTCTGATTCTTCCAGCCGGTGCTCACCGAGAGGAACGGGCATGGGGACCTAGCAAGTTCCCCTGGATTCCCGATGTCTGCAAACGATGCTTGTGTGTCCCCTGCAATCAGGAAGATTGCATCTGTCTCTTGGAGATGCCCTGGGGTTTGGCTGGCCTGGGGTTCGTCCGTTCCACCTCGGGCCTTCTGCGTGCTCAGAGGGACTGTGCCTACCTGGATCGAGAATTGGGACTTGGGCAGAGCATGTGTGCTGGAACACAGAGCTCCATGTGAGGTCCTGGGGAGGCTCTCTAAAGGCGTGAATAAATCCCAGGGATGTGAACAAATTCTGGGGAGGGATGGAGGTACCCCAGGAACTACAGAGTCAGAAATTAAAACCGAGGATCAGTTATGCTAGGTAAAGTTCTGCTTATGTGGTGTTTGCATTTTTAGACCAGGCACCTTGGCACAGGGTATTAAATATCTAATTAGTTACCTGTTGTAGAGTACATGTTGTTCTCTGGATGAAATTCTTACACTTCCTGAAATACTAGAATAAGAGATGGAAGAAGTTCTTGAAGCACCATTCAGATGCACCTGCAAACGGTTGTGGATGTGGTTACTGAATTCCAGATAAGGAGGACTGGGTTTGCCACGGAAGAATCAACTCGGGTGGGTTGTTAGAGCTTTTGGTGGGTTGCCAGGGAAAGTCAACCCTTCCCAGCGAATCCCAGTCTCCAGGCAGCATGGTAACCATTGGGGTAGGCCCTGCAGAGTATTTTAGGCAGGAAAGAGACTCCTTTAAAAAGAAGGGTAACAAAGAAGAGTTTAGAACCAGGCAGAGAGCTGACCGATTCCTGTTGGCTTTGGGACATCCAAGGGTGAAAAGGGCCGTGTGCGGTCAGCGGCCCTGAGTCTGCGGAGCTGGTGGTCCCTGTGGGAGGAAAGCAGGGTGGCAAGAGGACTGGCTCAGGATAGGGAGGGAGTGCCAACTGTCATGCCTGATTTTGTCCAAATTTCCAAAGTTGTTTACCTGACGGTTGTAATAACCAGTCACTTTCTGTGCAGCCCATTAACTTGATTTTGGGGCAGGAACACAAATACCTGAAGATAAATGTGCACTATTTAAAATTTTCTTTGTCATCCGCTTTTTCAGCAAAAAGGGTTTTGTGTTAGAAATCCTGCTGATGCAGGTTTTAAAGAGCCTTGAAAAGAGTTGGAGTTTTCTGTTCCATCACCTGTGTCTTTCCCGTGGGTGCCTGGATGCCTGACGAATGTCAGCGGGACATTCCTGAAACCAGGGAGCTCACCTTCTTAGAGCATTTAGGCCCTGGGTCAGCCACTGCCTCCAGTTTGCGGGTGTAGTCTGCCCTGGGCCCTGGGTGCAGGGAGGAGCAGGTCGGGCTGGGTGAGCCCTGCTGTGCCTGGGCCATGGCTCTGTGGGCTTCCTCCCCGTGCCTTGGTCAAGAGACCTCATGTGACCTTTCAGCTTACTTTCTGCTATCTTGGGAAAGTGCTCAAATTCCACAGAGACTTGTAGGAGTGACCGCTTCGGTAGTCTAACAACTGTGGACTTCTAAGGGAGATGACAAAAGTAGCTGGTATGGGGACATATCCCAGTCTGCTCGTATTGACTCGTGAATTCCAAGTGCTTCCCCCCCAAGCACATCCTTCACAGCCCCACGCTGAACAGCATTCTTCCCATGCAGTTTGATCCCTGTTCTCAGGTTGTGGTCATCTGTTGGGTCACTGCTCAGAGGCCAGTCACCTGAAAATTGTCAAGAACTGCAGCCTTTTTTCTTTTTCTTTTCTTTTCTTTTTTTTTCATCCTCCTTTTTTAATTTTTGTGTGGGGGTAGGGATGCCGGGATCTAACCAAGACCTCGGGTGCTAGGTGAGTGCTCTGCCACTGAGCTGATCCCTGATCCCTGCAAACAAACCTGTGCCCCAGAATACACTGTACTTGACATTAAGTTTTATTTGTTTCAGTTGGTAAAGTATTTGCAGGAAGCATTGGGTGTGTGTGCCGTGGCCTTTCCTGACGTGTCTGTCATGGCGCTGCTGCGGACGTGGCTCATCTTGCTGCAAGACGGAGACATGGCTGCTGCGTCCTTGAGCAACGTTCAAAGAAAGTGCTCTGTCTTCTTTGAGTATTGGTTATTTCAAAATGAATATAGTCTATTTAACCTTCTTTGTATATATTTCCCTTAGATTTATTGTGCTCAGTTTGTTTAGTTATATGTTTTGTGAATTATCAGGAGCAAATTTGATAAGTACATGTGAATAACCTCCTGTAAATTAGTTTTATAAGAAATGTACTAAACTATTTTCTGAACTTAGTTGTGCAGATTGACAATTTTTTTCCTGTAGCTTTGACTTTCTATGCTGTATATTTATAGCTGGGATTTGACAAACAATGGACCTGTTCTCTTTGTTAAAACCTAAATTTTAAGACAATGGCAGAATTAAAAGTGGAAACAAGAAAAAAAAAAGAAATTAAAACCTACTTGGTGTGGTGGATCACTAACAGTGGGTATATTCACCTTTTGAATATAGCTCTGAGGTTTATTTTTTTTTAAAGGGACATGTTTTCCTTTTCCTTTTCTCCCTCTCCCCCTCCCCACCCGGGAGGGAGCAAGATTACTTTGAGTTACCTGTGCTCTGCAGGAAGGAGGTGTCTGCCAGACATCTAGGAAGTGAATGTCTCCCAAATTAACAAGTGAATCCTAACACAACAGTAGGTCACCCTGGGACCACCTGCCAGGATGTAACCTTTGAATAGCTCCTTTAAAATCCTCCTGTTCCTCCTGATGGACCAAATGGTAGTCTCTGGGACCTGAGATCCCCGTGTTTCTTCTTTGCTAGCAAAGCAGTAAAACTTCTTTTTCCTTTTTCTCAAAACCGTGTCCTCGTTATTGAATTGGCATCGGGGACAAGGACCGAGCTTTCGGTTACAGATCCACCTCTAGATTTGCAGAGAAATGAATGTGCAATTTTCTGCTCATCAGAGATTCACACCAGCAGCAAGAGCATTGTTAAGTTCTGATGGGATAATAAAAATGCTCCTTTCTTCTAACTACCTGCCTTCTAGGTATTGCACACCAACCAGCTGCTGCCTCTGCATCTTACAGGAGGCTGAGTCACAAGTTCCAAGAACATTACTGGGTCACTAGGGCTAGAGCTGCAGCCTCCCCGCTGTTTCCAACCTTCAGGGTACCAAGCCTGCTCTCTCTATCTCTCCATCTTTTACCATAAAGGAACAGGGTTACTGTTGGAAGAGGTGCAGAGACATCTGTGATCTCACTTCCTCTGCACTGACTGAATCATACTTTGGAATTCTGATTAGGTCCCTTAGCAGAGCCATGCGCCCAGGTCAGGATGCTGATGTCTTCCCTGCCAAAGAGTTCTCTTGGACATGTGCTTTGTCCTGCCATCTCTGGGTGTTCCAGGTGCCCCTTCAAACTTAGGGGACATCTGAGGGACAGGGTAGAGCTGGCTAGGCTCTCATGGTGGTTCTGAGTCACATACCCAGGGACCTCCCAAGAGGGATTCGATTCTAGCTGTCTTTCCCCATGTTTCTCCTCCATGTCCATGACTGGAAAAACACATCTCCTCTAGGGGTTTATTTTCTGGGCCAAATCAAAGTTTCCTTGATGATTGGGTTATGAGAATCTTAATCTAATCAGTAAATGGTCTCCCGGTATGAATTAACTTGGTGGTGACTGTAGGCAGGCAGGGTATGGCTGGAGGTGGGTCACTGGGGTTGGTAGGGCCCTTGGGGTTTGTATTTTGTCCCTGGTGAGTGGAGCTGCCTCTGCTTCCCGTTGCCATGTCCTGAGCTGTCTTCCTCCACGATGTCCTTCCATCCGGATGTTCTGCCTCACTTTGGGCCCAGAGCTATGGACTCAGCCGTCTATGGACTGAGACTGTGAGCACCAAAATGAACTTTTCCTCCTCTATAATTGTTCTCGTCAGCTCCTTTAGGCACACTGATGAAAACTCTGGCTAAAACACTTGGTAAATAAGGCAGGGTGGCCAGGGTGCCCAGAAGACACTCAAGAAAGGACCAGTCCACTAGCCAATGACGCTGTGCACTCTCCTAGAAGATCGGGAACACATCCCCAGCCCCTCCTCAGGGACCTGTGGCCTGGCTCCAGCCGGGTGTGGGAATGCAACCAGCTGATGGCCCTAAGCTCTTCCCTTCTAGAATCAGGATGGCCTCGGCTTCTGGAGCCGGCATTATCCCTTGTATCAGTGGCCATATCCATCTCCTGGAGACAGGGGTACGGGGCTAGCTACTTCCTGAGAGGGGCGTGTGTGCTCCTGCGTCCCCTCCAGCCCTGCCATGCGGTGGATCCTAGAGTGCTCCTCCATCTAGCCCTGTGTGCCAATTCATCGGGAGCCTACCGGGACAGGTGCAATGTCAGAGCCAATTGGCCAAGAGTTCCCTCCACCTCTTCTTTCCACAGCTGAGGAGGCCGGTGCAGAGGTGGAATGCATGCCCACCATGATTCCTGACCCCAACTCTCCACACCTTATTGAAAATTCACTGGGAAAGGCGGTGGGTACCCATGGGAAGCTCAGGGTCCAGCTCTCCTGATAAAGTGCAGTGAGGGCTAAGGGGACTGTACAGTCACGTGCCACATGAGGACACTCTGGTCAGTGGTGGACCATGCATAGGGTGGAAGCCTCATGGGATTATAGTGGAGCTGATAACTCCCATTGCCTGGTATGTTTTACTGTACCTTCCCCTCCTTTAGATACACACACACTTTCCCCTGTGGTGTGGTTGTCTGCAGCAGTCAGTGTGGTAATGTGCTTTATAGTTGTAGCCCAACAGCACCAGGCTGTGCTGAATACGCTGGGCTTGCAGTAAGCTAAGTCAGGTAGGTGTGTGCAGGCATACTCTATGATATTTTCACCATGACCAAATCACCTGATGACACATCCTCAGAACACGTCTCCACCGTTAAGTGGCACATAATTTTTGTTTCCTTCTCCTTTTATAAAATGAGAATACTGGTTGTGGCAATCAGGATGCCCTGTTTCTTGGCTTGTGTCCAGAAGAGCCGAGGTCTCTCAGAGCATTTTGGAGTTCCCAGAGGAGGCTGGCAGGCCACCCCTCCCATTCTGTGTGTCTGTGATTTTTGTTCCTAGTTGATGAGTCACCCACGTGGCTATGAAGTGAATATGCCCCCCCCCCCCCCAGCAGCCAGGGTGGCTGTAGCATCCGCCTCCTGACTTCTGTCAAATTTCCCTTCTGCCTTCTGCCATGTCCACGTGACTGTGAGGGTGTGCAAACTGCCAGTCCTCAGATAGCAACTGGATGTCGTGGGCCCTCATGTGCTGGGGGGCCTGAGTCCCCAGGAGCTGTAGTTCCATCCCTCTTCAGAGCTCCCCCAAAGAGAAGCTGTTTTCTTGGGGAGCAAGGCCCAGTGACATGCATCTCTCAGCTGAAGCTCAGCTGAACTATGTTCTGAAGGACGCTTAAAGACAAGGCCAGGGAGAGGGAGGTTCAGGGTTAAAAAGGACCCCACGGAAGAGGAATGGTGATTCAGGAGCTGGAACGATGTTACGACTACAGTCAAGGCAGATCACACATGCACACACACACACACACACACGCACACACACACGCACACACACACACACCACGCACACACATACACACCACGCACCCCAAACCAAAAACAGACAAAAAACCAAGCAAAACAATAAACTGAATACAGGGCAAAACAATACGCTCCTGAGAAAGTAGTACAAATTCAAAACAAATGAAAAAGCATCATGCAGTGAAAATAAGAAGAAATAATTTGGTCTAACGCTCACCGTGTCATCTCTGGCCTGGAGCATGTGAGATTGGTTCTGTAGAGAAGGAGACCCATCCCCAAGGTAGCTTCACGTGGCTCAGATGGAACAGTATTTTATAGTTCATAATAATAGAAATGGTATCTGTCTGTGGAGCACACAATGTTTATTTGTCACTCACGTGAAAATGAGATCTGGCAATGCCAGGGACTATGTCAAAGTGAAAGGCAGGAGAAGGCAGGAGAGATGAAGGATGCGGCTGAGAATCGCTATTCTGACAAAGGGAGAGGTCAAGAATTGCTCTTGAAATCTGATGTAAAGAAAGAAGTAGCCAGGTGCGGTAGCCACACACCTGTGATCCCAGCGGCTCTGGAGGCTGAGGCAGGAGGATCGTGAGTTCAAAGCCAGCCTCAGCAAAAGTGAGGGGCTACGCAACTCAGTGAGGCCCTGTCTCTAAACAAAATACAAAAAAGGGCTGGGGATGGGGCTCAGTGTTTGAGTGCCCCTGAGTTCAATCCCCAATACCATTAAAAGAGAGAGAGAGAGAGAGAGAGAGAGAGAGAGAGAGAGAGAGAAAGAAGTGGACATTTAAGAAGGGTCTTAGAGCTTCACACATTGAGCCACCTTGAGAAAAGAGGGTGACAAAAGTCAACAACATCTTCAAGTTCAACTCTCAAGTCAGTGGGTGCCCAGAGCTGCTGACTTGTGGGAAGAGGTGCCTAACAAACAGGAAATCACCAATGGCTGCTTCCAGAAATAGCTGCAAGGCTTCCTCTGGGAAGTATGGAGGGAAGGATGTAAGCACCAGCCTTTTTACCATAAGCTCTTTTTTTTTTTTTAATTGGTTATCAGGCGATGTGTTGATTTGAGAAAAATAAAAACGAAAAAAGGATTTCTTAGTAGAAAACTTGGAAAATATAGAAAAAGTACAAAGGGAAATATACAAAAATTACAAATCTATGATTCAGAGATAAGCACAGATGATTCTTACTGCTGTCATGTTTCATATTATATCATAAATACTTCACTGATGGTATCAGATTTCTTTGTAAACAAGATTTTGAATAATTGTATTACACTCCATCATTGGATGTACCATAATTTATATAGATTCCCCTGAGATTGGATAGCTAGGTTGTTTCCCACATATATTATTAAGACCAGTTCTAGGGGAAAATTTTTTTTAAAAAAATATGAACTTTTGGTATTCCTAAGAGATGCTTATAGAGAGGGAATTACAGGGTCAACGTGTGTAAACATCTGTAAAGCTCTGGGTTGTAAAATTGTTCCAGTAAGATCCTTTTGCTGCCTCCTCCTCCTCCTCCTCCTCCTCTTCCTCCTCCTCCTCTTCCTCCTTCTTTTTTTCTTTAGAGACCTACAGGTCTATTCTTTGTCATGGCTTGCATTCTTTGGACCTACAGGATGTACTGAAAGTTAATCTTATATTTATCTGACATTTAAAACTTAGCAGGAAGAAATTCTATTAGTGCATAGTATTGCTAGCGTAAGGTAAATATTGGCCTCTGCAGCTGGGTGCAAAACCACAGGATTTGTGAATTCAAACCACTAATGAGTCCTGAAGTTCTAGGAACGAAGGTTAGAGTCGAATCTCTCGTGCTGACAAGAGGAGGGAAGTTTTGCTGACTGTGAACTGTGCATGGTCACAGAAGCGCCCAGGAGCCAAGATGGACCAACAGGGACACAAGCTTTACCAGCTGATTTGATTTTCTGTTTCTTTTCCTTCCCTTCCCTTCTCTTTCTTCTCCCTTCTGGCCACTTCTTGCTGCCTTTCATCCTCCCATCTAGCTGTCCACCTGTCCATCCCACCAAGATTTTTAGAAACTTCTTCAAAATAAAGCAGAAAGCAAGTCTCTGAGCGCCTCAACAGGTCAGCAGTTTTTTTTGTGATGGACCATTATGAAAATGAAGGCCTCTGGGACATTGGACCACCCAAGGACGTCACACAGGATAGGTCCCAAATAACCCAGGATGTGGACGATGTTTGTGGGAAGACTGAGAAGTGCTCCCAAACTTCTGAGAAATTCTAACATTTTAAAAATTGTAATGAAGAAATCAGAAAATAACAGAAGATAGAATTCAGATCTTGTGAGACTAAGGGGACTGGGTAAACCAAATCCTTTATTTGTTTAATTGCCTTTTGTGGAGAATTCAAAGGCCTCCCTCTGGATGCACCCTCTTGCTGTGCCGAGCTCAGAACTTGACAGTTGTTTTCATTTTTTTTTTTGTGGGACCTTGATTTCTGACTCCTCTCTGGGGTCCAGGACAGCTTCACTGGGGCATTGGCTTCCTTCCTGCCCAGAGAAGGGAGACTCTGCCCTTTTATCTGTTCTTTTGATTATTAATTCTTCTTTGGGTTGATGGTTCTGTCAACCAGATCTCATACTCCAGAAGGAAGCTGCCAAGGCCTGTCTTCACCGTCATTTTCTGAATCCTCTTGGACTAACTATCTGCTGAAGTTGGCCCAGGTCATCAAATATTTATAAACCCAGGGCTTGATCCAGCAGGGCACCCTGCAGTGTCACTGTGTGCCCCCCACTGTGCAGGGTGCACCGTAGAGAAGGACATGATCTTGGATATGAGGATTTGCATGTTCACTGAGGTGACTACATGTACATGCATGAAAATACAAATTAACCATAACAGTAGGTTACTACTCACTCAGCCTTCACTTTGGGGATAGTGGGCCACATTCCAGATGAAGGGCTTGGTAGGCCTGAGCCCCAGGAGTTTGTTCCTTTAGCCTGGGGCACATGGACATCATTGGGGGATTTCAGAGTTAAGAGTCAAGTGACATTTGTGTCTAAAATTGGACTGAACTTCTTTCCTGGATTCCAAGAAGGACAGACAGAGACTTGGACTCCATCATAGAACACTGACGGAGAAGAGTTACTTTGCATTGCAGCAGTCTTATTTACCCGTGCTGCCATATTGGTCATGAGAACATGGAAGAGAAACGTCAGAAGTGGCGTCGGTGCAGCGAATTGGTCAGCTCCATGTATCAAAGAAGAATGCTAGAATGTAGTCCAGGAGGTCTGCTGAGCCGTCCTGAGGTGGAATGTTCTTTTACTCAGTTTTCTGAGCAGAGATTTGTGGTCTCAAGTTCTGAAAAAACATGGAGACGTAAAATGGATGATGGACGTACCAGATGGTGAAGTTCATGGAGAGTGGGGGGCTGCCTTAAAAAGCAATGAGCATGAGTGAGTAATAAAGGTAGGCTTTTTTCTTTTAATAGAAGGAAATATAGAAAAATCAGAAGAAAAAAAAAAGACATGAGGCTAAAGTAAGACCATGATGATAAAATGAGAAGTGTTAAGACGAAGCTCGGTTAACGTCTCCATGATCAGAGCACCAAGGGTGTGCTTTGGAGAAGAACTGAGATCCTAGAAATGATAAAGGACCACGTGGAGCTGGAAAGCTGAGGGGAAGGGGGATGGAGAAGGTAGGGGGTGCAGTGCAGAGGGGTGGGGTGGTGTGGGCATGTGGGGCAGGGCTGCTCACCATCTCTCTGCCTCTCGCCTGGCCTCCGGGAGGCCAATGTGTTTTTACAGGAGAGGAGATGTGTGATAGGCAGGGCTCATGCAGATATCCAGCCTGTGGAAGGCTAAGGCTGTGCTATCTGGGATAGGATAGCTGGGTGCATTTGGCTGTGGGTGTGGGGTTGAACACATCAGATTCAGCCATCCGTCCACTGGCTGCCTTTCTCTTGGTGGATTCAGAGGTGCAGAGGGAGGAGCCGCTCCCTGGAGTGGAGAGTTCCCTTCCCATCCTTTCTAGGTATTCCCAGACAGGGTTTGGGCTGCTGTTTTCTTAGGTAGGAAAGTTGCATCCAGGGAACCCCAATGTGGGAGGTGGGGAGCTTTTGAAGAAAGGAAGGAGAGACAGGACTGTGGAGTGGGGAAGGAGGGGTGCCCTCCTGGGGCTGTCTGCAGGCCTGGGAGCTTCCAAGCCTTACCAGGGGGACATGCTCAGTGGACTGTCCGTCCTTACACGACAGAAGAGCATTTCAGCATGCACCAGAGACACTGATAAACGTTTATTTAGGAAAGTAGAGACGCATTCAAGGGAGAATGTGGGCTATCTCCAGAGGGAGAGCTAGCAACCTGCCCTTGTGGGGTGTTAATATTTACAGAGGGATGGTTGATAGGGACGTCAGTGCAGAGTAACACAGCTCTGTGACACTGGGTCATCATCTTTCTTCTGTAGGCAAGGAATGGGCCAAAAACTGGGCCAAGGGACTGGGCCAAAGACCGGGTCAAGGACTGGGTCAAGAACTGGGTCAAAATGTATGAAATATGATATGTCAAGAGCTTTGTAATGTTTTGAACAACCAATTAAAAACATAATAAAAAGAAAAAAAAAGATCTGGGTCAAGGACTTGGGCTAAGGGTACAGGCTAAGAACATGGTTCAGGTTGCTCACAGATCCTTGTTCTGCGTTTTGAAAGTTCATGGGCACTTCTCATGAGAAAGTTTATGTTTTTTTTCTATCTCCAAATTCCTATCTCATGCTCACATCTTAGGAAAGCTACCTACTGTCAAACGCAAAATCACAACGACTTAAACATCTTTTTTTTTTAATATTTATTTTTTAGTTCTCGGCGGACACAACATCTTTGTTTGTATGTGGTGCTGAGGATCGAACCCGGGCCGCACGCATGCCAGGCGAGCGCTTGAGCCACATTCCCAGCCCCACCCCTTAAAGATCTTAATCAACTTTATTTTCAGTTCTAGAATCAGACAACATTTTACTCCCTAAGATAGAGTAAGCATTCCGCTGAGCTGAGCTTTCCATTGGTTTTGTAGGAAGAGCATAAGAAAGCAGGATAGAAGAGCAAACAGTGGTCATTTCAAATTTATTTTCCTTATAAGGCAGGGACGGGGAAACAACAATACAAAAATAACTAGTCAGCATCTCATTGCTTTTGTGCAAGGATTAAAGCAGAGGGAACTTCATTATCACGTTGATTGAAATGGTCATATTTAGAAAATTTGGCTATTATCTCTTTCCTGATTTCTTGGAAGGTCAGATAACAACTTGGTATCAGTTGGTTGATGTGGAATGTCAACCTGAGTGACTCCATTTTGATATTTCGTCTGGTCTGTTGGAGTCCAGTAGAGAAAACTAATCCAAAACAATGACCTCCAATTATTTTGATTTAGCATTCCCACTTCAAATGCTGGAAGAAGAGGGAGAGCTCAGGAAACTCTTCATTCTAGGCCAAGGGGATACTAAGGAATATGCCATGGTTTGGATACGAGAGGTCCACCCCAGTGTTCCTGTGAGACAATGTGGGAATGTGCAGAGGTGAAATGGTTAGATTATGAGAGCTGTAATCTAATCAGTGGATTAATCCATTTGTGGGACGAATGATATGAAAGGCTGATGGTACTCAGTGGCAGGCAGGGTGTGGCTGGAGGGAGCAGCCACTGGGAGTGTGCCCTTGGACTATGTTTTGTCTCTGGCTCCTTGTGCGTCTCTGCTTCCTGGCTCCCACCCTCTGAGGAGATTCCTTCTGCTCTGCCATTCCGCCATGATGCTCTGCCTCACCTCACGCCCAGAGCGATGGAGTCAACTGACGGGACTGAGACCTCTGAAACTGTGACCCCCAGATAAACTTTTCCTCTTATAAGTTGTTCTGGTCGGGTGCTTTGGTCAGAATGATGACAGCTGATGAACACAGAGTGATCTATCCATGGATGGCCGTCCTCTGACTCCTATCCCAAGGAGAAGCCAGAAGTCATCAGGGAGCATTAAGAAGGGTCATTTCCATGGTGATTGATTTGGATGGACAGATACACAGCTCTATTGATCAACTGGTGGGCAGACAGGCATATTCAGGTCTAGAGTGTAGCCAGGATGGTAAGCAGGTTGGAAACACATGTTCCAAAGGATGTTTTTGTTAACAATTGGTGGTCCTTAAGCGCCCATGGGGACATTATGTTGACCACATTCACATTTAGTCCACACAATAGCCCTCTGAGGAGGTCACCATCAACCACTCTATGGTATGGCTTGCGATGCTGATGCCCCAGAGTCTGAGCTCCTGCCTGGGTCTCCCAGCCATCATGGGGCTGAGGCAGAGTGGACAGCAGGCCACGTAGCTGGGGTCAGGGCTGGACCCCTGCCTCTTTGAAGTCTCCCCCAGATCAAGTTGCATCTCATCTCCAGGTTTAAGGCAAACAAGGACAGTGAGAGGGATTGAAGTGTATTTTCTGTGCCATGGACAGTTATGTTACAGGTAGCCAAAACCCAGGAAACTGCTTGGATTCTGGCTGCCTGCATAAGACAATAAGCAAATGATATAAAAAGAAAAAAAAAATGAATTAACTTGTAATTTTGGCTAAAACTGAGGAGAAGCAACTAAACTGCCACCCCTCCCCAAGAAGCATTTACAATTTATAGAAACAAAAGCCAGGAGATCTGTGTCTGCAGATTTAGCTAGGCTGGGCTAGCCCAAGAGCAGGTCACCATGGTGCTTTCAGGGATCAAGGGGTAGATTTTTACTTTCCATTCTCATCATGAAGAAGTTGTAGGAGCTAAAATAATCCCGAGCTTTTAATTTCAAAGGGGGCTCTGTTTCATTACCAGTTCTCAGGAGCCTCGGCTGGGGCTGGAAGGCTCTGTCTGAGGGTGAGGGGCCTTATTTACCCCATCACCCCCCAACCTGGTTCCCTTTAACATGCGGCCAGCCCCTCAGTAAACCCTTTTATGACTGTACATCTTATGTACAGAAGAGGTGTAACCATATAAAGAAAAATTCTAGAATGTTCTTGTCGCTGTGGCTCTCTCCTTGTAATCTAACCTCAGGGGCCACAGGCACGTACCAGGGCATCCACAAGCTGCAGAGAAGTGGAACCCAAAACATGATTCTAGTTTGTTGGCTTGGGCTCGCACAGTAAAAAGGAAGTTGGGTTAGGAACAAATTTAAAAAGATTTAAGAGCTCTCTGGATAAGGGTTAAGTTATGACACTTGGCATGGGACCTCCACTTTCTGTAAAGCTTGAGTTTGGGGGCGTTTCTTTGGGGAGCTGGGACTTAGATGGAAATGGTCCTACAGTTTTGAATGCAGCTGTTCTTACCGTGAATTTGCAGGCTCTAGAGCTAGGGGCATGACCCAACTATCAGGAGGGACCACCGTGGGAGTGGCAGACCCCTAAAGGGTGGGATCAGGGAATGGTTAGGGGGCTAGTCTGCTGGTTGGACCCCCAGAACCTGCAGCTGCTGCCTGCTGCAGGCAGCCCCCAGGGCTCAAGACTTCCATCAAAGCTAAACTGTGATGTTATCAGCAAAATCAACCCCCTAATCTCCTTTAGTCTGAGTGCTGTGCTCAGGGGTCCTCTGGTTCGGCCAGGCCATGGGCTGCTACAAGGTGATATGTAAATTTATGCAAACGAGGTAAATCAGCCTGGGGCTCAGAGTCAGAATCTCTTTGTTCTTGGCTGTTGTGGGACTGGGTCTCTGGGTTGCAGACAGCAGTATCACTTGAATCTCTCGCCCTCTAGGGCAAATAGACTCTCAGACCTTGGCTATTTGTGAAACTTTCTGCATATCTCTGACCTGGCTGAAGCTGATTTGAATGTTAATTAACTGGAACCGAGCACTGAGAATTAAGTTAACCAAAAGTCAATGAACTTACAAAAGAATGAATTGAGAGTTTCTAGTTCCATCTGGAACTTGAATCTTATGAGGGCCCTGGGTGAGGCATGATGGTGTTCTCCATATCCCAGGAGCCAGTAAACATAGCATCAAAAATGTAGTTAGGCTTCTGACAGTCGTTGCATTGGTCATGAACATGTACAGACTTTCCCCTCTCCCCCTTGTCATTATTCTCCTAACCAACACAGTCTAGCAATTATTTCCATGGCATTCACATTGTCTTGGGTATTGTCAGTGATCTAGAGGTGATTTAAACATCTGAGGCTTTTGGTATCTGTGCGGCAGAGTCTTGGAACCCATCCTCTGTGCACCCTGAGGGATGACTGCAGCCTTTATCACTTGTCATATGCACCAGGGACCTGGACAGCTGCAACCCTGAGGCCAGGTTGGGACCTTTGGACAGTCTTGGTTTTACTGAAAGAAGTTCCAACCAAGTGGGCTACATTTTAAGGTCTGGGAGACTCAGCACTTACCCCACTTGGCCTGTAGTGACATTTGCATCTTGCTTAGGTGGCCGAGGCGTAAGTCACTCCTCAGGGATGCTTGCAAATCAGTCCTCCTTCTACTCTACCAGCTGCTCCCGTGTCCTCAGATGGAACATTGGTGCAGAAAACTGATTGGGAAAGGAGCCCACTTCCACTTCCTGAGCACTGATGGACGGTGTTGACCCACCCAGTCCTCTAGCTACTGCAGGAGCAGGCCCATTTTAAAGGGGAGAAGACTGATCTCAGAGTGGTAGAAAGTGCATGCAGACTAGTGGGCAGGACCGTGCCCATGGTGCTTGGCAGAGAGGGCTGGAGCTCCACATCCTGTCCAGGCACAGCTTGAGCCCTTACCACAAAGCTGTCCCTTCCCCACCACCACAGTGGCCCGGAAGAGAGAAGCTAGCCTAAATAAGCTGCTGGTGATGTGGGGCAGCAGCTGCCAGGATTCCAAGCCTGGTTTCTAATACCTGCTCCCCCAGCAGCTGGGTATGAGCATTGGAGTGATGGTCCCACCAATTAATGTTAGCTGTATTAACTAATTAAGTAATTCATTAATTAGTCAATTAATTTTATGTGTAAACTTGACTGGACTACCAGTGCCCAGATAGTTGGTCAGATGTTGAGGGTATTTCTATGAGGGACTTTGGGATAAGACTGATATAGAAATCAGTGGACTTTGAGGAACACAAAATGCCCCCCTCGTTTAATTCATTAAAGTTCTGAATAGAAGAAAGGGCTGACCTTCTCTGGGAGGAGACAGTTCTCCTCCCCATGACCTTTGGCCTGTACTTTGACTATTGCCAGTTCTACTGTAAACCGCCTTCAGGCAGGAACTGTAGTATCATGAATCCTGGCAGTATTGTCTCCGACCTGCCAGTCCACGCTGCAATTTTGGGACCTGCCAGCCTCTACAATTGCATGAACCAATTCCCTCTGTATTCACCATGTGTCCTGAAGAATCCTGACGGATACAGCCAGAGTGAGCTTTTCTTTTGGGTCCTTGGTTTGTACTGTGAGCTCAGAGACACTTGAGTGTGTGGCAGATGAAACAGGATGATTAGAGGCAAGGATCGCCACAGTTTGGAGGTTTGTGAAAACTCAATCTCTGTGCCTTGGCCTGGGAGAGCTTTATTCTGCAGCCTTCTACAGAAGGGAGTTTGCATTTCTTGACATTCCAAGTGATGCTGTTGGCCCAGGGAACATACTTTGAGAGTCACTTGCAGGGGACAGTCCAGTCCAATGAACCATCAGCGGCCACTAGGTTTGTTAATCCGAATGCTCTGGGAAATACTTCTGCCACTCCAGGGATAGCAATTGCGCTGGGCTCATTTAGTGCAAATGGGGTGCAACCCATAGGTATCCCCGAGTTCATTTGCACTAGAATCGCTCACTGTACTGAGACTTGGAGAGAAGAGCCTAGTGCCCCTGGACCCCCCAGGCCAGGTTTGCTATTGTCTCCCTGACACATGGCACAACTCTTCCTGGTTTGCAGCATTTGGGACCCCAATCCTTGCAGACAAGGAGGCAGCCTGCAGGCTGTGCCCCATGTCCCTGAGTTTCCAGAAGGTAGCACTGCCTCTAAAACATGCCTCCCCCCCTGCCACCCGCACACTAATGCCCATACTCTAAACACGAAGCTGAATCTAGTTTAGTTGGACTTCAAAGATTTGAAATTCCTGCATTTGGCACTTTTTGGCATCCTTGAGTGTATTTTAAAGCCCTGGTCAAAAATCCCAAGTGCCATCTGGATTGCATTATGGAAGGAAGTCAGGGAATCAGATAGGCGAGCTTAAATCTTTAGCATCTGTGGGGATTGAGAACCAGGGCTAGGGGTCCCAAAGTCGGAGAAGATTCTTTTGAGATTACATGTTTATCTTAAGGTGACTCTGTCAGATCCAACTGAGTATGAGAAGCTGTCTCCTGCTTCCCACTGATGGTGTGTTTCCCATGCTGGCTGGGACATGCCACCCTCTCCTTTCACAGCGGTCCCATCCCTGTTGGTTGGTGGCTTGTGTTGAGTCAGTCACCTCTCAAGCTTTAGACGCCCCTCCCCACTTCTTGGTGTCTTTACCCATAACTGGCACCACCGTGTCCATTCTGAATACGCCCACTGGTCTTCTTCCCTTCCCCTTCTGTGTTTGGGGTTCAAGTCGTCTCGTCACCTGGCTGCCTCCAGTACGGTCCTGTTCCAATCCCTCGCTCCACTCCTGCCTCTCCTTCTCCACGACCCTGTTCCAGGTGGCACCAGTGGCTACTCTTCTCTTCTGCCCGGGGATGGGCACTCGCCTTCTTCAGTAGGAATCAAGATGTCTTCATTTTCTCTCTTGTGTCACATATTTCTTGTTACTGCTTCCTTTATCAAAGGGGAAGGCCCTGTGCACCTATGTCACTCTCCAGAGGGCTCTGGCTGGTGACTTATGTACATGGTGCCAGGAGAAATTGCCCTCAAGTTCTGTCTACTCTCTGCTCTTGCTGGTCTCCCTTAGCAAAGAACAGGAGTGCATGGTGCAGCTACCTGGCTGCCTTTCACTTACAGTGTGGATGCAAGAATCCCTGTTTCCTGGAAAAAAAAAAATCCCTGTCTTTGGCCCTGGCAGCACAATTTACAACATGGCAGAATTATTCTGTAGCACTTGCACAATAAGTGCATGAAAAAATTTTGTGATTTTTAAATTTAAATTGATCAAATCTGTCTCTGGTTGGAAAACAGGAAATTACCTCCTTGATCAGAAGAATGACCTTTAGAAACTAGTCTTGCTGATGCTTCAGGATAAACTGTGTGGAAATGCTCAGTTAGCATTGAAAGTTCACGTTGATCATCCACGGACAGTTTTCAACCCTAGGGATGCTCTCCGATGAGGCTTTCCCCATCCTTTAAAAGGTGCCTTAGTCAGCTTTTCATTGCTGTACTGAAACACCTGAGACAGGCTAACTTTATAAAGAAAAGGAGTTTATTTAGCTCACAGTTTTAGATAGTCCAAGATCCGGTGGCCCCACAGGTTGGGTCTCTGGTGAGGATGTCATAGTAGACAATACCACAGTGGGAGTGGAGTGTATTTGAGAGGGAGAGATGACATCTCAAAGCAAAAAGCCAGCATGAGATTCAGGGGCCAGCCTCAGGCTTTCCTGAGAACTCCCATGACCTGAGGACCTCGCACTAGGCCCCACCTCTTACAGATCCCACTGTCTCGCCAGACACCACCCCCGGGGGGGTGGGGGTGGGGGTGGGGGTGTGGGGGGGTCCAATCTCCAACACACACACCACATCCAGACCAGACACAGCAAAGGGCCACCAGAGGCTTAGCATTCTTGAGTCTCATTAGCAAATGCTGCAGAATCTTTTTATCAGCCTGATGGCTTTGGGCCCTGGGCTAATGAGTCGCCCTCTAATATTCTTACAGCTAGTTTTTCAGGATGTCCAGAACGCACCCCACCATTCCCTAACTCTTTTAAGTGTGCAGTCTGAAATGAGGGAGGCCACACCTCTGAGAGCCACGGCGGCCACTTGCTCTGTAGAGTCTTGCTTTCCTTCTGAGTTACTGCGGGAGCCACAGCAGAAATTAGGGGAGGTATTTTCTGTGGTGCTGAGAAGAACAGGAAGTGGTCAAAGGTACATGAACCAGAAAATGCAGAGCTGTTTGGAGGCAGCCTCCCAGGGACTGCTCTGTAATTTCCCCAGGGAGGGTCTGCCAGAGCCCTTCTTAGAAAACCTCTGAGTGCACGGGGCCTTGCAGACGCTGGGACAGTCCCTGAGGGGCTGTGTTGAGCTGGCAGGGGGAGGGCAACTTGGCCTGCAGTACCCATGGTGGGTGGCGGCTGCCCAGGTGGTGCCCCACGTGGGTGTCCAAGCCCAGTGGCCATTCCCTGTGGCTGAGGCCACCCATCTGGATCAGCCAGCTTGGAGGTCCAGCTGGTCCCCACAGATCAGAAGGCTCATCCACCCAGGATGCCCGCTCAGGCAGATGGCCCAGGTTGGAATGACCGCTTTGGACTGACATGGGCCCTGCTCTGGCTGACTCCTGTTTCCTGATTTTCCTGCCTGTTACAGGGTGATTGGAGTTCTAGCTGACCCCGGGGATGTCTGAGAAACTGACAGGTTTCTGGGCTGCTTGAGAGTGTGGCATCTGTGCCAGGTGCTGTGTGGTGCTTCCTGGAAAGACCAAGTAGGTGACTTTGAGTTTTGTGGGCCTGGCTGGTGGCGGGGGCGTGGGGGGTGCAGAGCTCACTACAAGAAGGAACCCCAAATTACAATAAAGACAGCCCATGGCACCTGCTAGGAGGTGCAGTGAGATCCACTAGCAGTCTAAACCCCTGGGTTCAACCCCTTACTTAGAAAAAGCATAATGATCATTATCTCTGGGGAAGTCACCTCAGTACTTTGGTGGCCTGTGAGAGGAGGTGGGGGGAGGTCTTTGAAGCCGAGTCATCACTCAGCCATGGAAAGTTCATGCCATTGCTAATGACATGGCTCTGGAACATTCCAGAAGCACTGATATTACTACACTCTGGCCATGACATTTATTTTAAAATAATATTACCATATGGAATAGTGTATAACAATACCCAAGGAGATAGATCATTGAAAGACTATTCACACACGATCCCATTTTTCGCGAATAATGGCCATTCTTATTTTCTTAGTAGGAATGCAAGTTTAAAAGTAATTGTAGAAATAATCTTGGAATATGCTATGGGTACAAATGCTTATCTTCCCCCAGAATTCAGGTGTTAGAACTAACCCAGGGGTGGTGGCTTAGGAGGCTGGGCCTTTGGAAGATCAGTGGGAAGGGTGGAGCCCTCATGAATGAGATTAGAGCCCTTAAGAGCCCCAGAGAGCTTCCTTTACCATCCCACCACATGAGAACACGATTAGAAGTCACCATGTCTGAACCAGGAAGGGGCCGTCATCAGACACTGAATCCTCTGGCACCTGGATCTTGGAGACTCAGTCTCTAGAACTGGGACAAATGAATTTCTGTTACTTATAAACTACCTGGTGTGGGGCTGGGGATATAGCTCAGTTGGTAGAGTGCTTGTCTTGCATGCACAAGGCCCTGGGTTCAATCCCCAGCACTACACACACACACACACACACACACACACACCCCAAAACAAAAAACACCCAGTCTATACTCTATTTGTTATAGCAGCCCAGTTGGACTAACACAGAGTGAGGAAGTTCTTCCTAAGAAAGACATAAGACCTAGGAATGATTGACACGCTTATAAAATAAAATGAGGCGGGCAATTACCCAGCACAAGTCAAATCAAAAGACGATGAAAAACTGGGAAAATATTTGCAACTCATATTGTAGACAAAGGTTAATTTTCCCAATTTATAAAGAACTCCTACAAATCAACAACAGAAAGACCAATCACCCTAAAGGATAAGAAGTGAAAAATATTAATAAATAGTTCTCAAAGGAGGGAAGACAAATAGCTTTTAAGTGCATAAAATGAGATTTTACCTCATTCAAAAGAAGAAACATACAAATTAAAGGTAGATGGACAATTTTAAAGAAGTATTTTTTTTGAAAATTAATTAGTTTTACTTTTTGGAAGTTGGCAAACTGATGTAGGAAATTCACAGCAGAATAAAAGTGAAAGAGGTTTTTGTTTGGGCGGGGGAAGCTCCATTGGAAAGGCAGAGAGATTAAGACAGTGTGGTATTTGCAAAAGCAGATCGGTGTAATGAGAAATCTCATTTAGGGACAGTTATGCGCAGTTACAGCACCAGTCGTTTGATTTATGCAAAAAAAAAAAAAAGTCACTGCTTTACAGAGGGAAAAATTTTTCCCCATTAAGTGGCACTTATTCAATTAGATTTCCATGTGAAAAGAATTAGCCTTGACTCCTACCTCCTTCTAAACTCACAATGAATTGCAGATGAATGTCAGTTCTACATACAAAAGGCAAAACCAATAAAGCTCAGGAGGAAATAGGACATCTGCATGACCTTGGAGCAGACAAACATTTCTTAGAACAAGACAGAAAAGGTGTATCTAAGGAACTTGCAGAACTCCATTAAGATAAAGCCTGTCTGTTTCTCAAAAGAGGACATGACTGGAGAGAAAGGAAATCTTAGGAAGGAAGAAAGTATTTGCAACACATCGATCTGGCGAATAACTCATGGCCAAAACATGGAAAAGACCCTTACACATAGATAAAGACCCCCACCCCCCCAAAAAAAATAGACACTCCTTGGGAAAGGAACCCCAAATGTCCTTAAGCCCATGAAAAGGTGCTCAACCTCCTCAGCAGGAGAAGCCACGGAGTGATGTAACCATACACAGTGACCGAGTTGGCTAGTGTGAGAAATAAAACCCACAAGGGCCAGTGTTGGGAAGGATCCAGACCGTCCAGTGTCCACGCACGGTTGGAGGCGGGTCTGCGCAGGCCCAACCAATCTGGGGAGCTGTTGGGCCATATCTTCTAACACTTAGCACAGACCTGTCCTTTGACGCAGGGCAGGGTCCACTGGGCCTGGGTAGGTGGGTGGGGTAGCTGGACAGAAGCAAGGACATGACATGAATGGGTTCACCCTGTGCGTGCTTCAGGTGTAAGATACACTGTTTTTTTTTTTTGTTTGTTTTTTCTGGTGCTGGGGATCAAACCCAGGACTTTGTGCATGCCATATCCCCAGCTCCCTGAGTAGGAAATACTGTCGTCAAACGTTTGAAAAACAAGGGATAATGGAGTTCCAGAGAAACAGGTCTTCTCATTTCTTTCTGATTGGAGTTTCAAAGGGGGCACCATCCGAGAAGGGCAGCTTGGCGTTCCCTACTGAAATAACAAGTGCAATCCCACCTCTGGTTTCCACAGAGAGACTTGTGCAAGATGACGTGGCTTTGTGCGTAAAATGAAACTTTGGAGACGACTTCAGTGTCCCCTGTCAGCTGGCTGGTTACCTATGCTCCGGTATGTTCATGTGATGGAGAAACCTATGACCACACGGCCAGGCGGGACACTCATGGTGTCCAGGCCCAGTCTCCAAGGCAACAGGGGAAACTCTATGGTGATCCATGTGCCCTGATAGGTCTTTGAATCACATGAATGTATCACTGATTGAAATGCATAGATAATTAAAATTTAAAAATTTGTAATCCTATCCTTGTTAGGTGCAGGACAGGCTGAATAAGTTGTCTGCAGGGCATGCCAAACACAGTTAGCTGCAGGATGACCTGGCCACTCAAACCCTCTGTCTGGTTCTTTATCACCTGTTTGCTTCAAACCCAAACACCCAAGCCCCCGCTCAAGGCTGAACACTTAACCCCCCTTGTGCCAACAAGGCAGCTTGCAGACCAGAGACCCCATTAGATTTGGGCTATAAAAACTCCCTCCTGCCGGGCCCCTCTCTCTCTTGCTCTCTCTCTCTTGCTCTCTCTTTCTTGCTCTCTCTCTTGCTCTTTCTTCTCTCTCTTTTTCTCCTCTTTTGCACTGCTGCAATAATGATCTCTTGGTCGCTCTGAGTGTTGTGGTCACTTTCCTTTCAAGCATAATATAATTTTTTATTATTTTCTCATTTGCAATATCCTACATGCTTTTCCAAGGTCCCCATCCTCCTGATGACTTGAAGTTCTGGCATCTGACACTTGTTATTATGTGGTTGAATTGATGTGCCTGAATGAATCCAACCTGCCAAGCTCCTGCTGTGCACAAGTCTTCTATTTTCACCTGACTTATTTCACCTCTTCTGATTTATTTTCTGCAGGTTGTCCTCTTAGTAGAGACACGGGATCCCGGGGTTGTCTCCTGAGTCATGGGATCAGGCTCTGTCCATTTGGGTGGCTATACAAAGATCTAAACCACCGGTGGTTTGTAAGGAACAGAAATTTGTTTCTCACAACCCTAGACTCTGGAGGTCTGAGAGCCAGGTGTCAGCAGGCTTGGTTCTGGCCAAGGCTCTGGTCCAGCCTGTGGACAGCTGTCATCTCCTTGTGTCTTCATGGGGGGCAAGAGCAAGGCTGCTCTCTGGGGCTCCCTCACAAGGGCAGTAATCCCATTCACAGGCTCTGCCCTTGTGAAGGAATCACCTCCTCCCACCATCACCTTGGAGGTGAGGATTTCACCTTAGGAATTTGGGGGAAGACACATCGAGGGCTCTGTTTCCAGGCTCAGGACCTTGGCTGTTGGCTCCCCCGGGGGCTTCCTCCGTCCCTGGTGCCTTGGGCAGGAAGAGCCCTTACTGGTTTAGCAACCCCTGGCCGTTTGGGGGCTCAGGACAGGATCAGGATGAATTTGAAAAGGAGAAAGCAGCTGTTGCTCATATGACCTGGGGAGGACAGAGGCAGGGCCACGAGTCTTGTCCAGCTCACAGGGAATGGGAAAGAGCACCCTCTAGAACCTCTCCTGGGGAGCCTTTGGATCACAGGCATCGGTGAGGACTTGAGGTGCAAGTCACGGCGATTTCTAACTCCTACCATGAAGTCTGCTTGAATGTGGCAGTTCTGCCATGGACGAGGGCTTCCTTGACCCCTCTTTCCACATCGTTGGACCAAGGCAACAGACTTTGTAGTTTGTATGCACTTCAGTCCCTCTCGGAGTAGGAGGTGTTCTGCTGGAAGAGGACCACCGGCCCTGGTGCAGGTGAGCATCCTCAGGGCCTGCAGGCACACACCACCCTCATCCACCCTCACCTGCGTCTTGCTCTGTGAATCCTGCGCCTGCATCATCATCTCACCCCAGTTCTGCGTCTCTAAGGAATAAGAGGATCATTCCATGTTTGTCTATGGTGCTCCTACTTGGGAGAAGGACCTGGCCAGGCTTGGCATGTATTTTATTTTACTTTTGGTGGATCTTCTATAATCACAGATGTCTTGATTCTGTGGTCCGCCTTTCTCTAAAGCTTACTGAAAACTTAGTGAAGTGCTACTCATCCTTTAGTGAGTTGAAAACATTTTTTAATGCTCATAATTATAAAAATATTTCTGTTCAATAATTATTTGCAAGCCAAGCAACTTGTTAAGGAACCTCCAAGACATTGAACATATGTATGTGTGTGTATGTGGTTGAAAAGATTTCTTTCCTTGCAAAATGAAATGGTTCTCAGAGATATAAAGGCATTTGCTTGTAATTAAAACATGATTCTAGCATATGTTCTGGTTGCAAGCATTTGCATTGTCTTTTAATTTTTTTAAAGTAATTTGGGGAGTGACAGGATATTAAATATTGCAGAAAAATATCTGGGAAACATTTAGCTGACAGGCATGGGTTGACGGGTCCCCAGGGAAGATTTCATGGGTAGACGCTGCCTATGAATCTAGGGTGCAGTTACTGCTGTTGACACATTTAGCCTGAGTTGCCACACTGGAAATGTGTCTTTGTGTCCCCTGTGATTTGCATCTGGCTCATGTTGGGTGAAATGCTCATTTTCATATGTGAAAGGGCAGAACCAGCAATGACCGCACTGGAAGGCATCTGCTGATCTGGGGGACGAGAAGGATCCAGGCTCTATGAGGGGCGAGGTGTGGGGTGGACTGGTCAACCCCCCCCCCCCCCCCCCCGGTACTCCCCGTCCTTGTTTTGGGCAACACTAGCTCAGGCCTCGGAGGAAGTACACCTCCTAAACCTTTCTCTGTCTGGGGCCCAAACGAGTTGGGGTGGGGGGATCTTGGTTGGACCAGCTGGTGACCAGAGTCAGGACCCCACCTTGCAGTCACCAGTCCCAGCCAGATGTGATCCAGGATGCCACCCCAAAGGCGGAATCTCCTAATCTCCCATCTCCACCATCCCTGGGTCCTCAGAACAGGGCTTTGAAATTTCCGGTTGAGAGACATTGGTTGAAAGTGACGAGTACTTTTTTTTTTTTTTTTATCGTGGGGGGAGAGAGCCGAGCTTGTGTTGCGACGTCCGTTGTGATGAGCTCAGGGGTGTCAAGGAATGTACATTTCTTTCTGGGGTCACAGAGAAGTTTTTTTTTTTTTTTTTTGTACCAGGGAATTGAACCCAGGGGCCTTAACCACTGAGCCACATCCCCAGCCTTTTTTCACATTTTTATTTTGAGACATTGGTCTCACTAATTTGTGTAGGGCCTCGCTAAGTTGCTGAGGCTGGCTTTGAGCTTGCGATCCTCCTACCTCAGCCTCCTGAGCCTCTGGGATTACAGGAATGCACCACTGTGCCCAGAGAGAAGTACGAAAGGCCTCCCGAGCATTTTGTTCAAGGACATAAACTCTCTGAGAGTGAAATGCAAGAAACCTCAAGTTATGAGAGTGTGATGTCAGCCCTAGCAGTTCTTGGTAGTCAGGCCGGCACTGAGGACGTGAGCTAAGTGCTCATGGACCATCTGCTTCTCGTGCTTCTGCAAAAGAGCATCACCGAGGAGCAGCTGCGTTTCTCTTTAAGAAGCAGTGTGGGCGGGGGACGTAGCTCAGTGGGTAGAGTGCTTGTCTCGCATGCACGAGGCCCTGGGTTCCATCCCCAGCACCACTCTGTAATATCACTATGCAAGAACGCAGTGGCCTTGGTGACACAGGACTTCAGCCTTCCCTCCTAGGGAAGTGTCAGTGGTCCCTGCAGAGGGCCTGGTGGGCTTAGCCCTGCAGGACAGGATGTCCCCCAGCAGGGAACATGGATCCGACTGTTGTTCCGACTGTTGTGTTGTCTAGCTCAGCACATAAAGGCTCCCAGAAGCTCAGTGGCGTCCAACAGCAATGTGTTCATCTCTCCCACGGGGCCGGGGCCGGGGCTGACGGAGCTTGGCCAGGCGATCCTCACGTGGGGTCTCTGGTGCAAGCAGATGGCGCTCTGCGGAATGAATGCTCTGTCTGGTTGCTGTCTTCGTCCACGCACCTGGCAGGAGCGGTTGGTGGTAAGCTCCCTCTGGTGCCCCGGATGGAGGGCCCACAGGTTCTCCCCAGGTGGCTTGTGCTTCTTACTGGGTGATCGTGAGTCCCAAGAGGGAACATCTCCAAGGCTAGTCCCAGAGTTCACAGGAAGCTTCAGAGCCTTATATAGACTGAGAAGAGCCACGACTTCTATTGGCTGAACAAGTCACCAGGTCAGGCCAGGGCATGGATCCCCCTGCCTGGTGCCCGACTCAGGGGCTCTCTCAGAGACTCAGCTCCTCAATGAGGAGCAGGGGTTCCTCTGAGGCTCCCTCGGTGCTCCTGTGTGAGGGAGGGAGATTGGACACTATGGGAGGGCTGGCAAGGCCCGGGCACTCAGGCACCGTGGGACATGAGGACATGTTCAGCCCTCGCCATATCCACTGCCCCTCAGTCTTGCCTGAATCCACTGTTTTTATTTCTGTACCTTCTCGTCCACCCCTCTGGATGGACCAGGAACTGGTCTGAATAGCTCACAGTTGGGTCCCAGCACCTGAAACAGCCATGCTGGAGTGGAAAAAATAAACTGATAATCCCTGGTGCATTATGACCAGGAGCTCAAACTCTACTGGATCAAAGTCAAGGCGATGACATTTTGCTAGAGGAAGGAACAGCATCAGGAGCCAAGGTAGAATGCTCTTCCACCCTCATTTGGGTTTTGAAGATTAATTTTAACAGATATGAAATGATATTCCTACCCTGCGTAAGAAACAGCACTGGGTTCGAGGGATTTCCCAAAAGCACATAAAAGACTTCCACCCCACTCCCTGTGCTCTTTGTTGGTAAATTTCCATGTGACCTTAGAGAGCAATGTCACCCTTCACTGAACACGCGTCGTCCCGTGCCAGGCATTGCACCCACCCATGCACGCAGGTCGCCTTCTTGAATCCTTAAGGCAACCTTAGCAGTGGACTGACAGCATTCCAACGTGACAGACGTGGGCTCTGAAGTTCAGAGAGGCCCAGCCATGCCCCACGCCTTGGTGGTCTTTCCCATCACAGTAGGCTGCCACCAAAGAGCTGTTTGGGTGACAGGTTCTGCCTTAGTCCTATAGCCTCTGCTTCTGCTGCTGATCACATGCTTCACGTCAGCCGGGCTGGGAGGAAGCAAGTGAGGGGAGCCCAGCCTGCTGGGGGGTCCACTGTGAGCTCAACAGCCAGGAGTCAACAGAAAATAAAAATATGTCCCATAACTAAGAAGGCCGTCCAAAGATTTGTGTGAAAAACGAACCTGCTCTGTGCCAAGTTTGTTTATTCTTGCCCAACAATGACTTCCTGTTTCTAAGAAAAAAGGCCTGCTGGTGGACATAAAGGCCTTTCTTACAAAACAATTTTGCTGAGCTCAGGCCTGGTGACTCAATGTCATGTGAGTTATATTTCCTGTAATAGGCTCTGGGCTGAAGAATCAAGGAGAGATGTGTTGGACGGAGGCTTGGGGAGGTGCGTTGTGCCCAGGGTACATGGGGTTGTCTCCCCCACCCCTTCCTGCGGACATGCAGCAGCCAGGCAGGGGGCTCTCGGTGGGGAGGGCTGGAGAGGATGCTCTCCCTCTGGGTTCTGGGGCCTCGGATGTTGGCACAAGTCAGAGGCTTTGTGGCTTCTTCTGAAATGATACTCATTACTTGGTGTTTGCATTCATCTTCGAGGGCTACTGTCACAAAACCACCACAGACCAGGCAGCTAAAGCAACAGAGATTTATTGTCTCACAGTCCCGGGGGCTGCAGGTCCCAAATCAAGATGTCGGCAGGGTTGGACCCTCTGAGACTGTGAGGGTACTCGGTTCCAGGCCTCTCTTCTGGAGGTTTATTGGTGACCTTTGGCATTTCTTGCCATGTCCCCTGTCTCTGCCTGCGTCCCCAAGTGGTATTCTCCCTCTGTGCCTCTGCATCTGAATTTCCTCCTTTTCAAAGGATCCCCATCACTGGGTGTGGTGGTGCATGCCTGTAATCCCAGCAGCTTGGGAGGCTGGGGCAGGAGGATCAGAGGTTCAAAGTTGGCCTCGGCAACTTGGCAAGACTCTGTCTCAAAAATAAAGTATATTAATAAAAAGTGCTGGACAGAGAGAGAGAGAGAGAGAGAGAGAGAGAGAGAGAGAGAGAGAGAGAGAGAAAGGGACACCCATCATATTGGATTAGGGGCCCCATATCCCCTGACGACCTCATCCTAACCCTATTTCCAAAGAAAGTCCCACCCACAACTGATAGAGGTTAGACAATTTGGCTCATGACAGGTTATTCTGAAATGATTCCTTTCTAATCCATCTCCCTACAACCCCTGCTAACAAACACACTAGGTGTATATGTCAGTTAGGGTATGGGTGAGCTGCTGTAACAAACATCCCCCATCCACATGGCTCCAGATGGGTAGCACCCTCTCCTGCACACAGGTAGCTGGTAGAGACACCCAGTGCAGGGCTGACACAGTCTCTAGCCCCATCACGCACCACCACGGGGAGCTCAGAGTGCTCTGTCTTTACTTGTCATGTGTAAGGAAGGCCTTCTGGCCTGGAGCCAGCATCTGTGTCCCTGGAAGTATGGCTGCACACAGCTTGCTGGTCTGCACTGAGCAGTCACGCCCACACCTCTCTGCTGGCAGTGGAGGGTGTGGTCCTAGGATTGGATTCTTAGGTAACAGGACACGAGGGAGTGACTGGCCAGGCGCTTGTCCTCCTGGACCCAATGGCTTTGTTTTCTGTTGCTGTGATTATCCCCGAGTGCTGGTCCAGGACAGGTCTGGCCCCTGCTGCACCTTTAGCCCAGGGCTGGGTATGGTTGGCGCTTCCCTGGCACCTGTGTATGTGCCGTGTCTGCCAGCTTCCGGGCTGTGCTGTTGATGGCTGCCACCTGTGACCTTCATGATGGACGTGCCTTTGGCCCTGCACAGATCTGGAGATGACGTGCCTTTGGCCCTGCAAAGATCTAGGTCCCTTGCTCAGGGTGGCCCTCAGCCCAGGGCTGGCTGGTGCAGAACTGAGATTCTCTCCCTTCCTCAAAGGGACACCTGGGCGCCATCAGTGCTGTAGCGTGGAGTGGGCTAAGGCTGGCACTGCCTGAACTTGTACCCTGGTTGCCTGCCTGTCCCCTCCCTCACCCCTCCCCACATTGGCACTTCCCCTAGGAGAACGTCTTTTAAGAAGTCACACAACTTCTCATTTCAGCTGTGCTCCCAGGACTTCCTAGCACGAGCACAGAGCCTGGCACAGAGCACGTGTGGGGGGAAGGCCAGAGTTAACGGGAAAGAAGGGGTGTCCCTGCTAGACACCAGGCTCACTCCTACCCTGTGACTACTGGTGAATTCCCACTGGCCCTGCAGGTGACCCGTTCAAACCCACATTACAGAAGAGGAACAGGAAACCACGTGAACAGGCCATGGCAGAGCAGATCTGTGTCCCCCGAAATCTGCACAGCTGTCCCCATGGTCAGCTAAGGGAATTTACTTCCCTGGGACATTCCTGGTTGGCTGTTCGTGAAAATTCAATGCAGGGTACAGAGCGCAGCCAGTGGCCGCCCACACAGAGTGACTGCTCAGTGCACTGGAAAGCACGAGAAGAGACATGCATATGCACATGCCCCCCATGCGAACACACCTGCACGTGGAAGACACCTGCCTACACGTGTGCACTTGTGAATGCATGCTCACATATGTGCACACATGTGCATGAGCGTGCACACACACACACACAGAAAGCCACTCAGAATACCTGTACGCAGTCCCACTTCTTGCTGGCAAGTGACCATGCTGTTCTTTGAAGGACGTTCACAACATTAAAGACAGTGTCACAAAGCCCCCGGGATCCCTTCTCCCACGTGGTCAGGCTGAGCTGTGGCACAGTGTGAGGGCTTCCTGGACAGCCCTGGTTTGGGGGCCTCTCTCTCTGGCGCCTCACGCATGGCTGTCACTCACTGCTGATGGCTTGGGGACCAGCATTAAGCACTTGGAAATGTCCCTTTCATCCTGTCCAGGGGCTGACTCCTGCTGGGAGGGCGGGTTCCAGATCCAAGGCAGATGGAGAAACTTCAGCTGATGCGCCCTCTGCCCTGCCAGATAATCTGTCCTGCCTGGTCTTTTTATGGGGAGGGTTGATCTTGAAAACCCAGATCTCTCTGCAGGGGGTCGGGAAGCAGGCTGAAGGGAGAGGGGAGGCAGGAGGGACGGAGCTGTGGGCAGGCACAGCTTTCCCTTAGCACGGCCGCCTGTCCTGTCTTGAGCCATGTTTTATCTGTTTTCTATACTTTTTTTAATTGGTGCATTATAGTTGTACCTATTGATGGGATTCATTGTCATATATTCATACATGCACACAATGTAACAATGATATAATTAGGCTCCAGCAGTGTCCCCCCCGCCCCCGCCCTGTCCCTTTCCTCTACTCATCTCCCTTTGATTTTTAGGAGATCCACCCCCACTTTGTTTTCCTTTTTCCTCTCCAGCTTCTGCATATAAGAGAAAACATGCGACCGTTAACTTATTTCTCTTAACATGATTGTGACTGATTTCGCTTAACCTGATGGGCTGGGGGAACAGTTTGTGGCAGTCATGTGATGGGGGGTGGTGAGGACTCTGCCAGCCACCTCTTTCCCAGTAAAGAACCCCAGCATGGAGGAACTCTCCTCAGCCAGAGGGTAGTAACACCCTGCACTCTGGTTGGGGAGGCTGTAGCCCATGGGGCCCAGTCTGGCCAAGGGTGGGGACAGGCACCGTGGTCTCTCTCTGCCAGTGGACACGTGCATTGGTCTCCTAGAATACAGAGTGGCAGGGGACCACTAAGGCGTGGATCTGAGTCTAGAGTTCACAGATGCTTCCTGGCAGTCAGAGGGTGTCAGAAGCCATTGTCACACAATGGCTCTGACACACAGATGTGTAGAAGAACCTTGTTGGTCCCATCCTGGGGGCTCTGACTAGGAAGGTCTGGCGGGGACCTTGAACTTCACCTGAAATGAATGCTCACTGTGATGCTTACCCCAGGTGACGCTGACCACGGCATTCCTCCTGTTCAGAGAGCCCGTTCATTCCTTAGAGAGACAGGTGATTCCGTACCTCTTGATGGTCCACTAATGACCCCTGATCTCTGTGGCTTGAAATAGCCACAAGCCTTCTGCAGATCACAAATCTGGGCACATCCTATGGTGGGCAGGCTTCGCTGGGCCCTGCGTCAGGTCCCTGATGTTTTAGTCAGGGTTTTTGTCCCTGTGACCAAAAGACCTGACAAGAACAGCAGAGAGGAGGGGAAGTTTATTTGGGGCTCCAGCAGTCCATAGATAGTGGACTCCGACGTCCTGGGCCCAAGGCGAGGCAGAGCGCCCTGTTGGAGGGCGGAGGAGGAAAGCAGCTCAGGACATGGCCCTCAGGCAGCAGAGACACTGCTCACCAGGGCAAGACATGAACTCCTAAGGCACGCCCCAGTGACCCCCTCCTCCAGCCGCACCACCTGCCTGTAGTTTCTGCCCAGTAATCCACATCAGTGGGTCAATGCACTGAGTAGGTGTAGGCTCCCAGGACCGATCATTTCGCCTCTGAACTTTCTTGCATTGTCTTACACATGAAATTTGAGGGGACATTCATATCTAAACAATAACACTGGGGGTGTCGTTGGAGTCGTGACCCTGTGAAGCTCTGTGTCTCTAGTTCAGGCTGCCATGATGGAACCAGCACAGACAGGTGGCTGGAACAACAGACGCCTGTCTCTCACAGTTCTGGAGGCTGGGAGTCCAAGATCAAGGTGTCTGCTGAGGGCCACTTTCTGGTGCAGAGATGTCATCTTCTAGCCTGTCCTCATATGGCAGAAAGGGTGAGGGGGCTGTTTAGGCTTCTTCATCATGACGCCCCCCACCCCAGGGCTCCACCTCTGCACCATCACATTGGGGTTAGGGTTTTAACACTTGGATTTTTAGGGAGCACCAACATTCAGTCCCTTGCCTTCTGTGTCCTCCCTCAGAGCAGGACCAGCTCCTTCCAGGTTGGAACCTCCTCCACTAGAAAAAGCAGTAACCTCACACCTCTTTGAGTAAGAGTTCCTCTCCCTTGGGCTTCATGAAGACAGCTAGGGACAATACCCGTGAACCTCCTAGGGAGCGATCCTGTTGTTCAGCCAAGAGGAACTTGACCTCTCCAAAGGCCCTTGGTCCTGTTCCAACACACCGGGGTGATAGCAGACGGTCGCAGAATCACGCGATGGGCTTTATTTCGAGCTCAGCTTTGAATGTTCCTTGGATTCGCCTCTTGATCCAAGAGTCTTTTGCCATCTGAAGGGTGTTATGGTTTGGAGGTGAGGTGTTCCCCAAAAGCTCATGTGTGAGAACTGGAGGTTTGGAGGAGAAATGAGTGGGTTATGAGAATTAATGTCTGGTGGGATTAACTGAGTGGTCATTGGAGGCAGGTGGGGTGCGGTTGGAGGAAGTGGTTTATTGGGGGCGTGGCTATGGGATTAACTGGGTGTCATTGGGGTATATATTTGTTTAATATGGGTATATATTTGTAATCTGACTCCTTTTGGTCACCGGTGCCTGACCTTATAAGGAAACATCAGCAGAGGCAAGCTCCGTTCTTCTTGAAGGGGTTCTGGATTCCTGCTGTGGTCCTCTGAGGACATCAGACTCTCGCTCCTTCACTCCTCCAAAGTGGACTCAGCCAGTGATTCTCCGGGGAGTTTCCAGAAGCCTGTGGTCTCAGAGTAGGGTAGAACTGTTGATCCCTCTTGTTCTGAGGCTTCAGCCTCTTGGACTGCGCAGCTACTGGCTCCTCCAGCTCTCCAGCCTGCAGACGGCCACTGTGGATATCCAGCTTCTGGTCGCATAATTTATAAATCCAACCTAATAAATCCCCCTTTTATAATCATACTTTCTGTGGATTCTGTCCCTCTAGAGGACCCTGACTAATACATGTGATTTGAACCCAGGGACATTTCATCACTGAATTACACCCTGAGCCCTTTTTATTTTTTTATTTTGAGATAGCGCTCACTAAGTTGCTAAGAGTCTCACTCAGCGGCTGAGGCTGGCCTCAAAGTTGCGATCCTTCTGCCTTGGCCTCCCAAGTTGCTGGGTGTGACCACATCAGGGTGGGAATCTTCACCACCACCCAGCCTTAGTTTCTTTTGACAGTTCTTCACACAACTTATCTCTCTCCTCACATGATCGATTATAAGTGCAAAAAGAAACCAAATGCCTCCCCATTTTGTTTGAATGGCTCCTTTAACCCTGCAGCGCATCATGTATGTGTTCTGCTTTCCACACGACTTGCAGACAGCCGTGTTGCTGTGCTTTCTGCCACACATGGTGGGCTCCTATGTCCTCCAATGTCTTATAACATCTCCCTCCATTTCTCTGGAGTTGCTGGCTGTGTCTTCAAAGCCCAGATTTCTGCTCACCATCTGATCAAGGAAATGTGTTTTTTTTCACCCAACTTTTACCTGCTGCCCAATTCTGCAGCCACATTCACGTTTGAAGGCCTTCTTACAGCAGCGCTGCACTGATGTGAAAATCTAGTTATGTATTGCTGTATAATATGTTAACCCAAATACGCTGTGAGAGATTAATGTGACTCCATTTTTAAAAATAAATAACAGCAGCTTCTACCTCAAAGCCTGTCCTAAGGAAGGGGGCGTGACCCTTGTCCTTGGAAAAACCCCCAGAGCACTCCTAGGCACATTCCCACCCTGCTGAGTTGTCTATCTACAAATAACAGGAGAGATCTGCGGAGCCAGGTGTCCCTGACTCAGACAGGCTAGGTGGGGACCCACAGCAACCCCCTAGCAACCACCAATCAGCATGAGACAGGGAAAATACCTGGGATGCCAGATGACCCTCCCAGTAGTTTATGGTGGTTGATAACATGTTGGGAAACCAGGTAGTTCAGCACATACACCCCTCGTGGCCTAAACCAATCAGTTCAAAGGAATCCCCCTCTCGTACCAACCAATCACCCCTACCCAACTTGTTCCCGCCAGTGACTGTGCTAATCAATGTTAAGAGTTGTTGTTTGATTTTCCCAGGGTGTGAAATGATTTGCTCTGTGATGTTGTGACACATAGAGTATCCCCCCAAAAAACTATAAATCCTCACTGAACTAAGGCCCAGGACTCACTCCCTGGAACGGCTGCGCTGTCCAGGCTGTGAGTCCAGGCCGGAGCATGCAATAAAGACTCTTGTGTGATTGCATCGGATTCGGCTCCTGGAGGTCTATTGGGGTCCCACGAACCTGGCATAACAGCTGCACTCTAAAGCAGCAGCGTGGGCGATTTCAGTGTCTGCAGGTCAGAAACTGGGGTGAGGCTGAGTTGAACCCTCTGTTCCAGGGTCCCTCATGGTACAGTCAGAGCACTGGCCACAGCTTCATCACCTCCAGGCTCTGGAGAAGGATCTGCTTCATGCTCACGCAGATGGCTGTCGGCAGGATTGGTCGCGTTGCCCTCTGAACTGAGGTTTCAGTTCCTTGCCCTGCAGGACTCTTGGACATGATGGCTTGCGCATCCAAACAAGCAAGAGGGACGGGGTTGTGGCTCAGCGGTAGAGCGCTCGCCTAGCTCGTGTGAGGTCCTGGGTTCGATCCTCAGCACCACATAAAAATAAAATAAAGATATTGTGTCCAACTACAACTAAAAAATAATATATATATTTTTTTTTTGGAGAGAGAGAGAATTTTAATATTTATTTTTTAGTTCTCGGCGGACACAACATCTTTGTTTGTATGTGGTGCTGAGGATCGAACCCGGGCCACACGCATGCCAGGCGAGCGGGCTACTGCTTGAGCCACATCCCCAGCCCTCATAATAAATATTTTTTAAAAAAGCAAGTGAAGGCAAGAGAGTGGGAGCAAGACCCAGCTCAGTCTCTCTCAGGGCGACCTTGGCAATGGCACCTCGGTACCGTTGCCACGTTTTACTAGGAGTGGGTCACCAGGTCCAGCTGTGTGCGTGATGGGGACGAGGAGATGCCTGGCACACACCTTTATTCACGTATGTGCGCACACACGCGCGCGTGCAGGCATAGACTGTGGTCTGCACTTACGCAGTTCTTTTGGGGACACAGGAAAAGGAGAGAATCTGGTCACTCGCTAACTGCCCATGGCAGTCCTCCTTCTGAGTCTTGTCCTCCTCCAACACTGGCCTTCAGCTGGGTGTCCAGGCTAGTGGCTCACAGGTGAAGGGGTGTCCTCAAAAGACATCAGGACATCAGAGATGAGACACTGTGTGGTGCCACCCCACATCTCGGCCTACTCCCCACCTGGAGGTGCTACATGGCACCCTCCACATGATGAGGCCCAAGACTACCTCTGGGGCCACATCCCCCCGCCTGTGACCCGAGGCTGCTGCGCTGTCATGTTCTCCTGAGTGTGTGGCTGTGGTCTGGTTTCTGGAAGGTGGTTTGCAGGTGGCAGCGGGGAGGAAGCTGTACTGCCATGGACCCAGAAAGCCTCTCTCGGCTGACAGAGAGGCCCTGGAGGACCCCCTGAGACCAGGATGGTCCCAGATAGGGCCTAGGGGCCTCGGCACACCCCCCCCCCCGTTAGCTTGGTGAACTTGAATTTTTGCTATGTCACCCCACTCTTGTTATCACACTTTGTCCAGTGTTAACAACGTGAGCCAACTCTCCCTCAGCAAGGTTGTGGGGTCATTTATAGATACCCACTGGTGGGCGAGCACTGTGCTAGAAGGTTCCCCCACATTCCCACATCCTCACAACCACGCAGCGCGGGGCGAAACCAAAGCACCCAGACGCAACCGTGGTCCACTTGGCGCTGGGAACACAGCCACGGAGGCTTGGTTTAAGAGGGACGTCTTTCCCCCTCCTCCCCTTCCCCTCCCTAACCTTAGGGAAAACAGGATGACCTTTCTTCTGAGTCCTAACAGTTATCAGTCCTGGAGCACAGCCTGTCCCCCTCCCCCCCCACAGGAAGGGGGATGGCGCCAGAAGATCTAAGAAATGACTATCTCCCAAATTAACAAGTGAATTACAACCCCCCACTCCAGGAATGCAGCCTTTGACTCACCTCTTAAAAACCCTCTGTTCCCTGTGATGGGCAGAATCCCAGACTTGGGGACCGGAGCAGGGCCATAAAACTTCTTTTTCCTCTTTCTCAAAGCCCCTTATTCAAAGTCTTCCTTATTCATTGGCATCACAACGGAGACCCTAGCCCATAGTCAGTGACCAGCACAGACACTCCTTGGCTTATGGTGGGGCTATGTCCCAAGAACCCCCTTGAAAGTGGAAAGTATCAAAAAATGCGCTTGGTCCACCAAGCCATCTTAACATAGCAGCTCAGCGCCCTGTAGGTTGTCAGCTGCTGTCCCTCCTGATCACAGGGCACTTGCCACTACCCAGCATCACGAGTGAACCTAAGGTCGCCTACTGATGCCCAGAAAAAGATCCTAAATCAAGATTCCAAGTGTGGTTCCTGCTGAGTGTGTACCACTTTTACGAGTCTAAAACTCTTAAGCCGACACAGGCAAGGTGGGGACCGTCTGTGAAGTTGGCCAAGAGCAGTGGATTTAGACGTGTCTGTAAACCCTTGGATGTGACTATCCAAGGTGAGCGACCAGTGAGCCACCTGCACACCCCCCACCTCCCAGCCACCCCCGCAGACGCTGGGAGGGCAGGGACAAGCTGTCCCCGCTGGGCCTGACCCAAACTGCAGGTTCACCAACAAAATGCAGTTTGTGATGATTTCAGGACGCTGCCTTTGGGGTAGTTTGATACCAAGCCACGGGCAGCCCCAGGCAGGTTTCAAACCCAGGTCTGTGGGCCTTTGGGGTCCTTGTCAAGAAGAAAATAAAACAGGGGTTGGCCGTGTCCCCCTATTCTATCTAGCTGGTGGTCAGTAGCCTGTGGTTCTCACAGCTGCCTGATGCTATTTCCTGTGCTTGGTGGCAGCTGCTGTGACTGATATCAGCCTTTGGAGCTGTTTGGCTCAGGGGGCTTCACCCACATTATCAGGGGTGGCTGCAGGCACCCAGGCACACCACTGTGAACTTGAACTTGGGAGATGGTCTTCCCGTCCCGTCCTGCCAATCCTCAGATGCCAGCATGTGCACTGCTTTTGATTCCTGGGGGAGCAGGAGAAGCCTCCTGGATTCCTTGTAGCTCTTTCCTTCAGAGTTACCAGGCCTTGGGCTGCTGTACTGGACATTCTGCTGGGGACCGAAACTGGCTCCCTGATCCCTGGCCAGTGTTCTTGGATCAATCACCTGAAAGAGATTGGAGACGGATACTTTGAAGCAGCCGTTGATGGGCACTTGGGGTTGCTGAATTCCACACCATATGCATCTGACTCACCACAGTGGGTGTCTCCGTGTATGCAATTTTAATTCCAAGAACTGACCTGACCCAAGCCCTGTTGAAGGCAAGAGTCAGAGATATCATTCATACGGGAGGGATGTCTTTTTCTAGTTTTTAGTTATGCCAAAAACCACTTAACATAAAATTCACCACGTTAAGTGCACAGTGAGTTTGGTTGCATTCAGTTGAGTTCACATGGTTGGGAACCAGAACTTTATCATTTTGCAAATCTTGGATTCTGTACCTATTAAACAATAGCTCTCGCTGGGCTCCGTGGCACGTACCTGTCATCCCAAAGGCTCAGGAGGCTGAGGCAGGAGGCTGAGGCAGGAGGCTGAGGCAGGAGGCTCATGAGTTCAAAGCCAGCCTCAGCAATTTAGCAAGGCCCTAAGCAATTTAGTGAGACGCTGCCTCAAAATAAAATATAAAAAGAGCTGGGGATGTGGCTCAGGGGTTAAGAGCCCCTGAGTTAAATCCACATATATATATAAAACAACAACAAAACAAACCACAGCTCCCCGTTCTGTGTCCATAGCCGCCATTCTACTTTCTGTCTCTGTTATTTTGAGAACTCTGGGAACCTTATATGGGTGAAGTCATGCACTGTTTGTCCTTTGGTGACTGGTTCATTTAACTTAGCATCATGTGCTCAAGCCTCTCCCATGTTGTAGCGCACGGCACAATTTCCTTTTTAAGAACGAATAACGCTCTGTGCAGTTTGTCCATTCACCCACCGATGGATACTTGGGTGGCTTTCCCTCTTGGCCATGGTGAGGAATACTTCTGGAACATGAACAAACACAGGACATTTTGTGTGTGTGTGTGTGTGTGTGTGTGTGTTCTGAGGGGCTGTGGAGATGGTTTCTTCCCTCTGGGGCAGAGTCAGGGTACCCTGAACCCCCCACAGCAGGCTGCCTGTGGCACCCAGACAAAGGCCTTCCCTGAAACCTTGTCAGGAGAGATGTGCATGAGCTCTCGGGCTTCCCTTGAGGCATAAGTGGAGTGACCTGGGCAGAAACCAGCTCCGGCAGCTGTCAGATGTCCTCACATGTACGAAGCCCAGGTGCCACCAGATACAGCTCGTGAATCATCCCTAACTGGTTTTCTGACAGCCGTAGTTGTGGTCCCACCTGTTGCAAAAAAAGGAGTCCCGGGTTTCCTTGGCCAGCCCAGCCTAAGGGTTAGGAGGTGCAGAAGCGCCACAGGGTCTGGTGCTCCCGCCTCCTGTCAGATGGGCTGCTAAATCTGCAGTGGCAGACTCAACGGGCTGAAGAAATCCTAAATGGAACACACTAAGAGAATACTGAACGAGGCCGAGTGTACTGAAGATAGGCCCGCTGACTCCGGCTCTGGGCCCAGAGATACTAAGCAGAGTGAAGAACTGGTCATAAAATTTGATGGGCTGATGGGGGCTAGCGAGACACAGGGGCTGGGGAAGGTGAGGGAATGGGGCCCAAAGGTCATGACCTGGGTGGTTTTCAGACCCAAGGGGCACTGTAGGCATTAGACACACGGTAGCCACCCAGAGGAGCCCCATGACAGAGGAGCCATAAGGAGAGCTCCGATAGCAACATGGTCACCATGATAAGCGGGTGAGAGAGACAGCAGGTCATAAATCCTGGGGTTTAAGAGGTGTTGGGATGCAAAGATTGGCGGGGAAGGAAGCAGAGTTTGATTGCATGTCCCATAAAATGTTTTTTTTTTTATTTTTAGTTCTTCAGTCCATCTCAGATTGCATGCCCCAAGCACACTTTGAATGCCGAGGGTTTGGAGGTGACCTGGAAAGGACCTATATCTCCCACCAACACTAAACAATCCGGAGACGATGTCAATGCTGTCTGGACTAGAGGAGATCTCACAGGGTCCCGGAGACCAGGCCTGGTGACTACTCAGCGGCCCTTCAGATAAGATGTGGGGTATGTGAGCAGGAGGGGTGGGGCAGAGGTGCCGCCCTGGCCACTGGCTCTCAAGGCCTCTCTGCTGACACAGTGACCGGTGCTGGCAGCCTGCTCTGTCTCTGTGCTGGCCTCCTGGCTTCCCTGACTGAGGGGCTGAGAGCCACTGTCCAGGCTCTGGGCTCCACCTTGACCTTGGTTGGGTCCTCTGAGTTGGACATCCTAAACCATGGCAGGTGCAGTCTGGTGCTGACAGCATCCTTCTGTTCCTGATGTCCTCTACCCTATCGTTTTGGATTTAAACTGATTTTAGCAAGAGAAGAAGTCCTTGAGGAGCTGCCGACCAGGGTCTGATACCCCCCAGAAGGACTGGATTTCCAGAAGATTCTAAATGGCTTTTGTTACAACAAAAGAAATCAAAGTCAAACTGGGTGTGCGGCAGAGCTACCTAGCAGAGCCGATCAGGTACACTGACTGAGTGGCTCTTGGAGGACACTTTATGAACTAAAATTATTTAAAAGGAAACATAGACGGTTGAAAAGATTTGACCCGAGTACTTACCCACAAAGCTAGAAAAAAAAAAAGGGCAAAGTAAATCTAAAGGAAAGGAAAGAAGAAAAACGAGCAGTAGTTTATGAAACGTTAAACAAGTGGAAAACAAATCCAGTAATTAAGGCCCATGAAATCAAAGCCTGATGCTTTAAAAATAACCCTCCCCTCCCCAGCACACACACGGCAAATCTGATGGAGTGAAGGAGAGAGAAGAGGTAGTGTTAGAGGTGCAAAAAATTCAATTACAGGAGGTTGATATGTCAATTTTATATTTATAAATTTGGAAATCCAAATATATATATATATAAAGAAAATATAACCACACTGTCTCAAAAATCAGAAGAATTCTGAATATAGCCCAAACTACAGAAGAAATGAAAGTAGTCCAGTCCTATCTCCATCTGAGACAGTGTTCTCACAGAGTTTTATAGACTCATGCAACCTATGGGTAGGAGATCCCCACATTATTTAAAATATTTTTCAGCGCTAAAAAAGGAAGTTTTGCATGTAAGTCTTTAGAGGTGGAAACATGTTGAATAGTAACATCAGAGAATAAAAGAGAACTGTGTTCTAATCTTGCTCAGGAATATGGTCAAGTGAGCCACTCTACTGTACTGGGTAGGAATCAAGGTTTACTTTTTGCAGAAATGGAACAGGAAAGAGCTGGACTGGGGAACCCTGGCCCTGCTGGGGACAGCGAGGAAGGAGGGTCCGCCCAGCACAGGGAGAGACCGTGGCTACCCTGCTGGGCTCCCGGATAATGGGTCCAGGCTCATATACCTGTGCCCTGGAGGGAGACCGGAGAATTCTTGAGAAACTCTCACCAAGATCAAATATGAGCAACAGAGAGGAAGAAAAGTTTATTTGAGTACTTAAGTTTTCAGAAATCTCAGTCCATAGACAGCTGGCTCCTTTCCTTGGTGATTCAGGTGAGGAAGAACATCATGGCGGAAGTGTATGTGGAGGGAAGTGGCTTAGGTGATTGAGAGAGAGAGAGAGAGAGAGAGAGAGAGAGAGAGAGAGAGAGAAGGTTGGGGGAGGGGAGAGGGAAAGAGATATTCCACTTCCCAAATCCAAAATATAAACCCCAAACACATACCTCCAATGACCCACCTCCTCCAGTTACACTCCAACCACCTTCAGTTACCACTCAGCTAATCCCATCAGGGGATTAACTCCCCAAGTGGGTTAAGGCTCTCTGACCCACTCATTTCTCCTCTAAACCTTCCTGCGTTGTCTCACACATGAGCTTTTGGGGGATACCACACATCTAAACCATAACAAGGGCCCCCGCCCCGGAGAATGACCAGGGCTTTGCCAAATTCCTTGGAATTCCATCTACTTAAGACAAACACACAAAGAGCAGTTTCGATCCCTGTGTATGTCATCTTTGAAATATAAATATTTTAAAAAGCATATAAAATAGGTAAATATGGTGAGTATCATATTAAGCAATGACATTTAGGAAACATTTCTATTATCATCAGAGAAAAACTAATGGTGCTCTCACTACCAATGTAAATCTTCAACATTGATCATGAGATCCTAGCAAGAAGTGAAAAAAAAAAAAACCCATATAAATAAAGGGAAGAGGTAGAATTTGAGTCAGTTGCATGTAGAAGATCCAAAATAATCAATTAAATTCATTTGAACTAAGACAGTTTAATTATGTAACTGGATCCCAGACGAATTTATAATACATTATCATTTTTCTGAATGCCGGGGAGATGTAATTTTAAAAAGTCCTATTCACATGACTGTTGAAAACTTGCAATATCATATCATAAACATAAAAAGGTACTTGTGGTATCTACTGTAACGAATTGAATTGTGTCTCCAACAGATGTTGGGATCTTAACTCCAGGACTTCACAATGCAATCTAATTTGAAAGTGGAGTCCTGCAGTTGTAAATTGGTGACTTAAATTCAGATGAGGTCTTACTGCTGCCATTCTGACTGGAGTGAGATGAAATCTTAGAGTGGTTTTGATTCGCATTTCTCAAATTGCGAGAGATTTTGAACATTTTTTCATGTGTGTCTTGATTAATGGCATATCCTCTTCTGAGAAGTGTCTGTTCAGTTCCTTGGCCCATTTATTGATTGGGTTATTTGTTTTATTGGTGTTAAGATTGTTGAGTGCTTTATGTACCCTACAGATTAGTGCTCTATCTGATGTGCAGGTGGTAAAGATTTGCTCCCTTTCTGTAGGCTCTCTATTCACCTCACTGCTTTGTTTCTTTTGCTGAGAAGAAGCTTTTTAGTTTGAATCCATCCCATTTATTGATTCTTGGTTTTGATTTTTGCATTATAAGAGTCTTATGAAGGAAGTTGGGGCCTAATCCAACATGACGGAGATATGGGCCTACTTTTTCTTCCATTAGGTGCAAGGTCTCTGGTTTAATCCACTTTGGAGCAGCTAAGGCCCACTTTGGATTAAACCAGAGACCTTGGTCTCTTGGATCCACTTTGATTAGAATTTTGTGCATGGTGAGAGACAGAGGTTTAATTTCATTTTGTTACATGTGGATTTTCAGTTTTCCCAGCATCATTTGTTGAAGAGGCTATCTTTTCTCCAATGTACGTTTTTGGCGCCTTTGTCTAAAATAAGATAACTGTAGTTATATGGGTAAGAAATGCATCTGTTTGTGAAGACTTACATTCAAACTGTGCATGGTGGTGCATGCCTGTAATCTTAGGTACTCAGGAGGCTGAGGCAAAAAGATAGAAAGTTCAAAGCCAGCCTCAGCAACTCAGTGAGGCCCTGAGCAACTTAGAAAGACCCTGTCCCAAAATAAAGATAAATAAATAATTAAAAAGGGCTGGGGATATAGCTCAGTGGCAAACCAAGTGGCCTTTGGTTTAGTCCCAGTACCCCCTACAAAAAAGACAAATTCAAGAAATTTTGCAGTTTGATCTGTTCTGGGAAATAATTGAGGGGAAATACCCATAAATAAGTGTCAATGAAGGACTGGTAAAGAAATGATGATCTGCACAGAGTCTGAAATCCAAGTCATTGTTAGAGGTCTGCATATCTAATAACTTAAAAAGACAAGGTGGGATAGCCAGACATGGTGCGCGTGCCTGTAATCCCAGTGGTTTGGGAGGCTGAGGCTGGAGGATCGCAAGTTCAAAACCAGCTTTAGCCTCTTAGCGAGCAGACCTGCCGGGGATGTAAATGCTCTCAGTGACTTTTTCGTAGCATGAGCTTAAGTCCTCACATGCCAGATTGACAAGAGTTCCTCTATCCGTCTCAAGATATGTGCCACCCACTCCTCTGTGATCCAGATACTTCCGGGGACCATGCATTCCAAACAGAAGCTCTGCAGCTGGCCACTGCCGCCCAGAGACGGGACCTAGTGTCTCTCCAGCTGCAGCTGTCCTGGCTTGGCCTGGTATTGAGATTAAGGTCAGGGGTCACACTGGGCTGATGTTTGCCTTGCCTGATTTCCTGCTGTGGTCGCTCTGGTATGGTAGCTCTTGCTGGACTCTACTTTCTCCTTCCCAAGCTCATCTGCACAGCCGGGGCACCTTAGGTTACATGGTCTTTGGGCTCCCAAGTTCCCATGACCCTAAAGTTTGGAAGTGGGTCACCCCATGGCCTCGCCCTCTCCACTCCCTGCTGACCTAAAGCCGGACATGCAACCTGGGCTCTCTCCTGTCCTCCAGCCTTGTAGCATGGCTGCTCCTCTCCCTGAGATGTGGAGCGTATTTCCCAGCCTAGAAGGACTCTTTCAGCAGCTAAGGCCCATTTAGACATTGCTTAGATGGGGCCACATGGCCTGGAGATTTCTTTCTTTTGGGGACCTTAAGCACAGAAGGCTGGCACATGGCTGTATATTTCACACCCTTACCACCAGTCACCTTTGCCTCCAAACTCTGGAGGCTCTCTTGCTGAAACACAGTTAAGTATTTATTTGGTAACTTTGTTCTATATTTAAAAACAAGAGGTCTTTAAATGGGAAAAGGTCTGAGCAGATGGCCCCTCCACTGGGCAGGGACCTAGCAGCTCAGCTAGGAGTCCACCCACACCACCTTCTTCAAGCAGGAGGGGAAGACCTTGGTCTATCCTTCTGAGAGACACTCTGATGAATGGACCCTCTGAGGAGGAGGGTAGAAGAAGAGTCTTGGGTCAGGGAGTCTTAATTACATCACTTTCATTATCAGCCTTCGGACACTGGGGTTTTCTGTTCCTAGTACGAGGGGAGGGTGGACGTGCAGGCCAGGTGGGCTACCAGCCTGTGCTGTGGCTCCTATCACCCTGCAGGGCCCTGGTGGTGCTCAGAAAGCACTGAGCTCACCGAAGAGGGCCGTGACCTCATTACCGGAGGTCTATTTCTTGCTTCCTGAATTGCCAAGATAAGCTCTCTATCTCTCTCCATTTTTCTTATTAGGAACCACAGAGAGTTGCCTGTCATCGGAGGGTCCTATACAGAGTTTGGATGAGGCATGAATCCCCAGATCACGGTTGCTCGGGCTGTCCTTGCTGGCACAGGATGCTGCCCATTGCGAGTGTGGCTGTGATGGAATAAGGGGCATCCATTCACTCAGAGGTTTGAAGCCTGCTCCTCTGAAAGCCAGGAAGTTAAACTTCAGCTTTGCTTGCTAAAATGCAGTTTCCTAGGCTTGCTTCCTCATGACCCTAGTGTGTGTGGTGTGTGGTGTACGTGGTAGTGTTGGTGGCGCTGTGTGTCTGTGGTGTGTGTGAAGTGTCTTGTACGTGGTGGTGTGTGTGTGTGTGTGTGCGCGCGGAGGAGGAGGTGGAAATCTTCATTTGCAGCCAGACCCCCCGCAGATGTTCCAGAGATCAGTGAACTTGGGTTAGGGCGAGCCAGCAAGCATTTTTGTTTACAGGTTTATATACGAACAAGTTAAATAGTGGGGAGAACAAAAGCAGGCTGGAGAGTGTTTTTAAAAAAATAAATCCCACGGTGAGTGGGATGTTAGATTTTAGTAAACTTTGGCTGCTCCCACTTCCTGCAATCCCGTGAGGAGTCCGGGGTCCGGGCGGTTACAGCTTGAGTCTGTTTACCCAGCGAGCAGGCGTTTGTACAGTTTGATCCAGCAGCAGGGGCAGGTGGGAACACCCCGCTGTGTCAGGGCCTCGTGGGTGTGTCAGCGGGATTTGCCCTTAACCTACCCTTTCATCAACATGGGGACATTTGTCTGCTGCCAGCTCCTAGGGGCTCCTGAGGGAAGCCCTCAGTGGTGCGGGAGGGTCCCCCAGCCTTGGCTTCTCAGCTCACATCAGCAACTCCAAGCCGAGTTTGGCTCCAGGAATATTTCTAGTTAAATTGTGACCGCCTTTGACTCTTGCAAGTGGCTGAATTATTTTACGGTAGGAAAGTTCCAGTACTGGGGCTTTGAATACTCGGTCTTTGGATATTGATGGCACTAGGTTTGAGTGTGTTCATTTAGGTCCCAGTTCAAGATTTTTGTCTGAGAGACGATCTCTTTTGCTATGATACATAGACATATGTATTTTTCTTTTTCTTTTCTTTGGTACTGGGGATTGAACTCAGGGGCGCTTGACCACTGAGCCACATCCTCAGCCCTATTTTGTATTTTGTTTAGAGACAAGGTCTCACTGAGTTGCTTTGTTCCTTGTTGCTGAGGCTGGTTTTGAACTTGTGATCCTCCTGTCTCAGCCTCCCCAAGCCGCTGGGATTATAGGCCTGCGTAGACACATTATGTATCTTCTATATCTGTATCTACCCAAATGTGGATACAGGGGTCATGTGTACTATGTTACCCAATTGCGTATAAGTTGGATGACCTGGTTTCTCTCCCCACCATCTCTCAGCTCATCTTCCTGTGCAGGCATCTGCATTTCAAGTGAGAAGTGATTCTTGATCACGTCTCAAGCCAAAGGATGAATGCTCCCATTTTGTCAGTTTTGGTATCTGACCGCAGCATTGCTCTTGCCTTTGGGAGCCAGCTCAGCTGGTGGCTTGCAGCACATCCAGTACCCCCCGGGTTCCCAAGGTAGTGGGCACTCCTGCAGCTGCCTGGCCTTTCCCTCCTCTGGTGTGGAGGAAGTTTCTGTCCTCCATAGCCACTGTCCTCCTGAGCCCCCTTTTCCTGGGTCATCTCTCTCTATAGTGAGACCCCAGCTCTAAGGAAGGAATCAGACCTCTTTGTTCCTGATGCTGAAACCGCAGGTGTTGCCTCTAGGTCCTGCTGGGCTGGGTCAATGCCCAGATAAAGGACAGTGCGGTGCGTTTACTGGGAGCCCCCAGAGTCCCTGCTGTCTTGCAGTCCTGTGCTTTCAAAGCTCCTGTTTACCAGCAGAAGCAGTTGGGCAGGTTCCAGAGACCCACCCGATTTGGTGGGGGGCTCCTTGAAGTTCTCACAACTCCCTGCAGCCTGCCCCGGGCAGCTTTGCCAGACTCCTGGGTCCAGGGGCAACAGGTTGTGAAGCCTGAGAACTTTGTCTCTTAACCATGCAAAGGGCTGAAGGATCTTTTTCCCCTGGTTTCAGGAAACAGCGCTTGGATCCAGTTTCTGTTGGAGGTGACCTTTCTTTAGTTAAAATATCTTTTGTCTTTGCTCTTCCTCTGCTGTGTGTTTTCAGGGAAAGCTGACAAGGAAAAAGTAGTTTTGCTTTTTTTTTTTTTTTTTGACAAATAAATCTGCAAAGGTGGAGGAAGGACTTGGCCCAGGAGACAGGAAAGCTTTGCAAACAAAGCTGGATCTGTGGAGAATTCCTCACCATCATGGTTCAGGGGCCTGGGGCCACCTGCTCCAACCATCAGAGATGCGTAGATCTCCTGTCTGTCCTGCAAACCTTGCAAAAGCTGCTTGTGACTATTTATTCTCCTTTCCCCCTTAGCCGTCAGGGGACAATGGGCTGTGTTTTCTTTGACTCAGTGTCGTAGTCACATCACAGCTGATCTGGACCTCAGTTGTGTCAGTCTGTGCTTGGAATACAGATAGGGAATCAATAATTATCCCTTTTTTGTCCTATGGTCCCAGATGTGGGACACCTATAAGAATTTAAACATAGTATTCAACGTATGACATAGCTATATAATAGACAGTATAATCAGATAATAATAAGATAATTATAATATAATTATAACAGAATATTAATTGAGATTAATTATTATAATAATATATAAAAGCTCTAGATTACAATTTACAATGCATTTTAATGAACCCATGTCAATTTTGTTGTATTATTTGCAGAACTGAAAACTTGGGACTTAACAGTCTCTAAAAACATCTTTTATTTTTTATTTTTTTTTGGTACTGGGGATAAAACCCAGAGCATCAACCTCTGGTAGGTAAATGCTCTACTACTGAGCTGAATTCTCAGGCCCTTAAAAGGTTTTAGAGGAGCTGAGTCCTGTCTCTTCTCCATGCAGGCTGAGGTCACCAATTGGCAGGTTCTGGCTTTCAGAGTCTGGGTGAAAGTCCCACATTTGGAAAAACTACCCTCTTTTCTGAAAACTGCACGGTTGGTGGGGAAAGAGCAGGTTACGTGAACCCGTCTAGAAATTGTGAGTCCAAGGCAGATTCATAGGAAAATCCTTTTTCTTCCCCCTGGATCATTTCGTGGGAATTCATTTTCCAGCTAATTCTGCTGTCCTTTGGCGTTTGGAACAAGAAGAGTGACTGAATGTTTTCCAAAGACTGTTTTCTTGTTCCCAGGCCCTGGGCCAGGTTCTGCCTGCATGTCCTTTCTCTGGCTCTATGTGAGAAGGATGGGCGCTGGGAGGTGGGCTCTGACAGGGACAGTGGGCTTCACGAGAGGACCCTGGGGTGGAGATGGTCAGAGCTGGCGCTGGGGAAGGACACTGGGTTGCACTGGGAGCTTTGCCAGTGTTCCCTCTGAGGGTCTGGTGAGGGTCATGTTCCAGGCCTTTTGCTGTCAGTGGGGGACACCTCCAGAGAGCGGGTCTGTCTGGATCTGAAGGCCGTGGGCAAGTCCAACCTCCCTTCCCTGCCTCCCCATAAAATGAAGAGAGGAGGGTCCAGCACTGTCTAAGTTCTTCCCAATTTTCCTTCTTCCTTCTATTTGTACAAAAATAAACATACAAAACAGGATGTCCAGTCTCCAGTCCCTGCAGGGGAAGCAGGCTGCAACACAATGTCACCCTGCCTGGGGACATGGGATGTCACAGCCTGGGAGGACCAGGGATAGAACTCAGGAGCTGCACAAACCCGTATGAAAGAAAAAAACAAGCCTTTATTTTCATGAATCTCTAATGTCCTTGAGCATCTCCTTCTGCGGTGGCAGCACTCTGACCTCTGACCTCTCACAGAGAATGACCTCTCCGGGTGGTTGAGGCCAATATCTTAATATTCCACTCATGCTCAGCACTACTCAGGTATGACAGTTAATAGACCAACCACTAATTGTTATTTCGTATCTTAATGAAGAAGTTTTGTCTCGAACCAGACAGAACCAAACCAAGGACTTACTGGCTTGAGTGATCTCCCAAGGGGATGCAAGTCCTCATAGACCAAATGTAGGGAGAGGAAAAGAGGCAGAACTGGGGTCTGACCCGGGGCCCTGGGACCTTCTGGGGTTGGAGGCCACCGGGGTAGAGGAAGGTGGGGTGGGAATGCCCAGCTAGGTCTGGGGGCAGAGCAGGAATATCCGCGGCCAATTTCCACCTTTTCAGTGCATCACCCTGAGAACCACCAGGAGCAGCCCAAGTCACCATGGGCCATGTTCCCATGACAGGAGCTGGCCGGCTTGGTCTCAGGTTGTTGTCAGAGGCCCTGCACATTCCAGAGACAATGGGTCTTCCCTGAATGCCGTCCAGGCCCTGGTGGGGCTCAGGAGGGACTCTGGGGCCTTCTGCTGGAGGCTGGTGACATTGTCTTCCAGCTTATTCTTATCCCCCACAGCTGACCATTGCTCCCCGAGTCCTGGCCCAGACCCCTGTGCAAGTTCACGGTGAAGACTACCACCCCCGGGTCACTGGCACCTTCCAGGTTGGCGTTGCTGAGAGCCACATGTGAGCTCCCGCTAGCTGTAGGAAGCTCATTGGCGGCTCTGATCCCCTCGGGCTCACCCTTCCTTCCTCCCACCTGGCTGCCTGACTACTGAGACGCCAGAGGCAGGATATCAGCCGTCAGCTCCACCACTGTGGAAGCTCCAACCCTGTGGTTTCTGGCTCCCATTATTCCCCCACCACTCTTGGCCAGCCTGCCTTGGAGAGAACCATGCGGGACGCACAGCGTCAGTACACTCTGGCCAGGATCCAGGATGGCAGGGACAGGGGCTGAGTCTTGGCCAGATCACGGCTCACATCTGTCTCCTTCAGAGGCTGGTTCTCCCACTTCCTCCTGAGGCTCCAGGTCACACGCAGGAGCTGAAGTGCAGGGAGAGTCACATGGGAGTTGAGAAGCCAAGCAAGGATTGGGGCCATTAGAGGTTTCAAACCGCCTCCAGTGGTCACGGGGCGTGATATTCCCCAGGGCACAAAGGCTCAGGAAGGACTCACCCCGGACCTCTCCTCAGGCCTCCACAGTATCCTGAATTCCTGTGCGGTCAGCTGGAAGGGACCTAACAGGCCATTCACAGTATACTTGGCTAAATAGCGTGCTTCCAGCTGCCCCCAACTCCTGACCCTCCACAGACTTATGACCTTTTTCCTGGGTTCTTTTGCCCTTTGAGTAGATTTTTGCACCAACCTCAATTATAATGGCTGGTTTGCATGCCTCTCTCCCAGCTAGCCAGTGAGCCCTTGAAGATAAAGCAGATTTTCATCTTTTCATCCCCAGTACCTATTACCTGCTCCATCATGGCTACCTGGTGAATGTTTGTTGAATGACTGAATGAAGGAAACAGAGTACCCGAGATATGAAATAAATTTGCTTGCTCAGAAACAGAAAGGCATGTGTGACAGAGATGGAATAAAACTCAGGTGTCCCTGATTATCAATGGAGTTGATATTTGGGTCTCTTGCTGCTCTCGGCCACCTCTAAACGAAGAGAGGATTTGCAAGTACCCAATCATGAGAGCCACAAGCCCCTCACACTCTTTCTAGATCTTTCATAAAGATATCTTCTAAGATAGTCCTGGTATTTGCAAAAGAGATGATTTGAACCAAAGGCATGGACTTTGGGGATGGTCAAGCCTAGATTTAAATTCTATTTCAGTTATGAACCAGATGTTTGACCCTGGGGAGGTGACCTGACCTCCTTGGGCCACAGTTTACTCATTTGTAAACATGGCATTTGGGCAGCTGTGAGCATTAACTCTGAGAGGATCGGTGAACCTGGCATCCCTTCATCCTTCCAGCAAACACCTACTGAGCTATGACAGGCTGCTGGCTCTGGGCAGATGATAAAGACCACGAGGGCTCAGCTGCACAGGGCACAGCAGACATCCAAACAGAAGATTAGACCACAAGCTGATAACAGCCCATGTGCTCGTGGACGAGGGTTGGTGGAAGACCCATGTTTGCAGCAGGACTGATGGAAGACCACGGAGCCTTCAATCAAACCAAAAAGCTGGGTTTCATCTAAGTCTTCAAGACGGGGGTGGAGTAGATCTGCTCAATATATACTAGGTTTTCTTCACTCGCAGTCATTCATTTATTTATAATCAAGTACAGCTAATCCCACACTTATGCAACTGTTCCATCCCCAAAGGTCTTTGTCAACTTGAACTTTGCAAGGAAAAAAAAAAAAAACCAAAACCAAACAAAACACTACTACTTTTTTTTTTTTCCCCAAATGTTGCTTTGGATTTAAAGGTGCAGAACCTTTTTATTCACCTTTTTATTAATCTCCCCCATTACATCTGCTTAGCAAGTCAAAATGCTTCTTGTTGGCACGGAGCCGAGCTGAGCTGGCCTGGAGTGAGAGGGAGGGTCTGGCCATGTTCGGGCTTTAATCTGCTCGTTTCTTCTTCTCAACGGATCTCTTGTTCGTGGGCAGGTCCTGCCCTTTTGCAGCATGACCTTTTCCAGCCGTGTCCAGGATGCAGCACAGGGAAAATGTGTCTCTGTAAGCCGCAAGGACAGGGCTGGGATAGATAAAGAGACCCTAAAGGGGCCGAGCCATCCTAGACAGCAGCCCTTGTCCCAGGGCCTCTGCCTGGGCTAGACCTTCGTCCATAGGTGGCTCCTTGTGTCAGACGACACCTTCCTGCCTCTGAGACTCTCTAGCTGCTGCTGGTTGCTGTTTCTGGCCTGCTCTCCCTGTTCCCATGCTGCGCTGTGCCCAGAGGTTGTGCCTGGGTGGTGTTGGGCAGCTCCCCTACTTTACCCTCCTTTTAGGGGGTACGTTACAGGTTATGGCTTCCGTCTAGACTTTCCCCCACGGGCTCACGTGTTGGATGGTTGGTCCCTCCGCAATGTTCAGAGATGAGGATTTGGGTAAGGGATTGGATCTTGAGGACTCTGACCTCATCAATGGGTTAATCCATGGAGGGCTTCACAATTTTAATGCACTATTGAGAGGCAGTAGAAATCGGAGAAGGTGGGACCTAGTTGAAGGAAATAGGTCCTTGGGGACAAACCTCGGACACTCTATCTTATCCCCAGTACCATTGCTGCATTCTCCTCCTCCTCCTCCTCCTCCTTCTTATTTTCTCCTCCCTCCCTCTCCCTCTCTCTCTTCCCCATCCCTACCTCATCCCACTTTCCAGCTGCCTTGAGATGAACAGCGTTGCTCTAGACCACACTCGTCTGCCACGATGTTCTGCCTCACCTCAAGTCTGAAGCAAGTAAGCCAGCCGACCATGGACTGAAACCTCTGAAACCATGAACCAAAACAAATATCTCCTCCTTTAAGTTGCTTTTCTCAGGTATTTTGTCATAGTAAGGAAAAGCTGACCAACACAGTCTGTGGGGATCTCTAGCAGGACATAGGCTATTGGGCGCGTGAGGTCTGGTCTCTCTGGGTGGCTATGGTCCTTCTATAAAGGCCCCCTTTGTTGGGTGGCATCTTGAAGAAGGCTCACGGAGGGTTCTAGTAGGACTCCCTCTGTGTGCACTTTAGTCTTGGGAGGTAGGCAGTGGTCCTTTCTCCCTCCATCTTCTGTGGTTTCCCTGCTGCCTATCTGTGCTTTTGCAATATTCTCTTCTCTGACCTGCAGCAACAGGGACCCTTACATGCTCCTTGAGAGATAGTTTGTTCATTGTCATCCTGTTTATGGAAGACAAGCATGGGGCCATCTGGATGACACTCAAACCCGGCATTCTGCACGGTGCCCCCAGATCTGGTTCTGTCCCCAGACTGAACCACTCTGCTTTCTGCTTCCCCCAGGGCCAAGTCTCTTGTCCCCCGCTCCACACCCTGGGCTCTTGCTCTTGCTGCTGCTTCCCCAGAAAGCCCTCGTCACCACAGCCTCCTCCCTCTGTGGCTCAGGGTCCTGCTCAGGGTGTCCCTAACCACATCTTAGCCAGCGTCTGCCACACTGGATGCTCTCTCCAGCCCTGAAAGTCCATCTTGGTGACTCTTGGGCAGATGCTGTCTGTCTGAGCAGCCCATGTGGACACTGCCCTGTGAAGGTGCCGCCTGAGCGGCAAGGTCTCAGGCAGGGGCCCTGCCCACCCGCTTCCCTCCTACTTACTGACCTTCTTTGCTTTCTTGCTGGAATCTCCTCTTACAGCTGTGCTCAGCAGCAGGAGCCCAGTGAGAGCAGAGACCTTCCCTGCCTCCCTCCCTGGAGATCCTTACGACCTGGAGCAGGGCTCCCCAACCCTCCTGGAGGCTCAGTAGGTACTCCCCAAGTGAATGGATGAATGAGAGTCTGTACCATGACTGAAACCCACGAGCTGGAAACATGAATGAGAACAGCCCCGAGACCCAGGCTCCTAGAATCAGTACATTTTCTCTTGGGATGAGTCTGTTCTGGGTGGGAAAGAGGGAAAGAGCTGATTTCCAGATGAATGAAGGAACCTAGAAATGCCAGAGAGAAGGAGAAACCCAGATGGCGGTGGCCTTCCAACCGCTGTGGCCCTAGGAAGTGGGTCCCCTCTGCCCTGCTCTCCCCGTAGGACACTCTTGTGCAGGCTGGAGGAACCTCCCCGTGGCGCTTGCTTTCCTTCCACTCTGAAGTGGCCTCCCGGCCTTTCTTCTCATTTGGTGTGAGCCACTTGTGATGTCCCCATGAGTCACGGTTTGCAGGACGAGGCAGGAGAAGGCGGAGGAAGGCGGGCTTCCTGCTGACCTCTGCCTTGCCGTGTTCAGTCACTTCTGTGTGTCAGTGTGTCAATTTTGAGTCATCTGTGGCTTTCTTCTTCAATTCTTGAAGATGGTTATCGAATGCATCTGTTATGCATTTTTTTTCCCCAAATAATCTGAGATAGAGCACAATGACCAAAATCTGAAAAATCAGGGTTCTGGTAAAGATAAGCACTTTCTTTCCTCGGAGGAGCCGTGGTTACCCATGTCCTTATTCTTCCGACTTCTGACGACGATGCAGCAACATGAATGGTTGTATTGGACCCAGAAGGGTAATAAAGATGCTGCCACTTGCCTTGTAGAAAGGGACCCTGTGCTGGGGCGTACAGAGCAGGGTTCAGCAACGGATCAAGGAGAAGGACCCGGGACTTGAAACCACAGCTCCCTAATCTGTTAGGGTTGCAGATAATTTTATGTATTGGCAAAGGACTCGGCAGGCATCGGTCCCTAAGCAGAGGCACACAGCTGGGCGTGGGTCGTTTTCTGCTAGACGGAGCAGAAGATGCCTAGGTCATGACTGTCGATCTAAAAACAGGGCTTAGGATTTTGGGGGGCCAGGAATGCTGGAGAAAATGGTACTGAAGGGAATCACGTAGCCCAAAACATATTCATCTATTTTGCGTTTCGTTCCTTGATTTTGGAGCTGCCTCCTGCTTCATTTCTGGAAAAAAAATTGGGTTCTAAATGTACTTTAAAAATATGGAGTCTGCCTGAGACTGGAGCACACCCCGTACGCGGTGTCGACAGCAGTGTTTTGTGTGATCGCCGAGAGGCAGAAATAGTCCAGAGCCGGTTGATGGGCGAATGGATAAACAAATCGTGGCCTTTATCATGTTTGTTATTTTCTGATGCTGTGACACGTGGGCCTTGTTCCTGGAGAGACTGAACCCAGCCAGTTCCTAGTACAGGGCTCCTGGGAGTGAGCTTTTCCTAAGCAAACGTCCAATCCTGATCCCACTCCACACCTCCTCCTTTATCTGGCTATCACACCCAGCGAGTCTCCACCTCCTCTCACCATCCCTGGGCCCGGTACACCCCCTAGAGCACCCACAAAGGCCCCAGAACCTGGCAAAAAGATGCAAACTAGCAATCCTAACCCTTCCTCTCCTGTTCTTTGCCCACTTTCCCTAGGAAACCCTCTTGAAGACATTCATCCTTGTTTTCTCTACTCCCATGGTCTCCTGACTCACCCTGATGCTTCCCGTGTGCCCCTGTGTGGCACGGCCGCTTCTTGCCTCTGGGATTTGTGAGTGTTAACTTGTTCCTTCATGCCAGACATTTTTCTTGTCTGTGTATCTTTCCTGACCTGATTAAAACATATCCCGGGCACTTCTAAAGACACCATCCAGTGGAATATCATTCAGCCACACACACACACACACACACACACACACACACACACACACTCTGAAGTTCTGACACATTAAAACATGAATGAAAGTCAAGGACATTTTGCTAAGTGACACAGGCCAGGCAGAAAAAGGAGACGCTTTAAGCATGTGATGGATTATTGGTGTGTGAGAAGTGGGGTGGATTCCACACAGACAACTTGACTGAGCCTCAAAAGCATGACACTGAGTGAAAAGCCAGCCTCAAAAGTCCACGTGCTACACGGCTCTAGGTACAGATGTTCCTCCACTTACGATGGGGTGATGTCCTTGTAAATCCATCACAAACTGGAGATGCACAGGATACACATCGCCAGACAAACGTCACAGCTTAGTCTGGTCTAACTTAAAGTGCTCTGCACACCTAGATTAGCCTACACTTGGGCATCACCATCTAACACAGTCCATTTTATAGTAAAGTATAGAATATCTCACAGTTCACCCACTACAGCACACCGCAGAGCACAGTTCAGGCTGTTTCACCCCTGTGTGGCACTGCCTAGCGTTGGGAGGATCGTGCTGCCCAACACTGTAGCCTGGGAAAAGACCCAAACTCAAAATTCACAGTGCGTCTCTACTGACTGCATCTCACTTCCACACCATCCTAAAGCCAAAACATCCTTAAGTGATATGAGTGTGGTGGGCAAGCCTACATCCTAGTGACTCTGCAGGCTGAGGCAGGAGGATTGCAAGTTCAAAGCCAGCCTCAGCCTGGGACCCTGGCTCAGTGGTTAAATGCCTCTGGGCTCAATATTGGTAAAGTCTAGACCATCCCAAATTCGGGATAGCCCCTATGACACTTTTGGAAAGGTCAATTAAAGTGATAAAGAGTAAACTAGTAGGTATAAGTGATGGGTAGGGGAGAGTATATGAACAAAAAGACAGTGCAGGGTAATTCTTTGGGTGGGTGGGAGAGCTTTTCCCATCTCCTAATCATGATGGTTACACCAATCTTTATATGTCCTACAAGTCACAGGGTTTATGCTGGAATAATTCTTTTTGCTGAATATTAATTGAAAAAAAAAAACAAAGGAAAAAAAAGGGTAAAATAGTTGTACCAATTTGATTGCAATGTCTTTGAAAATACCTTTATTTTTAGCCAATTGTGAAAGGATGGATGCTTTATGATTCCACTTGTATGGGGTCCCTAGAGTAGACAAATTCAAAAAGACGTAAAGTGGTCGCCAAGGCAGAGGGAGGGTGTTACAGCTTCTTCGCTGCTGTGACTAAAGGACCCGACCAGAACATCTGTAGAGGAGGAAGAGTTTATTTGGGGGCTCACAGTTTCAGAGGTCTTAGTCCATAGAAGGCCGGCTCCATTCCTCAGGGCTCAAGGTGAGGTAATCATGGCAGAAGAGTGTGGCAGAGGGACATGGCCTACATGATGAGCAGGAGGGGGGGGGGGAGGGAGAGAGAGAGAGAGAGAGAGAGAGTCCACTCTCCATGGCCACGCCCCCATGAACCACTTCCTCCAGCCACACTCCACCCACCTCCAGTCACCATCCAGTTAATCCCATTAATCCACTGATTGGGTTAAGGGTATGACCTAAGTTTTTCTCCTCCAAATCTTCTTGCGTTGTCTCACGTGTGAGCTTTTGGGGGAGAGATGGGGAGTTATGGATTAATGAGTACAGAGTTCCAGTTTTGGAAGATGAGAACCTTCTGGAATGGATGGTGGTATGGTTTCTCAGTACAGTGGATAAACTTTATGCCGTTGAACGGGCACTCACCGGTGGCTAAGATGGTGCATTTTATGTTAAGTGTATTTTGATACAAAAAAAAAAAAAAAGGAATATCTCGGCTTTTGACTGACGTGCAGCCTGGTGCAGAAGTCCCCGAGGGCAGGGTTCAGCCATCTAAGCATCACCCCACCTCTGGAAGTGCTAGACCTGGTGCCTGCAGGGGCCCCCCATTTCTGGTTCATCCTGAGCATGGCTCACCCACAACCCACTCTACATGGTCCTCACATGTCCTTGGTTTCGGGAGTCTGTGTTGTCCAGTGGTGGTCCAGGGACTTTGTGGTGACCCAATGGCTGTTGAATGTCCTTCTATCAAACTGGAAGCATCTTGTCCATTGAAGACCGTGAGAGACATTTGCCACCTGAGAAAAAGGTTTCCAGATCTCCTGAGTCTCACTGGGCCCAGCCCCTGTTTATTTGGGTGTATGTGGGGGTTGGTCTACACTGGAGCTTTGTGCTGCTTGTACATCTGCATGCATCTGGAGGCATCCCCACCTCACCTGCAGAGCCCCAGAGCTGGCACACAAAACTGGGTATTCCCAGGCAGAGGAGAAGGCTCCGGTGGTGAGTGCCAGTCCAGCCATTTGATGCAGAGCAAGAGAACCTGCCCTTTGGTTTTTATAATTACATTCTTAACAGGATCCAAACGAAACCATGATCCAAACCCCCAATGCAGTGCCCTGGTGGGTGCTTGCTTCTGGGAAACTGCCGCCCAGTGCTTCTCTGGGCACACCTCCCCCGACAGCTCCCCCATACTCCCCCACCAACCCACATCACAGGCCAGGAGCGCGGCCTCCAGGCCCGGGGAGGCTGCAGCCATCTGTTTGCTTCCTTTCAGGGCTGGAGGCAGCTCGACTTCCCCTCTCTGGTCTTGCAGGTTCTTTTGAAAACCCCAGACCCCCACTTTCAACTCCTTTCTCTGGTCTCTGATAAAAGGCACCTTAAGAATCACTTCTAACAGTTCCACTGAGAGCCGGGGCGTGTCTGCAAAGCGGGGACATCAAAGCACAGGGCTCAGGTGCTGAGACAGCCGGTGCAGGTGGGAGGGACACTGTGCAGCCTCCAGAGTGCTGGCTCTGGTGGCCTGGGGGCGGGGATGGAGGGGGTGGTCCTGGCCTTCCCCCAGCTGCGGGCCCCTGCCCCAGGTCTCTGGCCATTGTCAGGCTGTGCCTGGCCTCTGGGCAGACCACAGAAAGTGGACTTAAAGCACAAGCCCTAGCAAACCGCAAACAGCACCCCCGAAGACAACATCTTCATTGCCCTGTGAGGAGCTGTTTGGCTGCAGGATCTCTTCTGTGGGTAGGCACGGCTTGAACTTCAAAGAGAGTCTCGCCCGTTTCATAATGTTTATAGCAGCTCCAGGAGTGACAGGATAATTTTGGTGTCCTTGGAGAGGAGGCTTGGCAGGGTGCCTACCTCTGCCCTGGTCTATGAGCCCCACGGGCGCCATGGCTGTGGGACTGGCCCAGTGCAGCTCTCTCCTGCCCTGGGAAGGCCGCCAGCTCTGTTTTAACGGCGCCTCTGACTCCAGCTCTGGCTTGGGGTGTCCGCCGCAGGCTGGAGCCAGGGTGTGGGCTGGCAGGCCTGGCTGAGCTCACTGGCCAGCCCAAGGCCTCCTGAGGCCCAAGGTCCCCTGGGCCCCCAGCTGGGGGAGTGGGAAGGACCCTATGCTCTTGTCTCTTTCTTTGCTTTGCAGCCATGAACTCTGTAATCTGGAGATTTGTTTCCTTTTTCCTCGACTCTGGGCTCCTTGGGGAAAGGGTATGTGGATTTGTTCCCTCACTCCTCATTCATCACGTGGGGCAGTCGCTCCCATTCCATGTTGGCCTGGCTGCTCAGAGCCTGGGAGGGTGGACGATGTCTGCAGGAGAAAGACAGGACTGGATTTTCAGTGATCCCAGGCAGAGTCTCCACCGCCCCCCCCCCCCCCACACACACACACTGGAGGGCATAAAACAATACCTATTTCACTGTTCTCACGGGTTCTGTGGGTCAGGAGTTCACGTAGAAGGATGATATCAGAGCCAAAGGCCACCATGTCCTGGAGTGGCTGCCCCTGGATATAGGACTGGACTGGGCTCCACTGAGGTGCTCACTGGAGCGCCTCCGTATGACTTGGGCTTCCTTCCAGCATGGCAGCCTCAAGCTACTTCACCTTTTCCTAAGGTGGACCAGAGTTTCCGAGTGTCTCTGGACAAGGTAGACGTTGCGTGGACCCTGGGGTCCAGCACAGAAAGCAAGGTGCCCCGTGGACCACACATCCTTTGAGGAAGCCTCTGATCTGCTCAGGTTCCAGGGGAGGCCCTAAGACCCCACTGTTAGTGGAAATCACACCACATAGTTATTCCTACTCATCACAGGAGCAAAACAGTTTTTTTTTTTTCATTTTATTTCCATTTCCCAAAGAAGTTACTTGAGGTGTGAAAACACAACTTACTCACCAGTCAAGAGGTGTAAATTCTGGTGTTAGACCCTGCCGGGCCTTGAGTGAAGCCAGGAGGCTGCCAAACCCTCACCCCTGTTTCCTTGTCTCAGCAGTGACAGTGATGTCATTACTGCAGAGACAGACACCATGGAGACTTTTGGGGAGGACAAATGTCTGCGTCCAGCAATTCTCTTCCCCATGGGGTGCGGGAGCTCTGAGCATCCACTGCTCCAAGCTCATAGCGCCCTCGGAAACGGCTCCTGACTTAGGTGTGGGGTGTGCAGCGAGGTCTGGGCAGAGTGGCCTGTGGCCATGGAAAGCAGCTGCCGGGAGAGCTGACCTGGACGTCCTCCAACCATGACAGGAATGTCAGCCTGTGCTCTTGGAGCAGGATGGGTGAACTGCCATTTTTAGCAGCCATGCTGCCCAGCCCTGTTGGCCAAGTCAGTGGGCTGGGTGGCTCTGGGCCATGGCTCTGGAATTTGCCGGGTCCGCACGGTGCTTCATGGCAACTACAGGAGACAGGGTGGACAGGCCTTGCTGACTGGCGGAGGGGAGAGGTGAACGAGGGGAAAGCGTGTGCATTCGGGACACCACTCCTCCACGGTGGTGCTCTGGAAGTCCATGGCCAGGGGGAGACCCGCTGCTGTGGACAGACACCCGATGTTGGTCCTGTAGGCCTGTCAATCACCTTAAAGAACTCCCAGGGCCTGTTCAGAGACACTCAGCCCTCCAGGGATGCAAGGCTGGGTCTAGGGCTGCATGAGGAGTGCTTGCTATCCCCGCTCACCCTGCCGGCCAGCATCCTTAGGTCCACTAGAACCAATACAGGGTCTGCGGCGGGTAGCAAGACAGAATGTTACCTGTGCAGCCCCATGTCCCGCTTCACCTCCAGTGCTGATTTATTTTATTGTTTTCCTGATGATTTTGTTTGGGAAGGGGCCGTGGGGGATGGTGGCACAGGTAGCTCTGTGAGATGGCAGGATGGGACTTCAGTAGTTAGACCCAAGTTTCTCATCTTAGTTTTTTTTTTTTTTTTGGTTGAGGAGTAGGTAGTGGTGATTGAACTCAGGGGCACTCGACCACCAAGCCACGTTCCCAACCCTATTTAGTATTTTATTTAGAGACAGGGTCTCACTGAGTTGCTGAGCACCTGGCTTTTGCCGAGGCTGGCTTTGAACTGGAGATCCTCCTGCCTCAGCCTCTGGGATCACAGGTGTGCGCCACAGTGCAGGTTTCTTGCCTTAGAAGAAAGGGAGGGAGGATCCCAGCCCCCTCCCCAGGCTGCACCCCTGCAGAGGACAGGTGGGGTTGTTGGATGTCACCGGCTGCCCTAGTCCCCATCAGAAAGTCTACATGCCCAGTGGGGCTGACAGCAGGGGCCCTCTTCTGGTGCTGAGCAGACAGAGGCCAGACTGACCACTCAACTCAGACTGGGCAGGAATTCCCTTCTTCCTCACCTTCTGCACAACTGCTTCTCTTCCAGAGCACCTCCGCGGTCCCTGTCTCCAGGTCTGTCCCACGAGGGTTCCTTGGTACTGCAGACATTGGCAGGACCCTGCACACCCACACACCCATGGTGGGCCTTGCCCATCTGATGTGTGTATGTCCCCCCTCCTCTCTCTACATAGATACATTGATCGTGGGAATTGGTCCGTGCAATTCTGGAGACCGACAAGTCCCACATCCTGTGTCTGCAAGCTGGAGACTCCGCAGAGCAGTGGCGTGGCTGCTCTCTGGGTCTCATGTCCAAGGGCAGGAGGGCTAGAGGTTTCAGTTGGCACAGAGCAGATTCACCCTTGCTTGCCCTTTTTGTTCTGTCGGAGCCCCCTCTGGACGGCTGATGCCCACCTGCGTGGGGGAGGGGAGATAGTCCTTGCTTAGTCAACAGCTTCAAATGCTAATCTCTTCCAGAAATTTCCTCACAGATAGACCCAGAAATAACATTTCACTCCCTTCCTGGGTATCTCTTAGCTCAGGCAAGTTGACATGTAAAATCAAACTTCAGGCTTGTTTCTTTGGGCCCACAGCAGGTGGGGGTGCCAGAAGGTTCTTCATCCGATCCTCCCACAGGAGAGTACTGATCCCCCATCTCTGCATCCCAGGGTGGAAAGGGCACAGGATTCTCAGACATGAGCTTCACGTGAGCACTCCCCAGGCTCTGGTGCGTGGACGGGTGCTGGGCTGCACATTGTCAGAGTCAGTAGAAGCTTTCATAGCAAGAGGTCACTGCAGTGACATCCAAGTTCACGAGCCTCTTTAATTCATCTCACAAGATGTATTTCTTTCAAGTGTCGGCTTGTGACGAATTGGTCAGAGGAACAGAAAACAGCCTGTCCTTCCCTCTGGGTAGCAGAGAACATGGTTTTCTCTTGCGGCCTGCATGCCACTGCAGGCCTAAGTGCCAGGGGAGTCACTGTGTCTTCTGGGTCTTGTGCGCTTGCTGTTGGCCACCGTCACGCCTCTTTCTGCAAGCTCTGTTCTGTACAGAGCTGGGACCTCTAGGCGACGGCTGTGACTTCCTGGCATCCCCTCCTCAGCACCCCATGGCAGCAGCCCGTGGTGGAAAGATGGCTGGTCCCTGAAGGCATGCCAAATTGTCCTGAAGAGTAACAGGACGTGGTGTCCCCCGGCTGGTTTCTAGAGCAGTCTCTGGGGAATTGCCTCTGGCTTTCCAGATGTGAACTGGGGGCTGAAGAAGCCAGCCTATTCTTGCTGGCCACTTCTGCTTTCAAGGGCTGCCCTGGAACAGGACAGAGGCCCAGCTGGGTCCAGGAAGGGTCCGGGAGGTTAATTTGCGTCATGGGGGTGGGAGGTAGATGAACACTGTCAACTTTGCTTAGGGCACAGGGTTGCCTGTTTCCCATGGAAAAATGAAAGATGGGCAGAAAGATAATCAAACAGAGTAAATAGCTCTTGAAGAGTGGGCAGAGCCGTCTCCAAAGCCACGTTTTTTTTTTTTTTTTTTTTTCAGAAAGTGAAGGAAGTCATGGTCTCTGTTCCTGAGAGATGCTGTGGGCGTGCGCCATGAGAAACCACAAGGGCGCACCGAACCCCGCACACACAGTCAGATGTGTATGCATGCGTGAGAAGCTCTCTCGTGTGCACATGTGCCCACATGTAGATACACAGGCACTCTGGACTCTATGTCAGCTCCCTGTGCTGCAGGACTTGGAGGTCCTGTTTTAAAAAGAAAAGGGAGTGGGCAGAAACTGCTCAAAGGGAAAGGAAACCGCAGGAAGGAAATAAAATAAAAAAACAAAAACACCCAAACCCCTAAAGACTGTTTAGTTAAAGTGCAGGAGACATCTCTCATTGCTTACTTGCAAACCTGCACGGCTGGCTGAGAGGCAGCCTGTGGGATGGGGAGCCCTCTTCCCAGTGAGCTTGAGCAGAAAATGGAGAGGAATTTCAAGGGCAGGACACCCAGAAATGCACATCCCAAACTAAAGATGATGAGCGTGGCTCTTCTCCCCCATAGAGAGGCCTCCAAGAAAACCCTCAAGGCACCTGTCCTGGGCTGACTGGGCCCTTCTGGGGAGCCCCTTGACCTGGAGAGACAAACGTATGGCTCTATGGGCTGTGTCCAGGCTTGTCGGGGACAGGGTGGAGGGAGTTCTGGTTGGCCGTGCCTAGCAGGGGAGAGGACAAGTCAAGCCTCTGGCCAGACCCTCCAAGGCAGAAGGTGCCCCGGAACCTGAGGGTGTCTTGAGGCACAGGTGGCCCTTGTCTGTGCTGGAGGCATTTCAGGTGTCATGTAGTCCAGGCTGGACAGGATTCCTGCCTTGGGCAGTCCACACTCAGGGTCAGCTCTGGGTCACTGTGGAACTCATGTTTCCCACTGTGTCCATCCTGGCCCGTGCACACACATGCACACCAGGAAGCCCAAGCCCGCACACACACGTGTGCTCACATCCATGCATATACCCAGGCTAGCATCCAGGAAAGGGGTGCCTCCTCCACCTTAGGACTCCTGACTCCTTTATTCCTGCCGCAGCAGGACAGAGCAGAGGATCTGACCTGGGAACCAGGGGCTACATTTTACAGGAAAATGAAGCTTGATAAGGTGACATTTCCTGAGGTCACATGGTGAGTGGTGGTGTCTGGGGATTCCAAACCAGGTGGTCAGGTTTCAAAGCCTGCATCCTTCCATTGTCCTGTCCATGTCCCTGGAGACCCCTCAATCCCTGCACGCAAGGACAAGGCTCTGATGGTTGTGGGCAGGACAAAGGCATGCCATCCACCCAAAGCAGAGCCAGAGCCTGAGGGATGCTGGTCCTCAGGTCTGAGCTGGATCAGAATATAGGGACAAGCCTACAAGCACCTGTCCTTTGGCCATCTGTTGAGTGAAGGTGGCCAGGTCCCAGTTGCCAGGCAGCTGCAGTTGAGGGAGGTCTCGGAAGCAGGGTGGGCACCAGACATGGTTTATGGAGTTGGCTAGACACAGCCTTTGCACCGTCCACTACTGCCTATGGCTGAGGAACAGCTGTTGCTTCCAGCTGGCCACGCTGCCCAGCATTATGGGCCATACTGAGGGGGAGGTCTGCACGCCACTCAGGCATTTGGAATGAATGGTCTTGGGTCTCTGAGTACCGGACAGGCTTTGGACAGCAGGGCCAGGCTGATGCTGGAGACCCAGAGGCCATCATCTGCCCAGGGTAGTTGGTGACCATGAACTGGCCACCTGGCCTCTGGGGGCTCTATCTTCCTCTGTATGGAGAGAGCTCTCTTTAGCTTTTGAGGTGGTTGTGAGGATTGAGGGGACAATACATTTCTATCACAGCTTAGCACAGCTCTCAAGAGTGACCAGGAAGAGTGAATTATTTTCATAGCTACTGCTTGGGACTTGCCTAAATTTCCAAGTGATATTACTGACCTCCAGGGGATGCTGTGGTGGAATGGGGCATTCTGGGCCTATCAGTATTGAAAAGGGATCTTTCCAAGCTTGAGGATATTGTAAATCTGTGGCCCCCGCCCCCCTGTGTAAAAGAGCTGTTGGTAATGTGGGGTGATGAGCTACTTGGAAACTTATCATGTAAAACAATTCAGATCACTGGTCCTGTGGGTCAAGACTACACGGTGGGGGCCGTTACTCTCAGTTCTTTGTAGCTCTCTTGTGTCTGAGCCCTGGGCTGGGACATCTGAGTAGTCATTCACTTGCCAGTCTGACAGGCAAGGGGGCTGTGAGCTGGGACCTCAGTTCCTCTCTGCACAGTGGCTTCCTCACAATATGGAGACTATGTTCCCAGGTGAGTCCTCAATGAGCCTGGAGGAAACCACATGCTGTTTCTGACCTCATTTTTTTTTTTGTCCCATGGCATCCGTCCCACCATACTCCTTCCATACACATTGCCCAGACTCAAGGGGCAAAGATGCCTCGCTCTGCAGAGGAGGAGTGTTGGTTGCTTTGGGAGGGGCACATAGGTATGGAATGTGCACATAGATGCAGGCATGTGCACATAGTCTGTCCCCGTATGCTGTGAGGGTCTTCATGCAGAGACCAGAGCATCTTTTGGACCCCCACTCCCTCAAATGGTTTTCTAAGTGTCTTTTTGAAACAGGGTCACAGGCTATGAGGATCTGAGAGGGCAGGGGACCCTAGAAGAGGGTCTGAATCCAGTCCCAAGATTTTACAAACAAGCAGAGGAAGACCAGATAAAGCATAAATGTATGTGATAAAACACCTGCGTGACATTTGGAGGTCACAAAACAGACGCACATTAATCATGCCAGAGCTCTGCTCCCGTGGCTTGCTCAAGGTCTTAGGGAGTTGGGTCTCAAGGACTGCAAAGCTGTGACAACCGGCTATTTCTCCTCAGTCATTTACATTGTTACCACTGAGTTTTAGAAAATGTCCACACTGAGTATAGAATTTAAAGTCACGATTACCTTTTACTTGAAAAACACAGAAATTAAAAACTTGAGAAGTAAGATTAATCCCCTGCACCTTTTTTTTAGGCCCAAAGAAAAAGAAGTCAACGTTCTTTTTATCTCTGTCAGCCAAAGCAGGTGGCAACCACAGTTAAGAGCTTGGTGCGTACGGTTTATTTTAAAAAGGTAGATTTTGATCTTTTGTTTTTACTTATTTATATTTTTATTTATTTTGCAAATATTGCCATCAGCAAGGTGGGGACACGAGTCGTATGAGTCCTGAGTGGGCTGCCTCTGATGTCCCTTTGGCGTCAGGTGTCCCCTTCTGCTGGGTAGCCATGAGAGTGGGAAAGAGCATATGGACTGTTACCAGTGGAAAGGCTGGGGACCAGGACAGGTGGAACTGGGGCCATCAGAGAAGTGTGTAAATATCGAACGACTCATGTAGCAGTTCAAGCACCAGCCGACACTTTCAAACCATTATGTTATTCCACTATATCAGGGATGGTTCCCAGGGTCCCGCGTACGGAGCACTGCATTTTGGGGGAACTCTGTATTGAAGCGTAACTTCCATAGAGGAAAGGGCACACATCATGCTTGTGCAGAGTGGGCGAATCTTCACAAGGTGAACGCACATGTGAGGCAGGAGGATCACAAGTTCAAAGCCAGTGTCAGCCACTCAGTGAGGTCCTAAGCAAGTTAGTGAGACCCTGTCGTAAAATAAAATATAAAAAGGGCTGGGGAATATGACTCAGTGGTTGAGCACCCCCGAGTTTAATCCCTGGTACATTTCCCACTCCCCCCAAAAGCAATGGTACTCTGGGCTCCCAGACACTCCCTTCCAAGTTGTTAAGTCTCAAAGAATCACCACTGTGTTGACCCCTGACACCACAGCTTGCTTTCCTCGATCCTCTCAATTTTTATAACTCTAAACATAGGAATAAAGCTGCTTTGGGACTTCCTCCATAGATTGTGCAGAAGAGGGTGGGTAGAAATACCCGGGAAGTTTTGAAAAGGGAACTGCTGTAGGCCTGGGTATTCCCAAAGATGAGCTGGGTTGATGGTTGGCTTTAAGGTTCTCTGGCTTGTCCTTACCTTGCTATACCCCAAGCCTTGGCTGCGGGTCACCACGAACAGCCTGCGCAATACACCCTACCTGCCAGGTCTTGTCGGAAGGCCATTCTCGATTTCTGTCACCTTGGGGGTCTTCCGTATCTGCCTCCCAGGACCCAGGATGACCTGCAAACATGGACGACCCAGCATAACCAACGCTGCACGGCATGAATCCTGTCTTCCCCTTACAGTGCCATCTTCCCTGTCCCAGGAATTGCTTTCTGGCGTGCTGAGTCCCAGGGATTGGTTGGGAGCCCTGGCTGAAGTTGCCGTCTCCCTGTCTCCCCCTCCTCCTGACCTGGGTCTGTGCTGGGTGTGACCTCTGGCAGAGTTTGTGGTCTAGAGATCAGGCAGGCTGGGCTGGAGGTGAGGTCAAGACACTGAGTGTTGGTGGCTGGGGCAGTTTTGCCAACTACAACCCACTCAGCTCCACCCCTTCCCTGAGCAGGGCTCTGTGGGGAAGGAGCCTGGGGACCAGGCCAGCCGAGCTGACAGTGAGTCTGTGGTCCCCACTGTAAACCCCAGAGTAAGCACAGGACTAGATATGTCCCTTCAGCCTCTCAAGTGCTTGCTTTGGACTAAGAAATTCTCCAGGTTCTTGCTCCAGGGACCAGTGAAAGGCAGTTCTCCTGGGATGTGTCTGGATCCCTTAGTCACCAAATCAGGAACTGCGGTAGGAATTGGGACTGGCATTTGAAACTCTTTCCTGATGCTATTTGCCCAGGTGGACCCACATCGGTGACCTGAAGCTATTCAGTTCCCAGCCCTGTTGCCAGGAAATCTTTAAGTTCTCTCCTCCCTTGGTGACTTGGTGTGTTCAACACAGGATTTACAAAGTGCCTTGTAGGTGCCTAGCAGATGCTAGGATAAATTTAATCAGTGTGGCCGGCTTCCACCAACATCCCCAAAGCCCAGACATCTGCCACAGTAAGGGGGCATTTTCTGCCCACATGTCCATTCATGGAGAGCAGGCTGCAGGATGGACGAGGGGTACCAGGTCCACAGGGTCATTCAGAGATTCATGCACCTATCATGGCATGGACATGCTATGTTCGAGGGTTTGGGCCAGATTTCTCTGCATCCAGGCAGCAGGTGAAGAGAAAGAGGGAAGAGGATCGGGTGGGAGATGTTAGGGTCCAGCCCGAATGTGATGCTCATCACATCTGTTCTCATTCAACTTGCTACAACATTCACATGGTCCCATCTAACTGCTAAGGAGGCTGAGAAATGTAGTCTTGGGGTGTTCCAAGAGTTTGAGGGGCACATGACATTGTCTGGGCCACCCTGGTAACGCTGCAGAGTGGTGTGTATCCTCAATGCGACAGCCTCGTTTCCTCATTCCTAGGTCAAAACACAAGTTTTTCCCATTCAAAAATATTACAAGACTCGAAAATTAATTCACATTTTTTTTGGGGGGGGTACTAGGGATTGAACTCAGGGGCACTCAACCACTGAGCCACATCCCCAACCTTACATTGTGTTTTATTTAGAGACAGGCTCTCCCCGAGTTGCTTAGCACCTGGCTTTTGCTGAGGCTGGCTTTGAACTCCTGATCCTCCTGCCTCAGCCTTCTGAGCCGCTGGGATTACAGGTGTGTGACACTGCACTTGGCTAAGTTAATGCATAGTTGATTGTATATATAAAACATTTTCTCCCGGGGTTGTGCCTGGAGAGCTTCCTGGGGAATTGGTGGCAAGCTGTCCCATGGTCAAGTCCATCTGAGAGGGACACTCAGAGTGCCCCAGCTAGGCAGGGCTCCATGATGGATCCCGTGTGATTCTTTGGGACGAGCTGTAGGGACTTTTGTTTCCCAAGGTTAGGGGACCAGGAGACATTTGGAAAGCAAAGCTCTTTTTTATATGCAATGGTGCCCAGTGCAGCTTACCCAAAATAGGGTTAAAAATTCATTTTGAATGAAAAAATGGAATTGTACCCAGACAGATCTGTCATTGGAAATCTGAGATGTGAGGCTGGAACTAGATGACAGAGAAGTGGGGCTACCCCATGGGTGGGGATGTTGGATGTGGCTCAGGAAGGTTGTGTCAGATCTGGAGAAAGGATGGGGAAATGAGGAGGAGCTGCAGGCAGGAAGGCCAGCATATCTGCAGGGCTGCTGGGGGCAGGCCAAGATTCATCACATCAAAGGGGTCATGGGCACCCCCCTGTACTTAGTCTCTTTTTCATTACTATAATGAAATACATAAGGCTGGGGTGCTTTATAAAGAAAAGAGGTTTATTGAGCTCATCGTTCTGGAGATTCAAGGGCATGGCCCTGGCATCAGCTTGACTCTAGTGCAGACCTTTATGGCAACTGGGACCACAGTGACAGGCATGTGTGAGACAGGGACAGACCACATGGTGAGATAGGAAGACGAAGTGAAGAGAGAGTCCAGTCTTTCTCTCTCTCTCTCTTTTTTAATATTTATTTTTTAGTTGTGGTTGGACATAATACCTTTATTTCACTTATTTATTTTTTGTGTGGTGTTGAGGCTCAAACCCAGGGTCTTGCACATGCAAGGTGAGTGCTCTACCACTGGGCCACAACCCCAGCCAAAGTCTTGCTCTTTTTATAAAAACCGTCTCTTAAGAACTAACTTAGTGTCCCATGAGAACTCTGTTAATTCTTTACAAGGGCAGCACCCCAGTGACCTAATCATCTTCTATAAGACCCCACTTCTTCTTTTTTGATAACATTCTATTTGGGGGGCTGGGGATATAGCTCAGTTGTAGAGTGCTTACCTTGCGTGCACAAAGTCCTGGGTTCAATCCCCAGCACCACAAAAACAAAACAAAACATTCTTTTTTAAATTGGTGCATTATAAGGATACACAATAGTGGGATCCATTGTTACGGATTTGTACATGCACACAACAGAACAATGCAATTTGGTCAGTCTTATTCCCAGTACTTTTCCTTTCTCTCCCTCCCTCCCTCCCCATAGTTGCTACTGGTCTCCCTTCTATTTTCATGAGATTCCCATCCCCCCTTTTTTTTCCTCCCCCCCCCATCTTCTACATATGATAAAAAATACAGGGCCCTTGGCTTTCTGAGTTTGTCTTATTTTGCTTCACATAATGTTATCAAGTCCCATCTATTTTCCTGCAAATGACATAATTTCATTTTTCTTTATGGCTGAATAAAACTCCATTGTGTATATATGCCATATTTTCTTTATCCATTCATCTGCTGGTAGACACCTAGGCGGGTTCCATATTTGGCTACTGTGAATTGTGCTGCTGTAAACATGGGTATGCATGCCTCTTTATGGTATGATGACTAATTCTTTAGGAAAGTACCAAGGAACGGTGTGTATAGCTGGGTCATATGGTGGTTCCATTTCTAGCCTTTTGAGGAGTGTCAGTACTGATTTCCAAAATGATTGAATGAATTTACAACCCCAATAATGTCTAAGCATTCTTTCCCCCCCACGTCCTCTCCAGCATTTATTATTATTTGAATTCTTGATGGCTGCCATTCTACCTGGAATGAGATGAAATCTTAGTGTAGTTTTGATTTGCATTTCCCTGATTGCTAAAGATAGTTAAGTTTTTTTTTTCCATTTATTTGTTTGGCCATTTTTATTTCTTATTTTGAGAAGTATCTTTTAGTTCATTTGCCCATTTATTGACTTGTTGGGTAGTATTTAGAGTTCTTTACATATTCTGGATATTAATCCTCTATCAGAGGAGTAGCTGGCAAAGATTCTGTCTTCTCTTATTTTCTATGCTGTACTTTTAAATTTGAGGCTGTGCCATTTATTCATTCTGGGGTATGATTTCTTGAGCTTTAGGAGTCCTGTTGAGGAAGCTGTTGCTTGCACCTCTATGTTGGAATAGAGGAGTGTTGGAATGTTGGCCCCATGTTTTCTTCTATTAGTTGCAAAATTTCTTTCTAATTTCGGTCTTTGATCTACTTGGAGTCGACTTTCATGCAGGATGAGAGATAGGGACATAGAAATAGGGACGTCATTCTACCTATGGATATTCGGTTGTCCCAGAGCCATTTGTTTAAAAGGCTGACTTTTCTGCAAAGTATGTTTTTGGTGCCTTTGTCAAGGATAAGATGACTGTAGTTGTGTGGGTTTGTCGCTGTTTCATTCATCTCTGTGTCTTGGTTTTGTGCCATGACATTTTTGTCACTATAGCTCTGTAGTATAATTTGAAGTTGGACATTGCTTTTTTTTTTTGGTCTAGAATTGTTTTAGCTTTTCTGGGTCAGTTACCCTTCCATGTGGATTTTAGGACTGTGTTTTCAAGTTTCGTGAAGAATGTCATTGGTATTTCTACGGGGATTGAATTGAACAGGTCTTAATGTATCTTGGAGGTCCCACCATCTCAATATGGCCACACTGAGATTAGCCTCCAACTCATGAACTCTTGGTGACTCTCCCAAACTGCCTCCAGACCACAGCGACACCCAGATGTCTTGCCTTGCTTCCTTTTATGGAGGTGAGTTCTGGCTGCCTCTGTACCTGAAGCATTTATGATCCTGAGATTCTTCCAGGCTTACCTGAAGCTGCAGGGGGGAGTTTATTCATTGAAAATTGTCAACTTGTATAATATGGCAAATAATTTTTAAAAAATGAGCAGAAAGAATGAGAGGAGGCAACACAAATGCATTTTTTAATGTTTATTTATTTATTTTTTTAGTTCTCGGCAGACACAACATCTTTGTTTGTATGTGGTGCTGAGGATCGAACCCGGGCTGCATGCATGCCAGGCGAGCGCGCTAACACTTGAGCCACATCCCCAGCCCCTATATTTTTTTTTGAGGGCATAAAATGCCAGCTATTCCAAGGTGAGTCACTTTGCTTCGTAAGGGACACATTTATAGAGAAATCCTAGAGGCAGTCATTTACTAGCTACTGTCAATCTAAAGGAGTTGATTTCACTTGAGAGACATTCACGCCTGTTACCTGAAAGTGCAGAAGACACTTTGGGGTGCTTTCTAGCCTCGAGATCCTTTCTGGAATTCATTTACCTTGAAATCTGTCCTGAGATCAGGCAGGCTCTGCCAAATCTGCTCAATCTCCCTTTGGGGCTGGAGTTTGTCTTTAGTCAAAAGTCAAATTCCTGACACTCCACCTCTTCTCTTAGAAGCCTCTCCGTGGGTGTCCAGCCCTCAGGGGAGTCCAGGGGATTTTGCTTGGGTGACGGTTGCTACTGTTGTCCTGTTTATCAGCTCCCTCCACTCCCGTGGTTGCCCAAGTGACCAAAGTAGTGAGAGCAAAACATGGGCCAGGCAAGACAAAATAGCATCATGTTTACACAGCGGCACTGTGATCACTATTTATGCTTCTGTATTCACAGGTTGTGATGACACTTGGGGAGGGATGGAGGGCCATGTCCCTAGGGCCCTGTGAGCCAATCGCTGGGCTCACAGACTGCACTGCATAGTAGAACAGAGGTGGACAGTCACCAAGAAAGGACCACAATATTTCTATTGCTATGGAGTCCCTCAATAAACAAGACCCCGTGTGCACCTCACCACAAGAGGTTCACACAATTGTTTTATGCTGCATCCGAGGAGCCAACACATTCCTGGAGCATTGGGTTGATGGTTGGAAATGACTGGGCAGGGCTGGTGGGTGTGGGGAGCTGGTCACCGTGCCCCTCATGGGTTAAGAGCAGGAAGGCATGCCTGGGGGACTTGAAGTGGACAAGGTAGAGGGGCTGCTATTGATAGGATGATGACAATCTCATTTTGTTGCTCACTGTTATCACGGAGGTGATAACAGGGGGCATCTGCAGCTGAGTGACAGTGCAGCTCATGTTGATTTTGTATCAGCCTAGATCCAGGTTCCTGAGGGTTCTGTTTCTTTCCAAAAGCAGCTTTCTTGATGCTTACAAAACAAAAGTAATGAGAACTCCCAAGTCTGCGGGCCTCCGAGGCTGGCTTGGAAGAGGTCACCATGACATTAATCCCAACACCCAGCCCCATCCCGCTTGATCTGCTCTGTGATCTAAGATCTCTGAAAGGCCCTCCCACTGGTCTTTCTGGTCCATTGTGCTGAGGGATGTGTCTGGCCTACCTTCCACCAGCCGGTGTCCATTGACATCTCCACCCGAGTTTTCCCATAGAACTTGCCCCTGCCTCTGCCTGATGTCCCCGAGGAGCAAATCTTTCACGTACCGGTGTCCCCTGCATGCCTCCACTCCCTTGGAACAATTCTGTCCAACACAGCACAGGTTCTAGTTATTCTTTCTACCATACTTGTCTCCTGGAGCTCATGGGCTCTGGGGCTCATGGACATTTCTGGAGACATCTCCTGTGACGCTGGTCCCCATTCATCCTCTGCATAGAGCTTGAGAGCCATTGCCCTCACCCAGCACCCGCCCTCTCGGGCACCTGTCACAGAGTCTTTTCTCCTTTCCACCAGGAAATAAATGAAACAAAATCTCGTGCATAGACACCTGTCTGCCAGTCTCTGCTGGCCACAGTGGAAATCCCTGCAGGGTTTCAGCCGAGAATTGTTACAAACACGTGCACGGCTCTTCACGACAACAACGGAGGGCACATTTGTCCCATTTTGTCATCACACAAACTTGTCGGGATGGCTTTAGTTTTGTTGTAAGCAGCTCTCGCCCCCCAGAGCTGGGAATACTGAGGTGAGAAGCAAGATGAGCCCACATCTGTGGTCCCACCAAGCAGAACTGGTCTGCGCACATTTCATGAACCTTCAATTCCTTCGTGATTTTTAGTAATTGACCACAAACAGCACTTAAAATGAAAGCTTCATGTAAGGGAAGTCTGTGTTTCATGGGGAAAGAAGTCTGTATAAATGACTGCCGCATGGATAGGAATCTGTCTCCTTTTGTACTTCATCTTCATTTCATAGAGGCTTGGTCACTGAGGCTTCAAATTCTTGGACAAAGTATTCGTATTTGAGAAGAATCCTCTGGTGCATCTAAGAGGTGGGAGATTCAGAAGCTTGAAAATGGCAGGAAGTAGTATCTTGCTTACTGAGCCCACCCTGCCTCTTGCCTTTGAATTCTAGATGAGAAACTGAGACCCTTGCACATGGGGCCATATTTCTTCTTGCTAGTGCTCCCAGAAACTTAGATGACAGCCCTCTGGTTCCTAGAGTCTTACGATACCGTCTCTGTATGATGAGGGCCAATGGCCAGGCCCATACCTGGCATTAAAAACCCATTTCTAACTAGCAAAGCCACTGTTTCTGCATTTTCGTCCTCTCTCAGCTTCCATTAACAAGGTCTTGGGCATACACGTTCTCCCGACACCGAGCACCTACTAAGTGCAGTAGCTCTACAGAGCCTGGCGCTGCAGTGGTCTCCTCTGTAGACGTGTGGGCGTGACTGTTGGCCTTAGAATCCATGGAAAGGAGGTATCAGCAGAAACGACAGTGCCAACAACAAAGACAGTAAGTTAATGAGGATCAAGAGGGAAATGATCCAAGAGTCGAGCCAGGACCTTGTGGGTGCTTGAGGGGTGGGGGGCCTGGTTATGTCTGGTGGGTCAGCAGACACCAGTGTGGGGAGAGGCCCCGGAAACTGAGCTCTTGGGCCATGGGAAGAACACTCAAGGCAGAAAGAACATCATAGACACAAACCCTGTAGTGGGAAAGGGCCTGATGTCATTGAGCTCCAAACAATTCAGGTGGAAGGAGGGAAGTGGGCACAGAGGAGGGGGCTCTCACAGGCCATGAGAAGGAGCGTGGGTTGTATTTCAGGTAGAGAAAAAGCCACTGATGATTAGACAGAATGGTGACATCTGACCTGCAGTCTAAGGGAATCAGCAGCTGCTGGGTGGGGGCATTAATGGGGGGGGGAGAAAGAGTAGAAAGAGGGTAGAATAATGAAGAAGGTTCTCCAGGATTTCAGAGGAGATGATGGCTGGTGGAGGAAAGGCCATGGGTGTGTAAGTGTGTAGGTGTCTTCCAGATTCTGTGTGTGTGTGAGAATCAGAGGCTTGAGGTTTAATCAGCTGAAAAAATAATGGTTTCATGTACTGAGATGAATATCATGGGGATCAAACAGGCTTGGAGGGGAAATCAGGAGATCTGCTGAGCTGGTGTGGACACCCTTAGCGTTATTTACGGCGGCATGAAATATCCTATGCAGAAGCTAGTGGCTGAAAACAGCAAACCATCTGTGGGTTGACTGGGCAGGGATGGACAGTTCTTCCGTTGGTCCTACTGGGTGGCTGCAGCCTGTTGGCATTTGGAACTGGACTTCCAAGTTGATTTTGTCACAAACTCATGTCTCTGTGGGGACAGCAAGAAATCCATTGGGGAATGGAGATATCTGAGCCTGTCTCTTTGTCCGTGGGCCTCTCTCCACGGCCTCTCCAGGAGGATGGATAGAATTCCTATATGGCTCAGGGTTCCCAAAGTGCCTCCACTTCCACTCCCCCATTCTGTTGGTCAAAGCCACTCCCAGGTGCAGCCCAAACTCCCAAACGAGAGGTGACATGGGACCTCAATGCCCATGGACCTTGGTTTTGGGGGGTCACCTTGGTAGGCTGGCGATGCATCCACTGGGTGCTGAGGTCAGGTTGGCATTTGAACATGTGAGACTGAGTCTGGGGAGACCCCTGGGTAGACGATGTGCATTGGAGGTTGTCCTCGTGCAGACTGTCTGGAACCCTTGCGTGAATGGGATACCTCAGGGAGCACCAGGCTCCAAAGGAAGCTGTTGCTTAGGGGCTGGGAGGAGCTGAATGAGCCCAGAGAAGAGTTGAGCATCCTGTGGTGGGTGTGGGGCAGAGGGGCCAGTGGAGGAGGAGCAAGATTCAGGGAGGCTGGCTAGAAGCCCAGAGAGGAAGCAGGGTGTGTTGACCACGCTGAAGGCACGGAGTTTTGGATAAGAGGAGGGGGGAGAAGACCCCTTGGGTCTGGCAGCAGTGACAGTGCAGGGTGTGGGCATGCAAACCCAGGCGATGTGTGAAGACAACGCTGTGCAGAAGCTGAAGAGTCGGTTCTGAGAAGTCCGTCTGTTACAGAGCCGAGGAGTGACATGCCCCAGGACTCTGCGACTGCAGACAGCGTGGGGCATCTCCCAGCTCCTCCTATTTCTCCCATCTCAGTCTTTTCGCTTATTTGTGACACTTACTTGACATTGAACAAACGATTCCTTTACTTGGTCAAAGACCAGGCTGAGTTCTTGGTGCTGCCCCCATCACCAGCTGGTTAGGTGCATCTGGCTGGTCAGATTGCTCCGGGGACAAGGTCAGGAATAGGCCCGAGTCTCCCTGCCATCTGAAACACTGGGTGGCCGTGGGAGGAGCAGTCAGGGAAGGGCACGGTGACATGGGAGGAGCTGGATCATGGAAACCTGCTTTCTGCATGTTGCGTGTCCCCAGCTGGACTGTACAGTCTTGAAAATGACTTCACTTCCTAAGGAGGTGATCAAACGGTGATTCTTCTGTTTTCATAAATAGCACCCTTTGTACAGAATCCCCCGCCCCATAACACAACGGATGCAAAGCGCGGCTGCTCTGGTTGACTCCACGGCTGGAGACGGTGGTGCAGGGAGACTCTCTGGGGGTCTCCAGGCGCCTTACCTGCTCAGCTGCCCGCTGCTTTCCCCTGGGGTCCTCAAGCCTGAGGAGAATCTCCTTAAAAATCAACGCTTTAATGAGCAGGTGCATTCATTCTATTCTTGCTTTACGCTTTCCAAAAAGAAATACCTTCTGGTAGAATGGCCGACATTCTTTTAAAGAGCTCTGAACTTCTGTCACGGGGAAGAGCTTTGCCTTTCAGTCTGAATGAGGAGGTGACAACGCTTCTCAGAGGGCGTCTTCCCCTCGATGTGTCATTGCTCTTGCTTCATTCCAAGCCTCTGAGGTTGAACCTTTCCTACGGCCTGCTGTGATAGCACTTGTATCATCAATGGCAGTGGTGGCTAATGGCATCTGTAGTTGAGGCCCAGATGTGGCTTCCTGAAAATCCAGTTAACATAGGGTTCAGAGAACAGAGGTGTGTTCGTCAGCTTTCCCTTGCTATCAGAATACCCTAGATAAAAAAAAAATTCATTAAGAAAAAAGGTGTGTTGGGCTCATGGTGTTAGAGGTTTCAGATCACCACCCTCTGGGCCCTGTTGCTTTGGGCCTGTAATGAGGATCACACCACATTGGAAGCACGTGGTAGAGAAGAGCTGCTCACCTCCTGGCCAGAAGTGATCAAGAAGAAGGAAGAGAACTGAGTCTCATCATCCTCTTCAAGGACAGGCCCCCAATGACCTAAAGGCCTCCCACTAGGCCCCACCTCTTAAAGGTCCCACCACCTCCCAGTAGACCCAGAGGCTGGAGATCAAGCCTTTAACACAGGGGCCTTTAAGATCCACACTCTAGCGGTAGGGAAACGGATTGTTAATGTGTCCCCTTGACTGCCTTTCTCAGATGCCGGGCATCGACAGTGATATCCTGGCCTGCAGTGGGTCAAGTATTCGTGGCTAAACTCTCCTGGGAGAGCCCTGAGCGTGGTATTTGGGGGTTGATGAAAGGGGATCAACGTGCTTCAGACAGCAGACAGGAAGCAGATGCAGTGTAAGCGTCTGGCTTGTATTCCTCTCCAGGGACAGCATTTTCATTGACTGTCCCTCTGTTGATGGATGTATTAATATACCTCCTCTGCAGCCACAGATTCAAACAGCCATGGATCAAAAATAATAGAAAAAAAATTGCTCTGTGCTGAACATATACAGAATTTTTTTCCTTGTCATTATTCCCTAAGAAATACAGCATAACAACTATTTAAATAGCATGTCCATTGAATTAGGTTTTATGAGTAATTCTACAGTGATTTAAATTCCATGCAAAGACGTATGCAAATACAATGCCATTTTATAGAGGATGCTCCAGCTTCTGTGGTTTTCGGTCTCCTCCAGGATCCTGGAAGCAACACAGAGGGTGATTCCAGTTAACTTAAACATTTGAAAACAGATGTGCTGAGGAATGATTCCCATCATGCTTGCCTATTTGAAGTGTACCATTAAAAGACTCGAGCAAATTTACAAGGCTGTGCACGTCCCCTTAGTCCAGTTCAATATCTTACAGTTACCCCCCAAAGGTCACTGGGATCTATCGGTGGCCAATCACTCCGCTGGCTTTCTGTCTTATGCATGTACCTCCTATAAAAATTTCACAAATGGATTCCAATTCTATTCCATTTTCCAACCTACGACCTTTTGTTTTTGGCTCCTTGGGCTCCCCACAATGTCCCTGAGGCTCCTCCTCCATGCTGTCCCACGTGCCAGCGCTTCACACCTTTTCAGAGTGTCCCACCGTAGGGACACGTGGGATTTTATTTGTCCATTCACCTCTTGATAGGCAGTTGGGTTGTTTCCACTTTGGGGCTACCATGAATCATGCTGCTGTGTTTGGCTGATATTTGTGGTTTCGACTTCATGGTTCAGCTATGTAGCCGTGGCTGCGTGCCTTACTGCTGTTTGTTAGAAACTCCAAGTGCTGACGGCTAAACTGGAAATTCCAGAACCCAGTCTAGTATTTGCTCTTTTGATCCTGGGGCTCATTACTGCCATTCTCCCTGAAGGTGTTTGAAATGTCTAGTTGAAACTTCCAAAGAGAAGAGCAGCACAGTGCAGCCGGCAAGCGACAGTTGATTCGTTGGTTAGGAGGGATTTTTTTTTTTAAATACAGAAAATATATCTTTTGAAATTGCAGTAAAATGTATGACATAGAATTTCCCATCTTAGCCGTTTTTAAGTGCATAGTTTGGTGGCATGAATTATATTCTCATGGTGGTGCAACCATGTACGATATCCAACCTTCATTATTTCATGACAGTAATGCAAAACTTTTTCACTTTGCAAAACTAAAACTCTGTACCCTTTAAACAATGACCAATTTCCTACTCTTTTAATCCCTCTGTTCTATTTTCTGTCTCAATGAATTTGACTAATTTAGACACTAATGTGAAGTGGCATCATATAGTATGCATCTTTTTATTCTACTTAACAAGTCTTCCTATGAAGGCTGAATGATATCCCATTGTACGGCTAGACCTCATTTTTCTTAGCCATTTCTCTAATTATAGACAGTTGGGTTGTTTCTACCTCTTGTCTATTGTAAATAATGCTGCTATAACTGTATGTCAGAATCTCTAAATTAGATACCTATTATTATTATTATTATTTTTGGTACCCGGGATTGAACCCAGGGGCACTCAACCCCTGAGCCACATCCCCAGCCCTTTTTAATATTTTATTTAGAGACAGGGTTTTTGCTGAGTTGCTTAGGGCTTTACTAAGTTGTTGAGGCTGGCTTTGAACTTGTGATCCTCCTGTCTCAGCCTCCCAAGCTGCTGGGATTGTAGGCTCACCATGCTCAGCTAAATTAAATATCTAAATAAGTAATATGCATCTAAATGACTGTTAGAGTTTCTGCTTTCCGTTCTTTGGAGTTGTACATTAAGAAATGAAATTTATGGACCATATGGTAATTTGACTCTTAAAGTTTTGAGGAAACAGGTTAGGTGAACTTTAGTGAGCCTTCAATTTCTGATTATATTTTCTTCTTACTGAACTTCTTTCCTGTAGTCTGTGTTCATTCTTGGGAACATTTGAGCTTCATCCTTAGAAGGGCAGGGAGTATTCTGACTACTGTTTTTTGCATTGGATAGAAAATTTGGCAGCAATAATCAGGGTCATAAATATCTCAAGGGATGTGACCTTCTTTATTTCACGACAGTAATGCATTAAGAAATTTCTTTCCTTTGGAGTTAAGAAGATCCCCAAGTCAGATGCCGAGAAGTTGTTCACCAACGTCATCCCCACCACCCGACAGTGCTTATGAGGGAAGCATCAATCACACCTGTGCTCTGGGCTCAGTGGCTCTGAAAATCCTTTAGGCCCTCAGGCTCTGCCCTTGGGGAGTACATTGTGTCAACCTAATAGGACACAGATCCTCCATAGAGAGCGAGCCTAGGAACAGCAGGGCTTTGCAATGGGAACACACGGGTGACGTAAGCCACAGTCTCATTCTTGGTGGCTGAGGAAGAGGACCAGTTTGGAGATGCAGGGAGGAAGTTCACCTAAGGTACTTTGAAACAGTAATCCTTGGCTGCAGGGATCACTAAGGAGCATGGCACCGGTCCAGGTTGGACGGGCAGTAGTTGGACAGGTGTCTTTGCAGCAGGGTTTTCTGGGTGAGGTCGCGGTGGCCTTTGTGCGAGGTTGTGGTTCTGGAAGAGACTTTTGTGAAAGGTCTTGTTATTGGGCACCTGTGCGTGAGATCCCCCCTCCTTCACAACTTCCTGGTTCTTTTTTTTTTCTTTTTTGTTAGGGCTTGACACACAAGACTCCATTTTGAGTCTGACAGCTCTTGCGCTGTGCCTTGCTATCACTGTGGAGGGACTTGGATGTAGTGTCAGTTGCGCTTCCCAGAGGTGGACATTTATTTGGCAGGCTACTACCACTTAGGCCCAAGTCTTCCAAAAGTGGGCCCGGGCTGGAAAAGGCAAATGAGGAAGATGTGGACCCCCGAGTAGTCGTGAGTGAATTAGAATGATTCCTTGAAGTACTCCAGTAAAGGAGGTGACAGTGACTGTGGACATCTGTCCCTGTTTTGATGCTGAAGGAAGGAGTCCTTGAAGAGATGCTGAGGAGCTTGGGCTGCACCTGCAGCAGGTGAGGGGGACCCACCTGTGGTTTGGCAGCTGCTGATTATGAGTGGCCGGAGAGTGGCTTCCACAGGGGACTCTGGGTCCAGGCCATCCAGGGGACAAAGTCTGCCTGTGTCCGGCTCAGGAGCAGGGCAGGTGTCCAATTTCTGTCCGCAGCCCCTCTCCCATGTTGCTGTGAGGAAAAGGACACAAGGGGTGTAAAGTAATTGGCAAGGTGACCCTGGCAAGGTGACATCCCTTCCGTCAATGATCACAGACGTGATCATTCTCTGTGTCAAAGTGCTCAGGCAACTGAGCCTGGCGGGGTGGTTGGCCAGATGTCCTTGCGTCACCACAGGACCTGTCTCGGGTGACGGCGTGCAGTCTGGACTCCTTCAGGTGTCTGAGTTGCACTCTTTCCTCGGGGGAAATGGAACATGCCAGGGTTATTGAGAGCAGGCCTCACATCTCTGCGGCTGGCTGCTGGGTCCGAGGGTGGCCTTGTTCAAGTGGGTGTGACTGTGTGTGAGTTCCTGTGTGTGTGTACACGTGTGCATGCATTTCCAGGTGTGATGCCTGTGTGTACCTGGCATGCACCCAGCCATCCCTGTTTGTGTATGTACAAACATGCGTGTCTGTCTCAGTCGGGTTGGCCAGGGGGAGGGGACATCAGCAGCTGCCAGTCTACCTGGTCTCTGAACACCACAGCTGAAGTCCTGTCGGGTCGCTGGGTCAAGGCCAGGCAGAGGCCGGGGAGGAGCATGCGTGGAGACCAGACTGGGGGCTGAAGAGGGGCCTGGTTGTTGTGCAGGACCAGGCCTTGACCCAGGCCCTTTCTGTGTGGGTTGGGAGCTGAGAAATCAGGTGCTGAGGACAGGGGGACCATCACCAGGACTGCAGCGCTTTGCATGTTGATAGAGTGTCCCACAGCATGACCCAAGAGGCAGGACCCAGGGCCAGCAAGCCCAGCTCTGACCCACGGAGGGTCCCAGCCTGGCCTTTCCCTGTGTGGGAGAATGCGTCTGCCCCAGTGCACGCCATCCTCTCCAGAAAACAAATAAACACACAGGGAGCATCACCATAGCCTCGAGGACTGTCCCCATGGCTGGCCCTTTCTCCCCTGAGAGTCGTGCACAGGTGACTCACAGTGTGCACTTCATTTCAGAGACCCCAAAGTCTCATGTAACACTAAAACTCTTGTTGCACTTGGAAGTCAGAGATCATTGTCTGTCTTTCGACTGCCGGTAATCCCAGCTAGTAGGGAGGCTGAGGCAGGAGGATTATTAAGCTTGAGGCCAGGCAGGGCAATTTTGTGAGACTCTCTCAAAATAAAAAGTGCTTGGGGATGTAGCTCAGTGGTAGAGTATTTGCCTAGGACTCAATCCCTGCATTGCAAAAACAAGCAACCCCACCCCCACCGCCCCAACAAGCGAACAAAGCAAGAGGGACAGAGACTCCCAGGAACATTAAGTGACCTGAGTCTTCTTGGGGTTTCTTGGTGTCTAACTTTAGCGGGAGCTGAGGATGGTGGCTGGGGGGAGGGAGGTCTTTGAGAAACAGACTTAAGGCGAATGGCCGTAAGTGCACCTCTCTGCTTTCCAGTAGGAACACAGCTTGGTTCCTGTGCATGGACAGAAAGCTCTGGCAGGGGGTGAGGATGAGCCGGGTGTCTTTCCCCTACCAAATCCTTGCCCAAGCGGAACTGCTTTTGCAGTTTCTTGTAATTCCTTCCAGAGAAAAGTGCTCCTCAAAGTGGCCCGTCCCTCCTCCCCTCTCCTTGGGACCCTCCACCTGTGGCTGTCCGTGCTCCCCGGAGCCCTGTGTCTTCTCAGTCTCCTCTGCTTGGGTTCATCGCTCTTGCACATCTGTGTCAGAAACAGGTGGGATGGGTGGGCTTCCTCCTCAAGTGGGGAATAAGCGGAGGTCTAGCCATTCCCAGCTCTGAAGGAAGGCTGCCGGGATCTGGGAGGGTGGTGGCATCCCCCCCCTGGACATTGGTGCAGGTGGTGGTCAGAGTCCACTTCCCTACCCTTGAATTTTGTCTGGCCTGTGACTGGCCCAGATCAACATGTGTAGCTGGGCGAGGTGGGGTCTTTCCTAAGCCAGGCCCTTAAAGGATTAGGTGCCCCTTGGGCATTGCCCTGTTGGAGGAAGAGGGTATCTCAAGGGGAACCAAGATGTTCTGCCAGAAGTGCAGCTGAGACCTGGGGGTGAGGCCATGTTGGATTTCCAGTCTAGCTGAGCTGACCCCGTGGGGAGCACAGGTAGCTATCTAAGACAGCCTTGTGCCAATTTCTGAGCCACAGCATGGTGGGCCACAAAGTGATTGTTATATTGAGTTACTCCTTTTTGGAGTGACTTGTTAAACAGCAGCAGAAGCCCCAAACAACAGCATGAAGAATCCGTATCCAACCATCAGAGGCCAGACTCCTATAAGCTGTGGCTTGTATGTACAAGTCATCCATTGGACAGGAGGCAGGTGACAGACAGAGGTCCTGACCACAGGCAGTATCATTAACTCCATTGGAACCAACATCCCCCCAGAAGAGGATCTCTTCCTGTTCTTCAAAGTAATCAAAGAGAAGTTCAAAAACTGAAGCATCTCAAAATTTAGATCCCTGTGGGGTGTACGGCTATTCTTCCACTTACATCTCATGAATACATCCTATGTCACAAATACCATAAATTGAAAATGCATTCAATACACTCAGCCCATTGAACCTCACAGTTGGCAACAGTGACCAGAGAGTGTCAGGTGTTCACACGTGTGCTCTTGGGGCTGACTGGGAGCTGTGGCTTCCTGCCCAGCTCTGGTGGAGGAGATGGTGACACCTATCATTAGCCTGGGAAAAGAACGAAATTCAAAACTCAAAGTCCATTTTTACGGAGTGCACATCACCTCTTACATCAAGGGCCTTGACAGTCAAGTTTAAACTGACTGTTTAAACTGTAGTTTAAACTACAACCTGAAAATGTTCTCCCAACTTACCCACATGTCAATGAGTGGGTTTCTTCTCGGCTGAGTTCTGCTTTATTATGAGTGAAGTTTTGTTCTCTTGGTGTGCTCAAAGGGTTTCCATACCAGGGAGCACAGGACCTAAGGATGTTGTAGGCTCAGCTTTTTAGGGAACAGATTCATTCCATGGGGTGCTCAGTATAGGGGATTGATGTCAACAGGGCCAGGTCCCCTGGGATTCTCTAGGGAGGAATGGCCTGGTCCATTGGGAGAGCACATCTATTTTAAGGACATCTGCAATGTGGGGGGCTCCTGATGGGAAGGATCTGGTCATCTTCCATAACTGACCAAGCCTGTTGCTCAGTCTGGAGACACAGGTCCTCACCCACCAGCCTCAACACCCGGCGCTCTCGCCAGTTTTATCCTCAATCAGCATGACTCAAACATGGTGCCAGTAGGCCCGTATGGCCTGGCTCCAGCCGTGTCTCCTTCCTAACGTGGACTGCTCCTGCTTTCTTTCTAATTTTTGCCATTTTAAAAAGACACAGGTAGGCAGACGAGCGGGCTCATTAGTCTCAGCTGTGTTTCTTTTCGGCTGTCATGGGTGTCCAAACCGGCTGGGTTGAGCAACCACAGAGATCACCGAGATCATCATTGAGATTCGTGCTCAGACTTTTACTGGGTTAGAGAACACAGCCAGGCAGGCTCTGTCTCATCTGATAGGGGGGTTACAAGAAAGGCTTGTTGAGCGGCTGATTCTACTGCAGGATTACGTGGAGGCTGAGGAGGGCGCAATGTCGTAGCTGAAACTGGGCCTTTCATGACAGATCTGGTGCCTGGAACCAGTGGTTCACCTGGGTGGGTGGTCCTTAAATCCTGGTAGCTGGCTTGCAACCCCGGGGAAAGGGCTCCCCAGGCCGGGATGGAGTGAGTCCCAGGTATGGCACTGGCAGAAAGCTCACACCTGCTGTATGCAGCATGGTGTCTGAGAAGTCATTCTGTTGGAATCGCGGAACCGGAGGCCCATTCCATCCTCTCCTGGTGCTGCAGTGTAGTCCTGAGGCCCCTCCAGCTGTCTAGATCAGATCTGGTCTTCCGTTCCAGGGTCCACAGTGCCTGGACTGATGTCCTTCCTCTAAAGACTGTCTTCTGTTGGGCCCTCTGCTCCCAAAGGGAAGTCACCCGAGCTCCTGCAGCCGATCCACTCTCAGAGTGGCATTCAGGAACAAAGTGGCAGCTCTCCAAGTGCCATGGCCTTCTCTCAGTTGGCATAGAGCACACACAAACCCAGCTGAGACCCCAGAGGCTCGGCTCCTGGACAGGATGGTCCTCAAGACACAGGGCTGTCACTGAGTCCAGGATGACCTGGAGTCTCTTAAGAAGCTGCTGAATTCTAACGTGGCCTACTTCATTAATGGACCGACTCTAGGTGGAGGCCTGAGCATGTGTAGCCAGCGACCCGGCAGGGAGGACAGGGCAGAC